>NC_090384.1:51179191-51779191 GCF_036365525.1 Heterodontus francisci
CACCAACTCAGATACAGGCACTGTGTATCGTAGTGGACAGATTGCAGTTGTGGTGGGGGTGGGGGGGGGGGGGTGGTAAACTTCATGTGGTGGGACGCCTGGCACAAGAGCATCAGGCAAGAATAGTGTAGGTGCCAGCTTGCTGGAGGACAAGGTCTCACACAGGTTCTGCTGCAGAGGTGTTGGATGAATACATTGATGAGGCAGCCTAGAGAGGAATGCTGATAGGTATGCACAACATCTTTGGTGCAGTGGGAAGCCTGCCAGAAAGCCTGTGGTCAAGTTCAAGGACCATAGAGGGGCCCAGCACAAACTTGACTCAAGGCTTTGCACAGAACCTGGAGACCATCCAATCCAGCATAGAAGTAGTGGCCAACCTTGTGAATCAAACCATGAAACAACATCTGATGGCCAATGTCACAGTTTCCATTGCAGTACCAGCCGCCAAATGTCTGAGTGCTGCAGTGGAAGCTCAGACTGCTGTCATGTAATCTCAGTCTGCTGCCGTCGTGGCAGTGGATTATAGTCTGCAAAGCGGCTTGCAGGTCTCTCAGCAGACCAGTGTTACAATCAGGTGAGGAGGAGTCTAAGGGCTCCCCTCTTTTCCCTCTCCTTGTTTGACTGCAACAGGATTTATTTCTTTTTAAAAGTGAATGTACTTGCCAATTCAGTGAGTGTTTCACTATTTGTGTGCAATGATAATAAAAGAACCAATTGGACAGGTTTTCTTGTGTTTAACAAAGAAAGAGGTTAGCTTTATTGTACCTAAACTGATCTAAGTAAAATAGTAAACTACGTTTCAACTTTCACCACACACACACACCCACACACATTTGAGGTTTACACATGCACACACAAATAGGTTACAGAGTGTGGAAGGATAGATTTGTCAGATTAGAGTCCGGAGCAATAAAAAGGAGTACACAGTCTGTGAAGTTTGGTGACTAGGTTGTCTTCTGGATGAACTCGGAGGTCCTGAGGCTTCCAGCTTGTAGATGGGGTCAGCAGATTTGATGGTCCTCCTGGAAAACAGCGATGCAGATGAGTTCCTTCATGGAGTCTCTGTCTGCCACAGTGATGCTTAGGTGGTTATGGCCAGCAGCCAGGGTTTGAAACTTGCCAGGTGGACGGGGAAGAGAGAGAGAGCGACCCCCACTTGGGTTTCTTCTAATCAGTGCCTGTTGCTTGTCTGCTGCAGAGAGGAAAAAGCCAGCTTAAAATACACAGATGGTGGGCCTGTCACATGATGGCTAAGTGTATTCCTTATTACAACTTAATTCGTTCATGTCTAGGAACTCTCTCTCAATCAGGGTCCCATTGTTCAAGTGATTAACTTTGAGTGGTCTGCCTCCACCAGTTTATTGTCCCAAGATTGCCTTTCTTCTTCTTCTTCTTTGGCCTCCTTGTCTCGAGAGACAATGGGTAAGCACCTGGAGGTGGTCAGTGGTTTGTGAAGCAGCACCTGGATTGGCTATAAAGGCCAATTCTAGAGTGACAGACTCTTCCACAGGTGCAGCAGATAAAATTGGTTGTCGGGGCTGTGACACAGTTGGCTCTCCCCTTGCGCTTCTGTCTTTTTTCCTGCCAACAGCTAAGTCTCTTCAACTCACCACTCTTTAGCCCCGCCTTTATGGCTGTCCGCCAGCTTTGGCGATCACTGGCAACTGACTCCCACGACTTGTGATCAATGTCACAGAACTTCATGTCATGTTTGCAGACGTCTTTAAAGCGGAGACATGGACGGCTGGTGGGTCTGATACCAGTGACGAGCTCGCTGTACAATGTGTCCTTGGGGATCCTGCCATCTTCCATGCGACTCACATGGCTCAAGTGCCGCTGGCTCAGTAGGGTGTATATGCTGGGGATGTTGGCCGCCTCGAGGACTTCTGCATTGGAGATATGGTCCTGCCACCTGATGCCAAGGATTCTCCAGAGGCAGCAAAGATGGAATGAATTGAGACATCGCTTTTGGCTGACATACGTTGTCCAGGCCTTGCTGCCGTAGAGCAAGGCACTGAGGACACAGGCTTGATACACTCGGACTTTTGTGTTCCATGTCAGTGTGCCATTTTCCCACACTCTCTTGGCCAGTCCGGACATAGCAGTGGAAGCCTTTCCCATGCGCTTGTTGATTTCTGCATTGAGAGACAGGTTACTGGTGATAGTTGAGCCTAGGTAGGTGAACTCTTGAATCACTTCCAGAGCGTGATTGCCGATATTGATGGATGGATATTGTCCCAAGATTGCCTTTCATATCTTGATAATGGTAACTGGCCAGATGAGGTTCTCCAAACTTCTGAAGTAATTGTTCTGAGGGGACTAGCCAAACAATTTGACTCCCTCTCAATGCAGTGGACTGCAAGGAATTTTGATACAAATTTCTGTAGTCATTTTAGCTGCTAGCAGTCATACTTTTTAATATTTTAATTCAGATTTCCAGCTGATGGATTAAAAAAAAATTCATAATTCGGTGCAGCACGTGTTAGTGACACCAGTAACCTGCCCTCAGGCAGATTGCTAGGATTGCTGAGGTACTACCCCAGGGGAATGGCAGAGGCTCCAAGGAGCACAAATCTGCTGACCTCTCCTAGGAAGACAGCATTCGTCCTCCCACCCCTGCCACTTCACAAGTGCCCTTGCAGTTGCCTATTAGCCAGCCAGCCTGAACTGCTTCCATACATCCCGAGATGTTGCAGACTGAAACCACGCCTTTCATACCTACAGCTGCTCGAGGTTGTCCCTCAGTGAAAGTCATCAGCTTTCCAACAGTCATGTTGTAACCACTGGGCTTGCACTGTATAGGAGCACGAGGACAGGCAAAGACACACAGAAGCTAGGCAATAAGGAATTCACAAAGATGATTAATTGATATTGTATGCAATATAACATAATTTGATTTATAGCTTCTGGAATGTTTATATTTTGTTGGCTTTTATTTTTGGATTGTAGCCAAGAAAATGCTGTGATGGTCAGTGAGAGAAGGAAGGTAAGGTGTGGGACTGTTGATGAATGGGAAATTGGGGTTGCAGTTACTCGTATTGTGTTTGGATAAGTAATGCATGAACAGCCCGGCAGAAAGGGGCTGTCTAGGTTGTCTCCTCCCTTCCTTATGGTCCTTACATTCAGCTACTCACTGCATAGTTGGTAGCAAGGGCTGTCCCTCATAATAACGAGATTGTGCAACATACAGCAGACACGCTCAGCTGTGTACTGCAGGCCTTCTCCAGAGTGGTCCAGGAAGCGGAAGTGTTATTTCAGCATGTCAGTGGTCTGCTCTATCATATTTTGTGACAGCATGGCTTTCATTATTTGTATGAATGCTGTTGGCATGTGCAAGGAGTACACACCAGACTCATCAGCCATGTCATCAGCGGATAGCCCTTGTCACCCAATAGCCAGCCTTTGGTTTGCTGTGGCAGCTCAAATGGAGCCAGCACAGTGGACTGCTACGGAATGAAGGCATCATGACTGCTGACAGGATACCAGCATTGGCCTGCATGATTCTTTCTTTTCCTTCATAGGCAGAGAAAGACTTGCATTTATGTAGTGCCTTTCATGACTATTGGATGTCCCAAAGCAGCTTATAGCAAATGAAGTACTTTTTTTTTGAAGTGTAGTCACCATTGTAATGTAGAAAATGCAGTGGACAATTTGCACACACCAAGCTTCCACAAATGGAAATGTAATGATGACAAGATAATTAGTTTTTGTGATGTTGATTGATGGATAAATATTAGCCAGGACAGCAGGAATACCTCCACTGTTCTTCTTTGAAATAGTGCCATGGGACCTTTTGTGTGCATCTCAGAGGCTAAACGGGGTCTCGATTTATCATCTCATCCAAAGGACGGTACCTCCAAGAGTATAGCATTCCCTCAGTGCTACACTGACATGTCAGCCTTGATACTTGTGCTCATGTTCTGGAGTGGAATCTGAACGCATAACGTTCTGACTCAGAGATCAGAGTGGTACCAACTGAGCCATGGGGCTGGATTTTCGTTATGGGATCGGGAACCATACGCCCAGAATTATTTCAGATCCCAACCCCATAGATGCAGCTCTATTTTTAAAAGCAAAACAATTAATTGGGCTGGGAACGAGCTTGGCGCCAAAGGCACCGCAGCCTCACAGCTCCAGGGACCCGGGTTCGATTCTGGGTACTGCCTGTGCGGAGTTTGCAAGTCCTCCCTGTGTCTGTGTGGGTTTTCTCCGGGTGCTCCGGTTTCCTCCCACATCCAAAGACCTGCAGGTGATAGGTAAATTAGCCGTTGTAAATTGCCCCTAGTGTAGGGAGGTGATAGGGAATATGGGATTACTGTAGGGTTAGTATAAATGGGTGGTTGTTGGTCGGCATGGACTCAGTGGGCGGAAGAGCCTGTTTCAGTGCTGTATCTCTAAATAAATAAATAAAATAAATAAAACGGGTCACTAAGGACAATCTTAAAAGGCAGGCAGCAGCCTTGCTGTTACCTTCAGTGATGCAGCACCAGGGAGATCAGAGGACCTCTGTGGGTGTGGGCATGCAACTCTGGGTGGCACCCTGGTTCTCAGACACCTCCCTGGAAGCTCTAATTGACGTAGTATTGGAGAGGAGAGAACTGTTCTTCCCAGCTTCAGGAAGGGCAAATCAACCTAGAGAGACCAAGAGGGCATTGATGGAGGCGGCCACGGAGGTCAGCAGCCGGGGATCCATGCAGAGGGTGTGGGTCCAGTGCATATAAAGGTTCAGTGACCTCCTGCAGTCTGGTAAGGTGAGTGATCAGTGACACCCGGTTCATTGGGCACCAACTCTCTAAGCACCATAATGCACGTGAGTTGACCTCACAGAATGTCCATAGTTCTCCCTAACATTATCAGAGTAAGTGAACAGTAGCTACACTGAGACACAGCCACCTTCACATATGGGGTGACATTCAGGGACATCACTGAGGAGAACATCAGCCCACGTGTATGTCATGCTGGAACGGAAGAGGGAAGGCAGCCTACTCGTGAATCATTCTCCTCTTATCCTGCAGGAGAAGAGAACCCATAATTGCTGGAGATGGCCAAAAGGGAAGGTGAAGTGGCCCAGCTCCACACTCTCAGAGCAGTGGAGGATGTGGTGCTGGAGATTGCCAGGGTTCCCTCGAGGCATTCGGTGGGAGAAGCCATGAGCTACAGGGTCATTGGATAGCTCTTTCCTGAGGTGAAGGGCATGGAGGAGACTCCTGCCCAATGCGTACTATGGATCTTAGATCACTGTTGTCAGAGGAGATGGTTGTGCTGGGGCACTTGTTGAGTAGGACCAGTTCTCATTACCATTGTCTTGTGTCTCCCACTGGGCCAGTTTCTGAGTGGTGCGAAAATGTACATGCCATATCGGTGCCACCATCCTCAGCAGGGGAAGGGAGTCCATGGACCCTACACCGTCACATCATACCTTGGCATCTTCCACCAGTGCAGAAACACTCACCTCGATTGGGCCACAGATTAGTGTAGAAAGGGGAGCACTGAGTGAACCTCACAGCACATGCGAGCAGGAGGAGCAGGGTGAGTCAGAGTCACCTGTGGGCAGTCCCCCTCAGAGGACGGAGGACATACACAGTGATGGTTCTCTGGGTGAAGATGCTGGGCTTCAGGTGTCACAGACAAGTAGGGCCTTCCTGGAGAACCAGAGGCATGTACGTTCCTGTTTGTCAGAGCCTCCTAAGGCCTTGAGGAACCATGGGCAGGCAACGGAGGAGTCCATGCAGCGCATCTGCTCTTTCATGACACAGGGATTCGATCACATGAACTCCTCCTTTGAGAGATTGGGCAATCTCTTGGACAGCCAAATGCAGCACCACTCTGAGAGGGTGCTGGAGCAGTGCACTGATATACACAGAAAGAGCGAGACTCTCTGTAGCATTGACTGATCAGTATTAATGATGGCGCAAAGGTGCTCAGAGTGAATGCCAGCTGTGTCCCTGTCAGTGGCGCTTCCAGCATCCACAGGTGGCAGGAAAGTGCTGAGACAGTCCTAGAGGCAGACGAATGGGCCATCCCTCAGGGGGCACCGGCGTCACCTTTCGACCCTTCGCCCCCTCCAACTCAGGAACCATCTGCGTGCCAGGGCCCTGTGACAGAGGCAGCCCCTGCCATGACATAGGCACAATAGCCTGTGGAGGAACCCCATGGGAACCTCCAGGTTGAGGACCTAAGCCATGGTGACAGTGAGTAGGGAGCGGGCTGCCTCCACCTCTGGCACAAGGGGAGCACCCCATAGAAGTGTTTGGGAGAGGAAGGCGCCAGGGCTTTGAAATCACTTACTGGGTCACCTGGGTGCTATTGTCTACATCTGTCGGTTATTTAGTTTGCTTCACAATATAACTTCTTTATTTCACCACTCTGACAGGTGTGTTGATGTTTCATCTCAAAAGGGACATGGTTGTATTGTGGGGCGGGTGGTGGGGATGTGAGCCCTGGGAATGTGATATGCCTATGCCTTGTCATGTTGGACAATAGTGGATTGGGGGGACCCTCCATCTGCATGTTCATGGCTGCCAATGGGACCTCGTAGTTAAGGGTCATAGTGGTGAAATCGCTCTGAATGCTGGAAGGTGTGTTGTTGAGTCACCAGCTGCAAAGGCTCAAGGGAGATCAGTGTGGCCCTTGCGTAGCCTGCAGTACATTCTGCGGTCTGGGACAGAATGGCCGGGCATCCACCAATGCCTGGTCACTGGCCACCTCTGGAGCTAATCCTTCCTCCTCCTCCTCTTCTTCTTCCTCTTCCTAGTCCTTCTCCAAGGTGGAATGGCATTCCTGTTCCTCTTCTTCATTCATCTCCAGGGCTCTTTCCAGTGTCATGTTGTGCAGGGCACAGCAGACAACCACAATACGAGACACTCTGGTTGGCTCTTACTAGAGGGCACTACCCGACTGGTCTAGGCAACAGAAGCGCATTTTCAAGAGGCTAATGGTCTGTTCAATTGAAGTCCTTGTTAGGAGATGGCTCTGGTTGTAGCACTTCTGTCCATCTATGTCTGGGTAGCAGATGGGCATCAGGAGCCATCTCTTCAGGAGATAATCCTTATGACCCAGCAGCCACTCACAGAGGCTGGTTGTGGGCCTGAAGTGGTGCGGCTCCTGGGATTTTCGCAAGATGATTGAGTCATGACAGTTGCCCAGGAACTGGGTGCAGACCTGCAGAATTCACTTCTTGTGGTCACAGACCTGCTTCACATACAATGAGTGGTAGCTCTTTCTGTTGCGGAATCTGTCCAACTGGTCTGTCGGTGCCTTGATGGCTACATGGGTGCAATCAATGATACCCTGGACTTGAGGGAATCCATCGATGGCGGAAAAGCCCAAAGGCTTCTGTGCCTGCACTAGACCATCTGTCTCCTGAATATGGCACCCATGCCTGCCGGAATGGCATGATGAGCTGCCAAGATGCCACCTAGGTCTGCAAAGGATCCCTGAAAAAAGCAGGTTACATAGAAATTAGGGTGATAGTGACATTGGCGACTGCCATGGGGACTGAAGGGCCTCAGGTCATTGTGGATCAGAGCACAAATGTCCAAGACCATCTGCCCTGGATACAGCATTGTCGCTCTGACATTTGCAGGGGGCTAACTCTTGGACAGTAAACCCTATGTCTTGGGTAGTGCCTTCTTCCCCTTGCATCCCCCCGCTGTGCTCCTCTGGCCTCCTGCTATCCAGAAGGTTGCATCTGTTGAAGCTCATGTAGCCTGCTCTGTCCAATGTCAGAGTAGCCTTTTTTAAAAATTCGTTCATGGGATGTGGGCATTGCTGGCTAGGCCAGCATTTATTGCCCATCCCTAATTGCCCTTGAGAAGGTGGTGGTGAGCTGCCTTCTTGAACTGCTGCAGTTCTTGAAGTGTAGGTACACCCACAGTGCTATTAGGAATGGAGTTCCAGGATTTTGACCCAGCGACAGTGAAGGAACAGCGATATAGTTCCAAGTCAGGATGGTGTGTGGCTTGGAGGGGAACTTGTAGGTCGTGGTGTTCCCATGCATCTGCTGCCCTTGTCTTTCTAGGTGGAATGGGTTGTGGGTTTGGAATGTGCTATCAAAGGAGCCTTGGTGAGCTGCTGCACTGCATCTTGTAGATGGTACACACTGCTGCCACTGTGCATTGGTGGTGAAGGGAGTGAATGTTGAAGGTGGTAGATGGGGTGCCAGTCACGGGGGCTGCTTTGTTCTGGATGGTGTTGAGCTTCTTGAGTGTTATCGGAGCTGCCCCCATCCAGGCAAGTGGAAAGTATTCCATTACACTCCTGACTTGTGCCTTTTAGATGGTGGAAAGGCACTGGGGAGACAGGAGGTGAGTTACTCGCCACAGGATTCCTAGCCTCTGACCTGCTCTTGTAGCCACAGTATTTATGTGGCTGGTCAGGTTCAGTTTCTGGTCAATGGTAACTCCCAGGATGTTGATATGGGGGATTCAGCGATGGTCATGCCATTGAGCATCAAGGGAAGATGGTTGGATTCTCTCTTGTTGGAGATGGTCATTTCCTGGCACTTGTGTGGAATGAATGTAACTTGCCACCTATCACCCCAAGCCTGAATGTTGTACAGGTTTTGTTGCATATGGACACGGACTGCTTCAGTATCTGAGGAGTCGTGAATGGTACTGAACATGGTGCAATCATCAGCGAAAATCCCCACTTCTGACTTTATGATGGAGGAAAGGTCATTGATAAAGCAGCTGAAGATGGTTGGGCCTAGGACGCTACCCTGAAGAACTCCTGCATGCTGTCCTGGGACTCAGATGATTGACCTCCAACAACCACAGCCAACTTCCTTTGTGCTAGGTATGACTCCAACCAGTGGAAAGTTTTCCTCCTGATTCCCATTGACTCCAGTTTTGCTTGGCTCCTTGATGCCATACTTGGTCAAATGCTGCCTTAATGTAGAGGGCAGTCATTCTCACCTCACCTCTGGAGTTCAGCTCTTTTGTGTATGTTTGGACCAAGGCTGTTAGCGGTCAGGAGCAGAGTGGCCCTGGCAGAACCCAAACTGAGCAGATTATTGCTGAGCATGTGCCACTTGATAGCACGACCCCTTCCATCACTTTGCTGATAATCGAGGGTAAACTGATAGGGCGGTAATTGGCCGGGTTGGATTTGTCCTGCTTTTTGTGTACAGAGTATACCTGGGCAATTTCCCAGATTGCAGGGCAATTGCTTATGTTGTTACTGTACCAAAACAGCTTGGCGCAGCTAGTTCTGGAGCACATGTCTTCAGTACTGTTGCTGGAATGTTTTCAGGACCCATAGCCTTTGCAGTATCCAGTGCCTTCAGCCATTTCTTGATAACAAGCCGAGTGAATCGGATTGGCTGAATCCTGGCATCTGTGATGCTGGGGTCCTCAGAAGGAGGCTGAGATGAATCATCCGCTCGGCACATCTGGCTGAAGATGGGATGCAAGTGCTTCAGCCTTGTTTTTTGCACTGATGTGCTGGGCTCCCCCATCATTGAGGATGGGGATATTTGTGGAGTCTCCTCCTCCTGTTAGTTGTTTAATTGTCCACCACCATTCACAACTGGATGTGGCAGGACTGCAGAGCTTAGATATGATCTGTTGGTTGTGGGATCACTTAGCCCTGTCTATTGCATGCTGCTTCTGCTGTTTGGCATGCAAGTAGTCCTGTGTTGTAGCTTCACCAGGCTGACATTTCATTTTTAGGTATACCTGGTGCTGCTCCTGGCATGCCCTCCTGCATTCTTCATTGAACCAGGGTTGGTCTTTCAGCTTGATGGTAATGGTAGAGTTGGGGATATGCTGAGCATGAGGTTACAGATTGTGGTTGAATACAATTCTGCTACTGCTAATGGCCCACAGTGCCTCATGGATGCCCAGATTTGAGCTTCTAGATTTGTTTGAAATCTATCCAATTTAGCACAGTGGTCATGCCACACAACACGATGGTGGGTATCCTCACTTTGAAGATGGGACGGGACTTTTTCATCACAAGTACTGTGCGGTGGTCACTCCTACCAATAGCATCATCAACAGGTACATCTGTGACAGGTAGATTGGTGAGGACGAGGTCAAGTAGGTTTTTTGCCCCTCTAGTTGGTTCTAGTTGCCCCTCACCACCTGATGCAGGCCTAATCTAGCAGTTATATCCTTTAGGACTTAGCCAGCTCAGACAGTAGTGGTGCTACCAAGCCTCTTTTGATTTTGGACACTGAAGTCCCCCACCCAGAGTACATTTTGTGCCTTTGTTACCCTCAGTACTTCTTCCAATTGGTGTTCAACATGGAGAAGCACTGATTCATCAGCCGAGAAGTGGGGGGGTTGGGGGGTGTGGGCGGTTGATGGTAATGAGCAGGAGTTTTCCTTGCCCATGTTAAACCTGATGCCATGAGACTTCATGCGGTCCAAAGTGAATGTTGAGGACTCCCAGGGCAAATTCCTCCCAACTGTATACCACTGTCCCGCCACCTCTGCTGGGTCTGTCCTGCCGGTGGGACAGGATATACCCATAGGTGGTGATGGTGATGGCTGGGACATTGTCTGTAAGTTATGGTTCCGTGAGTACAACTATGTCAGGCTGTTGCTTGACTAGTCTGTGGGACAGCTCTCCCAATTTTGGCACAAGTCCCCAGAGGACTTTGCAGGGTCAACAAGGCTGGGTGTGCCATTGCCGTTTCCAGTGCCTAGGTCGATGCTGGGTAGCCCCTCCAGTTTAATTCCTTTTCTTAGACTTTATAATGGTTTGATACCACTAAATGGCTTACTAGGCCATTTCAGATGCCATTTAAGAGACAACCACATTGCTGGACTCACATGTAGGCCGGAGCAGTTAAGGACGGCAGATTTCCTTCCCTAAAGGACATTAGTGAACCAGATGGGTTTTTACAACAGTCGACAATGATTTCATGGTCGCCATTAGACTAGCTTTCTAAGTCCAGATTTATTAATTGAAGTCAAATTCCACCATCTGCCAAGGTGGGATTTGAACCCATGTCCCCAGAGCATTGGCCTGGGCATCTGGATTACTAGTCGAGTGACATTACAACTATGCCACTGCCTCCTCTCTGTTCCAATCTGAAGTACCTCAGCTGGGATTTGTGCGTTCAGTAGGCACCTGCTGACTCCAGAGGCCCCAGTGATGCCAATAGCCTCGCATCCCTTTCCAGATTCCTACCACTCACCACTGAGAAAGGCAGCTCCACCAATGGCTACTCTGTGGCACTTTTGGAGCAGCTGAATTTTATTTTGTGCCTCTGTATTATTTTAATCAGGCATTTACATAGCCCTCATGGATCCCTGCAAGCCCTGCCGTGTTCCAGACATGGCGTTTTCTCCATTCGCTTCCATTAAAAATTGAAAACTGCTGCTGACAAGCCTGTACATGAGCTCCTCAATGAGGTCAACAGGCACTTAATTGGAGATATTCGGGGTTGCCGTACCCTCCCTCTCGGCATCCCTTTAAAAATAGTGTTGTGTTCCAAAGGTGGCAGTTCCCAGTGCTGACCTCCGAGAGCACAAGCTTCAAATTTCACTCCTACCCACTCCCACACCCAGCAGGCTTTAAATGTCCGGTTTTAGTTGCACACCAGATGAACATTGAGGGAGTGGAATCCCTTTCGGTTCCTGTATAGGGAGGCGTTGATATGTGGTACCTGCAGTGCGATATGAGTGCAGTCAATGGTACCTTGCACCACTGGGAAACCTGCAATCCAATCAATGCTGCATACTCCATCCACCTGCTCCTCTCTGGTAAGACAGAATGAAACGTAATTAGCTCTCAAGGAATAGCGAACCACATTGACCTCCCTTAAGCAACAGTGGCAAACTGGGAACAGTTGTAAATATCTCCAGCTCCAGCCTGTAAGGAGTCTGATGCATGAAAGTTCACCTTCACAGCCCTTGCCCTGTCCTGAGGTTGCAGCTGTGCCTGCAGCAGGCAGCAGATTTTAGCGAGACTGTCCTCTCATCTCTCACACTGTTCCTCACTGAGATTTAAGTGGGAGAATTGATCCCTGAACATTCTGGATGGACATAACCTTTTTGTCAGAGCCAAATATCTTCTCTTCCTCCCTCTTCCAGCACCTTGTCCTGCTCTGTGTGGTCTCTGTTCATTTTACAAGTCATGATGTATTCCAAGGTGAATGCCTACTAGTGTACCCATGCCTAGGAGCAATTAGCTTGTGCAGAAGCCTTGAAGTCAGCAAAAGATCCTTCAGAACCTACACACCACTTCCTGTAGAACTTTGCAGCTTTAACCAACTATAGAAAGCACCAAACATTTGTAGAATTGGAGCAACAGCCAGAGAAGTCAACCAGCAACTAACCTGTAAACAGTTGATGGTCCCTTTAAATAGCACCAAGGCTGCTTAGACAGCACCTTCCAAACCCGCGACCTCTACCACCTCGAAGGACAAGAGCAGTAGATGCATGGGAACATCAACACCTGTATGTCCCCATCCAAGTCACACACCATCCTGACTTGGAACTATATCGCCGTTCCTTCACTGTCACTGGGTCAAAATCCTGGAACTCCCTTCCTAACAGCACTGTGGGTGTACCTACCTCATATGGACTGCAGCGGTTCAAGAAGGCAGCTCACCACCACCTTCTCAAGGGCAATTAGGGATGGGCAATAAATGCTGGCATAGCCAGTGATGCCCACATCCCATGAATGAATTTTAAAAAAGCACTGGTAAGATGTCCTTCCTGTTGCTGAACATTCCTTCATCTGGATGATGTTAAGATAAAGCATTAGCTGGACCATTGAGCTTCAAATTGGCTCCACTGATATCAAATCAGGGTTGCATGTTGATTGTATACTTCTAGAGGTTGTTCACTGAGTGCGTGGTGACACCCTCATCAATATGGCGTCCGGTGTGATTTGCCACAAAAGTATGAGCCCGCACCGCAGACACCATTTTGGAGCTCAAGGATACTTGTCAGACCCAAATGAGCCCAGGGTCTTTTGTTCAAATGTTAATCTCATGTAAAGGTTTATTGAATTCTGTGCTGTGATGTGTCTCCACAAACCACTGACCACCTCCAGGCACTTACCCATTGTCTCCCGAGACAAGGAGGCCAAAGAAGAAGAAGATGTGTCATTATGGGTCAGGAAAGGATTATAGAGCATTCTGTAAAGCAGACCAAACAATAGGTATATGCACTGATTCCCCTCACATGGTAGCATTTATCACTGTGTGAATATAAATATAGATTATTACATGTTTCAATAGCAATTTTTAAAGATCTGTACAAAATTGCCGGTTAAATTATCAGGCTACTGCAGATTTTCAACTGGAGCAAACGACCCAACCCAATTTTCCAGATCATTTCTATTTTTTATTTTCAAATATTTATCCAATTCCTTTTCAATCGATGTTACAGACTTTGCCTCAATAGTCACTTGTGGTAAAGTATTCCATTCTCTAAATAACACTAAGCGTGCAAAAGATGCTTTTAACATCCCATTTTGTTTTTCTTGTGATAACATAAAATTATTATCCCTTGTTATCCATTCACCAACTTTGCACTATTTACCTTCGCAAAACATTTCAACATTTTGAACATTTCTACCAGGTTTTCTTTATTCCAGTGAAAATGACCCAATATTCTGGGCCTTTCTTTATAACTTTTCATTCTTGGTATGTAACTCTAGTGAATCTTTACTGTACAATTTCCATGGCTCTCATAACCTTCGTATATTGTGATACCCAGAACTGCATGCAATATTCCAGCTGTTGCCTAACAAATGCCTTCTACCAATACAACATCTCTTTCTTACTTTTATATTCAATTAAGCATTGTCTTTAAATTCTGCAAGAAGGCACTTGGTTGATGGAATGAAGGTAGCTCTGTAAACATGGTATATTTGAACTTTCGAAAAGACTTTGACAAGGTTACTGTATTGGATGGAGCCCTGTGTAATAGGAAGATGAATCCAAGGTTGGATATGGAACTGGTTGCATTCTCATAGATATTCGCCTGGAGTTTGGTGCTTAATGGAGATCCGCAAGGATCAGTGTTAGGACTGTTGTTTTTCATTTATATTAATAATCTGGATGAAGGTGTTGGGCGTACCATATACAAATTCACAGTTGTCGTGAAGATCTAAGTTGGTGTCAGAACCCTTGAGGAGTAAATAAAATTACAGGTATGGTGGGGGAATAGACCTGCATCTGGCAACTGATATTTAAATGTATATATACGTAGTGTAATACGCGTCGGTACAGCTAATGCCAAGCATGGGTATGCCATCCTGGGCTCTCAATTAAAGTCCGTGGAGAAGGAAATCAAACCTGGCTATTATTCATGAGTCTCTAAAAGTCTGCAACCAATGGCAAGAGGCTATAATGAAAACAAATAAGCAGCAGCAGAATTGTACTCAACCACAATCTGTAACCTCATGGCCTGGCATATCCCCCACTCTATCATTACCATCAAGCCAGAAGACCAACCCTGGTTCAATGAAGAGTGCAGGAGGGCATGCCAGGAGCAGCACCAGGCATACCTCAAAATGAGGTGTCAACTTGGTGAAACTACAACCTAGGACTACTTACGTGCCATACTACAGAAGCAGCATGCAATCGACAGAGCTAAGCGATCCCATAATCAACGGATCAGATCTAAGCTCTGCAGCCCTGCCACATCCAGTCGTGAATGGTGGTGGACAATCAAACAACTAACTGGAGGAGGTGGCTCCACAAATATCCCCATCCTCAATGATAGGGGAGCCCAGCACATCAGTGCAAAAGATAAGGCAGAAACATTTGCAACAATCTTCAGCCAGAAGTGCCGAGTTGATGATCCATCTCGGCCCCTTCCTGAAGTCCCCAGCATTACAGATGCCAGACTTCAGCCAATTCGATTCACTCCGCGTGATATCAAGAAATGACTGAAGGCACTGGATACTGCAAAGACCTGTGCTCCAGAACTTGCCGCACCCCTAGCCAAGCTGTTCCAGTATAGCTACAACACTGGCATCTACCCGGCAATGTGGAAAATTGCCCAGGTCTGTCCTGTACACAAAAAGCAGGACAAGCCCAACCCGGCCAATTACCGCCCCATCAGCCTACTCTCAATCATCAGTAAAGTGATGGAAGGTGTCATCAAACAGTGCCATCAAGCAGCACTTGCTTAGCAATAACCTGCTCAGTGATGCTCAGTTTGGGTTCCGCCAGGACCACTCAGCTCCTGACCTCATTACAGCCTTGGTTCAAACATGGACAAAAGAGCTGAACTCAAGAGGTGAGGTGAGAGTGACTGCCCTTGACATCAAGGCAGCATTTGACCGAGTATGGCATCAAGGAGCCAAGCAAAACTGGAGTCAATGGGAATCGGGGGAAAACTCTCCGCTGGTTGGAGTCATACCTAGTGCAAAGGAAGATGGTTGTGGTTGTTGGAAGTCAATCATCTGAGCTCCAGGACCTCACTGCAGGAGTTCCTCAGGGTAGTGTCCTAGGCCCAACCATCTTCAGCTGCTTCATCAATGACCTTCCTTCAATCATAAGGTCAGAAGTGGGGATGTTCGCTGATGATTGCACAATGTTCAGCATCATTCGCGACTCCTCAGATACTGAAGCAGTCCGTGTAGAAATGCAGCAAGACCTGGACAATATCCAGGCTTGGGATAATAAGTGGCAAATAACATTCACGCCACACAAGTGCCAGGCAATGACCATCTCCAACAAGAGAGAATCTAACCATCTCCCCTTGACATTCAATGGCATTACCGTCACTGAATCCCCCACTATCAACATCCTAGGGGCTACCATTGACCAGAAACTGAACTGGAGTAGCCATATAAATACCGTGGCTACAAGAGCAGGTCAGAGGCTAGGAATCCTGCGGCGAGTAACTCACCTCTTGACTCACCAAAGCCTGTCCACCATCTACAAGGTACAAGTCAAGAGTGTGATGGAATACTCTCCGCTTGCCTGGATGGGTGCAGCTCCAACAACACTCAAGAAGCTCGACACCATCCAGGACAAAGCAGCCCACTTGATTGGCTCACCATGCACAAACATTCACTCCCTACACCACTGACGCACATTGGCAGCAGCGTGTACCATCTACAAGATGCACTGCAGCAACGCACCAAGGCTCCTTAGACAGCACCTTTCAAACCCGTGACCTCTACCACTTAGAAGGACAAGGTCAGCAAATGCATGGGAACACCACCACCTGCAAGTTGCCCTCCAAGTCACACACCATCCTGACTTGGAACTATATCGCCATTCCTTCACTGTCGCTGGGTCAAAATCTTGGAACTCGCTTCCTAACAGCACTGTGGGTGTACCTACCTCACATGGACTGCAGCGGTTCAAGAAGGCAGCTCACCACCAGCTTCTCAAGGGCAATTAGGGATGGGCAATAAATGCTGGCCTGGCAAGTGACGCCCACATCCCATGAATGAATAAAAAGAACACAGCACCAGAGAGTCCTTGTATAAGACCTTATTTGGGCCCCTTCTACAATACTGTGTCAGTCTGGTGTGTGATACAGAAATCCCAGAAAAGCTTCAGACATAGATTAAGCAGATTGTTATAAAGCTTCCTTAGCATGGAAATGGTGTAGTTGTACAATTCAATAACTCAGGCTCACTGATAACTCTCCAGCTTTATTCTCAGATTCTTAGAAAGTTTTATTTAATTGTTTTTCTCTCATACTTACATAATCTTTCACTATATGCATAGAATGACTTAGAATTGCGTAGAAGTTACAACACAGCAACAGACTGTTCTGACCCCAACTGTTCTATTCGTGCTTATCCCTCAGACAAGCAGTGGTCCTAATCCTGTGTGGCCATCCTGTTTCTGTGTTCCCCCTTTGCATTGACCACGTTTTCAACCTATTCTTAAAAGCTGCCTGTTCTCTGCTTGAATCGCTAACTCCAATAGTGCCTTCTACAGACTCTCAATCTTCTGTGCAAAAACACTCCTGCGCTCCCTCTCCCAAATTTCATATCCATATATGTCCATAATCTTATATCTCATTCTCGACCCCTCAACCACTGGAAACAGTGAGGCAATTTTCAACTGCCTCTTATTCATTCCTCGCCCGAAAAATGGGCAATCAGCAGAGGAAAATCAGATGAGCATCTCTGACATCCTGAGAATGTTTTTTTGCAGGCGGGACTTTTTGCAGGCCTGGAAGAACAGGTCCTACCAAACTACAGGGCATAATGTTCACCCATTTGAGACCTTTTCTCTCCACCACCTTGGGATCACCTTAACTCCCCCTTCTCCCCACCCTGCCCCCACAATAGGCCCTAATTACCAATCAGCTCTGTGCAGAAACTGGCCAATTGGCAACCTCAGCTCACCAATTAAAGTCAAATGATGTCTGAACCTAAAAATGGTTCAGGCTTCCTGACATTGGCTCTGAGTGGGTGCTGTGGGCACATTGCTGTCTTCATGCCCTTTTTGGGCCGAAGTTAAAAATGACCTCCAGTCTGCTTCTATCTACCTGCTGCCAATGCTTCATAATTTTAAACACTTCTATCAAATCAATCCATCATTTCTTCTGTTCTAATGAAAATATCCCCAGTTTTTCAAGACTATTTGTATTTCCTTATACGAGACAACATCCTGTTAAATTCATGCGGTACCCTCGTTATTGCCCCACCATCATTACAATGTGGAGCCCAAAACAGCATGCTGTACTCCAACTGTATCTTTATGTAAATTTTGCATTACCTCTCAACATTTTCATCTATATCTCTTGTCATGAAACCCAGTATTCGAGTAGTCTGTTTTAACTGCCTTATCCACTTGAGGTACTGCTTTCTCTGCTCTTCCACATTATTCAGCCTTTCCGCATTCAGGGTATAGCGATTACATTTATTTTTGTACCAAAATGTATTACCTCACACTTATTAACATTGAATTCCATCAGTCTCTTTCTTGCTCACTCTTTTGTCAATATATAGTCTACTCCTTATAATTCAAACTCACTTATTGCCCGATAGTACACTTTTTTGAATACAATATTTCTGTTTTATTAAAATTGTTTAATGCTAATTACTGGATAATTTGATTTTTGAATATAAAAGACTTTGAGTTAACAGAAGTAGTCAGTATCGCATTTGGCTCAGATTATTTTGCTGTAAATCTCAAAGGTTGCTTTAAAATCACAGAATAATTGTTTTCTTCTCATTCTTTTAAAACAACCCAAATGGGGTTTCAGCATAAGAGTTGCAGAATTTAATCTTGAATTTAATTTAATAAAATATTACTGGCCCTCAAGTTAACCCATGGGTAAAGTAAGGGTTCCAGTGTGAGCAATAGCCTATTATTGTTTTGTTCTATGCATTTTCCAAATACCTCCCTGCGGACTGCAGTATTAGTACAGATTCTGTGGGTAACCTCCACTGAATTTGACAAAAGTTCAATTAAGTAGCTGTTTCAGGACTTTTTGACCACAGAAAGAATTTGGGAAAAAAAATTCTATTTAAAGTTTTTTTTAAAGCAAAATATATTTGCACATTGAGACAATGACCTGAATTTATGTTCCAGGGTTGGGAACCCGACGCTCGGAACATTTCCAGGTCCCAAGCCAGCACTGCAACAGCATTGTTGACACAACACTGCATGAGCTTTCATTGAGAGATTGGGAACATCTTAGAGATCCAAATGCAGCACCACTCTGAGTGGGTGCAGGAGCAGTGCACTGATATGCACAGAAAGAGTGAGACTCTCTGTAGCATTGACAATTCAGTGTCACTGATGCTGCTGAGATGCTCGGAGGCGATGCCAGCTGCGTCCCAGTCCGTGGCCTCATCCAGCATCCATGGGCACCAGGAAAGGGCTGAGGCAGTTGAAGTGGCAGATGAAGGGGCCACCCCTCGGGGGTGTCCATCTGTGCCACAAGGCCCTCTGGTAGAGGCATCATCTGCAATAATGCAGGCAAGGCAGCCTATGGAGGAGCCCACCCAGTCACCTCCAAGACAAGGATTGAAGCCACGGGCACCTCAGCCAGAGGCAGAGACTTGGGAGCAGGCTGCCTTCACCTCATCCTCTGCCACAGTGGGAGCACTCAGTACAAGTGTTAGAGAAAGGAAGGTACCATGCCATTAGTTTCACTTAATGGGTCACCGGGTGCTTTTGTCCACATTTGTCTGTTCTTTTGTTTTCATTTCAATATCAATTGTTTATGTGTTTATGTATTCAAACTGATATGTGTGCTATTGATGCTTCATGTCAAAAGGGGAATGGAGTTTCATTGTGTGGGTGGAGGGATCAAGGGGCCTGAAATTGCTTTATTTCCAAGCTCTGTGATGTCGGAGAATGTTGGAGGTGAAACCTCATTTTCCATGGTCATGATTGGCAACAGGACTCCTCAGATATGGGTTGTTGTGGCATGGTTGCTCTCGATGTTGTAAGATGAGTCCTGGGGTCTTCTGTTATAAAGGTCTGGAGGTGATCATGTGAAATTCTGATGAATCAGCATGGCCCTTCCGGCCATGCCAGCCTGCCATTCACCCTGAGATCTGGGATTGTACCAGCGGGCGTCCTCCAATGCCTGGGCACTGGCCACCTCTGGACCGATCCCTTCCTCCTCCTCCTCCTCCTCCTCCTCCTCCCAGTCCTCCTCTGTGGTGGATTGGCGTTCCAGGCCCTCCTCTTCATCCAAACTGGCTAGTACTGATGGGGCTACCTAACTGGTCAAGGCAACGGAAGCACATCTTCAAGATACCAATGGTCTGTTCAATACAGTTCCATGTTGTTTGATGGCTCTGGTTGTAGCGCTTCTCTCCAACCGTGTCTGGATAGTAGACGGCCATCAGGAGCCATCTCTTTAGGAGTCACTCATAGAGTCTGGATGTGGGTCCGAAGAAGTGAGGCACCTGGGACTCTCTGAGGACAAAGGAGTCATGACAGCTGCCTGGGAACCAGGTGCAGACCTGCAAGATTTGCTTCCTGTGGTCACAGACCAGCTGGACCTTCAGTGAGTGGTAGCCCTTTCTGTTCAGGAATCTGACTGGCTGGTCTGTCGGTGCCTCGATGGCTACATGGGTACAATCGATGACCCCTGGACCTGAGGGAATCCATCGATGGCAGAAAACCTCAAAGCCCTCTGTCCCTGCGCTGTCTCATCTGTGTCAAAGTGGATTAGTCCCCCGCACTCTGCAATATGGCATCTATAACCTGCTTGATGACGTGATGAGCTGCCAATTGCGAGATGCCACCTAGGTCCACAAAGGATCCCTGGAACGAGCCAATTGCATAAAAATTCAAGGTGACGGTGATCTTGACAGCTGCAGGTAAGGGACTGCCATGGGGGCCATGAGGCTCAGGTCATTGTGGATTAGAACAGAAATGTCCAAGATCAACTACCTGTATAGACACAGCCTCCTATGGCAATGGCACTCCATCATTTGCAGGTAGTTGACTCTTGGGCGGTAGACCTGATGTCTTGGGTAGCGCCTTCTTCCCTTTGCAGCCTCTCTCTGTGCTCCTTTGATCTCCTTCTGTCCAGGAGGTTGCATCTGCTGAAGATCATTCTGGCTGCTCTGTCCAATGTCAAAATAACCTGTTCCCATCTGACCTCCCTCAGCTGGCGCTCGTTTGTTCACCAAGGTTGCCAACTCCAGCTTCCCAAGTGATGCCAGAGGCCTCATAACCCTCTCCAGATTCCCACCACTCACCACTCACAAATGCAAGTTTTTCAGCTCCAACGATGACTAGTCAGTGCCACTGTTTGAGCAGCTGAGCTTTATTCTGTGCTTCTACAATATGTTGAACAGTCCTTCCAATAGCCTTCATGGCCACCTGCAATGTTCATGACTTCTACAACCTGCTGAGTTCCAGACATTGCATTTTCCCTGTGTCCATCCATTGAATATCGCAAACTGCTCCAGACAATAAGCTCAACTTCCAATTAGTTGGAGACGTTTGGGTATCTCACTCCCTCCTCTTGATGTTCCTTTCAAAATTGCTTTGTGTTCCAAAGGCAGCAGAACCCAGTGCCGCCTCTGGGAACGCAATCTTAAATCATGCATGCACCCACTCCCACCCCCACCAGCATTTGAAAATCCAGCCCAATAAGTAATTTAAATGCCAATGAGCAAGGCTTTGATGTAGCTTCTCCAAAGACAGTATAAAACAAGCAATTTATTAGACTTTCTCAGTGATTGTTAAATACCTTAAATCCATTGACCCCAATATTTACTGGGGATGGATTTCCAAGTGAGTGGGAGGAGTCCTTGACACTGGAGTTCTAACTGCAGTATTAGTACAAATTCTATGGGTAACCATATTGAATTTTAACTCCACAGTGTGCATGTTTTTTTTTAACTGGGTTCCCGAGCTGCCCAAAAGCCAGCTTGATTGACACGCTTGGCTTCTCGTTGAGTGGGGAACAATGCAGACGTGGTCGCAGCCCAGGAGCAGATAGGTTTCCTGCTGCTTGGGATAGAGATTGTGTCGGGGGGAATGGGATACAGAGTGATTTGGAGCATCAGGGATTGATCCAGGTGGGTCATGGAAAGCTTGGGAGAAGAGGTGGGGGTTAGTGATAGTCGCTGATCATGGTGTGGGCACAGAGCGTGGTCCGATCGCAATGTGGGGCCGTCTAATCACTATGATTGTCAGGCTTGGCTTCTGGTCTGGTAGTGCAGATTCTGGCAGAGGCCACAGGACCAGGTAGGGTAGTGTCCGATCTCTGACCCTGGGACGGGGATTCTGATCCCAAAGCAGGTATAATTCCTGACCCTCGCAGGACGAGATTGGGGGTGGGGGAGGAGGGGTCCAAACCACTGCTGCTCCTCCTGGCCCATAAGGAGTGCGCCCCAAGGCTATCCTCACTTTGCTGCAGTTGCAGGGTTTCCTGAAGTCCACCACAGTTAAACCTGGAAAGCAGTTTAAATCCAAGACTTCCAGCCTCATTGTCATAGTTGAAATGCCTGCCCGCCCCTTGTCCTACCTGAGTAGAACCTGTATGTCAGCAGGATGCCTCCAGTTTCCCGACACTCCTCCACCATACCCAATCTCACCCATTCACCCATGTTAAAATTCCCGCCATTGTGTCCAGTTCAGAGAACCACATCTTTGGAAGGACATGAACACTTTGGAGAGACTCCAGAATAGATTTACTAGAATGGTTCCAGGAATGAAGGATTACAGTTACATGGATAAACTAGAGAAGCTGGGGTGGATCTCCTTGCAACAGAGAAGGCTAATAGCCAGTTTGATAGAATTATTTAAATCATGAAGGGTTTAGATGGAGTAAATAAAAAGAACTTGTTTCCAAAGGCTGAAGGGGCGAAAACATGAGAGCACAGATTTAAAGTGATTGGCAAAAGGACCAGTGACATGAGGATAAACATTTTACACAACATATGGTTAGGATTTGGAATGCACGACCTGATAGGATGATGGATACAAATTCAATAGTAGCTTCCAAAAGGGAACTGGATAAATACTTTAAGGAGAAAAAAAATCATGGATATAGAGAAAGAACAGGAGGTGGGGTGAATAACTGGATTTTTCTTCGTAAGAGCTGACGCAGTTTTGATGGCCTGATTATTCTCTTGAGTTCAGAAGAATGAAAGGTGATCTCATTGAGGCATACAAATTTTTTACAGGACTCGACAGGGTAGATGCAGGAAGGATGTTTGCTCCTGGCTGGGGGGTCTAGAACCAGCTGATACAGTCTCAAAATAAGAGGTAGGCCATTTAGAACTGAGATGCGGAGGAATGTCTTCACTCGGAGGGTAGTGAATCTTTGGAATTCTCTACCCCAGAGAGCTGTGAAGTAAAGCCTGGCTCAGGTATAAAATAAAACCTGACCCGGGCCCGACCTGACAACAGCCAACCTGAACCTGACCCGGGCCTGAGCCCTTTAATTTTTTCAAGTGCCCGACCCAACCCGAAAATAACAAATATATTATTGAAACAGATAAAAATCGTAGATTAAAATGCAAACAATATGAAACAAAAAAGTACAGTCCAGCCCAACCCGACCCGAGCCTGAATGCTGGACACAGAGTGCCGACCCGACCTGACCCGAACCTGACACGTGTAGTCAGGTTTGGTTGGGTTCGGGTCGGGTAGCCAGGCTTTACTGTGAAGGCTCAGTCATTGAGCACATTCAAGACAGAGACTGATAGATTTCTAGATATTAAAGATATCAAGGGATATGAGGATCGTGCGGGAACATGGTACTGAGGTAGAAGTTCAGCCATGATCTAATTGAATAGCGGAGCAGGCTCGAGGGGCCGAATGGCTTACTCCTGCTCCTTTTTCTGAATGGTCTTCTTCAGTGCTGTGCTATTCTATGATTCTGTAAACTGGAGGCATATGGTACAGACTCAGAGCATATAGAGGTACACCTATCACTGCTTGTCAAAGGAGCAGTGACTGCAGACAACTTCTTTCTAATGAAAGCCAACGCAGCCCTTCACCATCACAGGTTACACTCTGCCAGTGTCTATTAAGGTTATAACTGCACTTTTCTTCCATGCCATGGTGTAATTCCAGGTTATCGCTGGACCAAACAGCTATGCACAGATACATCAAACAAATCATGGGATACATTGTTTAAATTCATCTCCATTCCTATGGACATTGGTAAAATGACAACACGTTACACTTTTACAGAGTGGCAGAAATCTCTGAGGATAAGAAATCATACATTGCCACCCACAGGGCCATATATACTTATTTGCTCAATGCCCAAACCTATGTCAAAAACAAAAGATCCAACTCTCTCAATGTTCTACTCATTTTTGACCAACAATATACCATAATACAAGTGAATGCTCACTTCCCAGGAGCTGCCATGACGCTTTCATGTTTAAGAAATCCATCATACACATATTATGACCTAGATAGGGAAGTCTCTTGGCACATGGGAGATCAAGACTATCCTCTACAGCCATGTTGGTGGTTTCCCAAGAACCCAGCTAAGCATTACTATAACAAGTTTCATTCGTCTATAGAGAGCCATCCAGGGGAAGGCCAATGTTGTGGTTCCACTTCCTGGAACAATCTAGGGGTCTCCTGCAATATAAATGTTGAGTCTTGAGAATTGTGGTTGAATTGTGAAAACTCCAAAGGATGAAAGGATCTAGTGATAGCCAGTTGGAAAATGCATTAATGCTACATTGACACACAAAACCTTCTCTTCACATCCACATCTTTCCTTTGCATTAAAACTACAATCTATGTCTTCCCTCTTCCCACATTGTCTGTAGTGTTTTATTAGCAAAAAGCAGAAGGCTTGCACTTTACGGGTCCAGCAACTTCCCAACTTTGAAATACACCTCTGGCTTGAACCTTTGAGGAAAAACTCTTACCCTAGGAGTTTCCTAAGGGTACTCCCAATTAGCTTCTGTAACTCTAATTGATGGAAACATGTTTACACATCTAACCAGGATTTTCACCGATCTCCCATCAGAATGATAGCAGCCCTCGAGGAAATTTCGGCATTAGAGTTGTTCATGAGCAAATGGTGTGAGCTGAGAAATCCAGGTTTCTTTCCAAACAGATAAGCTGTAATGAGCCAAATAGCTTCCCTTGTGTATATTTATCTTTTAATTTGCGAAGACTTACATGCTTCATCATTTTTTTAAATCATTTGTAGTGCAAAATAATGAACATTTTTAAGGTATCATATACCTGGAACAACAGCTTTTGTAAGATCCCAAGTATCAGAGTGAAAACTATCACTGCTAACTAAGCATGCAATGCAATTAATCTGCTCCAGGAATCAGGAATAGGCAGCTTGGAGCTGGTAATAAGATTTATCATTTGGGCACCTCCACAACAATAATTTGATGTAGGTAACAGCATTTTATTCACAAAAGGCAGAAAGCTTATGTTTGAGAGGTTGGGGAAGTGCAGGGTCTTCTGGGCTTCCCACACATTCAGCTAAGCAAATCAGAAAAACAAGTACCAGTGGTGCACATAATACACAACAGCAATCACAAAGATTTGCAGACTTTAGCTTATTAGTGCATGGTTAGCAGTTTAACAAGGGGCTCGCAACATTATTGCTGATGCAGTGTGATTGGATCTTTGCTTGTGCATGCATTATAGCACATTCAAAACACCTACGTGGTCAAAGCAGTAAAACACGGTGGAGCAACATGTGAATAATATTTTATGGAAATCAAAAGTAATCCGCAGATTAGTCATATTTAGTGTACAGAGATCAAACTCAAAACATAATAGTGCTAGGATTGTGTTGTTGTGACTATATGCTTGGCCAGAATGGTGTAAGTGTTGTTCATTTGGTTCTTTACCATCAGCATCTTGAGAA
Source organism: Heterodontus francisci (assembly GCF_036365525.1). Taxonomy (NCBI): domain Eukaryota; kingdom Metazoa; phylum Chordata; class Chondrichthyes; order Heterodontiformes; family Heterodontidae; genus Heterodontus; species Heterodontus francisci. The sequence goes on from NC_090384.1 coordinate 51,204,418, forward strand.
TCACTACAAGAACTGGACCAGTCATATCAACAACATGGCTACAAAAACAGAGCAGAGACTAGGCAGTTTGCTACAAGTGGTTCTCCTCCTGTCCCTCAAAGCCTCTCCTACAGATATGAAGTCATGAGTATAAAGGAATACTTACCATTCACCTGGATGGCCGTAGCACAACACTCAAAAAGCTCAACACCATCCAGGAGAGAATAGTCCACTGGATCAGGGACCACTGTAATTGATACCTTCTTTCTTCACCATCAGCACACTGTGACTCCAATGCAAGAAGGTACTTTAACAGCATCTTTGGTCTTGCAACCTCGACCACCAAGAAAGACATATTGAGACGCCTTGCAGGGCAGGTAGAAAACCAGGCAGGCAGGCCTCAGCGATCAGAGGGAAACCCCTCCAGCGACAGCATTGGAGCCTCAGGGACAATCTTTGTGAACAGGGGCCCCCTCCTCGTGCCATGGAGCCCCTGGAAATGAAAGCCACCATTCGGGAAACCACTGGAAGACTGCCTCCATGCAGCTTGCGGCCTCTCCACATGCTGAGAAGCCACTCTGCCGCTGGCAAAATGCTGGCGAACCAGGAAAATGGCCCTTAATTGGGCCTTTTAAATAGCTTAATTGGTCGTCTGTCTCTGGCTGCCCTTCCAGTCACTGGTAAAATGACCCAGCAGCCAGAATGCATCGGGGAGCCATCCCGACATGGCTCCCCGGCATTTTACAAGCTCCCCACCTCCTATCCTGCCACCCGTAGCTGGTAAAATCCTGGCCCGACCAAATTCAGGGCTGTGAAGAATGTGTCACGGACAATGAAATCTCGAGTCCTTCGTGAAATCGACCATTTGGTGAACCTCATACATTTTATTCACCTTGCTGATTTCTATGCATGTTGCGAACTTCGCACGTTTTATTCATTGACATGAGGCTCATCTCGCTGATTGCTGGGTATGTTGCAAACATCGCAAGTTTGAATGATTTACACAAGGCTCACCTCATTGATTGGTAGATGAGGGAGGGTTTCTGGTGAAGTTTTAAGAAAATCAGTCTCAAGTATTATCAGGCAAGTGAGAATGCCAGAATGAGCAAATCAAAAACGGCCCCAACCATTACTGCAGCACATCGAGTGAAAGAAATTGAAAGCCAAATTCTGCATGCCGATGGTGGAATACTGTTTTATACAAGTTGCCATGTTTTGTTGGATCACATCTCCATCATAAGGCCAGAAGTGGGGATGGTCATTGATGATTGCACAATGTTCAGCACCATTCACGACTCCTCAGATACTGACGCAGCATGTCACCAGATGCAGCATGACCTGGACAACAACCAGACTTGGGCTGATAAGTGGCAAGTTACATAGGCTCCACACAGGTGCAAGGCAATGACCATCTCAAACAAGAGAGAATCTAACCACCTCTGCTTGATATTCAATAGCATTACCATCGCTGAATCCCTCACTATCAACATCCTGGGGGTTACCATTGACTAGAAACTGAACTGGACCAGCCACATAAATACTGTGGCTACAAGAACATGTCAGAGGCTGGGAATTCTGTGGTGAGAAACTCATCTCCTGACTCCCATCAGCTGGCATGGCCCTAAGCTCTGGAATTCCCTCCTTAAATCTCTTTGCCTCTCTACATCACTTTCCTCCTTTAAGACGCTCCTTAAAACCTACTTCTTTGACCAAGCTTTTGGTCATCAGCCCTAATAGTGCTTTATGTTGCTCCATGTCATATTTTGTTTTATAATAGCCCTGTGAGGCACCATGGAAGGTTTTATTGTGTTAAAGTGCTATATAAATGCAAGTTGTTGTTGGCTACCCAATCCTGATTCAATGACCCCAGAAATGTGATTTATGTGATAGTGTTTGACTTTAACACCTTTCAGTTAAACTGCCAAGAAATACCTTCAGGCCACTGCAACTGTTCTGTGTGTTAGAAACTTGATAAACTGTTTAAGGGGGAGTACATTCTGTGTAAATGCTCCATAATCTGAAATGTTATGGAAAGGGGCACAAATACAGTCACCACTCTCTCTCAATCACCACTTCTTAGCTTGTTTTATATTTTAGAGCAGCATCATCATCCTGGGGGGGGGGGGGGGGGGGTGGGTGGGGAGGGTGGCCACCATTGACCAGAAATTTAACTGGACCAGCCATATAAATACTGTGGCTACAAGAACAGGTCAGAGCTGGGAATCCTGTGGTATGTAACTCATTTCCTGACTTCCCAAAGCCTGTCCACCATCTACAAGACACAAGTCAGTGTTGAGATGGAATACTCTCCACTTGCCTGAATGAGTGCAGCTCCAACAACACTCAAGAAACTCGGCACCATCCAGGACAAAGCAGCCCGCTTGATTGGCACACCATCCACCACCTTCAACATTCACTTCCTCCATCATCAACGCACAGTGGCAGCAGTGTGTACCATCTACAAGATGCACTGCAGCAACTCAACAAGGCTCCTCCGACAGCACCTTCCAAACCTGCGACTTCAACCACCAAGAAGGACTAGGGCAGCAGATGTATGGGAACACCACCACCTGCAAGTTCCCCTCCAAGCCACACAACATCCTGACTTGGAACTATATCGCAGTTCCTTCGTTGTGGCTGGGTCCAAATCCTGGAACTCCCTTCCTACACCCCAAGGACTGCAGCGGTTGAAGAAGGCAGTACACCACCACCTTCTCAAAGGCAATTAGGAATGGACAATGAATGCTGGCCTAGCCAGCGCCGCCCACATCCCATGAACGAATGAAAAAAACACGGAAGGCAACGGTTCAGCACCACTGAGAGTCCAAAAGCCATCACAGTAGACAGCATCCGACACCACACTGCTGGAAAACGAACATGCAAAAAAAACAAGCAATGATTTCATGTCTTTTTAATGCAACCAAGAGCTCAGAAAATTATCAGTTGATTACAATGGAACTTGTAGTTTCTTTTGCAAGTGCCAACATACAATTGGAAAAACCCGATCACCCAAAGCTGCGGGTATTCATTTAAAGTAATGTGCAAAATGGTGGTTGCTTGACAAGTGTCGACAGACCAACAGGATTAGCGACCAAAAGCTTTTGCTACACATTGTAAGGAGATGAATTCTTAGATTCACGCATGAGTCTTTTGCAATTGTGTGTGATGAGTCCACCGATGAGCAAGACAACCATTTGCTGCATGTTTTCACAGATCACAGAATCACAATTACACAGCAGCGAAGGAGGCCATTCGGCCCATCGTGTAGCTCTCCGAATGATCAGTTTGCCTAGTGCCATTTTCCCACCTTCTCCCCATAACCCTGCACATTCTTCCTTTTCAGATAACAGTCGAATTCCCTTTTGACTGCCTCGATTGAACCTGCCTGCACCACACTCTCAGGCAGTGCATTCCAGACGTTAACCACTCACTGCATGAAGAAGTTTTTCCTCATGTCGCTTTTGCTTCTTTTGTCAATTACTTTAAATTTGTGCCCGCTCATTCTCAAACCTTTCATGAGTGGGAACCATTTTTCCCTACCACTCTGTCCAGACCTTTCATGATTTTGAATACCTCTACCAAATCGCCTCTTAGCCTTCTCTTCTCTAAAGAAAACCGTCTCAACTTCTTTAATCTATCTTCATATCTGAAGTTCCATATCCCTGGAACCATTCTCGTTAATCTTTTCTGCACTCTGTCCAATGATTTCACATCCTTCCTAAAGTGCGGTGCCCAGAACTGGGTGCAATAATCCAGCTGAAACCGCACTGTCCTATACAAGTTCAAAATAACCTCCTTGCTTTTGTATTTCATGCCCCTATTAATAAAGCCTAGGATACTGTTATGTTTTATTAACTGGTCTCTCGAACTGTCGTGCCACCTTCAATGTCTTATGCAACCATACATCCAGGTCCCGCTGCTCCTGCACCCCCTATAGAGTTGTACCCTTTATTTTATATTGTCTCTCCATGTTCTTCCTACCAAGATGAATCGCTTCACATTTCTCCACATTGAACTCCCTCCACCACTACTGATCGAGCTGGCCAAGTCCTAAAGGACATAGCTGCTAGACTGGGTATGCGGCAGGTGGTGATGGAACCAACAAGAGGGAAAAACAAACTTGACCTCATCCTCACCAATCTGCCTGCCGCAGATGCATCTGTCTAGGACAGTATTGGTAGGAGTGAACACCACACAGTCTTTGTGGAGACAAAGTCCCGCCTTCACGTTGAGGATACCCTCCATCGTGTTGTGTGGCACTGCCACCATGCTAAATGGGTTAGATTTTGAACAGATCTAGCAATGCAAAACTGGGCATCCATGAGGCACTGTGGGCCATCAGCAGCAGCAGAATTGTACTCAATCACAATCTGTAAGCTCATGGCCTGGCATATCCCCCACTCTTCCATTACCATCAAGCCAGGAGACCAGCCCTGATTCAATCAAAAGTGCAGGCGGGCATGCCAGGAGCAGCACCAGGCATACCTCAAAATGAGGTGTCAACCTGGTGAAGCTACAACACGGGACTACCTGTGTGCCAAACTGCGTAAGCAGCATGCGATAGAGCTAAGCGATCCCATAACCAACGAATCAGATCTAAGCTCTGCAGTCCTGCCACATCCAGCCGTGAATGGAGGAGATGGCTCCACAAATATCCCCATCCTCAATGATGGGGGAGCCCAGCACATCAGTGCAAAAGATAAGGCAGAAGCATTTGCAACAAACTTCAGCCAGAAGTGCCGAGTTGATGATCTATGTCGGCCTCCTCCTGAAGTCCCCAGCATTACAGATGCCCGACTTCAGCCAATTCGATTCACTCCGCGTGATATCAAGAAACAACTGAAGGCACTGGATACTGTAAAGGCTACGGGCCCTGACAATATTCCGGCAATAATATTGAAGACCTGTGCTCCAGAACTTGCTGCGCCCCTAGCCAAGCTGTTCCAGTATAGCTACAACACTGGCATCTACACTGACAATGTGGAAAACTGCCCAGGTATGTCCTGTACACGAAAAGCAGGACACGACCAACCCGGCCAACTACTGCCCCATCGGCCTACTCTCAATCATCAGTAAAGTGATGGAAGGTGTCATTAACAGTGCCAGCAAGCAGCACTTGCTTAGTAATAACCTGCTCAGTGACACTCAGTTTGGGTTCCGCCAGGGCCACTCAGCTCCTGACCTCATTACAGCCTTGGTTCAAACATGGACAAAAGAGTTGAACTTGAGGTGAGGTGAGAGTGACTGCCCTTGACATCAAGGCAGTATTTGACCAAGTATGGCATCAAGGAGCCAAGCAAAACTGAAGTCAATGGGAATCAGAGGGAAAACTCTCCGCTGGTTGGAGTCATACCTCGCGCAAAGGAAGATGTTTGTGGTTGTTGGAGATCAATCATCTGAGCTTGAGGCCACCACTGCAGGAATTCCTCAGGGCAATGGCCGAGGCCCAACCATCTTCAGCTGCTTCATCAATGACCTTCCTTCGATTATTAGGTCAGAAGTGGGGATGTTCGCTGATGATAGCACAATGTTCAGCACCATTCGCGACTCCTCAGATACTGAAGCAGTCCGTGTAGAAATGCAGCAAGACCTGGACAATATCCAGGCTTGGGCTGATAAGTGGCAAATAACATTCGCGCCACACAAGTGCCGGGCAATGACCATCTCCAACAAGAGAGAATCTAACCATCGCCCCTTGACATTCAACGGCATTACCATCGCTGAATCCCCCACTATCAACATCCTAGGGGCTACCATTGACCAGAAAATAAATACCATGGCTACAACAGCAGGTCAGAGGCGAGAAATCCTGCGGTGAGTAGCTCACCTCCTGACTCCCCAAAGTTATCCTGACTGTCCTGTTGCTGGGCTTATCTTTACACCCATTTTTGAACAAGGGTGTAACATTTGCAATTCTCTGGCTCCACCCCCTCAGTCTAAGGAAGACTGGAAAATTATGGCCAGTGCCTCCGCAATTTCCACTCTCACTTCCCTCAGTATCCTTGAATGCATCTCATCCAGTCTTGGTGCTTTATCAACTTTAAGTATAGACAGCCTATCTAATACCTCCTCATTATCAATTTTAAATCCTTCTAGTGTATTCATTGCGTCCTCTTTTACTATGGCCTGGGAGCATCTTCTTCCTTGGTAAAGGCAGATTCAAAATATTCATTTTTTGATTTTATGTCTGGTAAGCCTGAAGATGTACGGTCAGGAAAGCTAACAATAGTGCTCACAGACTGCATCCACTTAGAAGTTGTTAATTATGTTGTGATATTGCTTTAATTACATTAATACTGATTAGCATACTACTGAATATGTAAATAGTTCAGTATACATTATCACAGGAAGTGATGCAAGTTAACATGTGACACAATAGTTGGAGCAGTGTTAGTCAGCAGGTTGTAACTGTATTGAAGAGCTCTCCTAGAATCCTGTTTATTCTTCAATAAAGAACCCTTCGTTTAGTTTACCAATCATTGTTCTAGTGTTTGGTACATTTTTCTTAAGAGCCAATAACACAACAAATTACATCAGAATTTCCCAAGCGATAATCAAAACCGTTTCAAACTAAGGTGCAGATTTCAACAAAGTTTCTGCTTTCATTAATTTCAATGCAACTTGCATGGCAAAACCTTTCAAATCTGTGCTCCAAGGTGTAATGCCTAATGCTCTCCATATTACATGTAATGCACATGTCAATCTCCCTTGTCTTTTTTTTTGTTTTAAATAGATCATTTTCATGGTTTGTTGCATCCCTGCGAAAATAATGATTTAACTAAGTGAAATTGTGAAATTCACAGTTCTTAAAATGCTGTGTCTGTGAAATTTATTAAATTTGACTGTAGATTTGGTAGGGCCCTACCTTTGAGCCTCTCTACAGTTATCCCCAAACCTCAGTCAGGTTACAGGCACTGCATAAATGCAAGCTGTTATTGTTGTTGAAGGTGATAGTGAGAAAACATTCTTGTATGTCTGCAGTTTAATACGCACCATGATTGAGTTGCAGAGATGTAAATAGCTGCTACTGAAATTTACCTCCTTCGTTAATTGATTATCCTGTTAAATTCAGAGTGAAACAACATTGGCAGTAAACTCCAGTTAATGACAGTTATGTATTGACTCGTGGATTAGAATGTACAATGGATTAGTAAACTGGCTTTTTTTTACCTCTGGGTCATGGATTCTAATCGAGCTAATTCTGAAGTGAAAGGCTGTCTTTAACGATCGCCTAACAATGGTTGAAGTGCTGAAGACAATAAAGAAATTTAGCAGCATTGTTTTGCTTCTTTTGAAAGTTTCCATGAAAGCATGGAAAGAATTTGATTCCTGCCAAAAATGTTGTGAAGTATTAAGGTTTCTGCAGAAGCTGTTGCATGCGGTGTATTCACTTGAACAATTGGGCCTTTTTTTTTCATTGGAATGGCATAGATCACGTGGCAATGTGTTCAAAGTGTCTCAAATTATGAAAAGATGGGACAGGGCATCTGGAAATTATGGGTTGAATTTTTTCATCAGGGTGCAGGTCACAGCATCAGTACTGGAAGAGGGTGCCCCTTCTGTATGGGCCTTAGGCGGCTGGCCACATCTGACCTCGCGGCATGCTGCCAATTAAGAAACATGAGGTGCAGGGCCGTCCAATTAAGGTGCGTAGTGTGTGATGGCCGTCCTATCCCAGGCCCGAAGCAGCAATGCGGATGGTGAGGTCAGCGTCAACTGACGCCATAGCAGATGCTGCTGCCATATTTAAAGAGCTGTGAGCCCTGCATTCATTGCTGCCTGAACAACGGACTTCTTCCTGTTCCTGCTGCCTTGAGTGGTGCTGCTACTGCTGCCTTGACACATTCTGCAACAGCTGCTGCTGCTCCCCTCACTGAAGACTGTAAGCAACCAAGGAGCTCACTGGAAGGCTATAGCAATAATGGCAGAAGGAAGACCCCATGTGGCCCCAGGTATCAGCAATGGCTCCCTGCAGGTTCTCCTCCAGGCTGCAAAGGCAATGGGAGGAGTAGAGGGCTGCACCTGACCAAGCAAGCCTGGGCAGAGATTGCAGAAGAGGTCAGGAGACATGCGGTCACACCCTGAATCTGGATGCAGTGCTGCAAGCAAGTCAATGACCTCATTCAGTCCCCCAAGGTGAGTACTCCATACATCTGTTCCCTTTGTGTCTGGTAGGTGGTAACACAAGAGAGTTTGCTTGGTGCTAAGGGAGTGACCACCCAGTCAATGGCAAGTGGGTGAGGCAGCAGCATATCCTGTCAGAGACATAATTACCTTTTGGTCAGAGGTGCCCATCTATCATTGCTGACCTCCACAAGAACCCTCAAGAGTGGCCATATCCAACTAGCATTCATGTGCCCCCATGATGTACCACTGGTCCCCCACCAGCATATGCTTTGCTTTTGTCTCCGTGGGAAAGCTAACAGTCTTCCTTCTTGTGCTTGCAGCAGTAGATGGTGCATTAACAGCAGAGTGAGGGCCAAGACTGGTGGAGGGATGCCGTACCTCCACATCCTTACCCCCATGGAGAAGGAGGCCTTGTAGTTGGTGGGTCAGTAGGGTGGCCATGCAATTGCTGATGGAGAGACAGGAGTGCCAACCCAAGAGGGTGAGAGAACAGGTGCAGGTGTACAACAGTGCATCTGGCACACCCACCGCATAGTGTTCATATGACCAACACTGGACACATGGACCTCCACAGCAAGCACTTTTGGGATGAGGAAATGGGAAGCCCTTTACCCATACATGTTTATGTTCTCTCTTGCAGGTCCATATCAAGCCGAAGCATGAACTGCTCGAGACACTGGGGGCCAGCTGGCCACCTCTGAGGAGAAGGAGGGATCCTCATAGAGTGCAGCATTACATCATTCCCTGCACACCAGCTCTTTCATGGGATGTTGGCATCGCTGGTAAGGACAGCGTTTGTTGCCCATTCCTAATTGCCCTTGACAACTGAATGGCTTGCTAGGCCATTTCAAAGGGCAGTTAACAGTCAACCATATTCCCATGGGTCTGGGGTCACATGGAGACCAGACCAGGTAAGGACGGCAGATTTCCTTCCCTAAAGGATATTAGTGGACCAAATGGGTTTTTATGACATTTGATGATCGCTTAATGGCACCATTACTGAGACTATCTTTCAATTCCAGATTCTTTTATGCATTCACGATTACATTCAGGGTCACAAGCTGGTGAGCACATCATAGATGCATCCCAGCAGCTGACAGAGGCTGTGACAGCTGAGGCCACTGACAGTTGGGAGGCCAGGCCCATGCTGAGCACCAGGATGTTGACAAGCCTTTGGAATTGGCAGCAACACAGCTGCAGCGCGAGATGATGGAACATCTGGTGGAGATCCCAGGGGCTATGTGCACCCATGCACGGATGATAGAGGAGTCCATCCAGACCATGTGACTGCGTTGTTTCAGGCGTGTGTACGCTTGGCTTCCTCCATTGAGGGATTGACAACTCTCATGAAGAACCAGCTCCAGCAGACCACTCAGTGGATGCTGGAGATGTGTGCAGACCTGCATGCCATTGCCTTGTCAATGAGCTCAATGCAGCATTGGCAAGTTAAGAGGGGGATGAGGCAGCTGGATTCTCCACGAGGTCCTCACCTTTCTCAGGTGAGCAGGGAGGTACAAATATACCTTGTAAGGGAGGAGAGAGGACTGCCTTCCACTTCTAGGGTCTTCTCTCAGAGAATTCCTAGTGTGAACAACAGCTCCTCAGCCCCTCTTCCAGTGGCATCATCTCCTCAAAAAGCCGCAAACGGAGGAGGATCCTGCACCTGTGCAGGAGCCCCCCAGCATACTGGAGCCCTCCAGGCCTCCGGCAGCCAGAGGGCAGTTGCCAAGGTCATCCCAGACCATGGGACAGCACGATCAGCAGCCTGCTTCCACCTTTTCTGCAAGCACAGGGATGGCACCTCGTAAGAGAATTAAGAAGAGTACCTAGCTGTACTTGGGGGTTCATGGGTGATTACAGTATCTAGATGTTAGGTTTCCTTTCTGTTGAGCACATCAATAAATGTTTCACTCAATCGTCCTACTTCTCATTCTAATTCCTGCTGCCCTGTGAGATTGCATCTACACCCTTGCTGTCTCAATGGGTTGGAAACAGTGGGGAAAGGTTCATCTTTTCAGCTCCTCAGCCTTACCACTGTGGGCTGTGCACCTGGGCAATGGGTGATGGAGTGCAAAATAAAGGGGCTGACTGCAGGACTGATAAAGGTAAGGCTGTATTGGAATCTTTCTGAAAGGGCAGAAGGGTGATAGGAAACGGCTCTGTATTAGGGTATTCTGGGCCTCCCTTGCCTGTGGTCCAAAGGGTTTCTCATTTTGCATCACCTGGTCAGCTGGCTCCTCCACATCCTCATCATTGGAAGAGGCATCGCAATCAGCGATTTCCTCACCAATCAGCACCTCCCCCCGTCTGCAACTCCAGGTTGTGCAGTGCACAACAAATCACCATGATATGTGAGTCCCTTGCCAGGGCACACTGAAGGGCACCACCAATTGGTCTAGGCACCTGAATCGCATCTTCAAAAGGCCAATGACTTGCTCAATGGTTGCTCAGGTTGACCCGTAGCAGGTCTTGTACGTGTCCTCTGCATCCGTATATGGGTTCCTCACAGGCATGAGTAGCCATGTCTTTAAAGGGTAGCCCTTGTCTCCAAGAATCCATCCCTGAAAATGCTCGGGGAGCCGGAAAGGCTGTGAGATCTGGAACTGCCAAAGTATGTAGGTGGTTTGGTTGCTTCCCAAGAACTGTGCACACACCTGAAGGATCTGCTTTTGGTAGTTACAGAACCGTTGGACATTGATGAAATGGATGCCCTTCCTGTTGATGAAGGCTGCTGGCTGCTCCATGGGAATCCTGATGGCCACATGTGTGTAGTCAACGATACCTTGGACCTGGGAGAATCCAGCAATGGCCCCGAACCCAATGGACCTCTCCGCCTGACTTTCTGGATCAATGCAGTAGTGCACATAGTCACCGGCTCTCTTGAACGTGTCATTGGTCACCTGCTTCTTACACCGATGGGCTACAGACTGGGAGATCCCTGTCCCAAGTGGATCCCTGGAAAGCGCTAAAGGCATCGAAGTTGAACTCCACAGTAATCTTCAGGGCCACTGGCGCTGTGTGTCCATCAAACCCCCTGAGTCTCAGCTCATCCAGCAGCATGGCACAGAGATCAGTGATGGCCTGCCTGGCAGTCTTTTCTGACATTGCCACTCGGATATTTGAAGAAAGTTCGTCCTCATTTAGCAGGCACTTTCCTAGGGATAAGCTCTTCTTTGCAGACGTGGCAGTTGGCATGCCCCTCTGCACCCTGCTGTTCTGTGCCGACCCCAAGGCTGGCCCTCTTGCTGGTTGTAAGGTTGGTGATGTGCCCCCACCTGTGTCTGGACTTCCATCCCTCTGAGCTGTCCCTTCTCCTCAATGGGGGCCACAAGGCCTGGGTGAATGAGTCCCCTGGCATCTGTCCTCTATCGGATTCTGAGGCTTTGTACCAAGATGGCAGCACCCCCCCCCCCCCACCCCCCAAACCTGCCCCTGAGTCCTCTCCTTGGTGCTAGTGCCAATGCCCCTATGTGATCCTGGCCACACAGCCCCACACTCCTGGCACCTTCTCCTCTCTTCTGCCGATGTCTGTCAGTTCCCTTTGCACACCACCCTCCCCGGCACTACACACTGGCTCTCCCTATGGCTTCATTAGAGAGCCAGCACTTATCCCACATTTTCTTGCTGCCTGGTTAGGGCTCCGAAGCCCCATGGTCCCCACGCGCCACTGATAAAAATCCAAACACCTCGTAAAATTGGAGTTAATTGGCCTATTAAATACCTCATTTGGTGTCCTGCCACCTTGATGTCAGAAGTCTGCTTTCCATGGCTCTCACAACTGGTAAAGTCCGGAAGCGACATCATGACGTTGGACTTCCAGCCAAACATGGTCCGTTCCCATTTTACGGACCCCTGCCTCCTCAGAACTCATTCTTAAAGGCCCGGTAAAATTCCGGTCTACCACTCTCCACTGATGCTCCCTGACCTACTGAACATTTCCAGTATTTTCTGCTTTTGTTTCAGATTTCCAACATCTGCTGTATTTTTGCTTTTGTAGATATGAACAAACTGTTTCCAGTAGTTGAAGGGCCCAAACAAAGGGGCCATAGGGACATAATTAAATGGAAAAGATTTAAAACAGAGACCAAGAGAAACTTCTTTACAGATTTGTGAACTGTGGAATTCACTTCCAGGTTTAGTGGCAAAGGAGAAACACTGTCAGCATTCAAGATTAGATTGGATAGGTGGATGAAGGAAAAGGGGAGAAGGGAATATGGGAACAGGGCAGATAAATCCGACTGGTACTACTTGATTGCGTGGAAGGCAAATGCCGACATGAACTGTTAGGAACGAATAACCTGTTTCTTGTTATAACCTTATGTATGTATCAATGTAAGAGTTCTATGTAATTTATGATTGAGCAGTTCCTAATCTCTTCAAGCCACAGGGCACACTGTAGGCAACCGCACTTAGAGAAGCCATAAAAATGACTAATGTGGAAAATGGAGAAATTGTCAGGGCTATGCAGGAGGCATTTCTCTGAAGTTGGGTTAAGGCATATTGTCAGGACTCAGCAACGCATGAGTTCTACATATCTGACTGTTATATTTGCGCCATATAAGAGACACCAGAATTTAGGGTTAACTATTTCAATTTATGCAGATTTCTTGGTTCAGACAATACTGAAGCTGTGCCAGCAAGAGCAAAGAGCAGGTCGTGGAACTAACTCAGAAAGGATTTCATATTTTGTAGGCCTAGATCTAATAGCATTAAGAATCCTTAAGAGGATATTATCAATATAGCATACTCTCCCATTAGAATTTCAGACTGAAAGTGTAACTGTGAAATGTTTATTAAGATGTTAAACTTGACTATTACAATTACTGAGCAATAGTTGTATAGCTATTCGATGTTTGTACAATGATTTATGCAAATACAATTGTTTTTTGATATAACGCGCAAAGTAACTAGCACAAAGTCCAGCTCAACAGAGTACAACTTCTACAGTGTACTTAACTCGGAGAATTTGGTGAGTGAGGGAATTCGGTGCAGGAAGGAAAGAGGTGTGGTTCTGGTATCCTACAAAACAAAGAGCGGTTTGAGAGAGGAAACAGGAGACAGTGAGACTTGACAGCTGAAGTCTTGAGGCATTAATTAGGTGAGCAGAGAGGTAAATATAAGAACATAAGAAATAGCAGCAGGAGAAAGCCATTCAGCCCCTCGAGCCTGCTCCACCTGAACTCTGATGAAGGGTCACTAACCTGAAACGTTAACTCTGCTTCTCTCTCCACAGATGCTGCCAGACCTGCTGAGTATTTCCAGCATTTCTTGTTTTTATTTCAGATTTCCAACATCTGCAGTATTTTGCTTTTCTTTTCATGGGACACTAGCATGAATTCTGGGACAGGAAGGAGCTGTACCGATGGACAGGCTCTGCCTGAACCGGATGGGACCGTGTCCAAGTGGAAAGGGTACAAACAGGGAAGTGGCAAAGGCTTTAAACTAGTAAGATGGGGGAAGGGATCTACAAGAAACATTAGCATCCTAAATGTAAACGAAACAGAGAAGAAGAGCAAAGGAATGACTAAACTAAGGGAGGACATTGATGTCAAGGGAATAGAGTTATCGAACAGGGCGTCTAAAAAGTTGGTTAAACATAAAATGAGAGGAAATCCTATTACAAATGAGCTAAAATGTCTGTCAAGCAATGTGCACAGTGTAATAAAGGGAGCTGGAGGCAATCATGCGTTGGGAGGAACCAGACATAGTAAAGATTACTGAAACATGCTACAGAAAAATCAGGACTGGGAATTAAACATTGCAGCGTATAACATATTTAGAAAAGATAGAGGTGGGAAAGGGGAGGTGGAGTATTTACAAACAACAAAGAACAACAAGGAACAGTACAGCACAGGAACAGGTCATGCAGCCCTCCAAGCCTGCGCCGATCTTGATGCCTGCCTAAACTAACACCTTCTGCACTTCCGGGGCCCATATCCCTCTATTCCCTTCCTATTCATGTATTTGTCAAGATGTCTCTTAAACGTCGCTATCGTATCTGCTTCCACCACCTCCCCTGGCAACAAGTTCCAGGCACTCACCACCCTCTGTGTAAAAAACTTGCCTCGCACATCCCCTCTAAACTTTGCCCATCGCACCTTAAACCTATGTCCCCTAGTAACTGACTCTGCCACCCTGGGAAAAAGCATCTGACTATCCACTCTGTCCATGCCGCTCATAACTTTGTAAACCTCTATCATGTCGCCCCTCCACCTCCGTCGTTCCAGTGAAAACAATCCGAGTTTTTCTAACCTCTCCTCATAGCTAATGCCCTCCAGACCAGGCAACATCCTGGTAAACCTCCTCTGTACCCTCTCCAAAGCCTCCACGTCCTTCTGGTAGTGTGGCGACCAGAATTGCACGCAATATTCTAAGTGTGGCCTAACTAAAGTTCTGTACAGCTGCAACATGACTTGCCAATTTTTATACTCTATGCCCCGACCGATGAAGGCAAGCATGCCGTATACCTTTTGACTACCTTATCCACCCGCGTTGCCACTTTCAGTGACCTGTGGACCTGTACGCCCAGATCTCTCTGCCTGTCAATACTCCTAAGGGTTCTGCCATTTACTGTATACCTCCCACCTGCATTAGACCTTCCAAAATGCATTACCTCACATTTGTCCGGATTAAACTCCATCTGCCATTTCTCCGCCCAAGTCTCCAACCGATCTATATCCTGCTGTATCCTCTGACAATACTCATCATTATCCGCAACTCCACCAACCTTTGTGTCGTCCGCAAACTTACTAATCAGACCAGCTACATTTTCCTCCAAATCATTTATATATACTACAAACAGCAAAGGTCCCAGCACTGATCCCTGCAGAACACCACTAGTCACATCCCTCCATTCAGAAAAACTTTTATTAATTCTTTCATGGGATGTGAGCGCGTGGCAAGGCCAGTATTTGTTGTCCATCCTTAATTTCCCTTGAGAAGGTGGTGGTGAGCCATCTTCTTGAACCACTGCAGTCCGTCTGCTGTAGGTGCACTCACAGTGCTGTTACGAAGGGAGTTCCAGGTTTTTGACCCCAGCAACAGTAAAGGAATGGCGGTATAGAGTTTTTATTTGGGCCCCACGCTCCGCGGCAGTGCCCTTTGAACACAGCGGCATGCCTGCATTCAGCGGCGGCCATCGAGCCCAAGAGATATTATGAGCGGGGTCTCATTAGCATCACCGCTCCAAGCCGCACCCCCCCTGTCCCCGCCCATATTACATGGGGAGAGGCGGGACATCTGGTGCAGTGAGGAACCATTTGACAGCTGTGTAGCAGGTGCTCGGGCCCTATTTAAGTGCCCCAGCACCTGGGTCTTGACAGCTGTCAAAGAAATACTTACCTCACCGTTGAAGAGTGGGGCTGCTGTCAACCTGGCAGCAAAGCAGAAAGTGCTGGAGAAACTCAGCAGGTCAAGCAGCATCTGTGGAGAGAGAAGCAGAGTTAACTTTCAGGTCTGTGGCCAAGTTCACAGACTTGAAAGTTAACTCTGCTTCTCTCTCCACAAATGCAGCCTGACCTGCTGAGTTTCTCCAGCACTTTCTGTTTTGCTGCCACATACTTACGCTGCTGTGTCCCAGTGTCCTGTGAAATTGCGATCCTCTTCTTCCACTCAAGTGTAACATTCCTTCTTGTAGGCATGACACATGGCTGAATAATCTTAATTTCGCACATTCCAGGATGTGAGACTTAAATGTAACATAAAAGGCAAATACACAACAGAAATAAAGCCATAATTTAAGAATATTTATGTACTATAGACTGCTAATCATTTGACTGTGAAAAGCCACAGACTAATATACATTTGGAATCTGTATTCATTTCTCAGCTAACTGTTATGTGACAAAGCATGCAACTGCAATTAAATGATCTTTGTAAGAAAACAGGAAAATATGTTCATATTCTCGCTGCATTGCCAACATGAATATTACACCAATAACTATGATCAGCTGTTGCAGAAGCAAAGTGTTTGTGAACATGGGTCAATGTGTAATAGTTGAAAAACCATGACAACAGCACAGATTTCCTCACTAATCCTACATCGGTTTTCAAACACGTGCAAGATAAACCTTGCAGCCAGAAGTTAGAGCTGTTACACGGTGGAGTCACCTTTGCATTTGAAGGACCATGCCAAAAGTCGAGGTTGGCAGAGGGGTACTGTAGTGTGGCCCCACAGTTCAGCAAAGCCTCCCTGCTCACTCTCCTCCAGGCTGAGCAGGCAAGGCGGGAGGTCCTTTTCACCAGCCACGGTAAGAAGAAGCTCTCCCACTGACCAAGGCAACCTAACTGGAGATGGCAGAGGAGATGAATAACCGTGGAGCCATCCGCTGTCAAAGGGTTCAATGCTGGAAGAGGACAAATGATCAATTTCCCAACCAGCTGGGGCCCTCTGGGCCTCGTGCGCACAGGGTACGACCGCCAAAGTCATCCACAGCCAAAGGGCCATCATATCAGCAGCCACTAATATGGACAATGGCTCAGTATTCTGCTGTGAGTAATGGTGGACGCAAAGATGTTGCAGACGCGGACTGCTGCACAACAGGTGAACGAGGGCACTGTGTGGCGTACAGAGAACCACAGTGGTTCCTATGGCATGGAGAACTTTTGTTCAATTAGGCGCTGCCGTGCACCCCTAGCTCACTGCTCACCCTGCATGCGGTGCCTGCATCCTCTCCACCCTCCCATCTGCCTTTCCTGCTATAAGTCTTCAGTATCCTCATCGTCTGAGGATGAGTCCTGCTCATGTCTCTTGGCATCCTGCAAGGCCTGCCCCCTATTGAGTGTGTAGTTATGCTGAGCACAGCAGACAGCAACAATGCAAGCTACCCTTTCCAGCTCATACTGCAGGGCACCACCCAATCTATCCAGGCAGCAGAATTGCATTTTCAGCATGCTGATCGTCTGCTCAATAGTGGCTCTTGTAGCTCCGTGGCTGGCATTGTATTGCTCTTCTGCAGCAGTGCTGGGGTGTGTCACTGGTGGCAGGAGCCATGTATGCAAGGGGTGGCCCTCGTCTCTAAGAAGCCACCCCTCCATCTGAGCCATTTCAATGAACAGCAATGGCAACTGCGACTGGCGCAGGATGAAGGCATCATGGCAGCTGCCTGGAAAGCAGGCACAGATTTGCATGAATCATTTCTGGTGATCACATACGAGCTACACATTGATTGAGTGGAAGCCCATATGGTTTACTTATTCAGCTGATCACCCGGTGGGAGCCTTGATGGCCACAGGGCGACAATCTATGACCCCTTGCACCTGTGGGAATCCTGTGATGGAGTCGAAACCAGTGGCCCTCTGGCCAGGCTTTCAGGGTCCGTCGTGAAGCGGATATAGTCACCAGCCCTCTGGAACAGGGCATCGGTGACCTCCCTGATACAGTGGTGCACTGCTGACTGTGTGATCCCACAAAGGTCTCTGATGGGCCCCTGAAATGATGCAGAGTTGTAAAAATTGAGAGCTGCTGTAATTTTGAGGGCCACAGGCATAGGATGTCCCCCGAAACAGGCCATCATTCAGCAGGGCACAGAGATGTGTCACTGCCTCTCTCGACATCCACAGTCACCTCTGCGTGGCGATCTGTACTGGCAAGCTCTCCTTGGGTGCTGCTGCTCATGATGAGGGCCTCTATGTGTGCTGCAACTGCCTGTTGATTTTGCCTGTGGCACATATGGATCCTCTCAAGAAGTGCATCAATGAATAAAGGGTGAACCATCCACATCTTTAAGTTGCGTTTCAACTCGGTTCCTTCAATTCTGCGAAGGTTCCTGACAGGGCAGAGATTGATATTCAGGGTACATTAGGTGCTTTCATGCAGCAACTATGTGGCATGACATGGCATTGCCCGTCTTAGCTCCCACTAAGAGTGGCACATGACCACATAAAGATTGTGCAAGCTGCATCGATAGGCCCACAAGACATATAAGCTTCACACGCCTACCGTCTCTGGCACTGTCCCCACATACAGGGTGACTCGAGTGCCATTGCTCCTTCAATGACAGAGGCAGTCAATGGCACACGGCGGTCAACCATTACAGAGAGCGGAATCGCAATGGCTCCTTTCCAGTATGCAAAGTGAGACCCCTGAATATCCCTCCTCCCTTCCAGTATACAGAGTGAGACCCCTGAATACCAGCTCCCCCTGCTTCCAGTATGCAGAGTGATACCCCTGAATAACGGAACTTACCTTCTGTAGCGAATCCTTCTGCCTCTGATGACCCACCAGCTTTTCTGATCGTGAACGGGATGGGATGTTCAACGTAAAATCCGGAAGTGTGCATCGAGAGGCAGTAGGCTGCATAATCTGCAGAGGTAAGTAGCTTTTTGAATAAAGTAATTGGGGTGCCACCACCAAGCAGGGGGGGATGGTGGAAATAGTCAATCCTGAGGAGGGCTGCAACAAATTATAGGAGGATGTTAATAAACTTGCAGAATGGGCAAATAATTGGCAAATGAAGTTCAATGAAGATAAATGTGAGGTAATGCATTTTGGTAGGAAGCATCGGGGCGTCACTTATTACTTGGAAGGTGCAAGTCTAGGTGGGGTAGAGGAACAAAGGGATCTCAGAGTATAAACAGACCAATCACTAAAAGTTGTGCCACAAGTTAGCAGGGCCGTAAAAAAAGCAAACCAAGCATTAGGTTTTATTTCTTAATGGACAGAATTAAAAAGTCGGGAAGTTATGCCAAACCTGTATAAAAACTTGGTTAGACAATTCTTAGAGTACTGTGTACAGTTCTAGTCACCATATTATAAAAAGGATATAGTGGCACTGAAGAGGATACAGAGAAGGTTTGCAAGGATGATACCAGAAATGTGTGGGCAAACATATCAGGAAAGGCTGGGTCTCTTTTCTCTTGGAAAAAAGAAGGCTGAGGGGGTGAGCTGATGGAGGCCTTTAACATTATGAAAGGCTTTGATAAAGTGGATACAGAGAGAATGGTTCCACTTGTGAGGAAGAGCATAACTGGAGGTCATCAATATAAGATAGTCACCAAGAAATCCAAGAGGGAATTCAGAAGAAACTTCTTTACCCAAAGAGTGGTGAGAATGTGAAACTCACTACCACAGGGAGTGGTTGAAGTGAATAGTATGGATGCATTTAAAGGGAAGCGAGATAAGCGTATGAGGAAGAGCAGTATAGAGAGTTACGCTGATTGATTTACATGAGGAAAGATGGGAGGAGGCTTGAGTGGAGCATAAATGCCGGCATGGACTGGTTGGGCTGAATGGCCTGTTTCTGGGCCGCATTTTATCCTATGCATGTAATTTTATGTATATCAGATTATCTGAAGTGATGCTCACTGGAGCAGTTTCAGGTGCTTAAGGCAGATAGTGTTCACCTAGAGAACAAAGATTTAAGAGTTTAAAAAGGAGAAAATATGAAGGATACTCCAAATCCTGGATTTTCTGACTGGGTGCATGCCTGACCAAATATGCTATTGGTGGGGGGGAGGTAGCAGGAGTGTGATTCACTCCCAACCAACATCATGAGTACTAAGCTTGCATAATTTCTGAGGTTAGCCTCATTATATTATCTTGGGTTAGCTCCAGGTATCAACAGTGCCTCTGATTGGGAGTTTCCCTTTAAGGGGAGCAGGAAATAGTATTCTGGATTTAAAGGCCTGCAGCAGACCATAAGGCAGGTGTCATCATTGTTCTTGCTGAAACAAAATTCAAAGAAGATACCCACCATGTCTGCGGGACAGCAGCGAGCTTCCAGATTGACAAATAGAGAAGCAGAAGTGTTTTTTTCACAAAATGAGGCAGAGGAGAGAAATCCTTTTAGGCACAGAATGCTGCATTGTTTCTTTCTTCATATCATTTTATAAAAAGATTCTAAGAAACATTACTGATGGTTTAGAATGCGCAGCACAAACTATGTCTCCCGAATGCTATATCATCGCAATGCTTGAAAACCTTATGGCTTCCTCGTTATTTGCCTTACAGTTTGAGGAACAAAAGGATGTCACTTTTGTTATAAAGCTGAGGTCTCAGGATACAATTACTAGAATATATGAAATGTCAATGGACCCTGTGCCCACAGGAAGGCAGTCGTGCGACAGAGTCAGAAGTACAAATGACAAATTTATTTCAGTCACACAGGGCACAAACACCACGAATAATCAGCTTGCTTCATTTCACAATGTGACACAATATTTTATTGCAAATGGAACAATTTGAAAGTGGGTAAAGGCACCTTGCAAACCAGGGAGATTCCAGGTTCTATTCCTGATCAGTAGTGCAATACCTGATCAGAGTTTATTTATTTAGAGATACAGCACTGAAACAGGCCCTTCAGCCCACTGAGTCTGTGCTGACCAACAATAACCCATTTATACTAATCCTACATTAATCCCATATTCCCTACCATTCTCCTACCACCTACTGACACTAGGGGCAATTTACAATGGCCAATTTACCTATCAATCAGCAAGTTTTTGGCTGTGGCAGGAAACCAGAGGACCCGGTAGAAACCCACACGGTCACAGGGAGAACTTGCAAACTCCGCACAGGCAGTACCCAGAACTGAACCCGGGTTGCTGGAGCTGTGAGGCTGCGGTGCTAATCACTGTGCCACAGTGTGGAGTAAATATGACACAACAGTTTGCATCAGTTCCCTTGGACTTACCTGGAGGGCAGGGAAAGATCCCCTGGGTACCCACCTGTCTTGTGGCCTCCAACTTGTAATCTGTGCCTGCTGGCACAGTCTGGAGGTGCATCTGCTGGGCCTGGGTGGGACTCTGATGAAAGTTATGGCAATGAGGCCTGGTCAGCATCTTGGTCTTCACAATTCCCGGGCTGAATTCTGTCAGCCCGTCGCAGGTCCTGGTGGTAGCACTGGAAGCGGGTGCCATTGCCACATGTTACGTGTGCATCTGACTGACCATGATCATAAGGAGGCCAGCCAATTAACATAACTGAGGGCGGGGCCCATCCTACTGCAGGACTGGGGGGGTGCTACGAGGCGCTGATGGTGGCGAAAGCTGATGATGCTGGAGCCATCTTTAAAGTGCTGCCAGTCCTGCTAGTAAAGCTGCCTTTCACTGATTACAGTGAACCTGGAGTCCTGCTGGACCCTTCTACTGCTGCTGTTACTCCTGGATCCTCCTCTACTGCTACTGTTACTCCTGGACCCCCCTTCTACTGCTGCTTTTACTCCTGGACCCCCTCTACTGCTGCTGTTACTCCTGGACCCCCTCTACTGCTGCTTTTACTCCTGGACCCCCTCTACTGCTGTTGTTATTCCTGGAACCCCCTTCTTCTGCTGCTGTACTTCCTGGACCGCCTCTACTGCTGCCGTTACTCCTGGAACCCCCTTCTACTGCTGCTGTTACTCCTGGAACCCCTTCTACTGCTGTTGTTATTCCTGGAACCCCCTTCTTCTGCTGCTGTACTTCCTGTACCCCCCTCTATTGCTGCTGTTACTCCTGGAACCCCCTTCTACTGCTGCTCTACTTCCTGGACCCCCCTCTACTACTGCTGTTACTCTTGGACCCTCCCCCTTCTACTGCTGCTGTACTTCCTGCACCCCCCTCTACTTCTGCTGTTACTCCTGGACCCCCCTCTACTGCTGCTGCTACTCTTGGACCCCCCCTTCTACTGCTGCTGTACTTGCTGCACCCCCCTCTACTTCTGCTGTTACTCCTGGACCCCCCTCTACTGCTGCTGTTACTCCTGGACCCCCCTTCTACTGCTGCTGTACTTCCTGGACCCCCCTCTACTGCTGCTGTTACTCTTGGACCCCCCTCTACTGCTGCTGTACTTGCTGCACCCCCCTCTACTTCTGCTGTTACTCCTGGTCCCCCCTTCTACTGCTTCTGTACTTTCTGCAACCCCCTCTACTTCTGCTGTTACTCCTGGTCCCCCCTTCTACTGCTTCTGTACTTCCTGGACCCCCACTACTGCTGCTGTTACTCCTGGAACCCCCTTCTGCTGCTGCTGTACTTCCTGGAACCCCCCTCTACTGCTGCTGTTACTCCTGGACCCCCTCTACTGCTGCTGTACTTCCTGGACCGCCTCTACTGCTGCCGTTACTCCTGGAACCCCCTTCTACTGCTGCTGTTACTCCTGGACTCCTCTCTGCTGCTGCTGTTACTCCTGGACACCCTTCTACTGCTGCTGTTACTCCTGGAACCCCCTTCTACTGCTGCTGTTACTCCTGGACTCCTCTCTGCTGCTGCTGTTACTCCTGGAACCCTCTTCTACAGCTGCTGTACTTCCTGGACCCACCTCTACTCCTGCTGTTACTCCTGGAACCCCCTTCTACTGCTGCTGTACTTCCTGGACCCCCTCTACTGCTGTTGTTACTCCTGGAACCCCCTTCTACTGCTGCTGTACTTGCTGCAACCCACTCTACTTCTGCTGTTACTCCTGAACCCCCCTCTACTGCTGGTGTTACTCCTGGACCCCCTTCTACTGCTGCTGTTATTCCTGGAACCCCCTTCTTCTGCTGCTGTACTTCCTGCACCCCCCTCTACTGCTGCTGTTACTCCTGAACCCCCCTCTATTGCTGCTGATACTCCTGGAACCCCCTTCTACTGCTGCTGTTACTCCTGAACCCCCCTTCTACTGCTGCTGTACTTCCTGGACCCCCCTCTAGTGCTGCTGTTACTCCTGGACCCCCCTCTACTGCTGCTGTTATTCCTGGACTCCCCTCTACTGCTGCTGATACTCCTGGAACCCCCTTCTACTGCTGCTGTACTTCCTGCACCCCCCCCCCCCCCCCCCTCTATTGCTGCTGTTACTTCCTGGACCTCCTCTGCTGCTGCTGTTACTCCTGGAACCCCCTTCTGCTGCTGCTGTTACTCCTGAACCCCCCTTCTACTGCTGCTGTACTTCCTGGACCCCCCTTCTACTGCTGCTGTACTTCCTGGACCCCCCTCTACTACTGCTGTTACTCCTGGACCCTCCTCTACTGCTGCTGTTACTCCTGGAACCCCCTTCTACTGCTGCTGTACTTCCTGCACCCCCTTCTACTGCTGCTGTACTTCCTGCACCCCCTTCTACTGCTGCTGTTATTCCTGGACCCCCGCTCTACTGCTGCTGTACTTCCTGCACCCCCTTCTACTGCTGCTGTACTTCCTGGAAACCCTTTCTACTGCTGCTGTACTTTCTGGACCCCCCTCTACTGCTGCTGTACTTCCTGCACCCCCCTCTACTGCTGCTGTTACTCCTGGAACCCCCTTCTACTGCTGCTGTACTTCCTGCACCCCCTTCTACTGCTGCTGTACTTCCTGGAACCCCCTTCTACTGCTGCTGTACTTCCTGCACCCCCTTCTACTGCTGCTGTTATTCCTGGACCCCCGCTCTACTGCTGCTGTACTTTCTGGACCCCCCTCTACTGCTGCTGTACTTCCTGGAAACCCCTTCTCCTGCTGCTGTTACTTCCTGCAAACCCCTTCTACTGCTGCTGTACTTCCTGCACCCCCTTCTACTGCTGCTGTACTTCCTGGAAACCCCTTCTACTGCTGCTGCACTTTCTAGACCCCCCTCTACTGCTGCTGTACTTCCTGGTCCCCCCTCTACTGCTGCTGTTACTTCCTGGAACCCCCCTCTTCTGCTCCTGTTACTCCTGGAACCCCCTCTACTGCTGCTGTTACTCCTGGATCCCCCTCTACTGCTGCTGTTAATCCTGGAGCCCCCTTCTACTGCTGCTGTACTTCCTGGACCCCCCTCTACTGCTGCTGTTACTCCTGGACCCCCCTCTACTGCTGCTGTTATTCCTGGAGCCCCCTCTACTGCTGCTATTACTGCTGGACCCCCCCCCCCTCTTCTACTGCAGCTGTTACTCCTGGAACCCCCATCTACTGCTGCTGTACTTCCTGGACCCCCCTTCTTCTGCTGTTCTTGAGGCTGGACCCTCCTCTACTGCTGTTGTCTCCTGGACCCCACCCCACCTCTGCTGCTGTTTTAGTTGCTGAACCCTCCTCTACTGTTGCTATTGCTGCCGGACACTCCTCCATTGCTGCTGGACACCAACCCCACCCCTCACCCCCGACCTCACCCACCGACTGCTACTGTTACCCCGAGATCCCCTCTACTGCTGCTTTTACTCCTGGGCCTCCCTGCACCCCTGCATCAGAACTGAAAACCAAATGGGCAGAGTGGGAGCCAAATGTGACCATGTCTGAGGGAAGACACTGGGTGGCCCCAACATTTAGTGATACTTCCCTGGAGATTCCCCTCCAGGCTGCAAGGGAAAGGTTGGAGATATTCTTTCCAAGGGATGGCAAGAAGAGACCGTTCCACCTGACCGACCAAGCCTGGATGGAGATCGCAGAAGAATTCAGCAGCCGGGGGGGACGGGCGGGGGGTTATCCCCGGAACTGGATCCAAATCGCGCAAGAGGGTCAATGACCTTCTTTGCTCTGAGTCTTTGGGGTTTGCATGTGGCTACATGAGAGGGAGCGCAACATGGGGAGGAATGACCATGAAGACGATGACAAGGGGGTTAGGCATCACCACATCCTGACAGATGCATGGCTGCATCTCAGCGACAGGCCACCTTCTTTCAGAGCTCACCCGCACTACATCCCCTGACAGCAGACAAGGGGAGCCCTTGTCCCTGAGAACACATCCCTGAAGGCGAGAAAGGGGCCTGAAAAGCTGTGGCACCTGGGACTGTCGAAGTCTGTTAGGGTCGTGGCTGTTTCCTGGGAAGCAGGCACACACCTAGAGGAAACGCTTCTGGTAGTCACAGACCAGTTGAATGTTTTTGGAATGGAAGCTCTTCCGGTTGATGAAGGCCACTGGCTGCTCCGTGGGAGTCTTGATGGCCAAATATGTGCAGCCAATGACACCTTGCACCTGGGGGAATCCTGCGAAGGCCCTGAAGCCGATGGCCCTCTCTGCCTGACTGCCAGGGCCAGTTTGGTATAGCATATAGCTGCTGGCCCTCTTGAACAAGACATTGGTCACCTCCTTGATGCCGTGTTGGGCTGCCTACTAGGACACCCTGTATATGTCCCAGTGTATCCCTGGAAAGATCCAAATGCATTGAAAATTTTGCCATGGTGATCTTCAGAGCCACGAGCCTTGGGTGTCTTCCAAAGCCCATGGTTCGCAGCTTGTCCTGCAGCATGGTGCATAAGTCAATGACAGCCTCCTCGAAGAGCTGTAGTCTTCGGCTACACTGCTGCTCGAACATTTGCAGGTAGTTGAAGCGAGTCTGGTACACTCTCTGGTGCAGGTAGGCCTTTCTTGGTGTCGCCTGCTGCTGCTGCTCTCCTATTGGAGCTTCACGAGTGTGATCCTGGCCCTCCCTTCCTCTGAGCCACTGCTGCGCGGCAGGAGGTGTCTACAAAGTTTTGGTGTATAAGGCCCATGCCAGCTGATCCATGCCCCTCCCGTGCATTGTCCTTGGTGGAACAATCTTACCTTGGGACCTTCCCGTTGCTACTCCCCTCCGAAGACATGCTAATGCCCCTCAGTGTCCACCCTTGCAGAGATTCCAGCACCTGAGACTGCACCCACCATTGCACCCGAGAATTATCCCACCCTTGTAGAGAGCCCAGCACCACAGGCTGACAGTGGTATCTGCCACCCCCTCTTCCTCTAACCACTGTTCACCAAGGCTGGCTTCTTGCAACGACACTGAGGCAAAGTAGAGGTTTGCTTTGTATCTAACCTGTCATGCAACTAACCTGGCAACATTTGTTGCTGACTCAGAATGAAAAGAGTGGACAGACTTTTAACTCCCCCTCAGTGTCTAAACTCTCATACATACATATATACAGTTTAAAAACG
The DNA here is from genome assembly GCF_036365525.1 of Heterodontus francisci. Taxonomy (NCBI): domain Eukaryota; kingdom Metazoa; phylum Chordata; class Chondrichthyes; order Heterodontiformes; family Heterodontidae; genus Heterodontus; species Heterodontus francisci. The sequence goes on from NC_090384.1 coordinate 51,230,272, forward strand.
TAATTGCATATATGTAAAGGTGGTTGATTTTTTGACAAATACACAAGAAATAGTAAACTGTCATCCAGTACAAGTCATATATGTATTTTAGTGTTAAACCTTCATCACAGACTCTTCAATTCTCCCTCACTTTCAAATGTTTAATGTCCATCATGCACTGTCATGTGTCGCCTGCATAAGTGTCGAAAATCTATACCGACAAAGCCTTACAGAGGTTTGTCTTTTACACAATAATCACAGTTTGTGCAGAAGGGAGTTTTGTGTGCTGATTTATTGCCATTATGGATACTTCAGTTAGCAATACCAAATAAAATCCATTTTGATCTGTGAATCTTAAAAAAAAGGAAAGCCTCACGATAACATTATATTCAATGATTTAAATTATGCCGTCAACTATAATGGCAATACATGTAAATTGAGTGTGGTGTTACAGTTAACCCTACTTTGAAAAGGAAAAAATCTGTTTCGTTTTCCTTGACATTAAATTTTAAAATGATCTTTCAATCAGCAGACAAAAATGATTGTTCCAGGCACTAAACACCAGAAAGGGTTTTCAAACAGAGAAACCTGTTGAAGTTATTGATAAATGAATGTAATAATTTCCACATACCAAGCAAAGTTTCCAACACTTGACATTAGCTACCACAACTAAGAAGATTTAATTATATAATTAGAAAGCCTGTCATATAATATCAAATATAAAGATAAAATTAACCGCTCCCCTTGTGTGCAATTCACCAACTGGTACTCAATATCGATAAAAATAGTTTTGACTGTCAATCCTCAGTGTTAATAATCATAATAAATCCTTGAGAACCTGACTCCAAAAGAAGAATTCACCAGTATAAAACAGTTTTTTTCTCTCTCCAGATATTTTTCCTCCAGGTTCCCTCCTTCTCTTTAATCTGTTAGCCTTTGGAACCTAATTAAGTGCAAAGTGCATGTCTTCTTATAAAGTAATAAAGCACAGAACAAGAAAGAGAATTTTTGCTGTTAGTACTCTTGGGAACTCTTCACAACTTACTGAGGATAAAAGGCTTAGATTTATTTAGCAGAAGTGCCTTAAAGTGTTTCACATGGCAGTGAATTACCTTTTGAAGTGCTCTGACTGCTGTCAATGTAGGCAAATGTGGTAGTCATTTTGCACTATAAAAAAGCAAAGAGATGAATCTGAACTTGATTGAGGGAGAATTAATTAGGACAAGTCCCTGCTCTCCAGATAGCACTATAAGATACAAAAACAAGAAATGCTGGAATCACTCAGCAGGTCTGGCAGCATCTGTGGAAAGAGAAGCAGAGTTAATGTTTCGGGTCAGTGACCCTTCTTCGGAACTGACAAATATTCGAAAAGTCACAGATTATAAACAAGTGAGGTGGGGGTGGGGCAAGAGATAACAAAGGAGAAGGTGCAGATTGGACCAGGCCACATAGCTGACCAAAAGGTCACGGAGCAAAGGCAAACAATATGTTAATGTTGTGTTGAAAGACAAAGCATTAGGACAGATTGGGTGTGAATACACTGAATATTGAACAGCAGCAAGTGCAAACCTGAAAAAAAACCTGAAAAAACAGTGGGTAAGCAAACTGAACAAACGAAGATGAAATGAAATAAATGCAAAAAAAGATAGTAAAAAATGTAAAAAATAATGTAAAAAAAAGGAAGAAAAAATAACTAAAAATGAAAGTAAAATAGGGGGCTGTCATGCTCTGAAGTTATTGAACTCAATGTTCAATGACCCGACATGGTCATCAAACCTGCAGACAAGGGTGGTGCTGTTGTCGTATGGCGTACCGACCTCTACCTTGCAGAAGCTCAACGCCAACTCACAGACACCGCTTCCTACCTCCCTCTGGACCATGACCCCACCACCGAACATCAAGCCACCGTCCAAAGGACTGTCACTGACCTCATCTCCTCTGGAGATCTTCCCTCTACGGCTTCCAACCTCATAGTCCCACAACCCCGGACAGCCCGATTCTACCTCCTTCCCAAAATCCACAAACGGGACTGTCCCGGCAGACCCATTGTGTCAGCCTGCTCCTGCCCCACTGAACGTATTTCTTCCTATCTAGACTCTATCTTTTCTCCGCTGGTCCAGTCTCTTCCCACCTACATCCGTGACTCTTCTGACGCCCTACGTCATTTTGACAATTTCCAGTTTCCTGGTCCTAACCGCCTCCTCTTCACTATGGATGTCCAATCGCTCTACACCTCCATCCCCCACCAGGATGGTTTGAGGGCTCTCCACTTCTTCCTGGAACAGAGGCCCAACCAGTCCCCATCCACCACCACCCTCCTCCGCCTGGCTGAACTTGTTCTCACATTGAACAACTTCTCCTTCAACTCCACGCACTTCCTTCAAGTAAAAGGTGTCGCTATGGGTACCCGCATGGGTCCTAGTTATGCCTGTCTTTTTGTGGGATATGTCGAGCATTCTTTGTTCCAGTCCTACTCAGGCCCCCTCCCCCAACTGTTTTTCCGGTACATTGATGACTGTATCGGTGCCGTTTCCTGCTCCCGCCCCGAACTAGAAAACCTTATCAACTTTGCTTCCAATTTCCACCCTTCTCTCACCTTTACATGGTCCATCTCTGACACTTCCCTTCCCTTCCTCGACTTCTCTGTCTCCATCTCTGGGGATAGGTTGTCTACCAATATCCATTATAAGCCCACCGACTCCCACAGCTACCTCGACTACACTTCTTCACACCCTCTTGTAAGGACTCCATTCCATTCTCCCAGTTTCTCCGTCTCCGACGCATCTGCTCTGATGATGCTACCTTCCATGACGGTGCTTCTGATATGACCTCCTTTTTCCTCAACCGAGGATTTCCCCCCACTGTGGTTGACAGGGCCCTCAACCATGTCCGACCCATTCCCCGCACCTCTACCCTCACCCCTTCCCCTCCCTCCCAGAACCGTGACAGGGTTCCCCTTGTCCTCACTTTTCATCCCACCAGCCTCCATATCCAAAGGATCATCCTCCGCCATTTTCGCCACCTCCAGCGTGATGCCACTACCAGTCGCATCTTCCCCTCCCTTCCCCTGTCAGCATTCCGAAGGGATCGTTCCCTCCGCGACACCCTGGTCCACTCCTCCATTACCCCCACCACCTCGTCCCCGTCCCAGGGCACCTTCCCCTGCAATCGCAGGAGGTGTAATACCTGCCCATTTACATCCCCTCTCCTCACTATCCCAGGCCCCAAACACTCCTTTTAGGTGAAGCAGCGATTTACTTGTACTTCTTTCAATGTAGTATACTGTATTCGCTGCTCACAGTGTGGTCTCCTCTACATTGGGGAGACCAAGCGCAGACTGGGTGACCGCTTTGCGGAACATCTCCGCTCAGTCCGCAAGCAGGACCCTGAGCTTCCGGTTGCTTGCCATTTCAACACTCCCCCCTGCTCTCATGCTCACATCTCTGTCCTGGGATTGCTGCAGTGTTCCAGTGAACATCAACGCAAGCTCGAGGAACAGCATCTCATCTACCGATTAGGCACACGACAGCCTGCCGGACTGAACATTGAGTTCAATAACTTCAGAGCATGACAGCCCCCCATTTTACTTTCATTTTTAGTTATATTTTCTTCCTTTTTTTTACATTCTTTTTTACATTTTTTACTATCTTTTTTTGCATTTATTTCATTTCATCTTAGTTTGTTCAGTTTGCTTATCCACTGTTTTTTCAGGTTTTTTTTCAGGTTTGCACTTGCTGCTGTTCAATATTCAGTGTATTCACACCTAATCTGTCCTAATGCTTTGTCTTTCAACACAACATTAACATATTGTTTGCCTTTGCTCCGTGACCTTTTGGTCAGCTATGTGGCCTGGTCCAATCTGCACCTTCTCCTTTGTTATCTCTTGCCCCACCCCCACCTCACTTGCTTATCATCTGTGACCTTTCTAATATTTGTCAGTTCCGAAGAAGGGTCACTGACCCGAAACGTTAACTCTGCTTCTCTTTCCACAGATGCTGCCAGACCTGCTGAGTGATTCCAGCATTTCTTGTTTTTGTTTCAGATTTCCAGCATCCGCAGTATTTTGCTTTTATTTTAGCACTATAAGATCTTTAATACCCACCTCAACCGGCAGACTAAACTTTGACTTGGCAAGTTTGATAGTATAGCATCAGCTTAGTTTATGCATACATCCCCTAAGGTACTATTCGAAGCCCGAACCTACTGACTGAAAGGTAAGTTAAGTCTTCTAGATTGCCCATTGGTAGCCTTTAAGTGCCTTGATAAGTGTTAATTACTGCCAAACAACCTCTCTGACACTGAAAATGTACTAAATTTACATGTGTGGAGTCCCATTTCTTCAGGTTTTAATTGTTGTTGGAGATTTTAAAAATGTCAAATTTTAAACTAAAACATCATTATTTACCCTTTCCTTCCTTTTTCTCTCTCCCTTTATCAAATCTCTCTTTCACTCTCTTTATTTCGCTTTCTGTAACTAATTTGTCATTGAATTTATCCACTCTAATTTACACTTCCTTCTCAGTCCTTGCACTGTTAATTTCACAATCCTTCAATCTGATTGGTGAAGGAGATAAACAGTTGCTTGCTCTCTTCATTCAACTCCCAGATAGTCATAGAGAGTCAGAGTCATTATGGCACAGAGAGAGGCTATTTGGCCCAGAGAGTCCATGCCAGCTCTCTGTAGAACAATCCAGTCAGTCCCATTCCCCTCGTCTAATCCCTTAGCCCTGCAAGTTTATTTCCTTCAAGTGCCCATCCAATTTTCTTTTGAACTCATTGATCATCTCCACTTTCACCACCCTTGTAGACATTAAGTTCCAGGTCTTTAGCACTTGGTGCGTAAAAAGGTTCTTCCTCATATCCCCTCTGCACTCTTGCCCAAAACCTTAAATCTGTGTCCCCTAGTCCTCGTATCATCAGTTGATGGGAACAGCTTTTCCATGTCTAACGTATCTAAGCCTGTCATAACCTTGTGCACCTCTGTCAAATCTCCCCACAATCTCCTTTGTTGCAAGGAGAACAGCCCCAACTTCTCAAACTTTTGTATGTAAGTTCCCTCATCCCTAGAACCATTCGGGTAAATCTCCTCTGCACCCTTTCAAGGACCCTCACATCTATCCTAAAGTGTGGTAACCAAAACTGGATGCAATACTCTAGTTGTGGCTTAACCAGAGCTTTATAAATGTTCAGCATAACTTCCCTGATTTTTGCACTCAGTACCTCTATTTATGAAGCCCAACATCCCGTACACTTTGCTAACTACTCTGTCAATATGTCTTGCTGCCTTCAGAAATCTGTGCACGTGAACCCCCAGTTCCCTCTGTTCCTGCAGACTCTTTAGAACTGTGCTATTAGCCTGAATTTTATGCCATCCCGCAGGAGCGGTATGGAGGTGGGGGGGGATGGGTGTCGTAAAATTGCATGGGAGGTGCGGGGGGTGCCGATCCCGTCGCCTCCCAGCCCCTGTGGCAATTTTACGAGGGGTAGTGATGGCGAGAAACAGTCTGCCTGCCCCAGGCCAAATAAGGCCCTTAAGTGGCCAATTAACTGCCACTTAAGAGCTTCCTCCCACCGCAGCTGGTATTTTACCAGTGGTTGGCAGGTGCCTCATGCACCCGCAAGAGGCCGCCCAGTAAAACCTCGCAGCCTCCTTGCAGGCTGGGGTTGGGGGTGTGGGGGTTCCTCCTGATCTGGCACCCTGTGCCCCACAGACGACCCTCCCACAGCCCAACTGCCCCCACTGAAATACATTCACCCCCCCACCCCCCAACCAACTCCCCCACCCCTTGCCTTGCTGGGGCCCGGCCGATTGTCCCCAGTGAGGCCCCACAAACTTACCTTTTTTCCAGAGCCGGCGCCCCTCTTGCTTCATTCCCTGGCTGCAGTCCCAGCAGTGGCCACCGCTCCCAGTGGCACTGCTGGGACTGAGAGCTGCCGGCCCACTGATTGGCCAGCAATTCTTGGAGGCAGGACTTCCTGCCTCAGAGGGGCAGAAGCCCTACCCGAGGCCAATTAAGGGCCTGGACCTTTTACATTGGCCTCCCGCCCAATGTAAAATTCCGGCCATTTAGTCTATATTGCCTCTCCCTATCCCTTCTGCCCAAATGCATCACCTCTCACTTCTCTGTATTAATAGATGCTTTCAGCAACTTGTGATGCAAAATAGCATCATAGATTCATAGAGAGTCATAGAGTCGTACAGCATAGAAATAGGCCCTTTGGCCCACCGTGTCCATGCCGACCATAATGTCAATCTATACTAATCCCACCTGTCTGCATGAATTTCATATCCCTCTAAGCCTTGCTCATTCAAGAACCTGCACAGATGCCTCTTAAATGTCGCTACTATTCCTGCCTCCGCCACCTCCTCAGGCAGCTCATTCCAGGTACCCACTATTCTGTGTGGAAAACTTACCCCTTTGATCCCCTTTAAACCTCCTCCCTCTCACCTTAAATCTATGCCCTCTAGTTTTAGTCACCCCTACCATGGGAAACAGACTCTGGCTATCTACCCTATCTATGCCTCTCATAATTTTATATACTTCTATCATGTCCCCTCTCAGCTTCCTTCGCTCCAGGCGAAAAACAGAACCAGCCTATCCAATCTCTCTTTATAACTCAAGCCCTCCAAACCAGACAACATCCTTGTGAATCTTTTCTGCACCCTCTCCAGCTTAATTACATCTTTCCTGTAGTGCGGCGACCAGAACTGCACACAGTACTCCAAATGCGGCCTAAACAACTGTAACATGACATCCCTACTCTTGTACTCAATGCTTTGCCCACATTCCCAGTTGATCTATATCCTGTTGTAACCTTAGACAACCTTCTTCATTGTCCACTATTCCACCAATTTTGGTGTCATCTGCAAACTTACTAATCATGCCCCCTACATTCACATCCAAGTCATTCATATATATGACAAACAACAGAGGGCCCAGCACCGATCCCTGCGGCACACCACTGGTCACCGGCCTCCAATCTGAAAAACAACCCTCCACCACCACCCTCTGCCTCCTATCACCAAGCCAATTTTGGATCCAAATTGCTAGCTCACCCTGGATCCCATGTGTTCGAACCTTCTGGACAAGCCAACCATGCGGAACCTTGTCAGAGGCCTTTCTAAAGTCCATGTAGACAACGTCCATCGCCCTGCCCTAGTCAATCCTCTTGGTCACCTCCTCGAAAAACTCAATCAAATTCGTGAGACATGATTTCCCACGCACAAAGCCATGCTGACTATCCCTAATCAGACCATGCCTTTCCAAATGCATATAAATCCTGTCTCTCAGAATCCCTTCCAATAACTTTCCCACCACTGGTGTAAGGCTCACCGGCCTGTAGTTCCCTGGCTTATCCCTGCTGCCCTTCTTAAATAAAGGTACAGCATTAGCTATCCTCCAGTCTTCCGGTACCTCACCCGTGGCTAACAATGAAACAAGAATCTCTGCCAGGGCCCCAGCAATCTCCTCCCTTGCTTCCCATTGCATCCTAGGATACACCTGGTCAGGCCCTGGGGATTTATCTACCTTAATGCACTCCAAAACCTCCTCCTTTGTAATGTTGATCTGCTCCAGGATATCACCGTTCCGTCCCTTGAACTCACTAGCTTCCATGACCTTCTCCACAGTAAATACTGACGAGAAATATTCATTTAAGACCTCGCCCATTTCCCGTGGCTTCACACATAGATTGCCACAATGATCCTTAAGGGGACCTACTCTCTCCCTAGCTATTCTTTTACTCTTAATATACTTATAGAATCTTTTAGGATTCCCCTTTATCTTATCTGCCAGGGAAATCTCTTTTCGCCCTCCTAATTTCCTTCTTAAGTGTAGTCCTACATCCCCTGTACTCCTCCAGGGACTCAGTCGATCCCAGCTGCCTATACCTGACATATGCCTCCTTCTTTGTCCTGACCAGACCCTCAATATCCCTCGTCAACCAAGGTTCCTTAAACTTGCCAGCCTTGCCCTTCCATCAACAGGAACATGCCGGCCCTGAACTCTTCCTATCTCACTTTTCAAAGCCTCCCACTTGCCAGACGTCCCTTTACCTGTAAACAGCCTCTCCCATTCAACTTTTGAGAGTTTCTGTCTGATGCCATCAAAATTAGCCTTCCCCCAATTTAGGACTTCAACCTGAGGACCAGTTCTATCCTCTTCCATAACTATCTTGAAGCTAATAGAGTTCTGGTCACTGGTCCCAAAGTGCTCCCCCACTGACACATCAACCACCTGCCCATCCTCATTTCCTATGAGGAGGTCGAGTGTAGCCCCTTCTCTAGTAGGGCCATCCACATACTGCTTCAGAACTCTATCCTGGACAGACTTAACAAATTCTTCCCCATCTGATCCCTTAGCACTAATGCAGTCCCAGTCAATATTAGGGAAGTTAAAATCACCTACTATTACAACCCTATAATTCCTACGCCTATCTGTGATTTCCCTACATATATGCTCCTCCACTTCCCTCTGACTATTGGGGGGCCTATAGTATAATCCCATCAAAGTGGTCACCCCTTTCTTGTTTTTAAGTTCTACCCATATGGCCTCGCTGGACATCCCCCCCGGGATATCCTCTCTAAGTACTGCCGTGATGTCCTCCCTAATCAATAGTGCAACTCCCCCTCCTCTCTTACCTCCACCACTGTTACGTCGGAAGGATCGGTACCCCGGAACATTGAGCTGCAGTCCTGCCCATCCCTCAACCATGTTTCTGTAATAGCTATAATATCACAATCCCATGTACCGATCCATGCTCTGAGTTCATCTGCCTTACCTGTAAGGCTTCTTGCATTAAAGTAAATGCAGTTTAGCCTATCAGACCTTCCACGCTCCCTGTACTGCCCCTGCCCGGCCTGTCTACTGGACTTGCTTGCTTTAACCTCTACATTTGCCTCAACTATCTCATCGGAAAGATTACTACTTTGGGTCCCACCCCACTGCAAGACTAGTTTAAACCTTCCCGAGTAGTACTCGCAAACCTCCCTGCAATGATATTGGTCCCCTTCCAGGTTAGATACGACCCATCCTTCTTGTACAGGTCACCTCTGCACCAGAAGAGATCCCAATGAACAAAGTAACTGAAGTCCTCCCGCCTACATCAGCTCTTCAGCCACGTTGCCTTATCCTCCTATTCCTACCCTCACTAGCACGTGGCACAGGAAATAATCCTGAGATTACAACCCTGGACGCTCTGCTTTTTAACTTTCTGCCTAACTCCCTATATTCACTTTGCAGGACCTCATCTCTCTTCCTGCCTAAGTCGTTAGTACCAATATAGACCACGACCTCTGGCTGCTCACCCTCCCCTTTCAGAATGTTCTGCAGCCGCTCCGAGACATCCTTGACCCTAGCCCAGGGAGGCAACATTCCATCCTGGAGTCTCGTTTGTGGCCACAGAAATGCCTATCTGCACCCCTTACGATAGAATTCCCTATCACTATAGCTCTTCCAATTCTTTTCCTCCCCTGCTGTGCAGCAGAGCCCTCCTCATGATTAAACAGGTCGTTCCTTGTTCTGTTACAGCAAATTATGGCCCATAGAGTTTCAAAGATGAGTAAACTCTGTGAAATGTCTCCTGCTTCCTTAAGACAATGAAACAAACATTCCAGGATATTGATCTGATGCTTTGACCTATATTATTCTACTTACATAGGAAGCGTTCTATTCCCTAGGGCTGATATCTCTCATTTTGATAGACATAGAATTCACTAGGAATGGGTGTTAAAGTCTAGGCATTATAATTGTTTTATGCATTTCAAACTCTCTTGAAAGATAGTTAATCAAATTAAGTTAAATTGGCAATTATGTGTTTTTTTTTAAAAACCTTCATGTCTGTTTCTGGCCTTTGCAAGTTTCTAACATTCCCAGAAAGGCGTATTTCCCCTTTAGGGTTGGAGGAAACAGATTTCTACACAAAAAGAATACCCCTAGGTCAATTCATATCTTTTTGATGAGCTGTGCTAAGCAGAGGGAAATGTGCATATCATCTTTGACTAGCTTGAGTAATTAGGCCATGAGGGTCATTGAATACTAATGCAATAGCTTCTGCAGTGGCTTCTGTCCTAGTAAGTTAATTATAAAACTATTAACAAAATGACACTAAATAAGTCAATAATGTGACTCAAGAGTCTAAGGACCTGAAGCAATTTGACCATCCTGACGATACTGAAATCAAATTCAAACTGCAGCCTGACAGAGTCTGTTATTACAAACACTCAGCAGGAAGAATCCAGAAATCATACTCGTTAAAACACTTCATATATTCTTATACTAGAGTTAGTCTGGCTGCATAATTTATCGGAAAGACTTATACCACTATGCCACACAAATAGAATTTAAAAATAATTGCTTCCAAATGCAATATTCTCTTTCATTTTTGCATTTGTTTTAGCTTTTTGAATTAATTTCCTTGGTTTGTGTTACAATTGTGTGAAATGAGGAATCGCTGTCCTAGGAAGTGGGATTGGATAGATGAATGAAGACACAAAATTATGAATAAGTGATTTTATTTATATTCACTCATGGGATGTGGGTGTCACTGGCTAAACCAGCATTTATTGCTCACCTCTAATTGCCCTTGAGAAGGTGGTGGTGAGTCACCTTCTAGAACTGCTGTTGTCTATGTGGTGTTGGTTCTCCCACAGTGCTGTTAGGCAGGGAACTCTAGGATTTTGACCCAGTGACGATGAAAGAATGGCGATATATTTCCAAGTCAGGATGGTGTGTGACTTGGAGGGGAACATGCAAGCATTGATGTTCCTAGGCTCCTGCTGCCCTTGTCCTGCTAGACAGCAGGGATTAGAGGTTTGGGAGGTACTGTTGAAGGAGCCTTGGCGAATTGCTGCAGTGTGGCTTGTAGATGGTACACACTGCAGCTACAGTGCGCTGATAGTGGAGGGAGTGAATGCTGAAGGTGGTGAATGAAATGCTGAACAAGTGAGCTGCTTTATCCTGAATGGTGTCAAGCTTCTTGGAGCTGCACTCATCCAAGCAAGTGAAGAGTATTTCATCACACTCATGATTTGTGCCTTGCAGGTAGTGGAAAGGCTTTGGGGAGTGAAGAGGTGGATCATTCACCACAGAATACCCAACCTCTGACCTGCTCTTGTAGCCACAGTATTTATATGCTGGTCCAGTTAGGTTTCTGGTCAATGGTAACTCCCAGGATGTTGATGGTGGGGTATTTGGCGATGTAATGCCATTGAATGTCCAGGGAAGGTGGATACACTCATTCTTGTTGAAGATGGTCATTGCTTGGCACTTGCGTGGTGGTGTGAAAGCTACTTACCACTCATCAACCCAAGCCTGAATGTTGTCCAGTTCTTGCTACATGCAGCATGGATGCTTCATAGTCACAGGAGTTGCAAATGGAACTGAACACTTTGCAAACATCAGCAAACATTCTCACTTCTGACCTTATGATGGAGGGAAGGTCATTGATGAAGCACCTGAAAATGGTTAGGCCTAGGACACTACTCTGAGGAACTCCTGCAGCAATGTCCTGGTACTGCGATGATTGGCCTCCAACAACCACAACCATCTTCCTTTGTGCTCGGTATGACTCCAACCAGTGGAGAGTTTACCCTTGATTCCCTTTGATTTCAATTTTACTAGATTTTTTGGATGCCACACTCAGTCAAATACTGCCCTGATGTCAGGCACAGTCACTCTCACCTCACCTTTGGTATTCATCGATTTTGACCATGTTTGGAGCAAGGCAATGAAGGTTCGCTAGACTGATTCCTGGGATGAGGATTTTCCTTTGAGGAGAGGTTGAGTAGACCAGGCCTATTTTCCCTAAATGTTAGAAAAATGAGAGGTAATCTAATTGAAACAAAATTCTTGAGGGCTTGACAGATTAGATGCTGCGGGATGCTTTCCTCTGCTGAAGAGACTAGAACTAAGTATCACAGTCTCAGAATAAGGGGTCGCCATTTCAGGCTGAGATGAGGAGAAATTTATTCACTCAAAGCATTGTGAATCTTTGGAATTCTCTACACGAGGAAGCTGTGGATGCTCAGTCATTGAGTATATTCAAGAGAGAGGTCAATAGATTTTTGGGTATTAGGGGAATTAAGGGAAATGGGGATAGTGCAGGAAAGTGGAGTTGAGGTAGAAGATCAGCCATGATCTTATTGAATGATGGAGCAGGCTCAAAAGGCCAAATGACATGATCCTGCTGGAAAATGGGGTTAGAATAGATAGGTGCTTGATGGCCAGCACGGACACGATGGGCCTAAGGGCCTGTTTCTCTGCTGTATAACTCTATGACTCTATGAAGCTGAGTGGTCCTGGCAGAACTGAAACTGAGCATCGGTGAACAGGTTATTGGTGAGTAAGTGCCACTTGATAGCACTGTTGATGACAGCTTCCATCACTTTTCTGATGATTGAGAGTAGACTGGTGGGTTGCTAATTGGCCGGATTGGATTTGTGCTGCTTTTTTTTATGGACAAGACATACCTGGGCAATTTTCTATCCTGTCGGGTAGATGTCAGTGATGTAACTGTACTGGAACAGCTTGGCTAGGGCGTGGCTAGTTCTGGATCACATCATCAGCATTACAGCTGTGATGTTGTCAGGGCCCATAGCCTTTGCTGAACCAGTGTATTCAAGCAATTATTGATATCACTTGGAGTGAACTGAATTGGCTGAAGACTGGTATCTGTGATGGTCTGCACCTCAGAAGACCCAAGTGGATCACCCACTTGGCACTTCTGGTTGAAGATGGTTGCAAAAGCTTCACCCTTGTCTTTTGGGATCCACTATCATTGAGCCTTTGACGATGGGGATGTTCATGGAACATCCTCCTCCCAGTAGCTGTTTAATTGTCCAACATCATACACGACTGGATTTGGCAGGACTGCAGAACTTTGATCTGATCCATTTGTTGTGATGTTGTTTAGCTCTGTCTATCGCATGCTGCTACCACTGTTAAGCACACATGTAATCCTGTTTTTTAGCTTCACTCAGTTGGCAGCTCATTTTTAGGTATGCCTAGTGCTGCTCCTGGCATGCTATTCTACACTCCTCACTGAATCTGCGTTGGCCCCCTAGCTTGATGGTAATGGTAGAGTGAGGAATGGGAGTGCTTGGCCATGAGTTTACAGATTGTGATTGAAAAGGGTTCTGTTGCTGATGAAGGCCCACAGCGCCTCATGGATGCCCAGTTTTGAGCAGCTAGATCTGTTCTGTATCTATTCCATTTAGCATGGTGATGGTGCCAAACAACACGATGAAGGGAATGGAAGCAGGCTGTTGCTCCCAGGAACATGGCAGCACTACCTGAAAACATTTAATGACCTCATTTGTCTGATCATTGGGAGTGAATGCATCTACACATCACATCTCAGATCCACCACACTGCCTACCTCTCACACTGGTTAAGACACCACATCCCCATCACTCACCCTGCAGCACTCGCTGGCACTCAGAAATCACCCCCAACATTCTTGTTTTGCACCTCAGCCGCACACAAATTCCAATCATTCGAGTCACACACAAACCTCTTCATGCCTCTGCAAATCTACAGCTATTCAGCAGGCACAGCACCCACGCACACTGATACTCATTCACTGACATTGTGCCCCATCTCTCTTGAGAAGGTGGCCCAAAATAGGAGAGAGAGCCACAAGACCAGCGGAGACCAGCACACCTGCATCCCCTCAGTGCCCAGGAGGTAACAAAGAGCCAATGGAACTCAGCGCTGCTGAGACTATTGAGGATGATGGTAGTTGTTGCCTTATACACCTTCTCCATTCATTCCTCACCATCATCCTGAACGATGCCATGAAATGGAAACTGCAGATGGAGGGATCTTTCCTCTCCAACCCCTTTCTCTCACCTCTCCCCTCCACTTATGCCATTTTGCTTTCAGATGGTCAAGAATTGCCACGTGCTCAGCCACTGCAACCTTAGGAGGAAGGATGAGAGCAAGAGCTGATCTCTGAGGAAGGAACACCGTCATTTGACCTCACACTCACAGCCACCAATTCAGATACTGGCACTGTGCATACCATAGAGGCTAGTTTAGAGTCAGGATCTTCACATGTGAGTCACCAGAGCACCTCTATGGTAGCACTGCCTGGCTGACTACAGCCCCTAGGTCATGACGGAGGTCATGAGATCCCTGGCTGCTGGCATGTGGGCTCAGACTGCTGCCATCCAGTCTTAGAGTGCTGCCATCCAGGCACAAACAGCTACCATTTGGATGCCAATCTCAGTGCTGAACAGGGCATGCAGGCTCTCACAGCAGCTCAGAAATCTGTGCTATAGAAGATTACAAGGATTACTGAGGTGCCACCCCATGGGAGTGGCAGTGGCACCGTGGAGCATGAACCTGCTTTCCTTTCTCAGGATGACAGTACTCATGTTTTCCCCACTGTCATTCTGCCAGTGCTCTTGCTGCTGCCTCTCATCCAACCAGCCCAGACTGCTTCCACCCATGCCAAGGTGATGCAGTCCAAAGCCAGGCCCTCAAAGCTCAGAGCTGTTTGAGGGCATCCTGCTTGAGGTCATTCTACAAGGCCATCTGCAGTCACCCCCAGTGAAAACCAAAAGCCTTCCACCAGACACATTGCAGCCGTTGGGGTAGCACTGCATAGGAGCACCAAGCTTGGCAAGACCACCCGCAAGTTAGGCATTAAGGGCATGTACAAGAGTGATTAGATCTGTTTTCTTGCATATGACTAATGCGGTATTGGATAAAGTTGTTGAGTGAAGGTTTTTGCTGTTGTCCTTTATTGAATGATGTTGACCAAGGGAACTTTGTGTTGGGGAGTCTGAAATGGATGTACTGTCAGGGTATGGTAAGTCCATGTTGGTGTGGGGAATTTGATTTCAACTGAAATGAAGCCTCACAATGTTGTCTCTCTCATTCAGCCCAGTTGCATGTGGTGGATGTGGTCTCCTCTCCCTCTCTCCTCCTTCTGAGGTGACCTTTGGATCCCAGCAGGTAGTGGCTGGACCTTCAGAATTGCAAAGTTGTGGAGGATGCAACACACACCACAAATATGGACACCCTTTCCAGCATGTACTGCAGAGAATTTCCGCCACCTACCACACCCACCCCCCCCCCCCACCCCGCCTCCTGCCCCCCATCAACCCCTGCCACCCCAACTCTTCTCCGGGCGATCTAAGCAGCTTCAGGAGAATGATGGCTTTCCCCAAGATGTTGTGGCAACTCCATGGCTTTCATCAAAGGCTTTCTCACCTTGTTTTGTGGGATGGCAGAAGGGGGTCATGAGCTATGTGGGGAGGGGTAGTCCTTGTCACTGTGTAACCATTCAATGAAGGCCTGAAGATGACCAATATTGCATTGTAAAGCACCGTGTGTACTCCCAAGATACTGGATGTTCACTGAAATGAATTTTTTGGTATGGTTGCACACCGACTGCACACTGAGAGAGTGGTAGCCCTTGCGGTTGCAGCATCGTTCCCGTTGGCATGGGGGGCCTGCAGAGCCACATAGCCACAGCGCTGCACCATTGGGAAGCCCACTGAACTGGTGAAACCAAATGTTATTTCATCTTTCCCTGCTCAGGGATAAGAGGATGAAGTCCATCTCCTTGCGTACAGTGTCTCTGTCACCTTCCTGATGTTTCTATGCATGCGAACTGTGATACATTGCTTATATTGCCTGCTGCATCCTGGGAGAATCTTCTCTGCTATAAAATGTAAGAGTGATAGTGATCTTCACAGCCACTGTGAGGGCCATTCTGGTCCTAGATATAGGCTTCAGATCATTATGAAAAAGGTGACAACTCCATGACTACATCCTTTGTGAACCTCCTCAGATACTGCTCCTGGCTCATTGCTAAGTAGGACCCTTTGTCATTAGGGCCTTCTAAGTAGAGCCCTCCTTCTCCTCCCTCCTTGCAGAGCTTCCCCTCACTGCCTCTTCCTCTACATGTCCTGCTAATTTTGCAAAGCGAGTGACACTGCAACTACTGCCCCCATATCTATGCAAGCTAATGTTATTTTCTGCCTTCCTGTTGTCAGCAAAAACATCCAAATTGCCCCAGCAACTCACCACAATGCCTCCACAAACTTTGCCTGAGGGCAAGTATGTCAAAAGCACCTCAGCATGTTGAGTAGCCCTTTAAATAGCCCGAGAAAAGGGCCCATCTCGCTTCATAAAGTTTGTTGTTTCAGGAGTAAATAAGAAAGATGTTGCCTGCACGTTTGCTGGCCAATTTTGCATCAGCTCATTTGCATCAATGACATCACTCTTTCAACAACTTTGGGCACCAGAGTGGATGCTCCAGTTTGAAGCAAGTAAACATCAGGTGTACCTGAAGCTTGCACCACACAAATGCATTGTGCACCCTCTGTGTTGGACTGTTTCTAATAACAGAATGAAATAGGGTGGATCAGGTAAAGCTAAAATGAGATGAATCAATAAATATCTCAGGATATTATATCTTCAAATTGAAATTTGACCCATCCAATCATTATAAATTGGTAGGCCTTAATCTAATGCCCTACATGCTGTAAGCACCCCTACTTTTATAATACAGCGTGGGAGATCATGAGCATTGTCATAGGATAACTACTATAAAAATAAAACTCAACAAGCTCAAACTATGATTTTTTTTTTTAAATCCATAACCCACATATCAAAACAAGCTTTGAGAGAAGATAAGGAACCCATAATGCTTATTGATGACTGATCTAAGTTTGATTTTTCACTTAGCATCAGATTTAACCAAAGCCAGTCCATCTCTAAGCATGATATCTTTCAGGGGATAAGCAGTAGTACGTGGTGTGGATAGGGTTATAATACTGCTGGTTGCTTTTCATATCAACATCACAAAGCTGCGAAGAGTTCCTTTAATGGGAATTTCTAACAAAATTATATTCAAGTGCTAGCTGGAAGAGATTAGATGAATCCACTTATAGTATAACTACACATACTAAAAAGGACCATTCTTCCTTGGTGGGTTTCTGTTGGAACTTTAATGGGCACAAGATATTAGCTGTGCTTGTTTATTTTAGAGGGCTGACTGCAAGTCATCACATCAGAGTTTCAAGTAACGTACTTTTTTCTGGCAGATATATTGATCTCTTAATGGTCTGTGAACAGCTAAAGGTGGTGACTTTTACTGAATTTTAGTGTGCAGTCATAAATTTGTGAATGAAATACATTCTCTGAGCTAAGACATTTGGAATACTGGATGTTACAGATTCAATTAACTGAATTATTAAATACTTGTACTCAGGGAACTGGTGACACAGTGGGTTAGACATTGATCTTTCATTTCTGGGACATGAGCTCAAATTCACCTCAAGCTGATGGGGTGACAGACTCTTATGTCAATTGGCTGAAAGGTTGCTATGTGAATAGAATTTGGGTCATCTCAAACCAGTTTCTATTATGTGAGGCTCACATCTAGAACTGCACTATTTGTTGCTAAATTAACAATCTCACTTAGCCTATAGGATGGTGCGAGATTTGAAAAAATGTCATGGGGTGAGGCAGTTCTATTTAGACTGGGGTGGAAGTATACTATTGAAGCAAAGGAAGTGTTACTCTTCATCTAACTGGAAAGCTTGATGCTAATACAGAGGGCTAAAAATTGGTCTGTATCCATTTTTTGGTGCAGGGGCCACATTTCACAAACTTCCCACGTCAGTCCCATTGAGTCAGACAGCACATAAACGTCATGCTGCCTCCTCATTTACCTGATTATAGTGTGAGGCTGAGCATGATGTTGGCTGCATGCTCAACAGGGGCCCTAACAGTGTATCAGGCTAGCCTCCAGCTCTTAAAGGCAGTCTGTCCCTATTAAAGGGGAGCTGCACTGACAGAAAGGAAGCTGCTGCTCAGTGCTATTACTGCATTTGGAAACAAAGAAAATGGTGCACCAGGGCCAAGAGAGGGTGTCCAGGTGCACAAATGCAGTGCTGAAGGCTTTAGTCATGGAGATCGACAGGAGAGAGGCCATTTTTATGGTGGGGTGGGCTGGGGAGGGGGGGGTGGTGGTGGCAAGAGATCATTAAGGAATACCCTCTGAAGGGAATGGAAACAGATGTTAAGGGAGGTCAATGTAAGACATCTGGTGCCGAGGACCTGGCAGCAGTGCCAGAAAAAAATTAAATGACCTCAGATGGGTGGTCAAAGGACATTTCCTACCCACCACATCACTAACCTTTTTATGTTGCTCAATACACCATTACTCACCCATCAGCAGTCCCGAGCACTCAGGACTCAGGCCTAACATTCAGTTGCTCCACCTCACCCTCACACACATTTTAATGATGCCAGTCACACTCACTTCTCACTGCCTCCACATAACTCCAGCTATTCAGGTTTGACAGACACATCACCCAAACACAATGCTGCACAATCTGACATTCTTTCTTCTCTCTTGCAGTATAAAGTGGCATGAAATAGAAGGGAGTAAAGCACAGAGTCAGGGGACAGGCAAGCCTGCATCCACTGAAACCTACAGAGGAGATGGTTCTCTGCATCACTGGTTTGTCTGCGACAGACCTTTGCATCCAGCATCACTGAGAACATTGAGGATGATGGTATGTTACTGATTTATGTCCCTTCTCAACTCCCACCTCACCCTCATCTTGCTATATGGAATGAAGTGTTAGCTGCATATGTGTGGTCATGGATCTCTTGCTTTCCACCCCAACCCTCTTCCCTCACTCTCTACGCTCCCCTTCTGATTTTCTGCTTCGAGATACCCAAGAACTGCCATCTGCGCAGTCACAGCAGCCTCAGGAGGAACAGTGAGAGCAACACCACACTGTTGAAGAAGCACCAACACTTGATCTGACACTCGCAGCCACTAGCTCCGATACCGGCACTGCACGAACTTTAGAGGCTGATATAGAGTCGGGATCAGCGCATGTTGAGTCACTGGGCACGAGTGGGCTGCAGCCAGGCTGGGGGAAAAGAATAGCTTGTGTGTCAACTCATCAGAGGATGAGGTCACAGACAAGTTCTGCTACAAGGGCTGAGATGAGGACTTCAATGGGGTGGCATACAGGAGGATGCTGATGAGGCTGCACACTGAGATGTGTGGTCCTATGGCAGGCCTGGTAGACAGCCTCCTGTCACTGTCCTTTAGGGAAGGAAATCTGCTGTCCTTACCTGGTCTGGCCTATGTGTGACTGCAGACCCACAGGAATGTGGTTGACTCTTAAACTGCCTTCTGAAATAGCCTGGCAAACCACTTAGTTCAAGGGCAATTAGGGACGGACAATAAATGCTGGCCTAGCCAGCGATGCCCACGTCCCACAAACGAATTTTTAAAAAATTAAAAATCTCAAGGACCCTCACATCCTTCCTAAAGTGTGGTGACCAGAACAGAATGCAATACTCTAGTTGTGGCCTAACTAGAGCTTTATAAATGTTCAGCATAACTGCCCTGCTTTTGTACTCAATACCTCTATTTATGAAGCCCAAGATCCCATATGCTTTGCTAATTATTCTCTCAATATTTCCTGTCACCTCCAAAAATCTATGCACATGGACTCCAAGGTCCTTCTGTCCCTGCACAGTCTTTAGAACTGTACCATTAAGCCTAAATTTCCTCTCCCTATCCTTTCTGATAAAATGTATCACCTTACACTTTTCTGTATTAATTGCCATTTGCCATTTGTCTGCCCATTCGGCTAGCCTATCTATGACCTGTTACAGAAGGTTTGTATCATCCTTACTGTTTGTCACTCCTCCAAATTTGGTATCATTGGCAAATTTTGAAATTTTACTCTCTATTCCAATATCCAAATCATTAAGCGGTGGTCCTAGCTCTGAACATTGGGGAACACCACTGTCTACAATCCTTCGTTCTGAAAAAACAGCCATTTACCATGAGTCACTGTTTTCTGTCCTTAAGCCAATTTTTTATCCAAGCTGACACTGACCCTTCTATTCCATGAGCCTTAATTACTTAAACAGACTTTTATGTGGTACTGTTACAACCAGGTGAGAAAGGTGTCTAGGGGTCTTTCTCAGCCTTCACCTGGTCTTACTGTAACAGGGTTTGATTTTAAACACACCATGTTTTGAGCTCCCCCTTGGTGAATCCTTGTTCACCACTTTCCAATTATAAGGCAAAGAAATTAGCACAAACAGAATTTTTTAGGTTTAAAGAAGAAAAGTGAAATTTAGTAAAACTCAGACTTAAACTCTAATTTGGTTAACGCCTACAGATACATGCCGCACCCCACGCTAGCATTCATACGCGATACGTACATGCAAATAGAGACAGAAAAGAGCAGAAGAAAAAATAAAGTAGAGAGGTTTGAGGCAATCTTTGAAGAGGTGTTTTTGTTACTGTGCTTCAAGCTCGCTGTAGTCCTTGCTTGTAGGTAGATCTTGCTTTTCGTTGGGGCCCAGTATTCTTGTTAAACCTTGTTCACTGTGGGAGACTTTTCTCTCTTGGGGTTTATATGTCTTCAATGGATTCCAAAGCTGGTGAAAGCGAGATGCAATCAGACAGGAGAGAGGTCTTTTCCAGTCCAGGAGCAAACAGCTTTCTGTCTTCAAACACTGTTTCTCGAATTTAAAACTCCCTTAGTTGGCCAGCAGGTGGTCACGTGACTGACTGGTTTGACCAGGTCTCCTCCGTATGTTGGGAGCATTTTAGCAGTCAATCTGGAATGCTAGCTTCTCCACCTTCAACGTCTGATAGTCCAAAGTCCGCTGTGGATTAAATTTGAGCAAGGAGTGTCCCCTTTGCCTTTCCATGTACTGTCTGTTACTATGCAAATGTCTTTCCAGTCAAGGGTCTGGTGTTTTTGTTTAAAGCAATTTATTTCTTTACTCCAGTAACAGTTTAAAAATCAATGTTCATCTGGTGAAATTAAAGTGCCTCATTCTTGGCAGGTGGGGGCCTGCATGACAGGTACTATGTCAAATGCTTTCTTAAAATCCATATAGACAACATCCACTGCATTCCCTTCAACAACCTTCTATGGTACTTTATCAAAACATTCAATTTGATTAGTCAAGCTTGATCTCTCTTTTGCAAATCCATGCTGGTTCTCCTTAACTAACTCAAACCTCTTGAAATGCCTATAGATTTTTTCCAGTTATTGTCTCTAAAACCTTGCCCACCACTGATCTTAAACTAACTAGCCTGTAGTTACTAGGAAAATCCTTTCTTGAATAAGGGTGTCATATTTGGCTTTTAAATTCTATACCTCATGATAAAACCTAGAATTCCAATAGCTTTACTTAATGGCCTTGTAATGTCCTGCAAAGCTGTACTTCCATTCAGAATATATTTACCGCTGTTTCTTTTAACCAAAATGTATCATTTACATTCAATTTCATGGGCCATTTTTGAGCCCATTCCTCCATCTTATAGATATCCCTTTACTGCTTCCTAAGGTCATTCAAAGAATTAATGATGGCTCCTATTTTGGTATAATCTGAAAACTTCTACATCACTCTTTCTTAGCCTACATCCAAATTATTGATATACACAGTGAACAGAAGTGACCACAGAATTGCACACTGTGGGACACCACTAACAATTACAGACATTTTTTAAAAATTGTTCTTCACTCCTACTATTTTTTTCTGTCTTCTAACTTCTTTTTAATTCAGTTTGCTATCCTCACCTTAATTCCATATCCCTTAATTTTCTTTAGTGACCTCCCATGTGTTACTTTGTCCAAAGCTTTCCTAAAGTCCATGCACAAAACATTCATTGCACATCTCCCATCTACCTTGTCTGCTACCTCCACAAAATACTCTATGAGGTTTGTCAAGTATTATCATCTCTTTTGAACTCTATTATGTTTTCTCTTTACCTAGCTATCTGTTAATGTCATACTTAATTAGAGGTTCTAAAATGTTCCCTTCCACAGATGTTAAGTTCACTGGCCTATAATTATCCAGATTGGCTCTGTCTCCTTTTAAAAATGAGTACTACATTGGCCACTCTCCAATCCTCTGGCACATATCCACACTAAATAGAGACCTAAAATTTCATGTATAATATATATCATCAGGCCCTGGTGTTTTTTCTTCCTTTAGACTAAAGTTTTTCTTTTATCCATCATAATATTGCTTCTCTTACAACCATTTCAAGATTCAGCATCTCTTCAATCCTAATAATACAAAGTATTTATTAAATAGCTCTGCCATTTATTATTATCTACACATTAACAATCCTCTCCTCTCAGGAATCCCAGCTCAATTTTGGCCTTTACTTCACTATTCCTTTTGATGTTCTTTGATACTTTTTTCCTTGTACTCCCATTGCTTTCCTCTTCTCGCTCTTAACCTCTTTTTTTTGTCTCGTATTCTCCTAGAGTTCTTTTTCATCATTATTATAAATTTATTCCTGATAGGTGTTCTTCTTCAATTATAATTGGTCTCCAACCTATCTCTATCCATGGTATTCTGAAGTTACTCCTGGTTTCCTTTTTAATGAAACATGTATTGTACCTTATGATTTAAAAAAAAAGAAATCATTGCACTGTTGATCTTCTGCCAATTTCTCCTTCCACCTCACTTCAGCTAGTTTGGTCCTTATCTTTCTAAAATCTTGCTTAATCCAATCTTGCAATGTAATGTATTCTGTTTCTTTATTGTACCTTGACCCGAGAAACCATGTAAACAGTAATAGTTGCTATTTCTCCATTGTCCTCCTGAAGAAAGGTTGCAGTGCTGAGCCATTAGACAAGACACCAGGACGAGAAGCCATCAGGTGTCGTAGTATAGTAGTTATGTTAATGGTCGAGTAATCCAAAAATCCAAAGAATGTGACTACAAATTCCAACTTGGCAATTTGTGAATTTGAATTCAGTTTGAAACGAAGTTTGTAACTGTCAACCAACTGGTTTACTAGTGCCATTTAGGGAACGAAATCTGCTGTCCTTACCAGGTCTGGCCTATGTATGTGATTCCAGTCCCACACCAACAAGGTTGCATCTTAACTGCCCTCTAAGCTGGCCCAGCAAGCCACTCAGTTGTATCAAACTGCTATAAAGAATAACAAGACTGCAGCAGCTCAAAAAGAAGGTTCACCACCACCACCTTCTCAGGGCAACTAGAGATGGGCAATTAATAGCAGTCTTGCCAGAGATGTTGATATCCTGAGAATAAATAAGTCATACCTGGTTTCATTTCTGGGTTGTCTTGAGTTAGCTGATTTTGGCTGTGAAAGCAGTTGAAGGCATCACAACTGGTGTCATTAGCCTGGGTCAGAGAGGTAAAAGGTCAGCCAGGGGTCAAGTTCCTTATTTGTTGGGCATTAGGAGAGAATAAGATTAATGTAAACTACAATGTTTTTCGAAAGCCAAACTTTTCATTCTTTGCTCTTCTGACCTGGGCTTGAAGTTCACAAGCATCTACAATTGTCTAGAGTACTTGAGCAGTGGCTTTGAAGGGACAAGCCTGTTTTTCAGCTATATTTGAAATACCCTGCAACACACATTGAGTAGGCTTATCATTTAAAGACTGGAAACCTGCAAAATTCTAGAGGACTGGTGGAGCCTTGAAACTATACCCTAGCAAAAGTCAGTCCTGGCAGGAAGTTAGGCTGAACTCAGTGTGCCCAGAACTCAGTTGTGTGGCCTAGTTGGTCAGACTGATTGCTTTGCTGACCAGAACAAGCAATCAGTTAGGTTACTGTGACTATGTACGATCTACAGTACTGTCGCTGTGAAGGTTCTGTAGTGCAGCCAGACATGTAGTTGGTATGGAAAATCTGTAGCACAGTTAGTAACAGTTAATGCGGAGGTTTTGTGACATTATCAGCTGGGAGGCTGGTAAGAGTTTTTGTGGTGGTGGGGGTGTGGTGGTGGCGGGTAGTCCAATGCATTGTACAATTGGCGAGTAAAGTTTGAAGTAGTTTTCCAGTAGAATCTGGGCTCAGTTCAGTGATGTGGTCACTCTTAGTTGTAGTACTGGAGTGGAGACTCAGTAGCATGGGGATGAGAAAGATAGTAAGCGGAAAACTGCATTAAAATATTACTTAGCAGAGACAAGAGAAAGACAGAACAGGCAGTCAGTGAACAACAGTGAGAAAGACAGAAAGAGATAAAAATGAAAGAGCCAGTCAGTAAGAGAAATATAATGAGTTAGAGACACAGAGATAATTACAAAGAGAAAGCATCAATAAGAGATTCAGTCAGTAAGAGAGACAAGAGGGAGCGACCCTTGAAGAATGAACACCTACAAGGTCCTAGAGAACTTTTGAAGCCCAAAAACCATACCTTAGTAAGAGTCAGAGTAAATGAGAGACAGAGAAAATCCATTGATGTGTATGTGAGAGAGTCAGACAGTGAGAGTGAAGGTCAATGAGAGATAGAGAGAAACTATTAGTACAAGAGACAGATAGGGGAGAGACAGTCTGGATAAGAGTCAGATAGAATGTTTTGAGATCTGTGTTGTTTCTCAATTCAATCTCTCAGCTAGATGATACATTAAATAGAATTTCTGAAACTATAGAAAGTGAAAACCAGAAGATCTAAAAATCTTAGATGGAAACTAAAATTTGGCAGCTAAAATAAGAACTAGAATTAAAACGTGACACTTAACTCATGCTGAAACCTTCAATGTTGCCTCCTTTTGATTGCAATAATGCAGGACTGAATTTTAATTGCCTGTGGGGGCAAGTTTGGCTGCGGACGGGCCTGGAAAATCGTGCACTCGGAAGGTGTCACTGGTTCCTGCTGCTTCAGTGACATGCTTAGATTTTCAAAGGGAGGGCGGGAGTAGGGAGCCGGCAACCCGCACACCTCCAATCAATTGTTTGTTGAGCTCACTGTGGAGTTCATCAGCAGTATCGGGAGCAACAGTTAGCAATTTTCAAATGGCAAGCACGGGGAACACGAGGGTTTGGGACACATTTGAGCATGGCTATCGGGAACACAGTAGGGAGCCATTAGTGCTTATGACTGCAGTGTGAAAAAGTTGTATAAAAGGGGAGATGCAAATTCAGTTGCTAATGCAGTGGCACAGTTTTGGCACTGCTAGGGATAAAAGACTTGATTTTATGACGAGAGTGTGTTTGGACTCTTAAGAGGAACGTGAGGCTGCTGGCATCCGTGGCCACCTCAAGCCATGCCTGCTTGGTATGCCTCACTGGAGCTCTTCTTCCGCTTCTCCTGTCTGCCAAAGCCTCGATCAGGGCCTCAAGGGAAGCAACTGAAAAACAGGGGGCTGCCTAGGGATGGCTGTTCAAACCACTGCTGGCCCTCTGCTCTGCCTGCTTATCCATTTCCAAAGCCAATGGCAAGCACAGTCATGGCTGCCAGTTTGCCCTTTAAATTTACCCTCTGTGCTTAGCTCCTGCCTGTGCCCAAAACCCCTCAATGGGAGGTAAACTCAGCTCCAGGCCAGTTAGTGGCTGACACATTAAAAATTGCATTGCGTCATTGACACTTTTTTTTATTCTTTCATGGGATGTGGCCAGCATTTGTTGCCCGTCCCTAATTGCCCTTGACAACTGAGTGGCTTGCTAGGCCATTTCAGAGGGCAGTTAAGAGTCAACCACATTGCTGTGGGTCTGGAGTCACCTGTAGGCTAGACCAGGTAAAGACAGCAGATTTCCATCCCTAAAGGACATTAACAAACCAGATGGGCTTTCACAACAATCGATGATAGTTTCATGGCACCATTACTGAGACTAGCTTTTTTTAAATTGAATTTAAATTTCACCGGCTGCCATGGTGGGATTTGAACCTGTGTCCCCAGAGTATTACCCCAGGCCTCTGGATTACTAGTTCATTGGCATTACCACTATGCCACAGTCTCCCCATTGTGGGGTCGGGACCAGGAAATGTTCCGGGCGCCGGGGTCCCGACCCCGGAACAAAAAAATTGGGCCATGTTTCTGCCGATCTATGGGTAGGCTTCAGGTTTTGCAAAGTAAAACTATTCATTTTGATCTGACTGTTGCAAGCTGCAATAATGTGCTCTGTAAAGGGAGGTTACTTATTTAAAATGGAGACACGAGGGGAATTTACTGGGTAAATTTCTATGATATTTACAACCTTTTTAAAACCTTTGCTTATCAAAGCTTTAACTAAGTCAAAGGTGATCCTAAGAACTTTTTACATCTTTATGCATGATTCATGCTGGAAGTAAGCTATAGACAAATCTGTCAACTTTTCATCTTTGTCTTACTTCAATCCTCTGTCCCTCTCTTCCATACTGATTCTGAGATTAATCCAGTGTTCTTCAAGTGAGTCAGTATTTACTGTATGAGGAGGCAGTTTATTCCATGAGTCATTGACTCAAATTTATTCCACAAGTAAAATTTAGCTCTGTAGCTTATCTTCAATGGGTCTTCTGTCTTTTTTTTCAGCAAATACTTCTCTACACCAATCTTATTGATTCTCTTAGTTTATTTAAATATTCACCTAAAATATAATAAACTATGTTTGCGACATTCCTTTCATGTGACGCTCCTCTTCCACACTTAATTATAGGCCAATCTATTCTAGAAAAAAGTTCTTACAACATTTATATAAAAAAGAGAACACCAGGCATTTGAATTTGCAAAGGAATTCTCCCATCAATACAAAACACCTTATTAACACAGAAACAAGAACAAAAACGGATCATCCTCCACCATTTCTGCTACCTCCAGCATGATGCCAGCCCCAAACACATCTTCCCCTCCCCTCCCCTTTCAGCATCTAAAAGGACCGCTCTCTCCCCGACACCCTAGTCTACTCCTCAGTTACCCCCAACACCTCCTCCCTTTCCCACGGCACCTTTCCATGCAAGCACAGGAGATGCAATACCTGCCCTTTTACCTCCTCCCTTCTCACTGTCCAAGGCCCCAAACACACCTTCCAAGTGAAACAGTGATTTACTTGTACTTCTTTCAATTTAGTATACTGTATTTGTTGCCTGCAATGTGGTCTTCTCTACACTGGAGAGACTAAATGCAGACTGGATGACCTCTTTGCAGAACACCTCTGTTCAGTCTGCAAGCGCGACCCTGAGCTTCCTGTCACTTGTCATTTTAATTCTCCACCTTGCTCCCATGCTGACTTTTTTGTCCTTGGCCTACTACAGTGCTCCAATGAAGCTCAATGTAAGCCCGAGGAACACACCCCATCGTTCAACTGGGCGCTTTACAGTCTTCTGGACTCAACATTGAGTTCAACTATTTTAGATCATAAACTTTGCCCCCTCCCCATTTTTTTACCTTCTGTTCATTTCCTCCCACCCACCTCCACCTTCACAATAGAAGACATAAGCTACATACCAAAAATAGAGGGTAACCTAGGGGATAATAAGAGTGTGAAAATTGAGGTAATTAATATCAGAAGAGAAAAGGTACCGGAGAAACTCAAGGGACTAAAATCCGGCAATTCCCAGATGGCCTACATTCTAGGGTTCTAAAAGAGAGAGCTGCAGAGATAGTGATTGCGCTGGCTATGATTTTCCAAAATTCCCCAGATTCTGGAACGGTACCAGCAGATTGGAAGTTAGCAAATGTAACACCACTATTCAAGAAAGTAGGGAAATAGAAAACAGGAAACTACAGGCCTGTTAGCCTGACATCAGTCATCTGGAATGTGCTGGAATCTATTATTAAGGAAGTATTAACAATGCACTTAGAAAACCATAGTATGATTAGAACAAGTCCACATGGTTATGCAAAAGAGAAATCCTGTTTGACAAATTTATTAGATTTTTTTGAGGATATAACCAGTAGGGTGGATAAAGGGGAAGCAGTAGGTGTAGTATACTTGGATTTCCAAAAGGCATTTGATAAGGTGCCGCATGAAAAGTTAATACGTGAGATAAGGGGTCATGGAGTGATATATTAGCATGGATAGAGGATTGGTTAACATACAGGAAGCAGACAGTAGAGATAAATGGGGCATTTTCAAGTTGGCAGGCTGTGACAAGTGGAGTTCCGCAAGGTCAGTGCTGTGGTCTCAGCTATTTACAGTCTATATTAATTTTTTTTTAGTTTAGTTTAGAGATACAGCACTGAAACAGGCCCTTCAGCCCACCGAGTCTGTGCCGACCATCAACCACCCATTTATACTAATCCTACACTAATTCCATGTTCCTACCACATCCCCACCTGTCCCTATATTTCCCTACCACCTACCTATACTAGGGGCAATTTATAACGGCCAATTTACCTATCAACCTGCAAGTCTTTGGCGTGTGGGAGGAAACCGGAGCACCCGGAGGAAACCCACGCAGACACAGGGAGAGCTTGCAAACTCCACACAGGCAGTACCCGGAATTGAACCCAGGTCGCTGGAGCTGTGAGGCTGCGGTGCTAACCACTGCGCCACTGACAAAGACGAAGAGACAGAGAGTCATGTACCTAAGTTTGCTGATGATACAAAGCTAGATGGGAATGCAAGATGTGAGGAGGACACAAAGAGGCTGCAAAGAGATATAGACAGCTTAATTGAGTGAGCAACAAGGTGGCAGATGGAGTATAATGTGGGAAATTGTGAGGTTATTCACTTTAGTAGTAAGAATGGAAAAGCAAAATATTTTTTAAAAGCTGTGAAACTTGTAAATGTTGATGTTCAGAGACACTTGGGTGTACTCATACAAGGATCACACAAAGTTAGCATGCAGGTACAGCAAGCACTTAGGAGGGCAATTAACATGTTGGCATTTATTGCAAAGGGTAATGGAGTACAAGAATTAAGAAGTCTTGCCACAATTGTATGGGGCTTTGGTGAGACCACACCTGGGGATACTGTGTGCAATTTTGCTCTGCATATTTAAGGAAGGAAATACTTGCATTGGAGACAGTACAGTGAAAGCTTATTAGATTGATCCCCGGGATGAGAGGGTTGCCCTATGATGAGAGGCTGAGTTAATTGCGTTTATATTCTCTGGAGTTTAGAAGAATGAGAGGTGATCTCATTGAAAGATTCAAGATTATGAAGGAGCTTGACAGGGTAGATACTGAGAAGCTGTTTTCCCTGGCTGGGGAATCTAGAACAAGGGGCACAGTTTCAGGATGAGGGGGATGATCATTTAGGACTGAGATGAGGAAGTCCTTAACTCAAAGTGTTGTGAATCTTTGGAATCCTCTACCCCAGAGGGTTGTGATTGCTCCATCATTGAACACATTTAAGGCTGAGACAGTCAACTTTTTGATCTCTCAGGAAATCAAGGGATTTGGAGAGTAGGCAGGATAGTGGAGTTGAGGTCCAAGATCAGCCATGATCATATTGAACAGGGGAGCAGACTTGATGGGCCAAATGGTCTAACCCTGCTCCTAATTCTTATGTTCTCCCCTTGTTTCTTTCTTAATCCCTTTACTTTGTATTCACACGGCTGCTATACTGCCATCTACATCTCATCCAGACTCATTTTTTGTTTCCTTACCTGGCTTTGTACCATGAAATCATTTGACATTTAATCTCTCCTGCCCTCCACCCTATTACAGACCTTCCCCTTTGTTCTTCTTCCCCACCCCACCACCTTTCACTTGTTCATTTCCAACCTTTGCCAGTCATGCTAGTGGACTGAGTGGAGGTGTTCTGCAAAGTGGTTACCCAATATGCATTTGGTCTCCCCTGTGTAGAGGAGACCACATTGTGGGCAGCAAATATAGTATACTAAATTGAAAGATGTACAAATAAATCGCTGCTTCACCTGGAAGGAGTGTTTGGGGCCTCGGATAGTGAGGAGAGAGGAGGTAATAGGGCAGGTATTACACCGCGAGCGATTACATGGGGAGGTGCCGTGGGAAGGAGACGAGGTGTCAGGGGTGATGGAGAAGTGGATCATGGTGTCGTGAAGGGAATGGTCCCTTTGGAATGCTGACAGGGGAGAGGAAGATGTGTTTAGTGGTGGCATCATGCTGGAGGTGGCAGAAATGGCGGAAGATGATCCTTTGGATGTGGAGGCTGGTGGAAGTGAGGACAAGGGGAACTCTTTTGCAGTTCTGGGAGGGAGGGGAAGGGTGAGGGCAGAAGTGAGGAAAATGGATCAGTCACGGTCGAGGGCCCTGTCAACCACAGTGGCTGAGGAGAAAGGAAGACATATTAGAAGTGCTATTGTGGAGGATTGCATCATCAGAACAGATGCAATGGAGACACGGAGACATAGAAACTGGGCAAATGGAATGGAGTCCTTACAGGAGGCAGGGTGTGAGGAAATATAGTCAAGGTAGCTGTGGGAGTCGGTGGGCTTATAATGAATAATAGTTGGCAACCTATCCCCAGAAATGGAGACGGAGAAGTCGCCGAAGAGAA
The DNA here is from genome assembly GCF_036365525.1 of Heterodontus francisci. Taxonomy (NCBI): domain Eukaryota; kingdom Metazoa; phylum Chordata; class Chondrichthyes; order Heterodontiformes; family Heterodontidae; genus Heterodontus; species Heterodontus francisci. The sequence goes on from NC_090384.1 coordinate 51,260,434, forward strand.
GGGAAGCGTTGGTGATGGAAGATGTAGAGATAAGAGAAGGATGAAAATTGGAAGCAAATTGATGAAGTTTTCTAGTTTTGGGCAAGAGCAGGAAATGGCACCGATACAGTCATCAATGTACCGGAGAAAGAGTTGAGGGAGGGGGCCTGCATAGGACTGGAACAAGGAATTTTTGACATACCCCACAAAAAGACAGGCAGAACTAGGACCCTTGCAGGTACCCATAGCAACACCTTTTATTTGGAGGAAGTGAATGGAGTTGAAGGAGAAGTTGTTCAATGTGAGAATAAGTTCAGCCAGGCAGAGGAGGGTGGTGGTAGATGGGGACTGGTTGGGCCTCTGTTCAAGGAAGATGCAAAGAGCCCTCAGACCATCCTGGTGGGGGATAGAGGTATAGAGAGATTGGACATCCATAGTGAAGAGAAGGAGGATTGAGCCAGAAAACTGGAAATTGTTGAAGTGATGTGGGGCATCAGAAGAGTCACAGATGTAGGCGGGAAGAGACTAGACAAGGGGATAAAAAATAGAATCAAGATAGGAAAAAATAAGTTCAGTGGGACAGGAACAGGTTCAAATCATGGATCTACCAGGACAGTCCTATTTGTGGATTTTGGGAAAGAGGTAGAAGTGGGCTGTTTGGAGTTGCGAGACTATGAGGTGGGAAGCCGTAGTGGAAAGACCTCCAGAGGATTTGAAGTCAGTGACAGTCCCAGAGACAGTGGCTTGATGTTCGGTGGTGGGGTCATGGTCCAGGGAAGGTAGGAAGAAGTACCTGAGAGTTGGCGCTCAGCCTCTGCAAGGTAGTGATCGCTATGCCAGACAACAATGGCACCACCCTTTGATTGCAATGTTGGGGTTAGACCTGAGAGAACAGAGTGCAGCAAGTTCAGACGGAGAGCAGTTAGAGTGAGTGAGGGGAGCAGAGAAATTAAGACAGCCACTGTCACGCCGATAGTTCTCAATGAAAAGATCAAGAGTGGGTAAGAGACCAGAGGGAGGAGTCCAGGTGGAGGGAGAATACTGGAGGTGGGTAAATGGGTCCACTGGTTGGGGGAGGACTTCTGGCCAAAGAAGTGAGCCGGGAGGTGAACGTGATAGAAGAAAAGCTCAATATCGTACCAAGCGCGAAATTCATTGAGGTGGGGGCTAAGGGGATAAAGCTGAGTTCTTTGCTAAGTACAGATCGTTCAGCTTTAGAGAGGGGAAGGTCAGAGGTTATTGTGAATACTTAATATTTGACTTTGTTTTTTGCTTTTCATTTGTATGTTATTTTGTTTAATTTTCATACTTCAATGGTGTATGTGTGAATTTCATTCCCATTTTTCTATTTTATACATGTTATTAAAGGTGGGTATTACAAGCAGACTGTGCATGTGTTTTTTTAATCATTGTGTATTTGAGGCATTTAGCATAGATGCATTTAAGGAGAAGCTAGATAAGTACATGGTGGAGTATGGAATAGGAGGATATGTTGATAGGATGAGATGAAATAAGGTTGAAGGAGGCTTGTATGGAGCATAATCACCGGCATAGATCTGTTGAGCCAAATGGCCATTTTCTTACTCTAAACATCTGTGTACATTCTGAAGTAAACTTTGCTGTTATTGACAAACAGGGCACCAATGCTTTGCTGTCCAGAGGGTTGACATATTCAAGTTTGCATTTAAAAAATTTTAATGTTAACAAAGAGCCAACTTCTGTCGTCCCTTCTCCATGAAAAATGAAAAGTTACGTTTTTCATACTCAACTACAAATATATTAAAGCTGGTGTGAAGCTCAAGTGGTCCAAAGGTACCTTCCTGATACAGTCTAACACCACTTACTCAAGTTAGGTTTGGACGACTTCAGACCTGATTTACACCACATAGTTTGTGCAGTGGTACTAATGTATCAATGACTCTCTTACCCCTTTCAATATCCAGCCACAAGCTACCTACAGCCAGGTGCAAAAAGAAAATTGCCAGTCAGGCAATTGATGGATTCAATTATCCTGTCTGACCTGCTCTTTCAGTACTTTCACATTTAGCCTTTGGCCAAAGATGCAGATTTTAGAGCTGCTGTAACTTTTTCTTCACATTTACTCACAGAGGTTTTGTTTTCAATTGTCTCTCCTTTTTAGAAAAAGCCCGACATTCTATTCCATCTTATAAATAATTAATATTTTTGTGCCAATCACACTCTAATTCCTCTTTACTCTTCCTCTCTTGGTAGAGTCTCCAGATATAATGGATGATTACAACTCCACAATCCTCTAATTATAACCCTCGGGAGTATTAATAACAGTTCTGCCAGGGAAAAATAGAAGGGACTGGAGTGTAGGTCGGCAATTTGTACATTAATTATTCTATAATTGCCCTTAATGAGTACAGATGTTAACTCCCTTCATTGGCTACCGCAAAAAAATACTTGATCTTAAAAAGTAAAAAATAGTAATTGCAGCAAGTTTAAAGTAAGGAAAGACATGCCACACATCAAGTCACATGTTCTAACTGGAGAAGTATGTCATTTGTGTGGGATTGATACATAAAAGTATAATCATAGGTGATTTAAAAAGATTATTGGTGACATTCTGGATGCTTAATATTAACAAAGGAAAGTATTGAAAAGAGTCGAGATTGAACAGCCCACGTGTAGCCCACAGAAATAGCTGTGGGAAGCATGACAGAAAAATTACACATTACATTATAATACATTTTAGGTAGCCCCGCGACTTGGAATGCTAATTATATGTTGGAACGTTTTCTGTTGATAAACGAACTTATATTTTTAAAGAGTTAGTTGTTAGGACTGTCAATCTAGAAAATATTATTTGTATTGTGCTGGGATTATTTATAATCTTCAGAAAAACTGAGAGAGAGTTTACTTGCTAAATGTTATGTTTAATTTTGTGTGGGGGATAGGGGGTTTAGAAGGCATGGGTGTTAATAATTGGTAGCAGGATTCAAACATACAGCAGTTGTTCATTGTTACAGGTGTTAGCAGAGCCCGGCATAGGCTGTGATTAGAAGGTGAAGAGTCCTCTGTAGTGCAATGGATAGTTAGATTTAGAATGCATAAGAGTTGCAAACAAGATAAGCCAGCACTGAATTACAAAGAAGAGTTGGACCTACAGAGCTCGGCCTTCACGTCCTCTGAGAAAACAGCAGTAGGCTTGCCTCAGTAGTATCATCCTCAGAATGTTAATGTAAATAGTGCAGTTTATATAAGCACAAAGAAAAATACAAGGATGAGGAATAGACGATTCGGCTCACTGAGTTCACCGTCTCCACCATCTATGACTTCTGATTCTACTATTCTGTCTTATTTTAAAATAATATTCAGGATTTACCTTATCTAAGCCATTTAATATTTCAATTATTTTCTTCAATGGATTCACCTTTAAATATCTCTTCTCCAGCAGTAAAGTTTGAGCTTCTTTTAATCTTTCCTCACAGCTCACTCCCTCAGGCTGGGAATCATCCTTGTTGCTCTTCTTCACATCCTCCTTATGTTGCACATTCTTTCAGTTGTGGATTGCCAATGGAGATGATCTTACTAGAAATATCAACTTGGTCTGGAGGGTATTAGCTATGAGGAGAGGTTGGATAAACTCGGATTGTTTTCACTGGAACGACGGAGGTGGAGGGGCGACAAGATAGAGGTTTACAAAGTTATGAGTGGCATGGACAGAGTGGATAGTCAGAAGCTTTTTCCCAGGGTGGAAGACTCAGTTACTAGGGGACATAGGTTTAAGGTGCGAGGTGCAAAGTTTAGAAGGGATGTGCAAAGCAAGTTCTTTACACAGAGGGTGGTGAGTACCTGGAATTTGCTGCCGGGGGAGGTGGTGGAAGCAGGTACCATAGAGACGTTTAAGAGGCATCTTGACAAATACATGAATAGGATGGGAATAGAGGGATATGGACCCCAGAAGTGCAGAAGGTTTTAGTTTAGACAGGCATCAAGATCAGCGCAGGCTTGGAGGGCCGAATGGCCTTTTCCTGTGCTGTACGGTTCTTTGTTCTTTTGCTCAGAGGAAAACTTCATGCTTCTGCTTACAATTTCACTACACATGATGGCAAGAGAAATTGTCCCCACTGAACTGTACACAGTACTCCAAGTGTGATCTGACTAATACATTGTAAGTAAGTCAGACTTGTTCGTCACATCTCTGAGAGAGGTTCCTAAGTGCTTCATACTACACTTTGGAAAGGAATTACTGTTATGTAGACAAGTGTGTTAAGCAATTCACACACTGCAGATCTCACAAACAGCAATAAGAAAAATGATCAGTTAATCTGATTTTGCTGGAAGAAGGAATGTTGGCTAGGTCTTTCACAGAACTCTGTTCTGCCAGTATCAGCAAATAATGTCAGAAACATTTAACATCCACCAAACTAGCAGAACATACAGAATCTGCAAAAGCTTGAATGCAAACTTAAATGGGGCATTAATATTTAGCTCACAGTGGAAGTCCAGTCCAGTGTTGAATACACCCAAAGTAGGTGTTAAAGAAAAGCCATATTTTTGCACATAAGGGAATCAAAGAAGGAATGTCCAGAAGGCCAGCTGGTATTAAAGCTGGGGGAGACTGCACCTGCTATTATACCACCAAATGTACCCATAGGCCTTAGCGCATCTACCAAGGGGAACTAGCTCCAAATTTTCCACAGCAGCATGGAGCCAGTTAATATCTGCTTTATGTGCACATGCAAAAAGCCTGCGCCGCATGTGCAGCATCACTGGTTAACATCGCAGCACTGGTTAGCATGAAGGGCACCTCCTCACTCAATTTTTATACTGCAGCTCCTTCCAGGCTAGCACAGGACATCTGAAGAATCAGCCAGTTTGCTGCTCAATGATGGAACAGGAGACTGCTGCATTATTCTGCAGGATCAAAACTTCCATCTTCTTTCTCACTGAAAAACAAAAGCTGCATGATGGACCTGCCCTATTTCATGGCACTGCTTTTCTGGTTTTCCTAAAGTCTAATTAATAGAACTCATAGCTGAATTTACAGGGGCCCCTGAAGTCAGGAATGGAGGCAGGTGGGGGAGTCCACAAAATTACCGGCACCGGGTGGTGTGTCAATTTCAAGGCGCTGATTCCAGTGCTGGCAATAATCACTCGGGTGGGGGGAGGGTGGGACAGGAATCCCATTCTCCTCCCAACTGAGGGCAGTTAAACTAGTTAAAAAGCTTATTAAGAGCATGTTGAAGGGTGAGGGTGAAATATTTAAAGGGGTGAATGTGTTTTAGAAGCTGTCAGTTTTTGAACAGCTGAGGGGAGGCAGGTACAGAGTGAGGAGCCAGTCAAGGCTGCAGGGCATCACCCCGCCCCCATAAGTGGATCAGCAGGGCAAAAGGGGGCTTGGCACTTGGTAAGTAGGTGCCCTTGGCTTGGGCACCGAATGGGGTTGTAACCCCAATGGCATCGTGGCAGCAAAAGAACAGGGGGCAAGGCTGCCACTCCTAAAGGAATGGCCACCTATCTAAAACAAAGGCAGCAGCTGGCACTGGAGGCATGACTATCAGATTTTGGGTCCCGTGGCGATGAGGGGCAACACTCTCCACAGGAAGGGTGTAATCCTGGGCATCAGGAGGACATGGGAGAGGAAAGAGGGGCAGAAAGGCAACAGAGGCCAAACCCTCAACACAGGATTGACCACCAAAGAAAGAGCTACCTGGAGATGACCGAGATCCAGTGCCACAGGAGACTGTAACTCTCCAGGCAGATGGTCACTGACATTTGTACCCTCGTTGCTGAAGACCTCGCATCTCGCAGCACTGTTCGCCAAGCCCTACCAGTAGCTGTCAAAGTCACTGTGGCCTTGAACTTCTTCACTTCTGGCTCCTTCCAAGGATCTGCTGCGTACCTTAGTGGTGTCTCGCAAATGGCTGCACACCACTACATCTCACTGGTCAATGAGAGCCACTTTGCCAATGCTGGACAGCATATTCATTTTATGATGGACATGGCCATGCAAGGACAGAGGGCATTCGGTTTCTCCTCCATCGCTGGATTTCCCCAGTTTCATGACATCATCGATTGCACCATGTGGCCATCAAGGCACCCAATGACCCGTGTTATGAACACTGGACTTTGTAGTACGGTCATGTTTTAAAAAACTGTGATCTTTAATGCTGTGTAAAATGGACATTCAGAGGAAACATGTGGCTTCACACGGATTCTGACAGAGACAAGCCGGGGATCTTGCTTACCATGAAAACAAGGAACCCAGATCAAAGACCCGTTTGAAAGCAGGGTGCAAGGTTGTAACACCTAAAGGACAAAGGGCTTCTATCTCCCAGACTCACAGATTGTAAATAGGGAGTCAGGGGCTCTAAAATGCAAATTTGAGTTGCAATTTTTAACACCTGGAAGGAAGGCTGAGGTGGTTTTGTTCTGGTCAGACTTATGAGCACTGAGAATTGTAAAAGGCAAACAACTATTGACTATTAATCTGGATAAATGCAACAGAATTTCCTAGGTCTGGAGGCTGAAAGGAAGAAATGTAAACCAGCAGGGAGTTGTGCAGCAAAAAGAGAGAGAAACCAGTGAGCTGTTTTCTGGGGAAGCAGTTGCTCTCAGATCACCAATACAGCAAAACGCTGCTAAGATGTGAACCCGGTTTGAAGGCTCAAGGTTTGCGGAGGAGAAAGGATCAACAGGGCCACCAGAGATTGCCTTATTCATGGAAATTCAGTCTAATGTGCTCAAAAGAAGTGAGTGAAGAGGATGTCTTAACTTTGATAAGGACTGGGTGATCCAACCTATTGCAGCTGGAAGGAGTTTGGGACTTTTAACTGCAAGCATACCTTTCTGATAAGAACACTGTATAATGTATAAATGTGGTGCGGGGTTTTCGAGTGTGTTAATGAGTTAATGGGAAATACTTTTCTCTGTAAATTAGTTTATTAGCTACCTACTACGTACTGTTTAGTTGATGTTGACTTTGAGTTTATTTGTAATAATAAAAGTCTTAAAATGAGAAATCTTGGTGTGTAATTCTTTAATCAGTCTGGGGAGTTTATATCTCTTGCTTTAAAGTGAATGGTCTCTACTGAGGTTGTAACACTGGCCAGTGAGATCCATCAACAGGAAGGGCTTCCACTCCCCCAATGTCCAACTGGTCTGTAACAACAACTAGAGCTTCCTCCATGTGTAAACTTATGTTCCTGGTAGCTTCATCCCCTGCCAGTCCAGACTCCGTCAGATCTTCACTCCAACCCCCAAAATGCATTGATGGGTCCTAGGGGACAAGGGAAGACATGAAGACATAGAGGCGATACAACCAATGTCACCTGCTCAGCAGGACAACCATTGAGCAGGCCATTTGGTTTCTGAAGATGCAATTCCAATGTCTAGACCGGTTGGGTGGTGCCCTCCAAAACCTTCCTGCAAGGGTCTCGGTCATTGTGGTGGTCTGCTGCGCTCTCCATAACATAGCCCTCCAGAGAGGTGTAGACCTTGAGGATGGTAAGGACCTGGAAGGAGACAGCTCATCGGGGCAGGATCATAGAATCATAGAAAGTTTACAGCACAGAAAGAGGCCACTTGGCCCATCGTGTCTGTGCCGGTCAAAAAAGATCCACCTATTCTAATCCCACCTTCCAGCATTTGGTCCGTAGCCCTGCTGCTTACGGCACGTGAGGTACATATCCAGACTCCTTTTGAATGAGTTGAGCGTCTCTGCCTCAACTACCCTTTCAGGCAGTGAGTGCCAGACCATCACCACCCTCTGGGTGAAAAAGATTTTCCTCATCTCCCCTCTAATTTTTCTATCAATTCATTTTAAATCTATGCCCCCTCACCACTGACCCCTCTGCTAAGGTGAATAGATCCAACACCTCCACTCTATCCAGGCCCCTCAAAATTTTGTACATTTCAATCAGATCTCCCCTCAGCCTTCTCTGTACCAAGGAGAACAACACCAGCCTATCCAATCTTTCCTCGTAGCTGCATTTTTCCAGTCCTGGCAACATCCTCGTAAACAGGAAGTGAGAGAGGAGAAGGAAGTAGAAGCAGAGGGAGATGATCATGAACAAAGAGGTGCCCCTGCTGCATTACGAGGTGGCCTCCTCCTGCCACCTGCCAGGAAGAGGACCTCCCTCCTCTCTCTCATGGCCTCCAGCATTAGATCCAGTTGGGCATTGATAAATCAAGGGGCTGTCCTACCCCAGATGTCAGAGCTCCGGCTTCCCTGTGATATCTTGCTTACCTCTGGTAAAGTGGAAGGCTGATCTCTTTCTCAGGACAACCAGCAACTTCAGTGATGGCTGCCATGGGGCGTCTAAAGGAGTCCCACACTTCACCTGATCCACCTCCATTCCTGGCTCCACTGACTCTAACTGGACAGGAAACCCATCTCCATATCAAGTAAGAGCTCACCCTTGCAAAAATCTGAACTTTAATCAGTTTCCCACCAGAAGTGGATTTCTGACCCCAAAACAGACCCAGCTCCTGTTTCTTGCCTCTGAAGTGAAACTTCAGTCCATGTCTCTGACTGTTTTGTATGGGGCAGCAGTAAATATATAGCAGATTGTTAGGTAATGCTTTGTGTCACTCATCTCATGCAGCAGTGCCTCAACTGTCATCCATAAATCTAGGGCTTTAGTTTTTGTGGCACCCCATCAATTACACAGCGATTCTGTTTGCTGGATAGAATTTCTTTTGCAGTCCAATTGCCACTTTTGTTTTAAATTTGATACTGCAGGCCTTTAGTTATTATAGGAATTTAGGAAGTCCTGCTGTCTAGCATGTGAGCTTCCATCATTAGCCTGCTATGTGGATGGGAGTTTGCAATGAGTATGTAATTAAGCACAAACCTAAGAATTTTGATGAGAATGGGCATGTGCAGTACAACAATGTATGTCCCACTGGGCACTCTTTTTAACTGGATTCTCACAACACAGATTTCCACCCTTATCATTAGGTACATTCTTCTTTGGCCTCCTTATCTCGAGAGACAATGGATAAGCGCCTGGAGGTGGTCAGTGGTTTGTGAAGCAGCGCATGGAGTGGCTATAAAGGCCAATTCTAGAGCAACAGGCTCTTCCACAGGTGCTGCAGAGAAATTTGTTTGTCGGGGCTGTTACACAGTTGGCTCTCCCCTTGCGCATCTGTCTTTTTTCCTGCCAACTACTAAGTCTCTTCGACTCACCACATTTTAACCCCGTCTTTATGGCTGCCCGCCAGGTACATTAGGTACATTGGGGACAACCAAACTGGATGACAGTCTAAAACAAAAGTCTCATCAGAACAGCTGAAGGGTTATAAGCTTTAATCAACCCTAATCCAACAACAGTCAAAGCAGAATAAGCATTATTGTTCCTTGGGCAGGAAATGACAAGGGTTGCCACAAACTTACCCAAACTTAGGTTAAGTAATACTGCTTTACTAAGGGCTAGAATGCTACTATTTCCAGTTGGCTGGGACTATGACCTACATTGAATCCTGAATGGGGAACAGTCCTCAGGAGTATTTATTTTGTAGAATTCTTCTTATGTAACATCATACAGTCTTACTGCAAAAGGTTTTTTTTTGTTCCAAGTTCAGAATGGATAATTGCAGGATATAACTTTCTCCCATAACTCACCAGGGATGAAACAATGAGTAAGTTATGAAGATCATTACCCACCAATAGGATAAAAATAGCATTTTCTGCTGAGTAATGTATTTATAAACTTAGTTTTTTAAAATAAAATGATTATGCCTACAATTTTTATTCCATGTCTGTAGAGCTATTAACTGTTATCACACCAAGAGAGTTTGTATTCCAGTGGGCTTACTGGACCACTGACAAGATTGCTCATTTTATAGTAGCACTTCTTCCTGACTTTATATGTAAAATAAATCCTCTCGTAAATATAATTAGGCACAAGTCAAATTAATTCCAGTTAAGAGTAAGATGTTATCCTAGGCTCAGTGGTAGCATGCTCACCTTTAAATCAGTGTGTTGTGGGTTCAAGTCCCATCCCAGAGATTTGAGCCTATAGACCAGGCTGACACTTCAGTACAGTACTGAGGGAGTGCTGCGCTGTGTGAAGGGCCAGCTTTCAGATGGGATGTTAAACAAAAGTCACTTCTACCTTTTCAGGTCAGCTTGTTATTGAGAGTGAAGGAATGGCAGAGATGTTTTGATTTGGTTTGTACAGAGAAAGGTAAAAGTAGCACTGTAGGAGTATCTGAGGAGAAAGAACCACTGCTAGATATAAATATTGAAAATGGTAGTTAATGGAACCAAAAGTACAAATGTCACTGGACCCAGATGTTACGTATCCCACAACATCAAAACTGTTAGAAAGAAGATCGCAAATGGGTGAAACATATTTTTCCAAACGTCTTTGAAAATTGGCTTTTTCTGGTCATAAATATTATGTCCTCTGTGCAAGAAAGGAGAAAGGGACAAGCCAGGAAAATACAGGTCAGGAACCGTAACTGAGAATAGGCTTTTGAAGGCAGAAAAGATAAAAATTGTGATGCTTCACTGCCATTGCAGTGCCTCATGAGTTGCAAGTGCAGGTTGTAGATAGGCTTTTGTCTAGTCAGGCTCTGTACTGGCAGCAAAGCCTCACGTTTCTTTCCTTAAGACTCTATGATATGAAATTTTATGAGTGAATGCCAAGAACAGCATAAGTTAATGAAAGACATTCGGTATGGATCTGTGAAAGGTGGTTTGTGCTTGAATAACTAAATTGAAATTACGAAGGAAATCAGTGAGTATATGGATAAAGGAAATGGGGTGGAGGTTGTATATATGGATTTTGAGATGGCATCAGATATGGTGCCACATGTTGGAAAAATTAAGGCATGTAGTATAAAACGGAATGTTGCCATAGAGATAAAGAGATGGCACAGGAGACAGAAAGCAGAGACTAGAGTAAATGGATGTTTTTGAATTAGCATGATGTGAGTAGTTGAATTCCCCAGGAATCTGTATGTCTGTTGTTTTTCATTTGTGCAAACAATCGGGATATAGACACAGAGGAATTAAATCACAGTTTCGTGATGTTACCAAATTATGGAGCCTAGCACATTGTGAAAAAAAAGTACAAGAGACTGCAGGAAGCCATAGGCTGGTTAGCAGAGTAAGTAGATAGGTTACAGATGCAGTTCAATGTAGAGAAATGTGAAGTTGCAAATTTCAGAGAATGAACAATGAAATAAAGTTTGCCTCAAGTAGTAAGATTCTTAACAGAGTGAAGGAGATGAGGAGTGAACTTGTGTCAGATACATAGATTTTGTAATTGCCACAGAAAGGTAAATGGAGTTCTGGCTTTTATATATAGGGATGATAAATATAAAAGCGAGGAAGTGACATTGAATTCTCCTTGAGTTATCCTCAAAAATTACATGGTGGCTTTAACATCTGTTCAGAGGAGTAGTGAGGTTACTTACAGCTGTAACATTTAATTAGCACAATTTGGGGAGTTAATACTCCACACATGTATCCATTGGTCTTCACAGTTTAGTTCTGTGTCTGATGTGCACTTGAATAAAAATGGTCATTAAACACAAATCTGGTATTGAACTCCTGGATTAGCTTTAAGAATTATTTCCCTAGCCCAAACACAATAGGAAGGAGCTAATGCATTATTCCTTTGAAGTCTTCTTACATGGCCCAATGCACAAGAAACTAGTAATTGTACTGAAACCAAAAGCAATATTTCAAATTTGGGGTAGGGTCAAAAAAGTCCCATCTCCATTATGAAAATGTAAGCCTTTTATCAAGTGGGTTATGAGTTTGTTTAAATTTTCTCTTTCTAAGTTCTTACCAATATTTGAGGTTTTTAAAAAAATTTCTCCACATATCTGTGTTTTTGTTTGGTGTACCATCAAGTTGCTTTATTTAGCAGTCTATTTCTCTTTACATCGTATGCTGTCGTTGAACCAATGTGAAGTGCTTTCAAGAGCACATTGATGCACACAGGAGAATAAATCGGGGGGCCGATTGACACTCAACCACAATTAGGTCAAGCAAAACACAGGCAAGTCGTGCTCCATATCACCTGGGCCACAAGCTCCACTGAATGGTTGGAGATTTGTTTTGAACTTCACAGTTTTAATGCAAGCCGAGAGCTGATGCTCCCGCCCACACTCTCCTGTGCTCCTACTCCACTCTCCTGCATTCCCATGCACTCTCCCACGCAGCCACCTACACTCCCCGAACATAAAAATTTAACTAGACATTCCTGGAGTGCCGTGTTGACAGCTGTGCAACTTCCACATCAAGAAGTCTTTTTAAACAGATAGAGATGGCAAGGTGTCCATCCGAAAGAGTAAGCAATCTCTTTTTCGGATGCTGACTCAACTGTTGCATGTTTCCAGTATTTTCGGTTTTTACTTCAGATTTCCAGCATTCATCCATTTTGTTTTCAAAATTTGGACAAATTAATGGAATGAAGTACTCTGATTGTATAACTGCACACATATGCTGATTACATTCACTTATCATCTGCACTCTAAATAATTTAATGTCCCGTCGTTTCTGATACTACATAATACTGTAATGAGTCATTAATGCATAGCCTTATGCTGAAGTGTATGAATATCAATATCTCTAGATGATGTATAGAGTTCAAAGTAATTTGTTCAGAATTCTTTTATTCATATCTCGACTGATGAATCATCAACTTTCAAGAGCACTTCAGACATCACTGAATCTGAGGAGGAGGAAGATGATGAGTGGGAGAACACTGATGCTCTGGGCAGTCACCTGTCATGTAATGGGTCCAACAAAGTCAGTGTTGCTAGATGGCCACTCTGTAATCAGTACCTCTACAGGGCCACCTTGAAAGAAGATAAGATCATGCAACAGAGAGCCAGTGATGTATAGCCCAAACATTATCACCTAGAAATTTTCACTTCCTCCCCACCCCCCATGATCACTACTACCAGACACCTCTTAGATGAGGCATAGAATGCCCTTATGTGGATATAGGACACATAGCAGGTGATAGATAATATATTGTGGCAAAATGGCATTGGACATTGTGGTTCTCAGAAACAGGTGAACATGAAAAATACCCTCGGGTGTCACCACAGAATATATTGCTATAGAGGGAGTGCAACAAAGGTTCACCAGACTGATCCCTGGGATGGGAGGATTGTCCTATGAGGAGAGATTGAGGAGACGGGGCCTATATTCTCTAGAGTTTAGAAAAATGAAAGGTGATCTTATTGAAGCATACAAAATTCTTACAGGGCTCAACAGGGTGGATGCAGGAAGGATGTTTTCCCTGGCTGGGGGGGTTCTAAAACCAAGGGACACTGTCTCAGAATAAGAAGGCCATTTAGGACTAAGATGAGGAGGAATTACTTCACTCAGAGGGTGGTGAATCTTTGAAATTCTCTACCCCAGAAGGCTGTGGAGGCTTAGTCATTGAGTATATTCAGGACAGAGATCGATAGATTTCTTGATATTAAAATTATTAAGGGATATGGGGATACCGCAGGAAAATGGCGTTGAGGTAGAAGATCAGCCATGAACAGATTGAATAGTGGAGAAGGCTAGAGGGGCTGAATGGCCTACTCCTGCTCCTATTTTCTATGTTCCTATGTTTCTAAAGGGTAGTCAGTCTAGTTGATAGGCCTGCTACCTTGCTTGGGGAGGTGTCCTCTTGCTTCCTAGGGTCAGAATGAACAGAAAAGAGGGATACGTTTATGCTCGGAAGCAGTTGGGTTTTGAACAAAGAACTATAGCTGGAAGCTAAAATGTAAGAAATCAGGACTTGCAATTAAAAGTTGTCTAGAAAGACATAAACAAATAGAGTTGGTCCATGAAGGAAGCAGGGTACATGGTTTTTTAATTTTCCCATTTTTCAAGGGGAGCCATGAGATAGGTTTACGTAAATGGAATTTCCTTTGTCTATTACTCTGTAGTTGAATTTCTACAGAGATTCTTCCAATCATTGTAACTTTGGTGTCTGATGCAACATAAATGAGATGTGTGGAGTTCAGTTGATTGAAGATCTCAAACAGGTTTATTAACAGCTAACAAGTATATACAGTGCAGAGCTATTTATTTGCATGACTTGCCTCTAGGGTGTTACAGTTACAAAGTGAGACTGGCCTGTAGTCACATGACTACATCTTGGCACTTAGCTCATGAGCTCATGAAGGCAATCACACAACATCGACCACACTCTCTGGCAGTGCATTCCAGATCCTAACCACTCGCAGCATGAGGAAGTTTTCCCTTATTGCTTCTTTTGCCAATTATGTTAAATCTGTGCCCTCCAGTTCTTGATTATTTCATGGGTGGGAACAGTTTTTCCCCATCCACTCTGTCCAGACCCAAATGATTTTGAATACATCTATCAAATCTCCTCTCAGCCTTCTCTTCTCCAAGGAAAACAGTCCCACTTCTCCAATCTGTCTTCATATCTGAAGTTCCTCATCCCTGGAACTATTCTCGTGAATCTTTTCTGCATTCTCTCCAATGCCTTCACATCTTTCCTAAAGTGTGGCGCCCAGAACTGGATGCAGTGATCCAATTGTGGCCGAACTAGTGTCTTATACAAGTTTAACATAACCTCTTCTCTCTTGTACTCTATGCCCCTATTAATAAAGTCCAGGATATTGTATGCTTTATTAATTGCTCTTTCAACCTGTCCTGCCACCTTCAATAATTTAGGCACATATAATATCTTTTTCTCTCTGCCTAGCCTGAAAGTGGTGACTCTTTGCTGGAGTATGGTTGCAAGCAACCTTCCAGTATTTCACCCAATTTTCATATGTGGGCCTTAACCTTGAGTTTTGGCAAATGGTTCAACTGCAGGAGTTATCACAACTGAGCCCACTCAGTTGTTGAGCCCTCATTCAAAATCCACATAAGTGCCCTTTCTAACAGAGGTTGCCAGATAGCAATCAGGATCAGATCTTACAGTTTCATTTTATTGCGACTGTTTGTTGGATATATTAGCCTGGATTTTGCGTTCAGGGGTGAAGGAACGATGTTCACTGCTCACCATACTGACAGCTGCCCACAAGGTTTTCATGGGCTTTTGAGCAAAGACTTGCTCTACTCCAGCATCTGATCCACTGCGGTGTCCTTTTCAGGGCATTTCTGGCATCTGTGAGTCGGACAAGAAACAGTGAGGCTCTTCAACCAATCAGATTGAAGGATCCTCACAAAGATACGCAGGGCTGAATCTTAACTCTGAGAAAATGGTGGTTTAGGGGTTGTGTCAGAGGTTAAAATACAAAAAAATGGAACAGAAACCTCAAAACCGCCCTTTTCCAGTCTGAACAATGGTGGGACAAGAGGAAAACTACAATCCACTTTCAGGAAGCAGGTTGGTTATTTAAATATTATAGTTAGGCTGCCTGCCTTCATGTTTAACAATCAGGAAACCTGGTGGTGAGAAGGGCTGAAACCATAACAGAAGTGCCTTTACAACACTGCTTGTGGGCCAGGAGAAGCAGGAGTGTTTCCTCCAGGTCCAACAAACTACACAGTAAAAATCAGCACCTTCCTGATCTGTCTGCTCTCCTGTTCCCCCACCAACCACCATTGGACGTATCTTGAACACCACCTGCTTCCCTAACTACCATCAGATCTCCCTGACCACTATCAGACCCCTCAACCAATATCTTCTCTCTCTGCCCACCATCAGACCTCTCCAATCACCGGCGAACACCCCCACTAAACTACCACCAGAATCCACCAACTACCACCTGCTCCCCCCAATCACCATCAAACACCCCTCGAACACCATCAGATTCCTCCAACCACCATCAGATCCCTTAACAAATATCTGCTCACCCTGCCCAGTATCAGACCCCTCTAATCACCATTGGACACCCCCGGACCACTGCCAGCACCCCCTAGGATAGCATTGGCTCCCATCCGACCAGAATCTGACTCCTCGACCACCATAGGCCACTCCATGCAATCAGGGACCCCTATGCATGATTTCTAATACCCAGCCCCACTAAACCTGCGTAATCTCCTCAGCTGTAACCTTGTGTTGCAGACTTCCCACCTGATAGACCTCCAGCCTGTCAATGAGGCAGCCTGTTGATGGAAAACCACCAGAAAATATGGAAAGGAGCCTTGCAGTTAAAAACTGCAGGACATTTCGGAAACTTGCTTTTTCTGTATTTCCCAACCTGAAACAGCAACCGGCACCCACCAACCCCTACCCCGTGCAGGGAACTTGCCTCTTGGCTAAGATCCAGGCCATAGAATCTAACCAGGAAGTATAAATTATATTTAAACCATATACAGAAAGTGAAATTAAGATTAGGAAAGAAAGAAGGGATTAGGAGAGAGAGAGAAAAAAGAGATAGACAGAAGAAGTTTAAAACAAAGTATTTCTTTTGTAAATCTCCAACACTAACTAACTTCTGAAGGAATGAAGCTCCACACTTACAAAATTCATTTTTAGGGCCATAGAATTTGTTTGGCAGTAATTAATTCCTAGATTTTTAAAAAATTAAACTGAGTTCAAATTTCAAAACTGACATGGTTAGATTTGAACTATTCTTTGGGTTATTAGTCCAGACCTCTGCATTAGTGGCCAGTATGTAACCACTTGCTCTGTTACCCTTTCTGTCAAGTGTAACAGCCCTGGCTCAGTTTGTAGCTTCCTCGCCTCTGTCAGAAGATTGTGGGTTCAAGCCCCACTCCAGAAACTTCACAAGAGTCTAGGATGACAATCCAGTGCAGTTCTGAGGGAATGCTAAGGCCTGATGGTGTGTCTCGCCGAGAGGGGGGTTTTGACGCTTGGGCAACTCTCAACCTCCATACATTCGCCCAGGCATGCGCCATGGAGAGGTCACTCCATAGGACACCACTGACCACCTCTAGGCGCTTACCCATTGTCTCTCGAGACAAGGAGGCCAAAGAAGAAGAAGAAATTATTACTTATCACGCAGTTAAATGTTCATTTGCTCCTGAATGTATCACCCCTAAATTTTCTGCTGCCTTTAATGGGGAACAAGTAGCTAAGTTACCATAAATTTATGCAGTTGTATGTATTGCAATGTCAAGTCTATCAGCAAAGTTCTGTTATAGTGCAGCCTGTCAAGGAGCCAGGTAACACAGACCACAACTTCTGGATTTCCGTGTTTAACTGTGCATGTGTGCACTCTGGAAGTTGCTGTCCAATTTACTTTAAAATAACAGTGAGCGCTGTTTGACTCACTGTTATTATGAATGCAAAATCGGGGCCAAAGTATCTTATATATTCATACAGTACAGAATAAAGGGTGGATTGGTACAGCATGATCGCAAGTGAGCTTTGCAGTGTAGATTAGTGTAGAATGGTGCTAGTGTAGAGCAATGCTGCTGTGTTTACCTGCTGAGTCATCTGCTGGAGTTTATCCTCCCACCTCTGTCCCCAAAAGGTATTTGAGTTATGATCTCCACTACTGCCCTGATACCAACTAATTCAAAACATACTGGGGACCTTCCTGGTCTCTACCATGATAGATTGTGCCTTCAACTACTAAGCATTTCAAAGAGTCCAGCAGTTATACATTTTACTAATTTATACCATAGCAACCCATGTCTGATGATGATCCTTTTAACACAAGAGTAAAATACTGCAGATGCTGGAAACCTGAAACAGAAACAGGAACTGCTGGAAATACTCAGCAGGTCTGGCAGCATCTGTGGAGAGAGAAACAGAGTTAACGTTTCAGGATTGTAACCTTTCATCATGTTGGCTTGCCATGCCATACCTTACCTAAGAGGAAGGTGTCTATGCCTAGCTTTCGACCAATGCTGCCTTTTGTCCCATCGACCAGAGGACCTGAAAGAATGAACAAGCATGACTGCCCATCTCATTGTTCTCACTTTCCTCCCTCTGGGAAATTGCTGGACCTCCCTGCCCACCCCAGCAACGGAGCAGGTCCAATATAGTGAGTTCACCACATGCCAAATTTCAGGCAGTATACCTTTTCATGGCAAATTACATTGGTCTCTGACATGCTGACCTCCTTCTTTTAACTCTCTGAACGGCTTGCCATTCCATGTGTGGCCAATGTGAGTAAGTTATGCAAAGACCGCTGTTCAATATTGTACAATGCCTTACTGACCAGGCAGATTCCAAAGTAGGTACCCTGGTACTGCTATAATTACAGTATATTACATTTCATTAATATGGGTACCACGTCCCTTCCTTCTTCTTCTGCCCACATTCTCCCCCCACCCCCACAAAATTCTTTTACGGCCAAAGACCAGTCACCTCGAAAAATACCACCTTCAATGGATATTGAAACTACTTCAGAGTTTCAGAGCTTGGGTGCAAGTGAGTTTTGTCCCTTCAAGGGCATGAATTTGCTGTGTTTAACTCAGGCCACCAACTGTATTCCAGCTGCATTGGAATAAATAGCAGTTAGTTGTTTTTACTCCCTCCCAAAGTAAATTACATCCTCTGTACCAAAATATTAAAATAAAATTATGAAATCAAATCCACCCATGAAATTAGGCCTAATTACATAGAACCACAAATAATAACAGCATGCAGCTGCTCTGAGGCTATGGCTTCTCTCAAGTTATTGCCGACCACTCTTTCATTGATCACCCCACTGAAATTAAATGGGGAGAAATTAGCAGCCCTGAGATACCTCAGTAAGTCAATGACGTACAGAGATATTCAGACCAGGAAGTCCCAGAGTCAATAGCCTGGTCTATACAGATTAACTGAACTCAGGAAGGCAGGTGAGGTGCTACAATTCGCTTCAGTATCCCTGAGCATAAAGTAGGAAAATCAGCTAGTGTTAAATCTCCTTTTTTTTATTCATTCATGGGATGTAGGCATCGCTGGCTAGGCCAGCATTTATTGCCCATCCCTAATTTCCCTTGAGAAGGTGGTGGTGAGCTGCCTTCTTGAACTGCTGCAGTCCATGTGAGGTAGGTACACCCACAGTGCTGTTAGGAAGGGAGTTCTAGGATTTTGACCCAGCGACAATGAAGGAACGGCGATATAGTTCCAAGTCAGGATGGTGTGTGACTTGGAGGGGAACTTGCAGGTGGTGGTGTTCCCATGCATTTGCTGCCCTTGTCTTTCTAGTTGGTAGAGGTCGTGGGTGTGGAAGGTGCTGTTTAAGGAGCCTTGCTGCATTGCTGCAGTGCATCTTGTAGATGGTACACACTGCTGCCACTGTGCGTCGGTGGTGGAGGGAGTGAATGTTTGTGAATGGGGTACCAATCAAGCGGGCTGCTTTGTCCTGGATGGTGTCGAGCTTCTTGAGTGTTGTTGGAGCTGCACTCATCCAGGCAAGTAGAGAGTATTCCATCACACTCCTGACTTGCACCTTGTAGATGGTAGACAGGCTTTGGGGAGTCAGGAGGTGGGTTACTCGCCTCAGGATTCCTAGCCTCTGACCTGCTCTTGTAGCCACGGTATTTATATGGCTACTCCAGTTCAGTTTCTGGTCAATGGTAGCCCCTAGGATGTTGATAGTGGGGGATTCAGCGATGGTAATGCCGTTGAATGTCAAGGGGAGATGGTTAGATTCTCTCTTGCTGGCATTTGTGTGGCGCGAATGTTACTTGCCACTTATCAGCCCAAGCCTGGATATTGTCCAGGTCTTGCTGCATTTCTACACAGACTGCGTCAGTATCTGAGGAGTCACGAATGGTGTTGAACATTGTGCAATCATCAGCGAACATTCTGACCTTATGATGGAGCGAAGATCATTGATGAAGCAGCTGAAGATGATCGGGCCTAGGACAAAACCCTGAGGAACTCCTGCAGTGATGTCCTGGAGTTGAGATGATCGACCTCCAACAACCACAACCATCTTCCTTTGTGCTAGGTAAGACTCCAACCAGCAGAGAGTTTTCCCCTAATTCCCATTGACTTCAGTTTTGCTAGGGCTCCTTGATGCCATACTCGGTCAAATGCTGCCTGGATGTCAAGGGCAGTCACTCTCACCTCACCTCTTGAATTCAGCTCTTTTGTCCATGTTTGAACCAAGGCTGTAATGAGATCTGGAGCTGCGTGACCCTGGCGGAACCCAAACTGAGCAACACTGAGCAGGTTATTGCTAAGCAAGTGCCGCTTGATGGGACTGTTGATGACACCTTCCATCACTTTATTGATGATTGAGATAGACTGATGAGGCGGTAATTGGCCGGGTTGGACTTGCCCTGCTTTTTGTGTACAGGACATACCTGGGCAATTTTCCATATTGCTGCGTAGATGCCAGTGTTGTAGCTGTACTGGAACAGCTTGGCTAGGGGCGTGGCAAGTTCTGGAGCACATGCCTTCAGCATTATTTCCGGAATACTGTCAGGACCTTTGCAATATTCAGTGCCTTCAGTCATTTCTTGATATCACGCGGGGTGAAATTAATTGCCTGAAGTCTGGCATCTGTGATGCTGGGGACCTCGGGAGGAGACTGAAATGGATCATCAACTCGGCACTTCTGGCTGAAGATTGTTGCAAATGCTTCAGCCTTATCTTTCGCACTGATGTGCTGGGCTCCCCCATCATTGAGGATGGGGATATTTGTGGAGCCACCTCCTCCAGTTAGTTGTTTAATTGTCCACCACCATTCACGCTGGATGTGGCAGGACTGCAGAGCTTAGATCTAATCCATTGGTTATGGGATCGCTTAGCTCTATCGCATTCTGCTTACTCTGTTTGGCATGCAAGTAGTCCTCTGTTGTAGCTTCACCAGGTTGACACCTCATTTTGAGGTATGCCTGGTGCTTCTCCGGGTATGTCCTCCTGCACTCTTCATTGAACCAGGGTTGATCTCCTGGCTTGATGGTAACGGTAAAGTGGGGAAAATGCCAGGCCATGAGATTACAGATTGTGTTTGAGTACAATTCTGCTGCTGCTCATAGACCACAGTGCCTCTGGGTGCCCAGTTTTGCATTGCTAGTCTGTTCGAAATCTATCCCATTTAACACGGTGGTAGTGCCACACAACACAATGGAGGGTATCCACAATGTGAAGGTGGGACTTCGTCTCCACAGGGACTGTGCGGTGGTCAATATCAAGTTGTGATCAAAATCCTGAAACTCCCTACCCAACAGCACTGTGGGAGCACCTTCATTACACAGTCTGCAGTGGTTCAACAAGGTGGATCACCACCACCTTCCCAAGGGCAATAAATGCTGGCCTTGCCAATGGCATCCATATCCTGAGAATGAATTTTTATAAAACAGATGGAAGAAGTTTATGTGGGGCATCGGACAGTCACAAGTAAAGCTGCCCCACATTACTCAAGAATACACTCCAGGGCTACATTTATGAGTATTCAGTGGGTGGCAATGCACATCGGAAACTTGTAGGTATGCTGGATTCGAGGAAGGCAAGGATTCCTGCTGCTAGCTTGTACCCCGAAGATTAATCCCTCTGTGACAACAATCCTGTAACTTTTAGCTTAAGCCAATAGCTAAAATTGCCATTTTGAAAATTCCAAAGTGAGTTGATGACAGTTTGCGTTTACCTCCTCTCAATCCAAACTGATTCAATCATCATTGATGGCAAGTTTTCACAATGTTCGCAACCTCACTCCAATGGATGAGCGCTTATGCCCACACAGATCCGAGTCAAGTCAATTAAGTACGTGCATGAATTAGATATAATTCAAACCATTCTAGTTAAAAATATTTGCTGCTGCCAATGCACTAAGGAAGAATTTCCTTCCGGATGTGATTGCTACCATTTGATCTTTTCTATCACAACATGTTAGTTGTGAAGCAAGGTTGTGCTCTCTGTGGCTGGATTCATATTGTCAAAAGGCACAGTTTTTTTTTGTTTTGATTATTTCATACAAGCTAATCAATTTGAGAGTAAATGTATAGTCTTGTGGTTGGATCACATCTGCACGGTTCCCGCCTAATTTTGTTTGAGAAGCTTACTGGAAACCTCAAAGTATTTCCATCTCCAAAACAAAAGCAAAAGCAGATCATTAAAATGCAGAAACAGGTCAAGAGTCAGACTTGCAGGCCACACATTCTGCTAGAATCACACTGAACAACTCATATAACTGGGTTTGGCCTAGCACACTTCACAAAGTGAGCAGTAGAGAAAGGATTAAATCAAATAATTCAAATAATTCAACTGACATTGAAGAAATGTTGCACCTCAATTAAATATCATTGTAACTGGTAACAACAGCAGTGCTTGAGCCAAATAGTTCAGGATTTTGAGTGAGATAAGATTTTAAAATGTAAAACCAAAATTGTTTCAAATAAAAAATCATTTTTCTTCCCATTTACATCCATGTGTTATATGAGGTAGCAGTTCGAAAGGTAATTAAGATGTCCAATGAATTTCCTTCCTAAGTAATGCAAAAATCTGAACTCAAGCCAAGAGCTACCCGACTTGTATCCATCCCCATCTGGTTTTGGATTTGGCAAAAGATGATGGGGCCAATTATACAATCTCATTGCAGTCAATGTGGGACTACAGCTCTTCACATGTAATGCAAACTGCCATTTGTCTGGGGCTGCCCATTGCTGGATTAAATTTTGTTTTTAAAATCTACTATGACAGAAAGGAAGGGAAGGAACAGGATTGCTTCTTTCGAGGATGCCAGATTAGCAATATTACTTGATCAAGGATTAGCAAAAGGGAGCTCTCCAGAACTCAGGGGCAATGCCCAATACTTGGTGGAGGTGGAAAAACGAATGAATGCAGTAAAATGTGGATAGGCTAAATTTTCAGTCCTCAGGGCGGTTGCCAAGATACGTGTACTGGCACTTTGGTTTTGGTATATGGCTTTATGATGAATACCAACAGCAGTCCACTTTCACCTTGGTGCAGCATTACAGAGACAACATGCACAACACTCATGCAATCACTCCTCTACTTGAAAATGCCTGTGTTGCTCCAGGGTTGCACTTTATTGCTGTCACAGAAATATATTTTCAACATTACAAAAGCATCTTTTACATAAGAACTACAAAGTGCACTTCCAACATAAGTCACCTGCATGCTACACGCTGATGGATTCACAGAAGGTGGTTTTAGGCTGGACATATAGATCACACTGTCTCCCACCTCCCTAATTCTAACAGTCCTTTTGTATCCACTTACAGGAGAAGGCCCATCATAATAGGTGTGGATCAGAAGGTAACATCCCCACTTTCACCATTGACTGCCTGCGAGGAGATGCTCTCCAAATTTTGGCTGGAAGCAATAGAGGGATTGGGTGGGGGGGTAGGGTGCAGGGAGAGGGGGTGGCGGATGGCAAATGCTATCCTTTATATCTTATCTTTTTCCCTCTACTTACTCTTTCACTCACTCACTCACTCACTCATTCACATTCATTCATTCTCTAGCATATTTGTATACACTGCAATGCTGCAAAATAACATATGTTATCTTGGTATGAAATCTATGTTTGAAGGGGTGTATTCTGGGCAGCATTGTTGAACATGTTTCTCTTTTGACCCTTCAGGTTTCCATGTAAATGAAGGCTCTCCCAAACTGATCTACCGAGAAGCCAAAACCTTTGCTTCAACATCTCAATATTATTGTGAGCTGTATCACCATCCTGGTGAGTGTATGGACCTTATTACATTGCATGAGAGTTCCTGGCTGTCAGAAAATTATTCAACTACAGAATGAATTGGAGTAACTCAATGGCTCTCCTTATTTCCTTAAAGGCTTTTCTTATTTCTCAAGCAATTGTTTACTTTAGACATATAGATCAATACCCTTCTACAGCTTGGTTCAGCTTTTAGTGCTCAACAAAGTCAGAGATTTTGGAATCATGCTCCAATGCAGGATTTGAGGGCACAGTGTTAGCTAATATGTCAACATTTCCAAGAGGTGCTGTATAAATGGAATATTTGTTCACTTTTTAAACCTAGCCCATTATCAGGGAACAGGAACTTGAGAAAACCTAACAAACACTGACAGCATAAACTATTGTTCCCAATTTGAATAAATAGAAGCACGTTTAATAACCAATTTTGAGAGCAACTCTCTTAAGATTAAATGGTATCTATCATCTGGAAAAAAATGGGAAAAGTAAGAAGCTTTCATATATTTGGAGATAGGCACTGGAGCTTTTTTGTTATATGTTTCTAAACTACACAGGCTGATGGATAAAGCACATTATTACTTAATCAAAAGCTCAGATCAAAAAATCTACTCTAGTTCTTTTTTGAAAATTTGAGTTATTCCTTAAACTATGCATGACTTCCTTAATCAGACATACAGGAAAATTAAGATGAGTTCAGAGGTATAGATATGAATATGAATAGGTAACTCCTAGTTATGAGGGTTTCATTTAGGCCTGCAAGTCTGAAATGAATCAATAAAATAGTTCCAGTGGATACCACACATCTATATCTGTTGGATTAACAACACCGTTCTGCTAATAATATGACCTCAGGATTGTCTCGTCTATTTCCATATTTTACTGCAGTCCCTGCAAGGTCAGCGAGATAGTTTTGATATCTTCAATACGATGAAAAAGACAGTTTTGCGTTTGCACTCCTGGGGAGATCATTTGCGAGGTATATCCAACATACTGTCAGTTACTGGAAATTATTATTTAATTCCCAAGCAACATACAACACAGAAATTGATCATTTTAACATGCTGCGCATCACGGGGATGAATCTGCAGGTTCTTTTTTGTACACACTCACATGAACAAGCCACAAAATATAGTTTTACTGATGCTAACTGTAAATTCAAAACACAGATTATAGAAGAATTTTAATGTAAAGGCTTGCTTCACCAAGCTCTGGAGAAAGATTGCATCTCAGATGAGTGTTTATAACTGACCAGTTGCTTGATCTAGCAGTGGGCAATGGACATGAAAACTAAGCAACAAGTCCTTAACAGCCACATAAACATCAAATATAAACTGCATCAAAAACAAAGTGAAACCAGTCAAACCAACTCCAATTGTCTGTTTTCTTACTGCAGTAGAGATTAGCCTTATAATGGTGACTGTCCAGCTAAGAGTATTAAAGAATGTTGGAAACAGATCACTGTTCCTGATGCTATCTGTCATCCATCTGTAGAGCCTTATAAAAATAGCCAGAGTATCATGGTGGCCCAGATAAATATTCACAAAATTATAGCATATTCATTCACCACATCAAAAGAGAATACTAGCAGATAGACAACAGTAGAACTTCCTTGTTGTCTACATTGCTATATGCCTATGCAATTTGATAATGAGTATCAAGCAGATTACAATAGTCTATTTTCAAGGTATACCAATTCAAGACATTGCTGATTCAGGCTATAGAAAAATGGTTTTATGCTCACACATGAGTAGAGTGAAATTGATAAGAAAACCCTGGAATATTTTGGCCCAATGTTCACAAAGCAGGGAATGTCATTAGACCCCAAGAATCTCAACATAATCCATAATCCCAAAGGCCCAAGTAACATGTAAGAGGCATGTTACATACTTAGCTCATTTTCTTCTAAATTTGGCTACAGTTACAGAGCCACTGTGAGAACAACTAAAGGTAGTGGGGGAAAAATTGGATAAGGCCTGAAAACAGGCATGGGGATCACAATGCATGATTACTCCACACTCGTTCCTTCCAATGCAGGTAGCACCCAAACTTAGTGCTACCTTCTCATTATAATGCCTATTGCATCCAGCCGGCACTAACAGTGCTCCTGAGTACCTGGATGATGAAGTAGGGGGTGCAAAATCATGAAAGGCTAGCACAAGTTCAAGGTATCCTACACTACTTAAAGCAAGGTTGCACCTCTCAAAAGGGAGGTGCATTGTGGAGCAGGTGCTAGAACTGGGTGCTCAGTGGCTTTAATCTGAGAAAGACACAGGAATGGCTCAACATAGCAGAGAGTATGCTCCAAGGTTCTTCAACGCAGCACTCACTGGAGGCCTTGGTGTAAGAGGTTGGCAAGGAGAGAGAGCTGCTGTATCTACATGGGGCCAGCAAGCCCACCAGACAAACTTTGAGAAGGCAATTGTACTGAGAAGCTTTTTATGCTGTCTGATGCAACATAAATGAGATGCGTGGAGTTCAGTTGATTGAAGATCTCAAACAGGTTTATTAACAGCTAACAAGTATATACAGTGCAGAGCTAACTATTTACAGGGCTTGCCTCTTGGTGTTACAGTTAAAGAGTGAATCTGACAAGTAGTCACATGACAATGTCCTGGTATTTAGCTCATGAGCATACTAAGATCTTAAAGGGACATTGCTCTTAAAGGCAATCACACAACAACAATAGGAACAGATAACTGTGCAGGTCATTGCCAGCATTGTAGCCCAGAGGACCTGGATGCTGGAGCCACTGGGGCACTAGGCCAGGTAAAGGCACATAGATACAGGAACTAAGGGAATGCACAATGGTGATTCATTGACTTTTGTAAGTAATATTGGATGGTTTGTTTGATAAAGTTGGTTTGGAATGTTTGTTTTGTGGTGGCTTTTATTTATGTATTTGCCCAAGAGGATGCTGTGATGTGATGTTCAGTAACAGAGGGATGGTAAGTTGTAGGATTGTTGCTGAATGAGGAATTGGAGTTGTGTTCACTGGTAGCACAGCCAGATGAGCCAATCACAATCACAACTGGAAAGGGGATACATTGGTTGTCTCCTCCTCCCATCCTCCTCTTCCCCTTCCTCCTCCTCCTCAGCTGTTCACTGTATGCCTGGTGGTATGGACTGTTCCCTCATGATGGTGAGATTGTGCAGGATGCAGCAGATCGTGATGAATCTTGGCACATGATCTTGTATGGACTCCTCCGAAGTGGTCCAAGCAGTGGAAACATTGCTTCAAAACCCCAATGGTCTACTCTATGTCATTCCTTATGGCAGCATGGCTCTCGTTATATTCATGCTGCCCACTTGTGCCTAGGTGGCACACCAGAGCCATGAGCCAGGTGGTCAATGGATAGCCTTTGTTACCCAGTAGTCAATCTCATTTGACATGGTGGCTCAAATACCCATGGTACAGTGAATGGGGGCAGAATAAATGCATCATGACTGCTGCCAGGATACTGAGCATTCAACTGCATGATATCGCACACCAACTGCACATTTAGGGAGTGGAATCCTTAGCGGTTGCTGTACATCAATGCATTTATATGTGGCACCTCGAAAGCAATGTGTGTGTAGTCTATGGCTCCCTGAACCATGGGGAAACCCGTTATCCTGGCAAAGCCATATGCACACTCTGCCTGCTTCTCTCTAGAAAGAGAGACTGCATTGTTTGCCCTTTTCTTGGCGTTTAGAGTATCAGTGATCTCCTTTATACCACAGTGGACAGCAAACTTTGTAGTGTTAGAGATGTCACCTGCTTCAACCTGAAAGGATTCCAACACGCAGAAGGTCATGGCCAGGGGCACGTTTGCAACCACTAGCCGTGCTATCTCACCCTGCCCTGAGGTTGCACATCTGCCTGCGACAGGTGGCAGATTTCAGTGACCACCACCCTCATAAAACTCAAATGTTGAAACACTGTGCCTTATTTAATTTGAGGTAAGAAAATTCCTTCCTGAAGACTCAGGGTTAACATGACCTCCTGCTGAGAGCCCTTCTCCCCCTCCTCCTGCCTCCTCTTCCAGCAGCTTGTCCTCTTTGTTGCCTCTGTTCAAACTCCCTGTCACACTGCAGGCCCAGGGAGATAGAAACAACAACACCCATAACTAGTGACAAGTGGTTTGAACAGAACCTTTGAAGTCAGAACCAAGACCTTCATCATGTGCCACACCACTCCCTGTCGACCTCAGCAACATTAAAAAGCAGTACAAACCACCAAACACTTCTACTAACTCAGCAAAAGCCAGTATCACAGAATCACAGAATTGTTACAACACAGAAGAAGGCTATTCAGCCTATTGTGTCTGTGCTGGCTCTCCAAAAGAACAGTTTACCTAGTGCCATTCGCCAGCCTTCTCCCCCACAGCCCTGCACCTTCTTCCTTTTCAGTTAACAATCCAGTTCCCTCTTGAATGCCTCAATTGAATCTGCCTCCACCACACTCTGAGACAGTGCATTCCAGAGCCTAACCACTCGCTGCATGAAAACGTTTTTCCTCATATCGCTATTGCTTCTTTTGCCAATTACCTTAGATCTGTGCCCTCTTGTTCTTGATCCCTCCACCAACAGTTTTTCCCTATCTACCCTGTCCAGACCCCTCATGATTTTGAACATCTTTATCAAATCTCCTTTCAGCCTTCTCTTCTCTAAGGAAAACAGCCCCAACTTCTCCAATCTATCCATGTAACTGAAGTCCCTCATTCCTGGAACCATTCTCGTGAATCTTTTCTGCACTCTCTCCAATGCCTTCACATCTTTCCTAAAGTGTATATTCAGACTGGCCAAGAGAGTGTGGGAAAATGGCGCACTGACACGGAACACAAAAGTCCGAGTGTATCAGGCCTGTGTCCTCAGTACCTTGCTCTACGGCAGCGAGGCCTGGACAACGTATGCCAGCCAAGAGCGACGTCTCAATTCATTCCATCTTCGCTGCCTTCGGAGAATACTTGGCATCAGGTGGCAGGACTATATCTCCAACACAGAAGTCCTTGAAGCGGCCAACACCCCCAGCTTATACACACTACTGAGTCAGCGGCGCTTGAGATGGCTTGGCCATGTGAGCCGCATGGAAGATGGCAGGATCCCCAAAGACACATTGTACAGCGAGCTCGCCACTGGTATCAGACCCACCGGCCGTCCATGTCTCCGTTATAAAGACGTCTGCAAACGCGACATGAAATCGTGTGACATTGATCACAAGTCGTGGGAGTCAGTTGCCAGCATTCGCCAGAGCTGGCGGGCAGCCATAAAGACAGGGCTAAATTGTGGCGAGTCGAAGAGACTTAGTAGTTGGCAGGAAAAAAGACAGAGGCGCAAGGGGAGAGCCAACTGTGCAACAGCCCCAACAAACAAATTTCTCTGCAGCACCTGTGGAAGAGCCTGTCACTCCAGAATTGGCCTGTATAGCCACTCCAGGCGCTGCTTCACAAACCACTGACCACCTCCAGGCGCGTATCCATTGTCTCTCGAGATAAGGAGGCCCAAAGAAAAGATATTTTAATACAAATGAGTTCATGTTATAAAGATACGTTTTTTTTACTGTTATTTTATTTTTGTCACATGTCACATTACATGCACTGAAATCTTAAAATACTGGCTGACCCAGGAAGCCTGGAATTTTCCATGGAGCTTCTGATAATCTAAGAATAAAGGCTTATTATATCTTTCCTCTTCCTGTCCTTGATATGTTCACCTCATTCCTAGAACTGTAAAGTCCCCATAATTATCAGATTGCGAATCTCTGCAACCTCTTTCTAAACAATTCATTATCTACCTGTTCAGTTTGAGCTAGTGATTAGTAGCAGTTGTCAGCTGTTGCCTTGCAGCTACTGATTTTTATTCAAATGCCAGTTTTTATGATTTCTACCTACTTACAATGTCACCCTACACCAATATTGCCTCTCTTAAAACTACATACATTTGCTTATCATAAAATCATTCCTTGATCTCTTAGTTCTATCTCTTGTTCGTCTTCTGCTCAGATATCTGTTTCTGTGATGTCAGTAATATCAACATTTTGACTGAATGTACATTCAATTCCAAATGTCTCTTGCATTAGTATAAAAGCAATTAAGCATCATCTTCCATCACTCCACATCAATGGCTGAACCTTTCACCATACCCTGAACAACATTTCCTTCTTCTATGAGTTGTGCTGTTTTTCATTTAAAAGTTAGATTTCATTGCTAGGAATTGTACCATCAACTGCGAGGAGACTTGTTTTTCTCATCTGATTTCACATATATTAAGAAGTGGTGGTGGACATTTTAAAAGTATTACTGTCTCAGCTGTCATAGCCAAAAGAAGACATATAGGAAGAAAACCCAAGAAATGCAGGTGAAAGGAATGACAGAAAGAAGAAATTAAAAGCTCCATGCGTTTATCTAGTGAGTATCTAAGCCACTCAGACTAAGAAGGTCCCAGGTTCAATCTCTGATTCATGCGCAGTTATCTCATCTCAGTCAAATTGGTGATAAAATTGGTAAAATTGCTCTAGGATTAAGGACGAGACCATCAGTTAGGATTTCTGCTTTGAATTTTGATCATATAATCCCTGAGGGAATCTGCAACTGTGTAAACAGAGCAAGGACAGAATCAGGTTCACCAAGATACTCCTGAGGGCAAGAAAGATCCATGGAACACATTTTTATAGTAAGAAATTACTTGCATTTCTGTAGCACTCTTCACAGTGTTCTAAAGTGCTTCAAAGCCAATTAATTGTTTTTCTGAAAGGCAGTTATTGTTGTTTTGTAGAGAAATGTGGCAAGGTCTCAAAATAGCAAATGAGATAAATTACCAGTCAATAGATATCTAAATCTTACATTTTGGTATCCAAATCCACTTTGAATGCTTCTAATGATTTTTTTCCCCAATACCCAGCCTGACAGATTATTCCAAAGACTTATCCGTCATTGTGTAAAGTTTTACTGATCTATCTGTTTTAAAATTAATTTTCACTTCAGCCTGAGTGTATCCAATCTCTTCTTATAGCTCTCATTCTGGTTTTTATTGCTCTCTGTACCCTTTCAAATGTATCTATGTGTTTTTTTGTAGAATAGTAATCAGAATTGAAGAACACTCCAAGTTGGCCTGGCCAATTCATTGTAAATAATTTGTAGAAGTAGACTGGTTTGGCCATATTTCGCAGCATTTTATTTTTTAATTGCTCTACCACTTTGTCTAGATGCCAAAACTGATGAGTTCACTATTAATCCAGAATTCTTTCTTAAGCCCCTCTAATAATTTGTTTTCAATTATTGAGAAGTTTTGACCCTTTTTTGACGAGGGATAGGCACCAAAATGTTGCACCATGGACATTTGACAAAATTATTGACTCAGTCACGGACATGGGGGCAATTAATCTGTATGTAATGTGTAAATGTGTATAGCCAATCTAATGCCATCAAAACATTGGCGGCACAGTGGCGCAGTGGTTAGCACCGCAGCCTCACAGCTCCAGCGACCCGGGTTCAATTCTGGGTACTGCCTGTGTGGAGTTTGCAAGTTCTCCCTGTGTCTGCGTGGGTTTCCTCCGGGTGCTCTGGTTTCCTCCCACATGCCAAAGACTTGCTGGTTGATAGGTTAATTGGCCATTATAAATTGCCCCTAGTATAGGTAGGTGGTAGGGAAATATAGGGAAGGTGGGGATGTGGAAGGAATATGGGATTAGTGTAGGATTAGTATAAATGGGTGGTTGATGGTTGGCACAGACTCGGTGGGTCGAAGGGCCTGTTTCAGTGCTGTATCTCTAAACTAAAAACACAATCCGATTTGAAACACATTTCTCCCTATTTAGTGAGATACCTGGCATTGTTTTTGCTTCCACAAGTAGTCAATGTCTGCCTGCACACTTGATGTAGCGATGCAGAGAATCTCGATTGATGCTCATCTGTCAGATGTGATCTTGATCTCTTTCTTTCCCCTCTCACTCTTTCTCTTCCTCCCTTTGTCAATGCCTATCATCTCTCACCCCTTTCTCTCCCCTCTGTGTCCATCGCTCTCCCCTCTCTCTCTCCACTTTTTCTCTCCTCTCCCCTCTCTCCCCCACTCTCTCCTCCCTCCCTCTGCCCCCTCTCTCTTCCCACTCTCTCCCCCTCTCTCTCTCCCCCATCCTCTCTCTCTCCCCCTCTCATCCTATCTCTCCCCTCTCTCCCCCTATCTCTTCCCCTCTCTCTCCCCCTCTCTCTGCCCCCTCTCTCTCCCCCTCTCCGCCCTCTCTCTCCCCCTCTCTCTCCCCCCTCTCTCCTTCCTCCTCTCTCTCTTACCCCCCTCCCCTCTCTCCCACTCTCTCTACCCTCTCTCTTTCTCCCCTCTCTCTCTCTCTCCCCCCATCTCTCTCTCTCCCCGCCTCTCTCTCTCCCTTCCCTCCCACTCTGTCCCTCTCTCTGTGACAGTTGCAGAGAGCAGGAACTTTCCGCAGAGCAGCTTTGTGATCGGTCATTTTTTTTTTAATTCACAGCAGTTCGTTTTCCAGCTGACAGGAGCAGAAAAACGTCTTCCGAACTCAGGACAAGTCCAAGATTTTCGGTAGACTTTAAAAAAAAAATCGGAACTTGCCAGGGAAACCTGAACTTGTCCCGAGTTCGGAAGCCGCTGTTCCCACTCCCAGCACCCATCAGCAGCCTGTGAAACTGAAATTGACTGCTGAGAATTTTTTTTAAGTCGGTCTGGTCTGGAAAGAAAAAATCAAATGGAAATTTCTCATTCCTGAAATTACCAGTCATGGACCTTAAATTACTTTACCATGGACACTGCTGTCCATGTATGGACACGTTGCCGACCCCTGTTTTTGACCAACGTGCATTAATCATCATTTGTCTACACAATTCATACTGTGAGCACAGGTACATAAAGCCGTGAAAAGACTAAGAGTATTTTTGGGTTTGATAAATAGGGTCACCAAAAGTTCAAGTGCAAAGATAATGGGTTAAAAATTTGATTGCCCCCAAAAATGGGCACAGGGCTCGTGATGCACGATTAACCGGCACCTGTTGAAAGCAATGCTCACACATCACAAACTTGGTGCTGCCTATTCATTTAAATGACAGTGGCATGCAGCCTGGACGCCTCAGCAGGGGACCCAAGTTAGTCCGTGCCTAGCATCATTTAAAGCCAGCCTGCACTTCTTAAAGGGCATTTTGGCTGCAGGAGGTACTGGCTGAGGCAGGGCCTCTGACCTACATAAGGGTAAAGATGGCGCAGCATGGAGAGAACAGGCTCCCAGATTTTCTGATTCAGCACTCGTGCTCTGGTGCTGGAGGTGGGCAGGAGGAAAGAGCTCCGTTTGCCCTCCAGGCAAGCACTTTGGAAGGCAATGAGAGCAGATAGCCAAGGAGGTCAATCTGAACAGTGTCCTGAGGACTTGGATGCAGTGCAGGAAGAAGTTTAATCACCTCATACAAGTGGTCAAAGTCAATTCATCTTCAGTATCAAGAAACGACTGAAAGCACTGGATACTGCAAAGGCGATGGGCATTGACAATATTCCGGCAATATTGCTGAAGACCTGTGCTCCAGAACTTGCCATGCCTCTAGCCAAGCTGTTCCAGTACAGCTACAACACTGGCATCCACCCGACAATGTGGAAAATTGCCCAGGCATGTCCTGTCCACAAAAAGCAGGAGAAATCCAACTCAGCCAATTACTGCCCTATCAGTTCCGGCACCTCATCTCAAAGAGCTAACAGACAACGCTTCAGCTCGCTCCTCCTCTGCCTCTTCATGACATTGCGTGTCCTTTGCCTCTCCTCATCCTCTGAATCTGAAGGCTTGGGGAAAGAGTACTTGGTCTCATGAAGATAACTGTCCATTCTGGCACGTTGTGGTGCTTGCTGTTCTCTATAGAGCAGAAGTGAAGGCATGGCATATTTGTGCTGTTAGTGTGTTTTCAGACTGCACCGTTTGATGAGCAGGTTCTGCGAGCAGGTTCCAGTCCTTGGAGATTTCCCCTTAGCAATGCTGTCGTGGATGACTGTGATGTTGAGGTCCTTACACGCTGGTAGTCCTGCCACTGCTGGTCTGCCTCGTGTCTACTAGGTAGAACGTTTATGGTTTCCATGCCGACTTGCCTTAGATGCATTGCATTGTTTATGTGCCACTGCATGGGATGGGTGACCCATTATATGCAAATAACTTGGCAGCTGTCAGTTGTATCATTGGCTTCCAAAGACTCCAGTACATATCTTTGAGTATTCGGACTGGTAGGATATTTGCACTAGCGCTGTTGTCAATCTTGACCTTGAGTGTATGTTTGCCAGCTTTCTTTGGGTACATGACGTTAATAGTGGTGAAAGTTTCCAATTGTTGGACTTCATCAGCATGATGAAGATCTAAGGTTTACAATATGGAATGCTTGCTTGTCTTCTGACTTAGACTTTCTCCCACCTGAATCTTGTTTCAGGTCTGTTTGGCTATTGACCTCGTGTATCAGCTTCCATTTATGCAGCTCTCTGGCACTTTCCTTGTTGCATTGCTGCACGTGTCTTCTATTGGCTCATGTCTTAGGCAGCCTAGTATCCTTTTACACCGCAAACCTTTCACAGATCTCGAAATGCAGGGCAATTCCACCATGAGTGGGACAGACCGCACTTACCACACAGCTTGCTTGCTCTTTTCGACCTAGTTATGGTGCCAATGCTGTTTGTTACACCTAGTGCTTGCAGGTGCTGTTGTCCAGCTACAATGGCTTCATATTTCCTGCCATCTTCCAGCAGTGTATCAACGCTGTGACCTTTCTTTCTCCCCAAGAGGTCTTTCTGAAATGCTCAATGGGCATTAATACAATCACCAGCTCCATTATTCAGTCTGACAGCTCAGTTTCTGAGAAATCACATTTGTTGCCCTGAGTGCGGCATCTACTGATGAGCTAGTCTATTGATTCCTGTGGTTATTGCCTGTCGGACATCAATTCTAGGTGGTGAATTCTAAAATTCATTCTTAATCTGAGTTGCTCTTCCAGCACTTTCCATATCTGTTCTTTCTGAAGTTTCTCCTTCTCTGCACTCAATTTCTGTTGCACTGCCTTCAGCCTGCTAACATACTCTGTTGCTTTTCTCAAGTTGACCACCTTTGAGGCCTTGTTATTCTTGGAAAGTTCCAGCACCTCATCTCAAAGATCCAATAGATAATGCTTCAACTCATTCCTCCTCTGCCTCTTCATGACATCGTGTGCCCTTCACCTCTAGTGCTGTCTTTTAGATGAAATGTTAAACTGAGGCCCCATTTGTCTGCTCAGGTGGATGTAAAAGATCCAGTGGCACTAGTTTTAAAAAGAGCAGTGGAGTTTGTTGTATGATCACTTTAAGAGTGATGTCCCTTCAAGAACTCAGTATGCTAATGAGCTAAATACCAGGATGTAGTTATGTGACTAGAAGCCCTGGAAACTGCACTGTCACACCCTGCATCAAGGTTCTGTATATAGTTTGCTCTATACTGTGTGTATATTAGTTTAGCTGTAAATAAACCTTCTAGCGATCTTCAGGAAACTGGAATCCACGTACCTCATTATGTTGCTTAAGATAACACAAAGAAACTCATGACAGAGTTATCCTGAGTGTCCTGGCCAATATTTATCCCTCAATCAACATTACAAAAAAACAGATTATCTGGTTATTATCATATTGCTGTGTGGAAGTTTGCTGTGCACAAATTGGCTGCTATGTTTCCTACATTACAACAGTGACTACACTTCAAAAGTACTTCTTTGGCTGTAAAGTGCTTTGGGATGTCAGGTGGTTATGAAAAGTGTGATATAAATGCAAGTCCTTCTCTTATCTTTTACTTCCCCCCTCTCCTCACTGCAACACTACCCTTCTGCCTTTATTCCTTCAGTTATCCAAGAACTGACACTTGGTCAGGCAGTGATACAGGATGGGAAGAGGCTCAGGATGATGAAGAAACACTGTCATTCAATCTCACACTCACAGCCACCATCGCAGATGCTGGCACTATGCATACTTTAGAGGGTGGCATAGAGGTGGGATCTGCACATGGTGAGTCACCACGCATGAATGGCCTGCAGTCAGACCAGGGGGGAAAGGGTCGCAGGGATGTCAGCATCCAGAATGCAAGGTCGTAAATGAGTTTTTCTCCAGAGGACTCAGATGAGAACTTTGATGGGGTAGTGTACAGAAAAAGGCTGATGGACAAGCAGAATGAAATGCTTGGTGATTTGCAGGTCTGCCAGAAAGCCTGCTGTCAAGGAGCAGGGAGAAATGCAGCTCCAATTTGCCACAGGGCTTTGCACAAAGTCCATCTTTTCCAGCATGGAATCGGTGGCCAGCTCCATGAAAACACTTGCAGACATGACCATGATGCAGCATCTTATGGCCGATGCCTCAACTTCCATTGCAGCACAAGCAGAAGCCACCCAAGATCTCAGCGCTGCAGTGAAAGCTCAGACTGGAGTCAGGAAAACTCAATGTGTTGCCGTGCAGGCTCAGACTGCTGCCATCATGGCTGCAGATGCCAGTATTCAAAAGACCTTGCATGGTCTCGAGGAGTCCAGCAATCTGTCCTCCAAAAAATTGCTAGAATCTGCTGAGGCACTGCCCTGGAAGAGTAGCAGTAGCTCCATGGGGCACAAACCTGCTGCAATCTCTCAGCATGACAGCATTCATGCTTCCACCACAACCACTCTACTAGTTCGCCTGTAGATGCTTATCAGGCAGGTAGCCCGATTACTGTCACCCACGGCAAGGTGGTGCAGTCCAAAACTGAGCCTTCTATGCTCAGAGCTGCTTCAAGATATCCTGCAAGGTCATCTGCAGTCTCCCCTATTGAAAGTCAACAGCTTTTCACCAGCATGTTGCCAGCACTGGGATAGCACTGTGCAGGAGCACTGGACCATGCAAAGATACGTGCAAGACAGGCACTAAGGGAATACACAAGGGGGATTAGTTGAGTTTTGATTTGAATATTGGATGTTTTATTGGATAAAGTTGGTATAGAATGATTGTTTTATGGCAGCTTTATTTCAGGATTGTGGCCAAGAGGATGGTCCGTAGCAGAGGGATGGTAAGGTCTGGGATTGTTGGACAATGGGATGTGGGGTTGTGTTCATGGGAACTACACTCACAACAGCTCAGCCGGAATGTGGATGTTCCAGCTGCCTCCTCCTTTCCTCCCCCTCTTCCTGCAACTCCTGGTCCTCCTCTTCTTCCTCCTCTTCCTCCAGAGATGGTTTCCGAATGCCTGGTGGCAAGGGCTGTACTCTCATGACAGCCAGTTTATTGAACAGACTACCACGAATTGGGACAACTGCTCCGATGAGGACTGGAGGGCTCCTCCAGAGGGGTCGGGGTAGCTGAATTATTTCTTTAGCATCCCAATGGTCTGCTCTATGATGTTTCTCATGGCAACATGGCTCTCATTGCATGCATGTTGGCCATGTGTGTTTGGATTTCAGAGCAGAATCATGAGGCAGGTGTAGAGCGATGGTCCTTGTTGTCCAACAGCCGATTGGTTTGACATGGTGGCTCGGAAATTGATGGTACAGTGCATATGTGCAGGATGAAAGCATCTTTACTGCAGCCAGGCTAGGGGACATTCACCGGCATGATGTGCTGAGAGTGATCACATGCCAACCACACGTTCAGCAAGTAGTAACCGTTGTGGTTGTGGTGCATCTCAACATTTAGACGCTGTGCCCGAAAAGCAACGTGATTTCAGTCAATGGGACCCTGCAATGTAGGGAAGCCCACTATCCTGGCAAAGCTATGTGCATGCTTTACCTGTTTCTATCTGTTCAGAGAGAACACAATGAACAATGAGCCTCTGCCAAATGTCTGATGCAGGAGTGCACTGCAAGCTGGGCGATGTGAGGGATGTCACCTGCTCCAGCCTGGAAGGATTGGATGCAAACTAGTTCAGGGCCACAGTCACCTGCTCCGAGGCTGCAGGTCTGGTTGCAAGAGGTGTCAGAGCTCTGTGAGCATCTCCTTTGTAAAATGCAGACCACGAACACACTACTCCTGACTTATGTGCATGTAAGAAATGTGCTCTTGGAAGACCCCGGATAAGGTCTCCTGCTGAGAGCTCCTCCTCTCACTGTCAGCAGCTTGTCCTCTTATTTGCTCCCTCTGCTCCATCTCCCTTTCATGCAGCAGCCCAAGGGGAATTGCAACTATAGAACCCATCACTGGGGGCAAGTGGTGTGCACAAAGCCCTTACAGTCCCAACCAAGGCCTTCTCCACATGCAGCAGCACTCCCTGTCAAATTCACCAACTGTAAGCAACTCATCAAAACACCCAGTACTTCCTCAAACTCAAATAGTGCCAGTAGAAAGTAATCAGCAGCTAACCTGTGAGGTGGTGATGATCTCTTTAAATAGCACTGGTGGGGGTTGGGGGGTGGGGGTGGGGTGTGTGGTGGGGTCCTTCCTGTTGATCACATGTTCACTTGTGCTCGGTTAAGAGAGGGCATTAGCCGGTGCGGCGAGGTTCTTAAAGATATCAAATCAGAATTGCATGCTGATTGACATCACGATCTGCTTACATTGCATATTCACTGCATAGTCTTAACGCCTGTGATAACGGCCTCACCAAGATGGCTCTCAACCTAGGCCAAGCCAGAAGTAAGCTTGCAAGGCACTACGGAGCTCAGTTTTGTGGCTGTAATGGTTACTTTATACAAAGCAATGGTTAGGCATACTCCGACAACCCTCCGTGTAAAGAAATGTGATTCTAATCTTTCTCCTTATTCTTTGGGCTGGATTTTAAGCTTGGTTAGACGGTGTTTTTTTAGGCATGTGGGGGTGGGGCTGGAGAATTGGCGTGGAGTCATCCGCCACAGAATCCGACACCGTAATGCCAGTTTTCGATTTTCTCGGAGGTGGCAAAGCTCCAGGGCGGCACCTCTGCTGCGACATGACAAGATCATAATTTAAATCTGTTACATTCTGTTTTTCATGAATTTGTATCTAATCTATGTACCAGGCATGACGTGCGGCACTCATGTGCCTTCACTTTCCTGTCTTTGAAAATCTGGTGCCACCAAGGCGAGAGTCATTGGTTTCTACAAAGGTTAGGTAAGTTATCCATTGTTATCTTGTGGAATTTGTTTTCACATCGGAAATTACCACTGAGCTCAATCTGCAGATGTCAGGGAAGGTTGGAACTCTGCAAGTGGGTACTATGGGGTGAGGAGGGGGAAGCTCTGCAAGTGGATACTGTTGTGGGGGGAGGGTAGAACTCTGCAAATCCAGCATCAGGTGATGTCATTAATGGCCCTCATTATGCTAAATGGCCACCTGCCGTGTAATCGCAGTGGCGCAGCCACTAACGTCACAGGCAGGATAGCTGCCATTTTGCGCACTCGTCACCACCCTCGGTAGTGGGATAAAAAAATCCAGCTGTCTATGTGTATTTTCGGGTGCCATATTTTCAAGAGTACATGAGAGAGCATATGCTGTAGATTCACCAGAATGAAAGTAAAAACAAATACTGCAGTTCCTGGAAATTTAAAAGAAAGCAGATAATACTTGAAGCACACAGCAGATTAAGCTGTGTTTCAGGCATGGAACCTGTTCTGAAAGAAGGGTTTTCACCTGAAATGTAAATTTTTCTGTTCTCTCCACAGATGCTACCTGGCCTGCATTTTCAGCATTTTCTGTTTTTGCTTCACCAGAATGATCATGGAGTTCAGACTGTTCTAAGATGAGTCTTCAAAAACTGTGACTACTTCTACTGGAGCAGAAAAGAGTTAATTGAGGTTTTGAATCTATGAAGAATTTTAATATGACAAATAGGGAAGACTATTTCCATTGTTCAGGGGAGCCAATGATAAAGGTTCATCAACTTAAAACTGTTGGTGGAGCAAGGAAGAGAGCAATTTTGGCAGAGATCATCGTTATGGGAAGAGTGTTGAGGCGGAGATCATCGTTTTGGGAAGAGTGTTGGGAAGTGTTGCTTTCCTGATATATATTAATAACCTCAACCTTGGTGTACAGGGCACAATTTCAAAGTTTGCGGATGATATGAAACTTGGAAGCATTGTGAACTGTGAAGAGGATAGTTAGAACTGCAAAAGGACATAGACCTGTTGGTGGAATGGGCAGATGAGTGGCAGATGAAGTTCAATGCAGAGAAATGTGAAGTGACACATTTTTGCAGGAAGAACATGGAGAGGCAAGATAAAATAAAGGGCACAATTCTAAAGGGGGTGCAGGAGCAGAGGGACCTGGGTGTATATGTGCATAAGTCATTGAAGGTGGCAGGACAGGTGAGAGCGTGGTTAATAAAGCATTCAAGTACCTGGGCTTTATTAATAGGGGGATAGAGGAAAAGAGCAAGGAGGTTATGCTGAAATTATATAAGAGATTAGTTTGGCCTCAGCTGGAGTATTGCGTCCAGTTCTGGGCACCGCACTTTAGGAAGGATGTGAAGGCATTAGAGAGGGTACAGAAAGGATTCACAAGAATGGTTCCAGGGATTATGAACTTCAGTTATGAAGAAAGATTGGAGAAATTGGCACTGTTTTCCTTGGAGAAGAGAAGGTCAAGAGGTGATTTGATAGAGGTATTCAAAATCATGCGGGGTCTGGACAAAGTAGATAGTGAGAAACTGTTCCCACTCGTGAAAGGATCAAAAATGAGAGGGCACAGACTTAAAGAAATTGGTAAAAGAAGCAAAAGCGACATGATGAAAAACTTTTTCATGAGTGGTTAAGATCTGGAATGCACTGTCTGAGAATGTGGTGGAAACAAGTTAAATTAAAGCATTCAAAAGGGAATTATACTGTTATATGAAAAGGAAGAATGTGCAGGGAGAAGGTGGGCGAGTGGCACTAGGTGAATTGCTCATTCAGAGAGCTGGTGCAGACACGATGGGCTGAATGGCCTCCTTCTACGCTATAACAATTCTGTGATTCTGTGATCCTGTGAAGTGGGATAATTTTCTAATTAGCAAAGACCCAGAACAGACATAATGGGCTGAATGGCCTGGTTCTGTGTTGTAAACACCTGTAGTTCTAACTGCTTAATCAGTCTAAGTCATTATGCAAATCGTTTTATTGTGTCTTTTGTTTTTATTGCTATCCTTATGCTCATGCCATCAGCAAATTTGAAAGGTTTACATTTGACAGATAATTTGTATTCCTGGCAGAACCTTGTCCACTCGCAGTGCATTTCAGAAATCCTGGTATGCACTGCACATAATTATCTGATTAAAATGGTTGGAAAATTATGCACGGCACAACGTGCACTCCTGGCCGGTGAATTGGAACATTTCTTCTTTGGTGTCAATATCTAGGTCACTAACAAAGGGCGGTATTTCGAGTCTCAAGACGTTTCTGACAGCGGAACCAGAAATTGGTGGCACATCCGCTTCCACCCTTTTTCCCAGTTCGCACACAATTACAAATGTAAATGAATGTTGCGGTGGTGGCCACTGGAGACATTTGCAATCATGCGGTGAGGACAGATTTTCATTGGTGGAACTTGCCATCGTTCTTCAAAGTACCATGAACGCTACGACTATAAATCATTCAGCATTGCACGCCTGGAGGATCAGCAGCTTTTGTGTTTTTAAAGCGGTTGCTAAGAAAACTCATTAAAATTGCTGTTCTTTTTTTGCTGCCTCATCCTTTATGATTTCTCTCACTCCAGCACCAACTCTTCCTCATATATTTCTTTTATTACCAGCACCACCCTTACCATGTCAGGCAGCAGGCAGGGTGATGCCTCTCCACAGGTTCTCCTCTAGGGCGTCAGGGAAAGGCGGGAGGTCCTCTTCCCAGCAGATGGTCTCAGAAGACCCTCCGATGTGACCAAGGCAGCCTGGGTGGAGGTAGCAGTGGAGGTCTTGAACCATGGATTGACGCGTGGAACCTGGGTTCAGTGTTGGAAACGTATTTATGACTTGCTCAGATCGGCGAGGGTAAGTGATGTTGCTGAAGATAATGTTTTTCTCCTTGGCTCCGTGTGTTTATAACAGTGAGCTGACAAGGCATGCATTCGAATGCATGATCAGCCTTGGTGCCATATACCAAATGATTGTGCAGAATGTCTATGTCTGGCTTTTTTTGTGTGCTTGGATGTATCGTGCTAATGCCACTCCAGAATGAGTGATGCCGATGCATGTAGACAATGGGCATGAGGCATCATTTGACATGTCATTAAATCTGCACTATCTTCCGCAGGATAAACATACCCATAACCAATGAGAGCAGGGCAAGACAGGTGGACGAGTGCCAGACCTGAGAATGCTGACTCCAGCAGAGGAGGAGGCAGCAGAGTTAGTGAGAGAGGAGGGAGGCAGAGTCATTGCAGATGGCAAGGCAGGATCCTCAAGGCGTAAGGATGCAGTGTCAATTTTATTGTTGCAGCCATATGTTAACACAGGAGGAATGTATGTGAACGTGTCGACCCCATGCTGTGATGATGATTGATTTGCCTCTGTTTGTTTATCCTGTGCAGGTTCCTGCACTCGAGCGAGAGAACATCGCAAGACCCAAGACTCGGCCTCTGGTGAAGATGAAGCCAATGCCCCAGAGGGGACACCGTCACATCCCTCTTCTTACGCCTCCGCCAGCACTGATACATTCACATGGTCTGCGGGGGGTTTCAAGATTCGAAGCAGGGTCACAGTCTGGTGGTCACGATACAGACACGTCTCAGCAGTTGAGGGAGCATGTGCCAGTCATGGCCCCTGACATTCGGAGGACTGCTGGGGACCAGGTCCCTGCTCAGTCCCACAGTGATGATGATCCTCTGCTTATTGTGATGAGAAGTCTACTGGACATGCAGCAAAGCCATGTGGACAAGATGTCAGAGATGCCTGAGGTCCTGCATGCCTTTGCACTGCCATGGAGGAAATCATGCAAGCCATGATGTCTGCCATATCCCAGGCATATGAGCTTTCTCAGTGGGGAGTTTGGGAAGCTCTGGGGCGGGTCTGGTTAAGCATTTGAGCCATATGCACTCAGACCTGCACTCCATCACTTTAGCCGTGGGCTCAATACAACAGTGTCTAAGCCAGAGAGGGATGAGGAACCTCGACCTCCTTCTGGGTGACCCTTCCTCTCAGGGAGACAGGCAGATGCCATCATGTACCCAGATGGAGCAGTGCATGCCAGCTGCCCCAGGCCTTCCTCTCAGGACAGCCCCAGGGTAAGTGCCAGCTCTTCCTCCCCCCCAACATTGACCCCCTTACCTCTAGCAGGTGAGCCCACAGGGGATGCTCAAGCACCGGTGCTGGAGACCCCCAGTAGGTTGGAGACTTCAAGGTCCTGTTCCTCCAGAGGATGCCCACCACGGTCATCCAGAGCAATGGAGCAACGCAATGAGCAGACTGCCTCCACCTCAGCTGCTAATGTCAATGTAGTTGTAGAGAATGTAAAATGAAGCAGCTATGAACACAAAGGTGGCATAGGTGATGTCAATAGTGTAAATACCAATATAATTTTTCTGAATACATTTATTTGCTTTAATCTTTGATACACTCTTGTACATCTTTGAATGTGGCCTAGCTGAAAAATAAAATGATTATTGGAGCATTATGGCTGGCACACAATAATGCTTACAAAGCATTTGTGAAAATCTCCATTGTGATTTTATCCTTGACATTTGAGCCTTCAGTCTTCAATGACGGCTGCTTGTCGCTTGAGGAATTTGTGCATTATTCCTTAGCAACATGCCTTCCAATGTAAGTTGTTGTTCCTCACTTACATTCCTTGCATAGGAGCTGTTGCGACTCCATCGTAACCCAGATCCATTTTGATGTGCCAGTCAAATGTAAGTCCTGTCATGGCATAGCATCCTCTGTTAGAGGGGTCTTACCTGAATGCAGGACACTATTTCCATTGAGACGCAGGTAGTCTTCAATGAAGAATGTAACATATAGGGTGTTAAGTACATCTCCACAGCAGGTTCCATTGTTGCTGTTAAAAGAGGCTTGCTTTTAGAATACAGGAATGATCTAGGTCACAGGGAAATGTGAACATTTGTTGAGGTTGCATATTTTGTCTCCATCAAGCTTTAATTTATCAAATGATTCCATCTTGGCTGCAATGTACAAAGATAAGGTTCTCCTTGATGTCCCTTGCACATCTCTCCATGGCCCTAACATCCATACATTCTCATTCACATTATTGCCCTCCTTCTCAGCCTCTTCATTCTCATCCTCAACTCAGGAGGACTACTGCTCCTCCTGTTCCTCCGCATGCAAAATATATCCAGTTTGCATTGCCAGGTTGTGAAATGCACAACAGACAATGATTATTTGTGAAACCCTCTGTGCTGCATTGCTATTCCGATGTGCTTTGGGGATTCCGCACTGGTGTCATTAATCAAATCCAAAGGGGATGACCCTTGTCACCCAGGATCCAGCCATCAATTTGGGAAGACAGCTCCCTGGGAAACAATCACAGACCTGCATGTTTTATTCCCTGTGGCCCCACAACAGTTGAAGGTTCAAAGAGCGAAAGCCTTTGCAATTCACAAAATGCAGCAGGCTGGTCTCAGGGATCTCCAGAGGCCACATAAGTGCAGTTGATCACCCATTGCCCTCTAGGGAAATTAGCAACATCGCCAAAGGCCACTGACCTGGCTGTCCTCGTTTACTGGGAAATAAATAAAATCATTGGCACGATGGATTAGGCCATTGGTCACCTCTTTGACGCACCTATGAATCACAGCCTGTGAGAAGCCACATTTGTCACCTGTTGAGCCCTGTAATGCACACTAGCAAAGAAATTCAGTGCAGCAGTAATCTTGAGGGCAACTGCCATGGGATTTCCACCAAATCCTGGGGTTGTAGTTCATGCTGAATGATCCCACAGATTTCAGTGACCATCTGACGTGATATCCTCAGGCATCTCAAGCATTGCCTCTCTGACATCTGAATGTAGTTTGCCCTTGTCCTGAGGATGCACTCATGTTCCAGCTCCCATCTTCCATAATGCCTTCTCTGAATGCCCTTATTCTGAGCTGTATCCCCCTCTTGTACTGCTTGTTGCTGGCATTGTGTCATTAGCTGGTGAGCTGAAATATCCCTCCTCAATCACATCCTCTGCTTTTCTTCCCATGGTAGGACAATAATTGGTTGCATGAGACCCATGTCTTTGCAGCTTTGCATCTTTTAAGGTAAGTCCAGTGTTAAAATTTGCCCACGCTTGCCGAAAAGTTGTACCATTGAAATAGTGAGCAGATAGCTTGAAGGCGAGTCACAATGCACACAGCCTTTAACCAATCATGCATCATTGATCTCCTCCCAATCAATTTGAAGTCCTTGAATGGCCATGTGGTTCACAGAATCATTTGAGAAAATGGTGCGTGTGCCATTCCAGCTGAGTTGCCCCACCTACCAACCAACAACTGCCACCTTCCAGCTTGCACCCATCACCCTTGACCCACCCAACATTACCTTACATCTTCCCTCGGTGACCTTTGTACCTCCCCTCATTACCTTGGACCACATAACCATTAATATATACACGCCATCACTTCCTCCTATTCCTACACCTGCGACTATCGACATGCCTACTTTAACCCTTGATCCTCCATAAATTGAACTAGAAATCATTGTCGAGTCCCCTTCCCCTCTTTGATGACA
Organism: Heterodontus francisci; assembly: GCF_036365525.1. NCBI lineage: Eukaryota > Metazoa > Chordata > Chondrichthyes > Heterodontiformes > Heterodontidae > Heterodontus > Heterodontus francisci. The sequence goes on from NC_090384.1 coordinate 51,305,423, forward strand.
TTGAATATCCAACCCTTGGTCTTGACCTTCCACCCTACGAAATTCAACTGCCCCCTGTGACTGTGACTATACCCTCCACCAGCCGGTACCCTGAGTTTGCCCCACTGCATCTCGATGTGGACAGCACTCACCCCTCCCTTTAGGCATAAAGCCGACTGGTGTATGCCACCTTTAAAGAAACGTGAACCAGGTGCCATGAAATTCCCATTCCACAAACGTAATCTAGCAGGTAGGACTTAATTTGAAATAATTGTAGGGTAATGAGTATTCATGCTATGGAAATTGTTACGACCAAGGCAGGAGTAATGCACTATTAATTCAGTCCCACTACTCCACAGTTCACAGCATATTAGAAAAGTTTCCCACCTACTGGAAATTAGCAAAATTAAACACTTTATTTATCCCCCAGAATAAAGCATGTCAAACCAGGTTTCTTTAAACAACAAAAAAATTAACTATTTATTAATAAATCAAGTTTTAAATGATAATGAGATAAATCAATATGTATGAAAAGATCTTACAACTCCTTAATCTTTATAATCCTCATCTACACACATACATTCAAAAAACAATGGTTAACCAGTTTTAAAAATGATGTTTTAAAGTAGAACTGTTTCTTAGGTAAAATAAAATAACTGGGTAATGTCTGGTAGGATATTTGCGGATCAGTGAGGTCCCAGAGATGAATAGTCAGATGTAAATCGAAGTCTCTCCGGGCAAGTTTGATAAACAGACAGTGATGGGTAGGCATTCAAGGCAATTCGTCTGCAGCAGGCATCACACAGATCTTTCAGCAACAGGTTGTAGCAACAGGTCTACCAAAATTTTAAAGTAGCAGTCTAACATTAGAGACTTTCTTGAGATTTCAGGAACTTCCAAATGCACAAAAGCAATAGGACTCACTTTTGAGGCAGAGATTTTTTGGAGACTGAAGACAATAGGAATTTTGTTACCTTTAACAATGCAGGTTTCCTCTCAGCAAAGGAGCCTTTCTCCACAGAGAGCAGCAAACTCCTCTTTCTCTGGGTCTTTTCCTCTCCAGGGGTCTTTTTCCTTTCTCCAGGCAGAGCATAGCCCCAACCCAAATGTAATATTTCTTCCTAGGAGACGCAAGGCTTATTTTCAAAGAGAGTAGGTCTTTTCCTCTGGTCTATCAGTAAATCACAGCTACAGTTCATTGCTAGCTGCTCCCAACTCCCTGGTCTCTTTCATACTGCAGAACTGAAACTAAAAGCTTTCAACAGTGACCAAGTCACAAGACAGTCATAAAATCTTCCTGTTGCTTGGATACGAGTTTACAGCCTGCATACTTCAAACACCAAGTCAACATTCAATATTCACAGAAAGTCTTTTTTTCAGTCTTAAAGGCACACAGACCTCTTAGTTTAAAAAAAGCAAAACTCTCATGACAAAATGCACGCAAATCTGCAACCCACCACTGTATAGTGTGACCCCAGACCGCCGCAAACACGTCACTGACCTAATTGCAAAACAAAAACCCAGCTTTGGGAAACCAAAATATCAACTCATGCCTAATTAAGTCACCCCACCCATCACCAAAGCCGCTGCTGCAGGGCCCATAAAACTCCCCCTGTAGATTGCAAACAGCAGAGGATCAAAGGACTAGTTCTTGTGGGAACCCACTCAGTACTTCTCCTCAGCCTGACTTTGCACTTCTCAGGAGTACGACCTATTTCCTATTCTCCATCCAATTTTTTATCTACTTCCATGTTCTACTCTGGATTGTTACAGGTTTTAGTTTCATTAAAATATTACCGGAGTTAGTATTGGTATATGTAGCTGGAAATGTAGAGACCATATCAATATTACCATATTCCCAGCAGCCCATGGCCTACGTTCCAATAAACATGTCAATTAACCAAAAGTAAATGATGCTACTAATGCAGAAAGTGTAATTATTAGTGTACAGCAACAGAACTAATATGCTAATAGGTAAACAGATACAAAGAACTACACCAATCTGAAGACCTCAAACACCCTCTAGATCCCCCTTACAATTATGAGATTCTGGGAACTACAAATTAATGCCGCTATAGTTATAGAATCATAGAATCATGAAGCACAGAAGGAGGATGTTCAGCCTAATGTATCAATACTGGCTCTTTGAAAAAACTCACCAATTAGTTCCATTCCCCTGCTCTATCCCCATAGCCCTGCATTTTTTATTTCTCCTTCAAGTATTTATCCAATTCCCTTTTGAAAGTCAGTATTGAATCTGTTTGCATCACCTTTTCAGGCAGAGCATTCCAAATCACAACAACTTGATACATATCACATGTTTTCTTGCTTCCAGCTCATCAGTGATTTACAATAGTCAGTGCACGCAGCAAGGGTTGCTCAAGACACCAAGGCTCAGGCTGAGTGGAGTGTATATAATTAACCACAATCCAACAGTTACAAACACAGTCAACCCGAACAGCTAGGAAAAGAGAAGGCAGCAACTATCTGGCCTAATCCTACTTATAATAGTGAGAATACGGTAAGCCTTATAAGAAAACAATGAGTCAAAATATTTATATCCTCCCACAGGGACTAGTGTGTTCACACAATAATAAAAAGGCCAATCCTAAACAAGTGTTTTCATAAAATAAACTATTACTCACAGATTCAGCCAGTGCAGAAAGTAATCCAGTATAAACATCATCAATACTTCAGCATCAGTAAACTTCCTTGCAGCTGAGAAATGATTTAGAAATCATGCTCATTATTCACAAGTATTAATCCTAGTAAAAGATGAGAATCAGCAGTGAATAGCTTTTCGGCTGCTTAGACAGCACCTTCCAAACCCGCGACCTCTACCAACTAGAAGGACAAGGGCAGCAAATATATGGGAACACCACCACCTGCAAGTTCCCCTCCAAGTCACACACCATCCTGACTTGGAACTATATCGCCGTTCCTTCACTGTCGCTGGGTCAAAATCCTGGAACTCTCTTCCTAACAACACTGTGGGTATACCTACCCCAAATGGACTGCAGCGGTTCAAGAAGGCAGCTCACCACCACCTTCTCAAGGGCAATTAGGGATGGGCAATAAATGCTGGCCTGGCCAACGAGGCCCACATCCCATGAATGAATAAAAAAAAATAGGTACTGTGGTAAAAAGGATTTGAAATACAAATGCATGTACCTCTACAACGACTGAAGGTAACCTTTCACCAAGGTACCCAGGTATGTTTTTTTTTATTCATTCATGGGATGTGGGTGTTGCTGGCTTGGCCAGCATTTATTGCCCATCCCTAATTGCCCTTGAGAAAGTGGTGGTGAGCTGCGTTCTTGAACTGCTGATGTCCATGTGGAGTAGGTACACCCACAGTGCTGTTAGGAAGGGAGTTCCAGGATTTTGACCCAGTGACAGTGAAGGAACGGCGATATAGTTCCATGTCAGGATGTTGTGTGACTTGGAGGGGAACTTGCAGGTAGTGGTGTTCCAATGCATTTGCTGCCCTTGTCCTTCTAGGTGGTACAGGTCGCATCGGTGGTGGAGGAAGTGAATGTTTGTGGTTGGGGTGCCAATCAAGCGGGCTGCTTTGTCCTGGATGGTGTCGAGCTTCTTGAGTGTTGGAGCTGCACCCATCCAGGCAAGTGGAAAGTATTCCAACACACTCCTGACTTGTGTCTTGTAGCTGGTGGGCAGGCTTTAGAGAGTCAGGAGGTGAGTTACTCGCCGCAGGATTCCTAGCCTCTGACTTGCTCTTGTAGCCACGGTATTTATGTGGCTACTCCAGTTCAGTTTCTGGTCAATGATAGCCCCTAAGATGTTGATAGTGGGGGATTCAGCGACGGTAATGCCGTTGAATGTCAAGGGGAGATGGTTATATTCTCGCTTGTTGGAGATAGTCATTGCCTGGCCCTTGTGTGGCGTGAATGTTACTTGCCACTTATCAGCCCAAGCCTGGATATTGTCCAGGTCTTGCTGCATTTCTACACAGACCGCTTCAGTATCTGAGGAGTCACGAATGGTATTGAAAATCATCAGTGAACATCCCCACTTCTGACCTTATGACTGAAGGAAGGTCATTGACGAAGCAGCTGAAGATGGTTGGGCCTATGACATTACCCTGAAGACCTTATGGAGTGATGTCCTGGAGCTCAGATGATTGAACTCCAACAACCACAACCATCTTCCTTTGCACTAGGTATGACTCCAACCAGCGAAGGGCTTTCCCCCTGATTCCCATTGACTTCAGTTTTGCTGGGGCTCCTTGACGCCATACTCGGTCAAATGCTGCCTTGATGTCAAGGGCAGTCGCTCTCACCTCACCTCTTGAATTCAGCTCTTTTGTCCATGTTTGAACCAAGGCTGTAATGAGGTCAGGAGCTGAGTGACCCTGGCAGAACCCAAACTGAGTGTCACTGAGCAGGTTATTGCTAAGCAAGTGCCAATTGATGTCACTGTTGATGATACCTTCCATCACTTTACTGATGATTGAGAGTAGACTGATGGGGTGGTAATTGGCAGGATGAACTTGTCCTGCTTTTTGTGTACAGGACATACCTGTGCAATTTTCCACGTTGCCGGGTAGATGCCAGTGTTGGAGCTGTACTGGAACAGCTTTGCTAGGGGCGCGGCAAGTTCTGGAGCACAGGTCTTCAGTACTATTGGCAGAATATTGTCAGTGCCCATAGCCTCTGTTGTATCCAGTGCCTTCATTCGTTTCTTGATATCATGGGGAGTGAATCAAATTGGCTGAAGTCTGGCATTTGCGTTACTGGGGACTTCAGGAGGAGGGCGAGATGTATCATCCACTGAGCACTTCTGACTGTTTCCAAGAAGATTTTGAAATGACCTTGCTGTGCTTTTTTGCACATTTCAAACATGAAATATATCTTTGTGTATCTTACAGAAGCTAATAACTGTGTTTATCAAAGTGAGGGATGATAGCACAGGAAATAGCATATTTTGTACCGTGTGGTAGCCTTAAGTGCTTCAAAGTGTGGTACGGTACATACCCCTCTTATTTAAAAATGATTTTCACCAATTTATTTAAGTGGAATAAAGCATTTATGAACATACCATATAGATTTGTTCCTGTGGATGCTTTTAATCCGAATATGTCTTAACCCATTAATGACGCTTCCATTTCCTTGCTGATGTCCAGATATTTGAACACTGTGGATCTAAGTCCATGAAGACCTGGATTAAAACTACCTAAGCTCATTTCAAATAGGATCCATCAGAAAGTAGAGAATCTGATGCCATCAGTCTGACTTGATTTGAGATCCAGTACCCAGATTGATCCTTATTACTCACTCATAACTTCAAAACTCAAATATGATCAAACCTAATGCACAAATAGAATAAAACTACTACTCATCATGTTCTATTTCTGCCCCATGGTAAATGCAAAATATTATTGTTTTATATAATACTTGTTGTCTTTTACAGTTGGCCATATAGCAAGAGGGCACTGCCAGAAGCAAATGCAACATGCACAGCTATCTAAATTCGTCCTGTCAGTTGGTGGGGACATAGCAAGTCTTGGAGAAATTGAATTGGATACAAACAGTCATGTCACAGCTTTCTCACAGTCCAGTGCAAACTCCTAGAACCTCAGTTCAGTAATAACTGGAGATGTGGAAGTTTAACATTGCATGATATCCCCACTCTGTGACTGGAAAATATATCTTAGAGATATGTTATATATCTTAGATATATCGGTAGACTTTAGGCTGTGTCTCGCAATAAGATGACTGGAAAGGATAGCTGCTTTGATCCTTTCTGCCATGAAACAAAAGTAAAACTGCCAAATGATTAGATTAGATTAGAGATACAGCACTGAAACAGGCCCTTCAGCCCACCGAGTCTGTGCCGACCATCAACCACCCATTTAAACTAATCCTACACTAATCCCATACTCCTACCAAACATCCCCACCTGTCCCTATATTTCCCTACCACCTACCTATACTAGTGACAATTTATAATGGTCAATTTACCTATCAACTTGCAAGTCTTTTGGCTTGTGGGAGGAAACCGGAGCACCCGGAGAAAACCCACGCAGACACAGGGAGAACTTGCAAACTCCACACAGGCAGTACCCAGAATTGAACCCGGGTCCCTGGAGCTGTGTGGCTGCGGTGCTAACCACTGCGCCACTGTGCCGCCAAATAAATATGGGAAAGAGTTAGTTGATGATCACTAATTGCTTTCAATGGGAAACTGTTCCACATATCCACTACTTTGTGCAGAAAAAAAATCCTCTCTTGATGAATCTTCCAACTGTTTCTCTTTCCACACATGCTGCCAGACCTGCTGAGTCTTTCCAGCATTTTCTGTTTTTATTTTAGTCTTCATGCACCTCATTAATTTTCAACCTTCACCCTCTAGCTTTTTACTCGCAGCCTTAGCCAACTTGTTGCTATGAATCAGCCACTGTCAACACCAAATTGTATGTCTGATTGTTTTCTAGGATTTTCTTTCTGCAGCAAAACTTAGTAATTATATTTTGGGATGAATGAGAAATTAATTTAGGTGATTCCATTAGACTTTTGACTCACAAGGGGCACATTCTCCCCCAACATGCATCATCCTTTATAATCAATTTACAAATGTAATATGTGACAGTGGAAATCTTTCCCTGAATGGTTTGTTTTCCTCTGGTAGTGCAGTGGTCAACACATTTGGCAAAAATTCCTTTGTTCACTATTTTAACAAGATGTTGATGACTGCATTAAAATGGTTCAAAGAGGAATTTTCCATGTATATGCTGATTGGTGCACTATCAGAGGAAATTAAGCACACATCGAGTAAGTAGGCCAGCTTAGGGCGGCACAGTGGTGCAGTGGTTAGCACCGCAGCCTCACAGCTCCAGCGACCCAGGTTCAATTCTGGGTACTGCTTGTGTGGAGTTTGCAAGTTCTCCGTGTCTGCGTGGGTTTTCTCCGGGTGCTGCAGTTTCCTCCCACAAGCCAAAAAGACTTGCAGGTTGATAGGTTAATTGGCCATTATAAATTGTCCCTAGTATAGGTAGGTGGTAGGGAAATATAGGGACAGGTGGGGATGTGGTAGGAATATGGGATTAGTGTAGGATTAGTATAAATGGGTGGTTGATGGTCGGCACAGACTCGGTGGGCCGAAGGGCCTGTTTCAGTGCTGTATCTCTAAACTAAACTAAAACTGTTCAGCACTGAACAGTTGTAGGTTTCCTGCTACTTGTGAAGCCAAGGTCACCCTAAGCATTAGGGCATTGGATTGCAGGGCTATCTGGACTTGAGTGTCAAGACTTCTTGCTCCAGGTACAGGTCCAACCCTATAGGTTCTATTAGTAGCCAGGGTAGCTGTCAATTCTCAATCTGACCCAAACTATTCAGTCAGCTGCAGAGGACTCTCTCAGTTCTGAATTCTCAATGCTAGGCATATCAACTTGGAAACACCTCAACCTCAAAGAGGCCCTCCTTAATTCCCCACTTCTAATCTCCAAGTCACTAACCATAGTGTAACCATTCTGATTACTAGTCCAAAATATGGGCATGATTTTAATATTAATGAGATGCAATATCTCATTGGGTTGCAGTTAGGTAAAATAAAGATTTCCTTTTACTACTTGAAGTATTAAATGTCTTTGAAAGGACTCAGTTACTTGGAACGATTACTAGCTGAGAATGCTACCTTTCCCCGAGATGGTGTAATTGCATTGGAATCCGCTTTATGGTTCAAATAAAGCGCTTGTGGGAGATAAGTGTTGGCTATACACTCAATATGCACCCTGTAGAAGGCTTCCCTACACACTTGAAACTCGACAGGTTGTACAGGTGGGACCTGTACAAATACAAAGAAAGCAAATCAATGGAAGCATTAGTGGAGTACAGAAAGTGTAGAATGGAGCTTAAGAAAGCAATTAGGAGAGCAAAGAGGGGATATGAGAAAGCTCTGATTGGTAAAAGTAGGGAAAATCCCAAGATATTCTATAAGTATATTAATGGGAAGAGGATAACCAGGGAAAGAGTAGGACCCATTAGGGACCAAGGGGGAAATCTGTGGGTGGAGCCAGAGGACTTTGGTAGGGTGTTGAATGAATATTTCACATCTGTCTTCACTCAACAGAATGAGGAAGTAGATATGGAACTCAGAGAGAGAGACTGTGAGGTTCTTGAGCAAATTGTCATAGGGAGTGACAAGGTATTGGAGGTTTTGACAGGCTTAAAAGTGGACAAATCTCCAGGTGCAGCCGATTTGTGCACCAGGATGCTGTGGGAGGCGAGGGTAGAGATTGCAGGGGCTCTGACCCAAATTTTTAATTCCTCTCTGGCCACTGGGGAGGTGCCAGAGGACTGGAGAACAGCTAATGTAGTCCCACTATTTAAGAAAGGTTGTAGAGATAAGCCAGGGAACTACAGACCAGTGAGTTTCACGTCAGTGGTAGGGAAACTATTGGAGAAAATTCTAAAGGAGAGAATCTATCTCCACTTGGAGAGGCAAAATTTGATTAGGAACAGTCAGCATGGCTTTGTCAGAGGGAGGTCATGCCTAAAAAATTTGATTGAATTTTTTGAGCATGTGACCAGACGTGTAGATGAGGGTAGTGCAGTTGATGTAGTTTTCTTGGATTTCAGCAAAGCCTTTGACAAGGTCCCACATGGGAGACTTATCAAGAAAGCAAATTCACATGGGATACAGGGTAACTTGATAAGGTGGATTCAAAATTGGCTTAGCTGTTGGAGACAGAGAGTGATGACAGATGGCTGTTTTAGTGACTGGAAGCCAGGGTCCAGTGACATACCACAGGAATCTGTGCTGGGTCCCCTATTGTTTGTCATTTATATAAACGACATAGATGACTATATGGGAGGTAGGATCAGTAAGTTCGCGGATGACACAAAGATTGGCCGAGTGGTTAACAGTGAGGTTGAGTGTCTTGGGTTACAGGAAGATATAGATGGGATGGTCAAATGGGCAGAAAAGTGGCAGATGGAATTTAACCCTGAAAACTGTGAGGTGATACACTTTGGAAGGAGTAATGTGACACGAAAGTATTCAATGAATGGCCTGACACTGGGAAGTTCTGAGGAATAAAGGGACATTGGCGTGTTTGTCCATAGATCCCTGAAGGCAGAAGGGCAAGGTTAATAGCGTGGTAAAAAAGGCATATGGGACACTTGCCTTTATCAATCGGCATAGATTACAAAAGCAGGGAGGTCATGTTGGAGTTGTATAGAACTTTGGCAAGGCCACAGCTGGAGTACTGTGTGCAATTCTGGTCACCACATTATAGGAAGGATGTGATTGCATTGGAGAGGGTGCAGAGGCGATACACCAGGATGGTGCCTGGGATGGAACATTTAAGCTATGAAGAGAGGTTGGATAAGCTTGGGTTGTTTTCGCTGGAGCAGAGAAGACTGAGGGGTGACCTGATCGAGGTGTACAAGATTATGAGGGGCATGGACAGGGTGGATAGGGAGCAACTGTTCCCCTTAGTTGAAGGGTCAGTTACTAGGGGACACAAGTTTAAGGTGAGGGGCAGAAGGTTTAAGGGGGATTTGAGGAAGAACTTTTTCACCTAGAGGGTGGTGACAGTCTGGAATGCACTGCCTGGGAGGGTGGTAGAGGCGGTTGCCTCACATCCTTTAAAAAGTACCTGGATGAGCACTTGGCACGTCATAACATTCAAGGCTATGGGCCAAGTACTGGCAAATGGGATTAGGTGGACAGGTCAGGTGTTTTAATGCATCGGTGCAGACTTGATGGGCCAAAGGGCCTCTTCTGCGCTGTATTATTCTGTGATTCTGTGATTCTGTATGTGGGGTGCTAGTAATCATAGTTTAAAAAGGACATACATGGGCTTTATTTAATTATCAAGGGCACAGCAAGTTTGAAAAGAGATGTTCATATACTTTATGCAGCTTTTCCTTGCAATAATTATTTCTGATTGGACACCCACTGCAGTGCTTCTTATCTCCTGTTTTAATGGTTGATTAAGTAAATACATTGGGTGGCCCACATGGAGATCAACATCTCAATGTGGCTTTGTCATATAAAATGCAAAAATGTGCAAGTCAGAACAGCAGAACAATGATCAGGATAGGGGAGAAAATTAATCAGAGAAAAAATAATTTCAAACTTACCTCCCTAATTATAGCCTCCCCGCTAAGAAGACATTGCCTTTCTTTTTTGGCTTATCAGCCAGTCAACATCTCTGTTGACTAGCCTTTCAATTTATCAACAGTGCAACATCATACAGGACAAAGGTCTTCTTTATGTGAATGCTGAAAGAATTTGTGCCCTTGGGCACTCAGTTTACTGCTTTGTTTCCTTCAGTAACATTGCTAAATTCTATGCCATTGTTCAGTAATCTTGTCAGATCAGGGAGGCTGACAGTAGCAAAGTAGAAACCATTAAAAATTTAAAGTTCACTTCCCCAGCACAGCCCCATGGATATTCAGGACAATCCACCAGGCATTTGTAAAATTGGCACAAATTTACAGATTAAATTTAAAAAACTTCTGTGACAGAATTTAATGTGAATTGTGAGAAAGTTGGCAGTGTCACTACTCATACTGGTTTGATGGTGATATTTCTCAACAAATACGGTTCAGTCATGCTAAATATTAAATAGCTTTCAATGAATAGAAATAACATTCTTGCTGAAGAATGCGTGATATCTGTATTTAGAATTGGATGCACTGGGATTCCACCAAATCAATTTTTCCAACAAAACCTTTCTACCTCACTGCAGTTTTATCAACATAACAAATAAAGTAGACTCACTTTGATAAACAAGTCAAAATCTATACATATTCAAACTTCTCCAGACTGTATTTAATATAAAACTAATATAAACACATCAACATGTAAATGTTATAAAATGAATATATTATGGAAATCTATACAAATCTGAGCTGTGATTGATTGAGTTGGGATGATGCTAAATCAACTTTACTCATTTCGAAAATGGTTTACAATAATGAATTTTCTGGGTTTGCTAATATCAATTTTTTTCCTTTCATTTATTTTGTTGACAGCTCAAAGATGCTGGGTGCATTTCGTTCCACAGCAGCTGTTGATATATTTGCTCTCTCCAGCTATGGACAAAGTAAGATCATGCTAATTGTCAGTGACAGGAAGCCCACACACGTCTTGATCCAAGCTGCTTTGAGTGGGGAGCTGCATTCAGTTGGTTATGCCCAAAGCTCTGGAATTCCCTTCCTAATCCTCTCCTCCTTTCTACCACTCTCTCCTCCTTTCATCATCATTGGCAATCCCTCTGTCAATGATGATTCTTCCTTGTGAATGGCTGAGTGGAACTGAGATGTCAGTGTTGGCTGTGGATTCGCAGATGGCTTATGAGCCCTACCTTAGCCTGCAAGCTCTCCCACAGTGAGGACATCATTTGTTGGCTGATAGAGGTGGTGGCCGTGGATTGTTAGCTCAAGCAGCTGCCCTCTTTTTCCGTCTCTCTTGCTGTTCTCTCTCAGTGGCTGCTCATGTCGATTGGAAGGCCTTGACACCAATTGTGATGATGGATCACCTTTTTGGTCACAATTGGGCATCTGCTTCCTACGTGTTTATGTTATAGAGCAAACCTTCATGGAGGCTTTGAGATTGTCTTTGAAACATTTCCTTTCGCTTCCATGTGAACCGGCTCCTGGCATAGCTCTGAGTGGAGCACCTGTTTGGGCAGTCTTGAGTTGAGTATTCTGACGACATGTCCTATTCATTTCAGCTGGCCTTTATACTTGGTATGTCTGTGTCTTGGAGGACACTCATGATTGTTCCTCTGTCCTCCCAATTGATTCACAAGATCCTTCTAAGACAGCATTGATGATGTTGTTCTAGGGCCTTGATATAGCGTCTGTAAGTTTCAGCGCTGTAGAGAAGCATGGGGAGAATCACTGCCCGATAAACTTTTAGTGTAGGGTCTGATATCAAGTTTCTCAAAAATGCGAATATGCAATTTATCAAAGGCTGAGCGAGCACATTGGATTTGGTGGTGTACCTCTTCATCAGTATCAGCTTTTTAGGATAGATAGCTTCCAAGATATGGCACCACTTCACCATGAATCTCAATTGAAGGCTTTAGATTTGATGAGGGTTGGTCGAGGACTTTGGTCTTCCTGGTCTACAAGGCAAGTCCCATGTTCTCATAGGCTTTGGTGAACACATTGTCTGTTGTAGTTCTTCTTCAGAGTGAGCATACTGTGCGATAAGTTATTACCACACCGGGGGTGGGGGGAGCTTGTCAGCAGTAAGTTGCAGCACTGTTGCAAGAAAGATTGAGAATAGTATTGGTGTAATGACACACATACACCTGATATGTTTGTTCTCATCAGCAATGAGCAAATTAGGATCATGCTAATTGTTAGTGGCAGGAAGTAAACTCACACACTTCTTGATCCAAGCTGCATTCAGTGTGTGTTTGCTGGAAAGGGTCGAGTTGTTCAGCCACCAAATCCATAGAGAGTGCGGCCCTGCCATTTCAGAGCATACACCACATCCATGGCATTGACTGTCTTGCGCTTGGCGAGCTCAGTGTAGGTGACCACATCCCTGATCACATTCTCCAGGAAAACCTGCAAGTCTCCTCATAGATCAAACCCAAGATCTGCTTGACCCCGCCACAGTGAGCCAGGTGGCGGATTGCTGGTTTGGTGATGCTGGATATTATCATGAAGCGCTTTGTGCTGCCACTTTGCTCCGACTTTGCACAGTCCTTTGCCTCCTTTACCTCTGTCAGACATGATGATTCTTCACTCAGATCACAGATCTGGAATTCCCTTCCTAAACCTCTCCTCCTTTCTACTTCTCTCTCCTCCTTTAAGTTGCTCTTTAAAACATACATCTTTAATCAAGCATTTGACCACCTGTCCTAATTATTACTCAGGTGGCTCAGTGTCAAATTTTGTTTGATAATACTCCTGTGAAGCGCCTTGCGAGATTTTATTCTGTTAAAGGTGGTATATAATAATGCAAATTGTCATTGTTGTTGTCAAGCTCGCACATTCCCATTATTCTTTAAATTACCAAGGGATCCTGAGATTGGGAGGAAAGTTTAAAATACACAGTGAAATGAATGCACATGTAGAATGAGGTGAAATGATTTTAAAGAAAGAGACAAATAGGAGAGATTATTAAAAATGTTATGTCCTTGTGCATGTCCTGTCTGTATTATTGGATTTCCTATTGTCACACCTTTGTGACAATCTTTGGGCAACCTTATTGTATTATATATTCCTATATGCACATTTATAGTGGAGTTTGCCTGGCTAATCTTGTCACTGTCATTGAGTTATTAGGTGATGGTAAGGGGAATTAGCAAACCTTTCACCTTGAATTTCCATGAGTGTTCTCCTTACCTTCCATTGTCACTTTGGGGGAAGATTGGAGGAAATGATGGAGAAACAGCAGAAACAGTCACTGCCTCTATGTTGTCAGACTACTTTCAGATTGAGCTGAAATGTCCCGCCATTAAACATTGGGAAGACTGAAGCCACTATCTTCAACTCCAGCCACAAACTGTACCCATACGATTGATTCCATTCTGCTCCTTAGTCATTATCTCAGGGTGAACCAAACTATGTGTAATCTTAGCATCCTATATATAGGAAAAGGATATGACTGGCAAAAACATCATATGAAAGGGCTAACCCAAAATAATCTGGTCCAATAAGCCCACCCCTTCTAGAAATGGTGCAGTCACATACATCATTGGTTTGTTATGATCTGGAATTCACTACCTGAAAGGATAGTAGAAGCAGCTTCAATAGAAAGTTTTCAGCAGTAAATTGGTTATATACTAGAAAATAAAAATGTCCAAGGATACGGGGAAAGAGCAGGAGTGCGGGTGGAATTGGATAACTCTTTCAAAGAGGCATGGTAGGTCAAATGACCAATTCTATGATTTCCCCATCATGCAATCTCCTGAGTGAGGTAAAGTAAAATAGAGGTTAAAAAAGCTGACACCAATATAAGACATTTTATTCTTCAACTCCCTAAAACAATTAAGCAAAGTTCCAGGTAACTTCATTAACCCTTTGGTGTCAACCTTGTCTAAGTAGTGACCTCTGAATCAGGGTACGGTAGCACAGTGATTATGTTACAGACTGAGTAATCGGGATGCCTGGACTAATGTTCTGGAGATATGAGTTCAAATCCCACCATGGCAACTGGTGTATTTAAAATCAATTAAATGAATCTAGAATTTTTTTTAAATGTTATGATCAGTAATAATGACCATGAAACTACTGGATTGCCATAAAAAGCCATCTGGTTCACCAATGTCATTTACAGAAGGAAATCTGCTGTCCTTACCCAATATGGCCTATATGTAACTCCTGACCTACCTCAATGTGGATGACTCTGAATTGCCTTCTGAAATGGCTTAGAAAGTCAATCAGTTGTATTCAAGAAGGTAGCTCACCACCACCTTCTCAAGGGCAATTAGGGATGGGCAATAAATGCTGGCCTTGCCAGTGATGTCCACATCCTGTAAATGAATAAAAATAAATGTTGGTCAGGATTTTATCCAGGTGACGGGGATCTCGATGTTTGGCAAAAGTGCTGCCAAGAGCCCCTCGTTGCCCCTTCTGTGAGAGACCTGCTAAATGAAGTGCCAATTAGGCACTTAACTGGACAGCGGCGGGTCTTCCAGAGATTTAAGGACCCATACGACCGAGGTCCCATCCTCTGAAAGCTGCTGGTCAATCAGAGGCCAGCAGCACTTTCACTGAGCAGTGCTACCATGGAGGCGGTGGCTGCTGTCAACGGTGCACCCACCTGAGGCCCAGGAGCGGTGTTGTACCCAGGCCACAGAGACGTCAGGGTGGGAGGGTTCTCGCAGGGTCTTGGGGAGAGGAGTGTAGGGGGGCCTGCAGCAAGGGAAAGGGGGTGGCTCTGAGCAGGCCCCCTCTTCCTGATGCTGGGTTCCTCATTCAGGCGCTGAGTCATTTAATAGGATTGCAGTCCGCACGGTTTTTCTTGCTGTGCTTCCCATGTGGCGACAGGCCCACCTGCCGCTCAGCTAATTGCAGCGGAGGTGGGATGAGGCCCTTAACTGGGCATTAATTGTCCACTTAAGGGCCTCAATTGGCAGCGGGGTGCGAAGGCTGTTCACCAAGCCACCATCCCACCCAATTATATGCTCTCCCTGCTTCCAAACCTGCTGTGGGAGAGAGCATAAAATTGCCCCCGTTGTTTCAGAACTCACTCCAATGATTTTAGCATGTACTCTAGGTGACACTCCCGTCAGGGAGTGTTGCACTGTTGAAGGTACTATCTTATACTTTGAACGTATACTTAAAGCAGCTCATGGCAGGCGATGGGCTGCCTTGGCAAATACTTAACACTCAACCAACATCAATAAAACAGATTACATGGTTGTTTATCTTGTTGCTATTTGTTAGACCTAGCTGAGTGACATTTGATTCCTGAGTTTCCCTACATTACAACAGTGTCGACATTTCAAATGTACTTCATTGGTTGAGAAATCCTTTGGGGCATTCTGAGGATGAGAAAGGTTACATATAAATGCAAGCTGTTTCTTTTTTACTTAACCAATAAATCCTTCTAATCCCAGTTAACCCATTTTGCCCTGCATCACCGGAACTCTTCTACTGTCGCCAAGACCAGTCCAGCTCCCTTTTGAGGGCTGAAGGGAATCCAGATTCACTTTATCTTTTCCAAAAAGTGATGACTCTTTGAGAAGAATTTCTTCCTAACACATAACTCTTTGCCCAAGAATTTTATGTGGGATGCCCTCTAGTTTTACTTGGAGTCTGTCCTGAAAACTAAAGCCCTAAGGCGAGATATAATTTTGATATCAATACTGAACACAGTATGCTAAGAATGACCATTACAAATATAACAGTACTTTGCAATGGAACACATCACATTTTGCAACAAGCCCGTGTAAATGAAATGCCGGTCGGTGCCAAATTAGGGCATTTTTGATTTGTGGACCTGCACCTATTATGAACTGGATTGAAAATGCCCCCAGATTAATTTATTGTAGGATCATACAGCCAAGAGATAGAGAGAAGCTTTTCATCCCATCATTCTAGGCTACATTGACACACAGAAGCCAGTAATGGTCATGTTGTAGCCTGTTCCCACACCAAATTTGGCTAAAACAGGTGCTCTGTCCCATATAATTGTGTTCTTTAATGGCTCACAAAGACAGCAATGTTCATATGTCATTTAATCACTCCTGCCTTCCATCCTACTTGCTTAGAAACTATTGAATCCCTAACTTCTCCCAGTTCTGATAAAAGATCATCTCCCTGATGTGTTTCTCTCTCTCCACAGATGCTACTGGACATGCTCAGTATTTCCAGAATTTTCTGTTTTTAATTCAACAATGTAGGTTGTAGTCAAGGTCAACTGAGGAACAGTCAGGACTGAGAAACAAATAACTGCGAATTCACATACGATGGATCATTTCACTCGTCTCAACACAGCATGATATCCTGCAGTCACCAGCAACCTTCAAAGTCTCTCCTATTCATGTGGGAGGGGGGATAAAAACACAGAAGCTGCTCTTTTCTAAATGATCCATTGCCAAAATGATAATTGCATTTCAGCTGCAACCTCATGTAATGGAAACAAAGCGAGCCAAATTCTTTATAATCTACGAGATGCTAAAAAAAAATCATCAGCTACCAGACGACAGTAATAATGTGTTGGTACAGACCTGAATTAACTTGCACAAAATGAGACAAAGGACTGCAAAAACGAAGAACTAAACAAAAAGCTGTATCACATCAAGGCAGGTATTTTAGAAACAATTACACTGCAGGATTATTGTACCCAATTTGTCAGCTAAATGTGCATCGAGCATTGATTGCAATATTAAAAGGGGTATATGTGAGGTGTTATCAAAGAAAAAAGAAAAACAGTGAATATTTAGTACAAGTAAAAGCGAAATCAAGAAGGAAACATTCACTGTCACATGGAATGCTGGCACATGTTGACAGTGGCTCCTATTGTCTGTCAAATTCAAAATCAGACATGATATAGGTGTCTGGAAAGAGGCCAGAGCTTATAAACCTTCTGGTACTGAAATATTTTCAACATAATACTGGAACAAACTACATATTCAGAACAATCAGGGTTCCTTTTATAAAAGTATAAATCAAGAAAAGATTGCTTCACTGAATAGAAGGGGAGGATTACAATAAACTCTTTCACTGTTAAACTGGTATGTAACCTGGTAGAATTCTGCCAATGTTGAGAAAACCAAATAAGGTGTTGACTTACATATACATTTAGACACACTACTGCGTGAAGAAAACATTTTTCAAAATGGATTTGAAAACTAGACAGAGTTGTCAGGTTTTCAAGTGGCCAGCACAAAACTGAGCAGTCAGGTTCAAAATTGGACAAGTGGAATTTCACCCTCTCAGTTCCTGTAAGTAGAAAGGGAAGATGAGAATTCAAGTCACTCCAGGGCACTTTAGCAGACTCCTTACCATCTGGTTCCATGGTGGTATTAGGCGAAGATCTGGAGCAAGGTGGCCTGGCAGTCATCTTGGCTTCAGATGAAGTGTGACAAAGGGGTAACCAAAGAAAAGAGGTGTTAACCTCCACACCATGCTTCAGCCAATGAAAACACATAGAGAACATACCTTTCTATAAAAAATTATTGGCTTTACCTGATTGTATTTAGATTAATTACAAAATAGGTTGGGTGAATTTCTTTATTACCAATAGTCATTGTTTCCAGCAAAGTTAGTTTAGAATATACAACATAAAGACTATTGGCCCTTGTAATCTAGGATTTACAGTTAGTCTATGCACAAGCTTAAACTCTTAGTTTGCACTTGGTGACCTGCTTAAATTGCCATGGGACATGACAATTATGAAAACAAAATAATCCAAACACCATAAGAAAAAGAGAGTCTGTTTCGTAACATTCAGCCTGTTCTCTGTGGCCATTGTCACTCAGTGCTCGAGATCACCTTCCTTTGGAAAAGCACTGTAATTACCTGAAAACCATGCTGGGTACATTTATAAACTGTAGTGCTTGGTCTTGAAAGCAGAACAACAGGGAATAATATCTTTCTAGGATGTTGATTGAACTTGTTGACCTCTTGAGGATCACTTTGCACAATATAATAGCAACAGCTTGCTATTGACGCCATGTTCTCATTGTCTGGTATTGCTTTGATTATCTTATGCTACATCTCTAATAACGTGAAGTGGCAGAAAAACACTATGGGGAGGAATTGGCTCTGTAGTAACTGACTTCTAGGTGTTATGAGACCTTCTAATGCTTGAAAATTGTATCTGTGAAGCACGTGAAAATTTCTGATGCGAAGCATGCCAGACCCCAGGTACAGGGGTTTGAGTGACGGAACGTAATAACCACTGGCAGCATGCAGAGCAGGCAGATTCTGATGTCATTCAGTGTGTAACACTAGTTTGACACCAGCATTTCCATTTTCAAACTCCATGTTGCAACGACTCCAGCTGTTAACCTTGCACAGCTAAATAGGATGTGAATCACTTGCAATGGCTTCTCTCCCTGCTCCGTCATCGTTACCTGTGGTGTCCCCAGAGAATCTATCTTTGGCCACCTCCTGTTACTCATCTACATGCTGGCCCTCAGTGACATTATAATACACAGAATAGGTACATTCCAATGAGAAAGAGAAATTTCAAGGGGAGGACCCACTATCCGAGGTTAACTAAAAAAGTTAAAGATCGTATCAAACTTAAAGAAAAAGCATTTAATTACGCAAAGATGGGAGGCAGGTCAGAAGATTGGACGGAATATAAAAAACAGCAAAGAATGACTAAAAGATTGATAAGGAGGGAAAAATTAGAATATGAGTGAAAGCAAGCAAGAGATATAAAAACAGATAGTGAGAGTTTCTATCGATATTTAAAAAAGAAAAGTTAACAAAGTGAGCGTTGGTCATATAGAAAGTGCGTCTGGGCAATTAATAACGGAAAATAAGGAGATGGCAGATGAATTGAGCAGGTATTTTGCATTGGTTTTCATTATAGAGGATACAAGTAAGATCCCAGAAATAGCTGTAAATCAGGAAATGGAAGGGAGGGAGGAGCTCAAGAAAATTACAATCACCAGGGAAGTGGTACTGAGCAAATTGTTTGAGCTGCGGGCTGACAAGTCCCTGGGTCCTGATGGACTTCATCCTAGGGTGTTAAAAGAAGTGGCTAGTGAGATAGCTGATGCGTTGGTTTTAAATTTCCAAAATACCCAGGAATGGTCAGGTTGTCTTCTGAGGAAAGCTGGAGAGGCTAGGCTTGTATCTGCTGGAGCTTAGAACTGTAAGAGGCGACTTGATTGAAACTATAAGATCCTGAGGGCTCTTGACAGGGTGGATGTGGAAAAGATGTTTCGCCTTGTGGGAGAATCTAGAACTTGGGGTCACTATTTAAAAATAAGGGGTCGCCCATTTAAGACAGAGATTGAGGAGAAATTTTTTCACACAGAGGGTCGCGAGTCTTTGGAACTCTCTTCCTCAAAAGGTGGTGAAAGGAGAGTCTTTGAATATTTTTAAGGCAGAGGTAGCTAGATTCTTGATAAGCAAGGGGGGGTTGAAAGGTTACCGGGGTAGGCAGGAATGTGGAGTCAAGGTTACAATCAGATCAGCCATGATCTCATTGAATGGCGGAGCGGGCTCAAGGGGCCGAGTGGCCTACTCCTGCTCCTAATTCATATGTTCATACGTACGTATCATCCGAAAGCACTGCATTGTGATGTTCTCGGGACTGGAGTGAGGTTTCGCCGAGCTTAGTAAGAAATATGAGGCACAGACTGAGACAGCATGATGTTGAACATCTTCTTTATTCTGTTTTACTTTCACTTTCACTTTCAGGTCCCTCTGGTGTCCCCAAAGAATCTTTCCTTGTCCCCTCCTATTTCTCGCCTACATTCTGGCCCTCAGTGACATCATCAGTGCACTGTGTGTGCATGGTAGCCTCATGTGAACAATATGTACAATGCAATTCTCAAAACACTACAGGCGTTAATTTTCACATGTAGGCTGACAAAACTCATCTCTATCACACCATCACTTTTCTTTACTTGTCCTCTGTTGCTAAATTGTTAAATTGCTTATCTGTCATCTGGTACTGGATGAGCAGAAATTTCCTCCAATTAATTATTGGGAAGACTGAAGTCATTGTTTTTGCTCCCCGCTCCAAACTCCGTTCCCTAGGTACCAACTCCATCTCTCTCCCTGGCAACTGTTTGATATTAAGTCAGTCTGTTCACAATCTTGGTGTCACATTTGACCCTGAGACGAGCTTCCGACCTCATAATTGTGCCATCACTAAGACCAGCTATTTCCAGCTCCATAACATCACCCAACTTCGCCGTTCTCAGCTCGTCTGTTCTGAAACCCTCATTTATGCCTTTGTTACCTCTGGACTTGACTATTCCACTGCACTCCTAGCTAGTTTCCCAGATTCTGCTCTCCATAAACTTGAGGTCATTCAAAACTCCACTGCCAGTGTCTTAAATCGCACCAGGTCCTGTTCCCCTATTCCCCTTTGTGCTTGCTGACCTACATTGGCTCCCGGTCAAGTTACGTCTTGATTTTAAAATTCTCATCTTTGTTTTCAAATCCCTTTATGGCATCATCCCTCACTATCTCTGTAATCTCCTCCAGCCCCACAACCCTCTAAGATATCTACACTCCTCTTGAGCATCCCTGATTTTAATTGCTCCACCATTGGTGGCCACACTTGCTGTTGCCCAGGCCTCAAGCTCTGGAATTCCCCCCTACATCTCTCCACCTCTCCATCTCAATTTCCTCCTTTAAGACACTCCTTAAAACCTACCTCTTTGACCAAGCTTTAGGTCATCTGACCTAAAATCTCCTTTTGTGGCTCAAGGTTATACTTTGCTTTATGATGCTCCAATAAAGTGCCTTGAGATGTTTTATTATGTTAAAGGCACTATATAAGTATACGTTGTTGCTGTTGTCATGCCATGCTTGAAGGATCCTGCCAGCAGCACCACTTAAATGAATCATGAACTACTTACAGGTTAATTGCTGAATTATTTCTTCTGGCTGTTGCTGCAATTCTGCACATTTTGTGAGCTTTTTTATACTTGCCGAAAGCTTCAGTCGTCTACAGGGATAAGTCTGGCTTGGTCTGAAGTACTTTTTGTTGATTTAGAAGCTTTCTTTTTATTCTCTCTTGGAATATGAATGTCGCTGGCAAAGCCAACATTTATTGCCCATCCTTAATTGCCCTTGAGAAGATGGCGGTGAGCTACCTTCTTGAACTGCTGCAGTCCGTGTGGTGCAGGTACACCCACAGTGCTTTCTTCTGCAGTGATTTGATACAACAAGGCTATTTCAGAGGGCAGATAAGAGTCAACCACATTGTTGTGGTTCTGGTGTCATGTGTTGCCCAGACCAGGTAAGGACAGCAGATTTACTCTCCTGAAGGACATTAGTGAACCAAATGGGTTTTTATGAAAATCTGGTAATTTATAGGTCATGAATGAGACTAATATTTTATTCCAGATTTATTAATTATTTGAATTTAAATTTCCCCATCTGCCATGGTGGAATTTGAACTCATGTTTCTGGGGCATTAGTCTGGACCTCTGGATTATTAGTCCAGTAACATTATCACTATTACCACTTGTGCTGAAATAAGTTGCTTCCAGACATGGGTAGACTGATAGGCCTTCATTTTGGAATTGAGGATGATTGGGAGAATGAAAATAGGTCACACAAAGCAGGGCAAGTTGCTCGAAGAGGTAGGAGGAGTGGGACAAGGAGTTTTAGCAGCATGGCATTATGCAGAGGGTCTTTAGGGAGCAATTCTCTTACCTTAACTTCAACAAAGGCCAATAATTGAGATGTCTTTGCTACAGTCGAGAGGTTGTGAGTAAAATCTGCCAGATGCTGCAGGTGCAATTGCAAACCTAAAACAGGACATGGATCATATTGCCTGTGGCTGTTGAGGTGATTGTGGCTTTTAACTTTTTATGGCTCCTTCCGGCTGCTGCTGGAGATACAAGCAACATTTCACAGTTTGCAGTACAATGCTACAAAAAGAATGTAATTGGGGCTGTCTGTACAGAGAAAGATAGCTTTATCTCATTCCCTCTTGCTAGAGACAAACAGGTAAAGCAAGGGTGCCATTGACTGCATGCACATTGCCCTATGTGCGCCTCGTGAACTGACTCCCTCAATGTTCAGCTTGTGTGTGACCACAGGCAACACACCATGCAGGTGAATGCCCATTATCCTGGCAATAGTCATGATTCCTTCATTCTGCAGCAGTCGGTTGTTGCACCTGTATTTCAATCAGCCCAGCAAGTCAAAGGCAATAAAGGTTATCCAATCATGACATGGCTCGTGACTGGTTCAGAACCCATACACATGTACACAGCAGACCTACAATGGGCAGAATCTTCCTAGTCCCGCAGAGGCATACTTGAAGGTGGGACAAGAAGGAAATTTAGATATGAGGGTGTTGGATCAGTGTTCCGAAGCATTCTCAGCACTTGGTAATTTTGCCGGAGGCGGGTCATCAAAGCCAGTGGCTATCCGCCCATCAATGACAGGTCGCCAAATTGAAAAGGCAAGTGCCCAATTGTGGTCAGATTGCGGACACCACTAGGATTCTCCCAGTGGTAGGTGGGCACTGGCTATGGTCAAAGCCTGGCAGGTGCCTGGAGGCAGCTTGCTGGCCATATGACTCGAGAGGCCTATTTTAGATTCACTCACAAATGTATTGTTTCTTTAAGTGTTTGCCATTTCTTATCTACCATCATATCTTTTAAAATAGTTTCACAATCAACCTTAGCCAACTCACTCCTCATACCTACATCATTTGTTTTGTTCAGATTTAAACCTGACTTTCGTACCTTAACTAAATCACACGCAAATTCAATATAAAATTCTATTATATTATGATCACTCTTCCCCAGAGGCACATTTAATAATATGTTATCAATTAACCCTGTTTCATTGCACAATATTAGATCTAAAATAGCCCATTCCCTAGTTGGTTCCTTGACATACTGATCTAGAAAATCATCTTGAATGCATTCCATGAACATGTCCTCCACACTAATGTTTCAAATTTGATTTCCCCAGTCTGTATGAAGATTAATGATTACAAAATTTCCCTTGTTACTTGCATCTCTAATTTCCTAATTTATGCTCTGCCTGACGTTACAACTATTACAACTACTGCCAGCAGGCCTATAAATTATTGCCGCTATTGTTTTCTGCTCTGGTTGTTTCTTAGCTCCAACACAAAACGATTGTATATCTTGATATTCTGAGCTAAGATCCTTTCTGTCAACTGTAATCCTGTTATTGTCCTGAGAGAGGACAGTAGGCTCGTGCTCCATGGTGCCACTGAGACAGTGCCTCAGCAATCCAGCTACCATTGGCAAACAGATTGACGGATTGCTGTAAGGCCCTGGAAACCCCTTTGGACAGAGGTATCTAGAGTCTTGATAGTAGTAGTCTGAGCTTACAAGGCAGCACTCAAATCTTTGATGGAAGTTGCTTATGCTGCAATAGAAGATCTGACATCATACGAACATATGAACATATGAATTAGGAGCAGGGGTAGGCCATTTGACCTCTCGAGCCTGCTCTGCCATTTAATAAGTTCATGGCTGAACTGGTTACTCGACATTTCCACCTACCCCGATAACCTTCCACCCCCTTGCTTATCAAGAATCTATCTGCTTCCATTGCCTTTTGAGGAAGAGAATTCCAAAGACTCACGACCCTCTGAGAGAAAAAATTTCTCCTCATCTCCATCTGAAATGGGCGACCCCCTAGTTCCCTAGTTCTAGAGTCTCCCACAGGGGAAACATCCTTTCCACATCCACCCTGTCAAGACCCCTCAGGATCTTCCATGTTTCAATCAAGTCGCCTCTTACTCTTCTAAATTCCAGCAGATACATGCCTAGCCTGTCCAACCTTTCCTCATAAGACAGCCCACCCATTCCAGGTATTAGTCTAGTAAACCTTCTCTGTACTGCCTCCAACACATTTATATCCTTCCTTAAATAAGGAGACCAGTACTGTACACAGTACTCTAGATGTGGTCTCACCAATGCCCTGTGTAGCTGAAGCATATCCTCCCTACTTTTGTATTCAATTCCCCTCGTGATAAATGATGACATTCTTTTAGCTTTCCTAACTACGTGCTGTACCTGCGTACTAACCTTTTGCAATTTATGCACTAGGACACCCAGATCCCTCTGCATCTCATAGTTCTGCAATCTCTCACCATTTAGATAATATGCTTCTTTTTTATTCTTCCTGTCAAAGTGAACAATTTCACACTTGCCCACATTATAGTCCATTTGCCAGGTCTTTGCCCACTCACTTAACCTATCGATATCACTTTGTAGCCTCCTTATGTCCTCTTCACAACTTACTTTCCTACCTATCTTTGTGTCATCAGCAAATTTAGCAACCATACCTTTGGTCCCTTCATCTAAGTCATTTATATAAATTGTAAAAAGTTGAGGCCCCAGCACAGATCCCTGTGGCACACCACTCGTTACATCTTGCCAGCCAGAAAATAACCCATTTATGCCTGCTCTCTGTTTCCTGTCAGCTAACCAATCTTCTATCCATGTCAATATGTTACCCCCAAACCATGAGCTTTTAATTTCTGCAGTAACCTTTGATGTGGCACCTTACCAAATGCCTTCTGGAAATCCAAGTACAATACATCCACTGGTTCCCCTTTATCCATAGCATGTGTAACTCCCTCAAAGAACTCCAATAAATCGGTTAACCATGATTTCCCTTTCACAAAATCATGCTGGCCAAGCCTGATTACCTTGAATTTTTCTAAATGCCCTGCTATAATATCTTTAATAATAGCTTCTAACATTTTCCCAAAGACAGATGTAAAGCTAACTGGTCAGTAGTTTCCTGCTTTCTGTCTCCCTCCCTTTTTGAATAAAGGAGTTACATTCACTATTTTCCAATCTAAAGGCACCTTTCCCGAATCTAGGGAATATTGGAAAATTAAAACTAACGCATCAACTATCTCACTAGCCACTTCTTTTAACACCCTAGGATGAAGTCCATCAGGACCCAGGGACTTGTCAGCCCACAGCTCCAACAATTTGTTCAGTACCACTTCCCTGGTGATTGTAATTTTCTTGAGTTCCTCCCTCCCTTCCATTTCCTGACTTACAGCTAATACTGGGATGTTACTTGTATCCTCAATAGTGAAGACCAATGAAAAATATTTGTTCAATTCATCTGCCATCTCCTTATTATGCCAACATCAAATGCTGCATCATGGTGGGTTCCACAGGTGTGCTTATGGAGGTGACCCCTCATTCCATGTTGGAAAGGATCGATTCTAAGCTGCGTGCAAAGGCCTGTGCCAAGTTGGTGCTGGACTCCTCCATGCTCCTTGGCATTGAACACAGGCTTTCCAAAGCACCAATCTTATTCTATAGCCTGGCCCATCAAAGTCCTCATCTGAGTCTTCAGCAGCAGAACTAGTGTACAATATTGCTCTCCGGTGTGTTGACAATGGTGCTATCCTTTTCCCTTGCATGCTTATACCCGGTATCTCACCAGTTATGGATCGCTCCTCTATCCTATCCACTAAAATATACTTAGAAGCAGTATCTGAGCTGGTGGCTGCCACTGTAAGATGGAGTGATGGTGTTGTGTTCCTCTTCCTCCACTGACTGAGTAGGTTCTAGTTCTCGAGTATCTGAAATGAAAAAGGTACAAGGGTTGGGTTTTCATCAGAGGAGAGGTGAAAGTAAGATGTATATGGTTACACTCTGGGCAGTTTCTCAGTTAGAAGATATTGAGGGATGAGGGAAAAGTGGGATGAGAGACAGAGGGCTAGTTACGCTGATACCCTGATCATTGGCTGCTTCAGTGCCACCATGGCCACGGCCTCAATAATGCTACTTCTCATCACGGCGAACACTGTCACCTCCATGAGTGTTAAAACATGCAGGACACTTGCCTTCCTCCAATTCATTGTGGCTGACTGCTGTTGTGTGCTGCCTTCTCCTGCAAGAAACTGTGAGGTGTGTAAAGGAGTGTCCTGCAATATGTTAGAGTGATGTGACTGTTGTGGTTTAATAGCTGTCAGTGTGTGTGAGCTGTGCATTGTGGCTGTTAGGCTTGCAACAAAGCTAAGTATGTGAGGGTGAGATAAGGCTTATGATTGTTAGGGTAGAATCCTGATTGATAGAGATTGTTGATACGTTGGTTAACGGATGTACAGTGAATTACTCAGTGGATGAGGCTAGTTGGGTAGTTGCTAGGATATACCATTTGAGGATCAACTCACTCACCTTCATAATTTGTGTAAGATCATTAGGCTTCTTCCTGCATTGCATCCATGTTCTAGGTCCGGCACTCCTGGCATTGACCACTGCCTCCTGAGCACGTGTTTGGAGTAACTCCTGTCCCAATGTGGATACAGAGCATGTCTTCTCCTTTTCACTTCTTCCACCAAGGCCTCCAGTGCATTACTGGAAAACTTTTTGCTCTGTCTCTCTCTCTCTCTCTCTCTCATTTTTTTTTATTTCTAAAAAATACTTTATTCATAAAAATCTGTAAAAATTACATTCCCAAACGGTTTAAAACAGCATCAAGTCAAAAAATACAAACAGTGCAATACAATTTCTAATACAAATGCAATACAAAAAGATGATCAGTTTCCTTCAATACAATCATGAGTTGCCTCACAACCCTTCCATTTCATTGTCATGCCATATACATCTTGACATTTACAGCACACAAAATTTTCCTGATACAGTTCAAAGGGTTTCCCATGGATCCAGCCCTTCAGTTCAGCTTGGTGGGGGGACCTTACACTGTGGTCTTTCCCCATTGAGCCTTTGCTGCAGCTGCCCCAAGCTTTAGTGCATCCCTCAACACGTAGTCCTGGACCTTGGAATGTGCCAGTCTGCAACATTCGGTGGTGGACAACTCTTTGCGCTGGAAGACCAGCAGGTTTCGGGCAGACCAAAGGGCGTCTTTCACCGAATTGATAGTCCTCCAGCAGCAGTTGATGTTTGTCTCAGTGTGCGTCCCTGGGAACAGCCCGTAGAGCACAGACTCCTGTGTTACAGAGCTGCTTGGGATGAACCTCGACAAAAACCACTGCATCTCTTTCCACACCTGCTTTGCAAAGACACATTCCAGGAGGAGGTGGGCAACCGTCTCTTCCCCACCACAGCCACCGCTGGGGCATTGTGCGGAGGGGGCGAGACTTCGGGTGTGCATGAAGGATCTGACGGGGAGGGCCCTTCTCACCACCAGCCAAGCTACGTCTTGTTGCTTGTTTGAAAGTTCTGGTGATGAGGCATTCCGCCAAATGACTTTGACGGTCTGCTCGGGGAACCATCCGACAGGATCCACCGTCTCCTTTTCCCGTAGGGCCTTGAGGACATTCCGTGCAGACCACTGCCTGATGGACCGGTGGTCAAAGGTGTTTTCCCGCAGAAACTGCTCCACGAAGGATAGGTGGTATGGCACGGCCCAACTGCATGGAGCGTTCCGCGGCAATGTGACCAGGCCCATCCTTCGCAACACCGGGGACAGATAGAACCTCAGCACGTAGTGACACTTGGAGTTTGCATACTGGAGGTCTACACACAGCTTGATGCAGCCGCACACAAAGGTGGTCATCAGGATGAGGGCCACGTTGGGTACATTTTTCCCGCCCTTATCCAGAGATTTGAACGTCATGTCCCTCCGGACCCGGTCCATTTTAGATCCCCAGATGAAGCAGAAAATGGCTTGGGTGACCGCCACAGCGCAGGAGTGGGGTATGGGCCAGACCTGCGCCACGTAGAGCAACAACGTGAGCGCCTCGCACCTGATGACCAGGTTCTTACCCACAATGGAGGGAGATCGCTGCCCCCACATGCTCAACCTTTGTTGTACCTTGGCTACTCGCTCCTCCCAGATTTTGGTGCACGCCCCGGCCCTTCCGAACCATATCCCGAGCA
Source organism: Heterodontus francisci (assembly GCF_036365525.1). Classification (NCBI taxonomy): domain Eukaryota; kingdom Metazoa; phylum Chordata; class Chondrichthyes; order Heterodontiformes; family Heterodontidae; genus Heterodontus; species Heterodontus francisci. The sequence goes on from NC_090384.1 coordinate 51,333,347, forward strand.
CCTTCAGGTAGTCTGACCTGACGGTGAAGGGGACAAAGGATCGGTCAGCCCAGTTCCCAAAGAACATGGCCTTGCTCTTGCCGTGGTTAACTTTGGCTCCCAAGGCCAGTTCGAACTGGTCGCAGATGCTCATCAGTCTGCGCACGGACAGCGGATCCGAGCAGAAGACGGCGACGTCATCCATGTACAGGGAGGTTTTAACCTCATATTTTTTTTTTCCAAAATATACTTTATTCATAAAAATCTGTAAAAATTACATTGCCAAACAGTTTCCAAACAGCACCAAAAAATACAAACATTGCAAGGGAGATCAGTTTCCTTCAATACTGTCATGAGTTTCTTCCCAACTCTTCCGTTTCACAATTGTCATGTCAATTACAGTTTTACATTTACAGCAATTCAGAATATTAACGATACAGTTCGAGGGGTTTCCCATTGATCCAGCCCCTCAGTCCAGCTTGGTGGGGGAACCTTACACTGTGGTCTTTCCCCATTGAGCCTTTGCTGCGGCTGCCCCAAGCTTTAGTGCGTCCCTCAGCACGTAGTCCTGGACCTTGGAATGTGCCAGTCTGCAACATTCGGTGGTGGACAACTCTTTGCGCTGGAAGACCAGCAAGTTTCGGGCAGACCAAAGGGCGTCTTTCACCGAATTGATAGTCCTCCAGCAGCAGTTGATGTTTGTCTCGGTGTGCGTCCCTGGGAACAGCCCGGAGAGCACAGACTCCTGTGTTACAGAGCTGCTTGGGATGAACCTTGACACAAACCACTGCATCTCTTTCCACACCTGCTTTGCAAAGGCACATTCCAGGAGGAGGTGTGCGACCGTCTCTTCCCCACCACAGCCAACGCGGGGGCACTGTGCGGAGGGGGCGAGACTTCGGGTGTGCATGAAGGATCTGACGGGGAGGGCCCTTCTCACCACCAGCCAAGCTACGTCTTGGTGCTTGTTTGAAAGTTCTGGTGATGAGGCATTCCGCCAAATGACTTTGACGGTCTGCTCGGGGAACCATCCGACAGGATCCACCGTTTCCTTTTCCCGTAGGGCCTTGAGGACATTCCGTGCAGACCACTGCCTGATGGACCGGTGGTCAAAGGTGTTTTCCCGCAGAAACTGCTCCACGAAGGATAGGTGGTACGGCACCGCCCAACTGCATGGAGCGTTCCGCGGCAATGTGACCAGGCCCATCCTTCGCAACACGGGGGACAGATAGAACCTCAGCACGTAGTGACACTTGGAGTTTGCGTACTGGGGATCTACACATAGCTTGATGCAGCCGCACATGAAGGTGGTCATCAGGATGAGGGCCGCGTTGGGTACATTTTTCCCGCCCTTGTCCAGAGATTTGAACATCGTGTCCCTCCGGACCCGGTCCATTTTAGATCCCCAGACGAAGCGGAAAATGGCTCGGGTGACTGCCACGGCGCAGGAGTGGGGTATGGGCCAGACCTGCGCCACGTAGAGCAGCAACGTGAGCGCCTCGCACCTGATGACCAGGTTCTTACCCACAATGGAGAGAGATCGCTGCCCCCACATGCCCAACTTTTGTTGTACCTTGGCTACTCGCTCCTCCCATGTTTTGGTGCACGCCCCGGCCCTTCCGAACCATATCCCCAGCACCTTCAGGTAATCTGACCTGACGGTGAAGGGGACAAAGGATCGGTCAGCCCAGTTGCCAAAGAACATGGCCTCCCTCTTGCCGTGGTTACCTTTGGCTCCCGAGGCCAGTTCGAACTGGTCGCAGATGCTCATCAGTCTGCGCACGGACAGCAGATCCGAGCAGAAGACGGCGACGTCATCCATGTACAGGGAGGTTTTAACCTCATATGCCCAGCCACTGCTTCAATTTTTCACAAACAGATTCAATTCATAAAGGACTCCCACCACTCCTTGCATCACAAAGCATTCCCCTTTAAGTAGCACTAGCCACTCATGGTATCAGACTGCCTGCTGATACATGCAGCCAATGAACACTCCGGGCAGCACTAACTGCACGCAGAAATCTTGTAAAGCAGCAGGAATTTACCGGGCTGCCTGCAACACAATGAACAGGCATGAATCAATCCAATTTAATCCTTTATATCAATGGAATTCAGTTCTTTATTGGGAAGGAGGATCAGAAAAGAATTATGGATTGCCATATCACCAGCATTACTGAATTTGTCAATAACTGCTGAAAGATGTACCTACATAAGAATAGGCGATTTTTTTTTGGATCAAGTGTATCAGATATAAAAGCTCAGTAACATATTTAAGAGTTTCCAAGCCAAGCGACTGAGAAATCCACACAAGTAGATTTTCTCTTTGCCTGATATGGGGAGGATACGCTCGCCCTGCTTCTGAAAGTCCAGAAAGATTTGGTATAAGTTGGTAGACCTTAGACTTAAGGTACATTATGGTACTGCTTGAGTTTAACTAGTCAAAACTCCACACCTTTTTTAAAAATTTGTTTAATGGGATGTGGGCATCGCTGGCAAGGCCAGTCTTTGTGCCCTTGAGAAGGTGGTGGTGAGCTGCCTTCTTGAATGGCTGTAGTCCATCTGGTGCGGGTACACCCACAGTGCTGTTAGGAAGGGAGTTCCAGGATTTTGATCCAGCGACAGTGAAGATGGTGATATGGTGATATATTTCCAAGTCAGGATGCTGTGTGACTTGGAGGAGAACTTGCAGGTGGTGGTGTTCCTAAGTGCGTGCTGCCTTTGTCCTTCTAGGTGGACGAGGCCTCAGGTTTGGAACGTGCTATCGAAGGAGACATGGTGAGTTGCTGCAGTGCATCTTGTATATGGTACACACTGTTGCCACTGTGCATCAGTGGTGGAGGGAGTGAATGTTGAAGGTGTTGAATGGTGTGACGATCAAGCGAGGCTGCTTAGGCCTGGATGGTGTCGAGCTTCCTGAGTGTTGGAGGTGCACTCATCCAGGCAAGTGGAGAGTATTCTACTACACTCCTGACTTGTGCCTTGTAGTTGGTGGACAGGCTTTGGGGAGTCAGGAGGTGGGTTACCCGTCACCAAATTTCTGGCCTCTAACCTGCTCTTGTCGCCACAGTATTTATGTAGCTGCTCCAGATCAGTTTCTGGTCAATAGTAACCCCCAGCGTGTTGATAGTGGGGGATTCAGCGATCGTAATGCTGTTGAATGTCAGGGAAAGATGGTTAGGTTCTCTCTTGTTTGAGATCGTCATTGCCTGGCACTTGTGTGGCATGGGTGTTACTTGCCACTTATCAACCCAAGCCTGAATGTTGTCCAGGTCTTGCTGCACATGAGCAAGGACGTCTTCAGTATCTGAGGAGTTGCCAGTGTTACTGAACACTGTGCAATCACCAGCGAACATCCCCACTTCTGACCTTATGATTGCAGGAATGTCATTGATGAAGCAGCTGAAGATGGTTGGGCCTAGGACACTACCCTGAGGTACTCCTGCAGTGACGTCCTAGGGAGGACATGATTGGTCTCAAAAACCACAACCATCTATCTTTGTGCCAGGTATGACACCAACCAGTTATACCTATCACTACAGATTATGATTACATTCCTAGTCCAGTCAGGCCCACTACATTTTGGAGCATCAGCTTGCATTGTTATCTGGAGCTAATACCAGAGCCATGAACAGCTCCATTTGTTAACCTGTCTTGCTGGTCAAACATTAACAGGTATAATGTGGAACTGCCTGGATCAGCGTTCAGATTGCTGAGTTGGCCACAGAGCATTAGCTTGGTTCCAGGTATGTCATGTTAGAGCCACATTGACCATAAAGAGCACTTCTTACGTCTCATTCGCAAGGTGGCATTTGCAGTGTCCAAGCTTTTCAGGTCTGCATTCTACAGATATTTGTATAATAAACTGTCTTTTGTTTTGACCACCTTCATGTGCGGCTGCATCAAGCTGTGTGTAGATCTCCAGTACGCAAACTCCAAGTGTCACTACGCGCTGAGGGTCTATCTGTCCCCGGTGTTGCGAAGGATGGGCCTGGGCACATTGCCGCGGAACGCTCCATGCAGTTGGGCCGTGCCGTACCACCTATCCTTCGTGGAGCAGTTTCTGCGGGAAAACACCTTTGACCACTGGTCCATCAGGCAGTGGTCTGCACGGAATGTCCTCAAGGCCCTACGGGAAAAGGAGACGGTGGATCCTGTCGGATGGTTCCCCGAGCAGACCGTCAAAGTCATTTGGCGGAATGCCTCATCACCAGAACTTTCAAACAAGCACCAAGACGCAGCTTGGCTGGTGGTGAGAAGGGCCCTCCCCGTCAGATCCTTCATGCACACCCGAAGTCTCGCCCCCTCCGCACAATGCCCCAGCGGTGGCTGTGGTGGGGAAGAGACAGTCGCCCACCTCCTCCTGGAATGTGTCTTTGCAAAGCAGGTGTGGAAAGAGATGCAGTGGTTTTTGTCGAGGTTCATCCCAAGCAGCTCTGTAACACAGGAGTCTGTGCTCTACGGGCTGTTCCCAGGGACGCACACCGAGACAAACATCAACTGCTGCTGGAGGACTATCAATTCAGTGAAAGGCGCCCTTTGGTCTGCCCGAAACTTGCTGGTCTTCCAGCGCAAAGAGTTGTCCACCACCGAATGTTGCAGACTGGCACATTCCAAGGTCCAGGACTACGTGCTGAGGGACGCACTAAAGCTTGGGGCAGCCGCAGCAAAGGCTCAATGGGGAAAGACCACAGTGTATGGTCCCCCCACCAAGCTGAACTGAGGGGCTGGATCCATGGGAAACCCCTCGAACTGTATCGTTAATATTTTCAATTGCTGTAAATGTAAAACTGTAATTGGCATGACAATTGTGAAATGGAAGGGTTGTGAAGAAACTCATGATAGTATTGAAGGAAACTGATCTCCCTTGCAATGTTTGTATTTTTTGGTGCTGTTTTGAAACTGTTTGGCAAAGTAATTTTTACAGATTTTTATGAATAAAGTATATTTTGGAAAAAAAAAATAAACTGTCTTTTGTTTCCACAGTGTAAGGTACCCCCACCAAGCTGAACTGAGGGGCTGGATCCATGGGAAACCCCTCGAACTGTATCGGGAAAATTTTGTGTGCTGTAAAATGTAAAATTGTATATGGCGTGACAAATGTGAAATGGAAGGGTTGTGAGGCAACTCATGATTGTAATGAAGGAAAATGATCTCCCTTGCAATGTTTGTATTTTTTGGTGCTGTTTGAAACTGTTTGGAAATGTATTTTTCACAGATATTTATGAATAAAGTATATTTTGGAAATAAAAAAAATAAAAAAAATAAACTGTCTTTTGTTTGGCAGTAGCAACTACAAATACCTCAGGGTAGAAATTCCAGAAGCCACACATTGTCCCAGATGTGTGCTTGCTGCCATCATGTACTCCCCTGCCTAAAGCAGCCGCTCAATCCCATCCCCAAACCCCACTCCCTCATCTCCACTGAGGGTTCTGCATGAGTCCAGGAACTAAGCAAAAAGATTATAATTTCTTGTTAAAAATGGCTCAAGGTCAAACAGGATCATTCCTTTAATTGAATCTGGAATGAACTCCAACTATTCCAGAAAAATAAAATTTAAAAAAACAAACATATACAAGAGAGAAGAAGGCTACATTTTTGACACAGGATGTTGAAACAAAAGCAATGGCTTAGCTGAGCTGTTTCATTAAACTTGGGAAAGGAAGAAGACCCTTGATGGTTGATATTCTGAGTTGTGCTAACGTCTGGGTGTCTCATCAGGTTGCTGCACATTTTAGAGAACCATTAGCATAATACCTGCCATTTTCCATCCATTAAAATGAATGGGTGGAAGATCGTGGGTTATTCACTGGGGATTTTCTGCATTTTTTAATACATTCTTGGAATGTGGACATCACTGGCAAGGACCATTCCTAGTTGCCCTTAGATGGGAGTGACAGGCCTTCATCCCCTGCTGTAGTCCGCATGTTGTGGATGCTCACACAATGCTGTTAGGTATGCTGTGTTTGGTTTGGTTGACACAAATGACAGCACAGGTTTCAGCATTCTAACATGTGCTTCACTCTGTAAACATCCATCTTTATTCTCATGTATCTGTGTGCCACTAGAAGGGGCCAATATAAATAGACTTACATCAAGTCACACACAGGGTCTTAAAGGTAGTCTGCTCTGGTTATCACAACAGCACAGCAAACACATCATGTTCTCCTCACATATAATAATATCCCCCTTTTTTTTTTAATTACTTGTCCAAAAGAATAAAAGTAAAATTGTGCAGTGATCCTAATCACAGCACAATAACAAACAACAAAGGCATAAGTGTTCAACTGTGCCCTCGAGTGTTCATAGTGGGTTTTTTTCAGTTCAGTGAGTCAATAAAACTAGGTCTTTGTGCATCAATGAATGTGTATCCAGTATTCTCTTTAGCAATTGATTAATGTGTTTTTAAACTTTAATTAACCATTTTAAAAAACAAAAAAACTTGAGCTTTTATAAATTAATTTGCTTTGCTCTAGTAGGCACACTCAGCTCACTTGCTGACAAACTGCTCATACTTCCTGGCATCTTGATATTCTGGCTCAATTTAGCTGACATAGTGAGCCAACTTTACTACACTGCTGTCAAAGAAGTTGTGACCATTGATTTCTCTCCTTTAGGTCTCATGGATGCAGATGCTCCTTCATGTTTCTGAAGCTGGTGTCTGTCAATCTCAGTTTTGACTGGTGTGCTTGCAGTTGCTGCTGCATAGGAAGAGTTTTCCTTACTCTCTCCACTCTGAGCCATCATCCAATCTGCTTGTCACTGATTCCCTCGTGTGGGCTGACTTATTGGCTCAGATTGAGCTGGAGGTTAGATCAGTTCATCCGCCAGTCTCAGGAATTTATTATTAGACTTGTCCGGTCTCTGTCTGAACTAGGTAAGATCTGGGTCCTACTTTGACTTCACACCAGCTTAGCCTCAATTCCAGGCCTTGACTGTCTGGCTGGATTCTGACCAGTTGTCCTATCTCCAGCTCTGGAAGGGGGGCTGCACCTTGTCATACTGCTTCATTGGGGAGACCAAACGCAGATTGGGTGACCACTTTGCGGAACACCTCTGCTTAGTCCGAAAGAAAGACCCCGAGCTTCCAGTTGCTGGCCATTTCAACACCCAGCCCCACACCGCTCTCATGCCCAAATCTCTGACCTGGGACTGCTGCAGTGTTCCGGTGAACATCAACGCAAGCTCGAGGAACAGCACCTCATTTACCGATTAGGCACGCTAAAGCCTGCCAGGCTGAACATTGAGTTCAATAATTTCAGATCATGATGGGCCCCCATTTTATTTTTATTTTTAGTTTTTTTTTTCTTCTTTTTTCTTTGTTTATTTTGTTTTAGTTTGTTTAGTTTGTTTCTACTGTGCCTACCCACTTTTTTTTTCATGTTTGTGCCTGGGACCAGGGCTGTTCATTTTTCTGTCAATTAACACCCTCTCTGTACTAACGCTTTGTCTTTCACTACACCATTAACATACCATTTGCCTTTGATCCATGACTTTCTGGTCAGTTATTCTCTGTGACCTTGTCCTATCAACACCTTCTCTTTTGTTATCTCTTGCCCCACCCCCGCTTTACTTGCTTAAAACCTATTACATTTCTAGCCTCTGCCAGTTCTGATAAAGGGTCACTGACCTGAAATGTTAACTCAGCTTCTCTCTCCACAGATGCTGCCAGACCTGCTGAGTATTTCCAGCATTTCTTGTTTCTATTTCAGATTTTCAGCATCTGCAGTATTTTGCTTTTATTATTTATTGCTTCTTTGCTTGTTGATTTCTGTGTTGAATATTCTAGCTACCCCTTCTACTACATGTTGTTTCAGTAGTCCCTCAGGTGTAGGTATCAGCGTGCTGGTACAACGAGACATCAGTCTCTGTGCTGGGCTGCTTCCACTCTCATTGGGCATGTTATACCAATCCAGGATTACTAGTTCTGAAGTCTTCTTGAGAGTATTCTTTTCTTTCTTCACTGCTGATTTAGCCTTCCCTTTGCACTGGTTCTGTAGTGGTGATGTTGTGATATGCTCGAATTCCCAGTTTTGGGCGAATTCTTCATACAAAAAGGGGCCCATTGTCAGTTATCACCTCTCTGGCCTGCCATATCTTGCAAACTGGACTTTTGTGTATTGGACTCCTGCTGCAACTGTGGTGTCACCTGTTAGCCTATCCACCTCCTAGTATTCACTGTAGTGATCTACTGTAATCAGGTAGTCCTCACTCCAGTAGCTAGACAGATCTGGTGATACAATACCCCAGGGACGTGAAGGTATGTCAAATGTCATCATTGGCTTTTTCTGCTGCTTTGTCTGAAGTACAATGCATCTGCTATATTGTGTCACTTTGTCTTTCAGTTGTGCCACCATTCTCGGCCAGAAAAGAACATCTCTTGCTCATCTGACGCAAACGTCTGCTCCAAGGTGACTGTTGTGGGTACATTGCTTTAGGCACAATTACTTTCATGCCTTTGTAGAGAATTCCATTCTGCATTGTTATCTCCTCACTGAAATTGAAGTACTCTCGAACTGATACTGGTACTTCCGCTCTGTCATCTGGCCATCCATTCATCACCATGGACAGCAGCGTCTGTCGTGTCTGATCCCTCAGTTTCTCTTTCTGGAGCTAGATGGATATCACATAACTCACTCCTCGGTAGTCTGCTTGATTAATCTGTTTGATTTTATCATAAATTAGATCAGCCTTTCGGCTATGGGGTTCCTGTATGTAGTCTCTACTCAACCAGTCAACTATGTACATCTCCTTCCCAGGACAGTACTTGACATCTAGCTGGTAGTTCTGCAATCTCAACATCATTCTTTGCAGCCTCTTTTATGTACTGTGAATGGCTTTGCTGAAGTTTGGAACAAGTGGCTTGCGATCTGTGTGCACCATAACCTTCCTCCCTTGCGTGTACTAGTTCTCACAGCTGAAGATTGTGGCCAAAGATTTCTTCTCCATTTAAGCATAGTTGAATTCTGCTTTGCTCAAGACTTGTGAGGCAAAGGTAACTGTGGGCCATTCTGAAGAAGGGTGGCTCCAGGTCCTTTCTCTGATGCATCACATTGAATTGTGACCTCTTCATGCAAGCTGTAGTACTTCAGCACTGGAACTTGCATGAGAAGTTGTTTGAGCTCATGTGGTGTTTGAGTGTGGTGTTCTAGGCACTCAAAGTGAACATCTTTGTCCATCAATCTTCTTAGTGGCTCTGCAACACGAGACAGTCTGAGTAGGAACTTTGCCAGGTATGTAACACACCCAAGAAGATGCTGCTCTGCCTTCTTGACTTTAGGGACTGGCATCTCCATGATGACCTTTATTTTGTCCAGATCTGAGTGCAGGCCATCATCTTGTAGTATAAGGGTCTGAAAGGGTTAATGTTGAGACAGTATAATGAATACCTCCCACCATGATTATGTAAGAGATCACATGTGAGAAAGACTGGGAGGGAGATGCAGAGTGGCTTCAGAGGAGTCACACTGACTTATGTAAAGCTGTAAACAGTTAGAATGTAATAAAAAGTTAATGCCCAAACTACTGAAGACTCGGTAATCTCTCTTAGCCAATATACTAAGATCGCAGCTGACTAACCAAACATACAACACCTCTGTCAGTAATTGTCCCAGATAAGGCACTGATGAGAAATGAAGTTGAAGCTTCTTCTTGTTGAACTTCAAGTTGACTTCTCTTGCTCTCTGCAGAAACTTGGCTAAGTTCTTGTCAGGGTCTGTTACTGCTTCCTGGTGGGTGTCACTACTGCTGAATACCAGAAAGTCATCAGCTATGTTATCAACAATCTCAGCCTTAAATAATTTCATGCTGGCATCATTGAAACACTTCTGGGGTTGTCACTATCCCAAATGGCATACGTATCCATCTGTAACAGCCTTAGGCTGTAGCAAACATTGTGAGAAGACTGCTTTCCTCAACTAATTTCACTTGCTAAAACTCGTCTTTAGTATCAAGAACTGAGAAGACACGAGATTTAGATCGGAGGACCAGGGGACTGCTGGGTAAGTGAAAACTATATATTTGGGCGGTGGCTGTATCCGAGACACTACAAGTGTAGTGTCTCCCACCCACCCTCCTCCTCTAACCAAAAAAAAGGACTCTGGTGTGTTGATAAGGTAAGCTTTTTATTTAAAAAGTTCTGTCCGTCGGATTGCGAAGCTAACAAATTTTGACTTTTTTTGGGGGGTTTTCAGTAGATTTGTTGGGAATTTAGAATAGTGGGAATGGAGGTCAAGGCAGTTGTATGTTCCTCCTGCAGAATGTGGGAGGTAAGGGTCGCCAAGAGTGTCCCTGCTGACTGCATCTGCGGGAAGTGCACCCCAACTGGAGCTGGAGCTGGATGAACTTCGGATCATTCGGGAGGCGGAGGGGGTTATTGAGAGGAATTATGGGGAGGTAGTCACACCTCAGGTAAAAGAAGTAGGTAGATGGGTTAGCGTCAGGGGAAGGAGAGGGAACCAGCAGGCAGTGCAGGGATCCCCTGTGGCCGTTTCCCTCAACAACAGGTATACTGTTTTGGATACTGTTGCGGGGGACGACTTACCAGGGGTAAGCAATGGGGTACAGGTCTCTGGCACAGAGTCTGTCCCTGTTGCTCAGAAGGGAAGGGGGAAGAGGAGCAGAGCATTAGTCATTGGGGACTCCATAGTTAGGGGAACAGATAGGAGGTTCTGTGGGAACGAGAGAGACTCACGGTTGGTGTGCTGCCTCCCAGGTGCCAGGGTTCGTGATGTCTCGGATTGTGTTTTTGGGATCCTTAAGGGGGAGGGGGAGCAGCCCCAAGTCGTGGTCCACATAGGCACCAACGACATAGGTAGATAGAGAGATGGGGATTTAAGGCAGAAATTCAGGGAGCTAGGGTGGAAGCTTAGAGCGAGAACAAACAGAGTTGTTATCTCTGGGTTGTTGCCCGTGCCACGTGATAGCGAAGCGAGGAATAGGGAGAGAGAGGAGTTGAACACGTGGCTGCAGGGATGCTGTAGGAGGGAGGGTTTTGGTTTCCTGGATAATTGGGGCTCTTTCTGGGGTAGGTGTGACCTCGACAAACAGGATGGTCTTCACCTGAACCAGAGGGGTACCAATATCCTGGGGGGGAGATTTGCCAGTGCTCTTCGGGGGGGTTTAAACTAATTCAGCAGGGGAATGGGAACCTAAATTGTAGTTCCAGTATACAGGATGTTGAGAGTAGTGAAGTCAGGGATAAGGTTACAAGGACACAAGAGGGCACTGGCAAGCAAGAACTTGGTTTAAAGTGTGTCTACTTCAACGCCAGGAGCATCCGGAATAAGGTGGGTGAGCTTGCAGCATGGGTTGGTACCTGGGATCTCGATGTAGTGGCCATTTCGGAGACATGGGTAGAGCAGGGGCAGGAATGGATGTTGCAGGTTCCGGGATTTAGATGTTTCAGTAAGAACAGAGAAGATGGTAAAAGAGGAGGGGGTGTGGCATTGTTAATCAAGGAGAGTATTACAGCGGCAGAAAGGACGTTTGAGGACTCGTCTGCTGAGGTAGTATGGGCCGAGGTTAGAAACAGGAGAGGAGAGGTCACCCTGTTGGGAGTCTTCTATAGACCTCCAAATAGTTCCAGAGATGTAGAGGAAAGGATAGCGAAGATGATTCTCGACAGGGGCGAGAGTAACAGGGTAGTTGTTATGGGGGACTTTAACTTTCCAAATATTGACTGGAAATACTATAGTTCGAGTACTTTAGATGGGTCAATTTTTGTCCAGTGTGTGCAGGAGGGTTTTCTGACACAGTATGTAGACAGGCCAACCAGGGGCGATGCCACATTGGATTTGGTACTGGGTAATGAACCCGGCCAGGTGTTAGATTTAGATGTAGGTGAGCACTTTGGTGATAGTGATCACAATTCGGTTAGGTTTACCTTAGCGATGGGCAGGGACAGGTATATACCGCAGGGCAAGAATTATAGCTGGGGGAAAGAAAATTATGATGCGATTAGGCAAGATTTAGGATGCATAGGATGGGGAAGGAAACTGCAGGGGATGGGAACAATCGAAATGTGGAGCTTATTCAAGGAGCAGCTACTGCGTGTCCTTGATAAGTATGTACCTGTGAGGCAGGGAGGAAGTTGTCGAGCGAGGGAGCCGTGGTTTACTAAAGAAGTTGAAGCGCTTGTCAAGAGGAAGAAGAAGGCTTATGTTAGGATGAGACGTGAAGGCTCAGTTAGGGCGCTTGAGAGTTACAAGCTAGCCAGGAAGGATCTAAAGGGAGAGCTAAGAAGAGCGAGGAGAGGACACGAGAAGTCATTGGCGGATAGGATCAAGGAAAACCCTAAGGCTTTCTATAGGTATATCAGGAATAAAAGAATGACTAGAGTTAGATTAGGGCCAATCAAGGATAGTAGTGGGAAGTTGTGTGTGGAATCAGAGGAGATAGGGGAAGCGTTAAATGAATATTTTTCGTCAGTATTTACGGTAGAGAAAGAAAATGTTGTCGAGGAGAATACTGAGATACAGACTACTAGGCTAGATGGGATTGAGGTTCACAAGGAGGAGTTGTTAGCAATTTTGGAAAGTGTGAAAATAGATAAGTCCCCTGGGCCAGATGGGATTTATCCTAGGATTCTCTGGGAAGCCAGGGAGGAGATTGCAGAGCCTCTGTCCTTGATCTTTATGTCGTCATTGTCGACAGGAATAGTGCCGGAAGACTGGAGGATAGCAAATGTTGTCCCCTTGTTCAAGAAGGGGAGCAGAGACAGCCCTGGTAATTATAGACCTGTGAGCCTTACTTTGGTTGTGGGTAAAATGTTGGAAAAGGTTATAAGAGACAGGATTTATAATCATCTTGAAAAGAATAAGTTCATTAGCGATAGTCAGCACGGTTTTGTGAAGGGTAGGTCATGCCTCACAAACCTTATTGAGTTTTTCGAGAAGGTGACCAAACAGGTGGATGAGGATAAAGCAGTGGATGTGGTGCATATGGATTTTAGTAAGGTGTTTGATAAGGTTCCCCACGGTAGGCTATTGCAGAAAATACGGAAGTATGGGGTTGAAGGTGATTTAGAGCTTTGGATCAGAAATTGGCTAGCTGAAAGAAGACAGAGGGTGGTGGTTGATGGCAAATGTTCATCCTGGAGTTTAGTTACTAGTGGCGTACCGCAAGGATCTGTTTTGGGGCCACTGCTGTTTGTCATTTTTATAAATGACCTGGAAGAGGGTGGGTTAGTAAATTTGCGGATGACACGAAGGTCGGTGGAGTTGTGGATAGTGCCGAAGGATGTTGTAGGGTACAGAGGGACATAGATAGGCTGCAGAGCTGGGCTGAGAGATGGCAAATGGAGTTTAATGTGGAAAAGTGTGAGGTGATTCACTTTGGAAGGAGTAACAGGAATGCAGAGTACTGGGCTAATGGGAAGATTCTTGGTAGTGTAGATGAACAGAGAGATCTTGGTGTCCAGGTACATAAATCCCTGAAAGTTGCTACCCAGGTTAATAGGGCTGTTAAGAAGGCATATGGTGTGTTAGCATTTATTAGTAGGGGGATCGAGTTTCGGAGCCACGAGGTCATGCTGCAGCTGTACAAAACTCTGGTGAGACCGCACCTGGAGTATTGCGTGCAGTTCTGGTCACCGCATTATAGGAAGGATGTGGAAGCTTTGGAAAGGGTGCAGAGGAGATTTACAAGGATGTTGCCTGGTATGGAGGGAAGGTCTTACGAGGAAAGGCTGAGGGACTTGAGGTTGTTTTCGTTGGGGAGAAGGAGGAGGAGAGGTGACTTAATAGAGACATATAAGATAATCAGAGGGTTAGATAGGGTGGATAGTGAGAGTCTTTTTCCTCGGATGGTGATGGCAAACACGAGGGGACATAGCTTTAAGTTGAGGGGTGATAGATATAGGACAGATGTCAGAGGTAGTTTCTTTACTCAGAGAGTAGTAGGGGCGTGGAACGCCCTGCCTGCAACAGTAGTGGACTCGCCAACTTTAAGGGCATTTAAGTGGTCATTGGATAGACATATGGATGAAAATGGAATAGTGTAGGTCAGATGGTTTCACAGGTCGGCGCAACATCGAGGGCCGAAGGGCCTGTACTGCGCTGTAATGTTCTAATTCTAATTCTTGGTAAGATGTCATCCACAGTGGGAATAGGGTAGTCTGGGCACTTCAGAGCCTTATTCAAGTCCCGAGGTTCAAAGCAGATTCAAAGTTTATTAGGCTTCTTTACAATTACTGCACTTAAAGGTAGCTGCTCTGGTTGTTACAACAGCACAGCAAACAAGACATTTTCACCTCACATACCATAACATTCTGACAATGTTGGATAAGCACAGCAGTGAGCAAGATCCCCAATCAATAGTAAACTCAGAGAAACTTATCCCCTTGCTGTACAAGACTAAGATCTATCCTTCATTAAATAAAGTCCTGCCCATGTGTCTATGTGGATGTTAAAGTTCTAGTGGGAAGATAGCAGGCTTGGTATCCTGGAAGGATGACATCACATCAGTCAAGTGTCCAATGCCATTTGAAGCCATCTTTTAGGGCGTGAAGGTGCTCTGCTGAAAGGAGGTGACTTCCTTCTGCATATTTTTTCTTTATTTGCTTTGCATTTAGTATGGCTATTAGGTATTGCAACATAAGGAAACCTTTCACTCATCGAACTTTGGCTTTGGTGTGTTAGTCTTTGCCAAGACTTAACGTTGAAACATGAGCTGATCTCTCAGACGCGAGGACATCAGTATGCTGGAAATGTACTCAAATATGAGTTAATATGCCCGTTACCATTAGTACATTCAACTCAATTACAATAACAAATCAAAATAAACTGGTTATTGAGGAAAACCTATTTAAAAACAAACACAGGCAACCTTGAACAAGACCATCGACCATATCTGTTTGATCACTATGTCTGCAGTGAAATATTAAAAAATTATTGTCACTTATGACCAAAGCGTTAATTCTTGTTCACACTGGTTAGGCTTATCTAAATCAAAGGATTGTGTAATGATGTCCCAGCTGCATGATTTACTGAAATGTTAAAAATTATTTGTACCAGATAATATTGAGATGTAGACCGGAGCTGGGGATTATATGGTGATCTGGTTAAATTATTCAAAACTTGTTTTCTGAATAGAGCGTTGTGTTTCAGAGTTAATGTTGTCTGTCATGGAAATATGCCTGGAGCAGCCCTGGGAATTTGATAGTAGATCACATCAGTGGGCAGGTGCTACATGTATCTGAGATATTCTTTCTTGGCAAAGGAAAATGTAACATCTTGTCACCAGAGCCTCACTTCCTGCCATCTAACAATGTCAGTAGCTATGCTGAATTCTATATTCTACCCTAACAAGTCAAAGGAGGTTGTGAAGAAAACATAGAGCTTTTTTTTAATTGAGTACCCGAGCAGTCTATCAACATATCTTTATTACATAAGAAAATTCATTAATATAGTATCTTAGCACAACAAATTATTTCAAAGTTTACAATGAAGGCTTTTGGAATGCAGTAGCAGTTGTTTTGTTGGAAAACATGTCAACCATTCTGCAGCATTACCTTGGTTCAACATCTCAACTGCAGGAAGTACCTCCAACAAAGCAGTACTCACACTGGTGTGTCAGCCTAAATTGTATGCTCAAATCCTGGAGGGAGATCCAATCCCATAACCTTCTAATCCAGAAGTTAAGGTGCTACAAATTGTGCCAAGCTTAGATTGTTAGGTTAGGTTTTTTTAATACTTATATTTCTAACTACAGCTTAGATCTGATTTCATGTTTCAACAGTTGTGTCCTTTGTAACCAAAGTATAAGCAAATAACGACACACAAATATATTTAACTGAGAAAGAAAGAAAGAAAGAAAGAAAGAAAGAAAGAAAGAAAGAAAGAAAACCTGCATTATCATAGTGCCAGGACACTGAGGATAACTCACTTACTCTTCTTCAAATCGTGCCGTGGGATCTTCACATCCACCTGAGAGGACCAATGGGACCCTGCTTTAATGACTTATTTGAAAGACATCACCTCAGATAGTGCAGCCATATTTGCAGCTATATCAACTTTTTTATGTTGTTCAACTAATCATTTCCTCATTGAATGGAGAAGTGATCTGTCATGTCTTATTACCTTCAGAGGTTCCAGACAGGCAAATTCTTTGAAGACTTCAGATCAAACTCAATAAGCTGAAAAATGCAGAATGATAAATACCCCTGAAACAGTAATTGTAGCTTTGTGAATTTAAGTGAATGTTCAATTGAAAAAGCTATTACTCAGACACATATCTGAACAAATTATTTGAACTGAGTGGCTTAGTTTCTCCCTCAAACAAACTGCTTGGTAACCAACCAAAAATGATATGTATTGAGTTAAGATGGGCAAGATTTCTGTGTCTCAAGCTATTTTTTAAAACCGCAAAATTCTAGAAGTTTACAGTACAAGGGAGTCCATCCAGCCCATCATGTCTGTGCTGGCTGTTTGCTAAAGGTTTTTTTAATTTTTATTTTATTTTAGAGATACAGCACTGAAACAGTCCCTTCAGCCCACCGAGTCTGTGCCGACCAACAACCACCCATTTATACTAACCCTACAGTCCCTATCACCTCCCTACACTAGGGGCAATTTACAACAGCCAATTTACCTATCGCCTGTAAGTCTTTTGGATGTGGGAGGAAACCAGAGCACCCGGCGAAAACCCACACAGACACAGGGAGAACTTACAAACTCCACACAGGCAGTACCCAGAATCTAACCCGGGTCCCTGGAGCTGTGAGGCTGCGGTGCTAACCACTGTGCCGCCAAGTAATCGAAAACCAATGCTACTGCCCCATAATCTTGTATGTTCATCTGCTTTAAATATTTAGCCAATATTATCCAGGCAGTGGAGGAAGACCAAGAAGAGAGTGATGATGAAAGACATGCCATCTGTGAAATTCGGCTTCATAGCACTCCTTTTCTCAGCACTTTGGGTGCCATTTTGCCTCCAAAATTACCTCCATGGAGTACGTACACATTTCTACACTTGTCTATTCCAATGGACTCCAGGCTGGCCTCCCACATTTCACCCTCTGTAAAGAAGAGGTCATCCGAAACTCTGCTGCTTGTGTCATTACTCGTACCAAGTCCCGTTCACCCAAAACCCTTGTGTTTTCTGACCTGCACTGTCTCCTGGTCAAGTACTGCCCTGATTTTAAAATTCCCATCCTTGTTTTCAAATCCATCCATGGCCTCATCCCTCCCTATCTCTGTAATCTCCTCCAGCCCCACAACCCTCCGAGATATTTGTGCTCATCTAATTCTGGCCTATTGAGCATCCCTGATTTTAATCACTCCACCATTGGTGGATATGCCTTCAGATATCTAGGCCCCAAACTCCAGAAGGTCCCAGCATTTGGAGGGGATTCCCTTTCACAGGCAGTGGCAAAGCCATGGGAATGGACATTGCCACTGGCGGACCCTTCCTTGGGCCTTGGAGCAACTGACTCTGATGGCCCCCACCCCACCCCACTGGAGGGCTACAGGGAACCTGCTTCCATGCAGCTGGTGGCCTCCCCACATGGCGGGGAACTGCTCCTCTGCCAGCAAAATGCCAGTGGCCCAGGAATGGAGCTTTTAATTAGTTAAATTGGCTGCCCATCTCTGGTCAGCGGGTGCCAAGAATCTTTCCCAGTGGCGGGACTGCATTGGGGAGCCACCCCGACATATCTCCCTGGTATTTTACTGCACACCTCTCACAGTCTCCTAGCCTGCCACCCAGCGGCTGGTAAAATCTTGCTCCTTGAGTGGCCTACAGTTTCCCTATAAATTATGCACCATCAACAACTTCTGAGCTTATGGCCTCTGATTTCCTTTGTCCAGAGGTGCACTCCCAGCATGGGATTGGTTGAAAGAAGAAAAATTTCCAGAACACCAGGAATATGCCTTGCCTTTTTTATTTCAATAATGTCCCACTGCCATTAACCTCTGCTGTATGTGGCAGATAGGACTTTATTTTAGCCTTTTTTAAGGATATCTAATTGCACCAAGAGCACAGATTACATATTGAGTGCAAGTATTTTACATTTTTCAGGACCTTATGCAAGAATAATACAATTTGAACAGTTGTAAATAATTGTGCTTAAACTATCTGTGCCAGAAATGTAATAGCCAATCACAGGACAATAAATTCTATGGAGGTAATTTAATGTGTTTGCCCTTCTTTCAAGGAACTCTGGCTGCCTGGAGCACAAACAAGTTCTTTGGCTGCATGCCCTTTCATGATTTACTGACCATTAATATGAGTAAATGGAAAATTATGGGAAAGATATGTGCTGGCAACAGGCAAAGTTCCGTGTTGACAGCATAAATTTGTAAAACTACTCCTGATATGTAATACTTAAGCAGCTACTCCAGTGATTATAATAAACGTGAACATGATTATGCTGGGACAGGATGCCGGGAACTGAATGTTGGACAATGTGTTACATTAAATCTGAAAAGGTACTTTGATACACTACTTGTAATGCAACTCTTTTGTAATGTTACCCCAACCAAGTCAACACTAGCACCCGCCCCCCACTCCCCACCCTACCCCCAAAGGTGCAAAGCACAGGAGGTCAATGAGGATGTGAAAGAGAAAGACAGCTTTAAGGTTATGCACGGGACCATTCACTTCAACTGGAGATCAAAGGTGGGAACTTGGGTACAGCAGCCAGCTTATTCTTCCACAGGAGATTCAGGACTCTACCTCTCTCTCAGGCCTGTTCAGTGCTTATCTAACCATCATCACAAGTGTAGTCAAACCTCAGTATAAAACCATTAATATCAGCAAAGTAGTTCTCATCAGAGGCTCATTGTATCAGGAGTGAAATTCTTCTGATTGTAAAGGAACAAGAAAAAGTTTCATTTAACAAGAGACTTACAAGAACAGGATTTGTTGTAATGAAGTTTGATTTCAGACGGCTCATGCATTTTATCCTAGTGTTTCAATTAGGCACTTTACAAACTGAAGGATGCAACAATTTCAGATTATAACCATTGCTTCTCTTTTTTTGGACAGCAGCTATTGGTCATGATTCTGCCGTTGTCATCTCCACCCATCTTTTGTTTCTTTACCTGGGCTGGATTTTAGGATCCCTCCATTGGGAGTGGCGGTGGTTGTGCAAAATGTTGGTGGTCCCGCCTGTGACATCAGTAGCCACCCCGCCGCAATTACGCAATGGGCGGCCATTTTGCATAATGGAGGCAGCCGTCTCCCCAATCACAAGGCAGAGGCAACAATGGAGATGCTGTGTATGGCGTCACCTGATGTTGAAGCGGGTGCTGGTGCCATCTTTAAAAGGCTGCCAGCCCTGCATTCCCTCTCTCCGAGCATTGAGCAGCAGCTTATTAAAGCAAAACCTCTGTGGTTTGCAGAAATTTGTCACTCAGTATGCAGCCCCCCAGGCATCAATCTGATCATGTCAAATGTCAGAGAAATGGTGGCCCCAGACTTCAGTGATGCCTCCCTATTGATTCTCCTCCAGCTGCAGGGGACAGGCGAGAGGTCCTTTTCCCCAGCGATGGCAAGAAAAGAACCTCCCGCCTGATCAAGCAAGCCTGAAGGGAGATTGCAGAAGAGGTTAGTAGCTGTGGGATCACCTGTTGAAACTGGGTCCGGTGTCAGAAGAGGGTCAATGATCTCATGCGTTTAGCTAAGGTAAGTAGCATGTTTTGAAATTATTTGGTGTGATCTGGTTGTCCACAAACGTTATACCACATGGGTGCGAGAGCCATTCCAAGGACAGGACGGTCACAGCAGATTGATGGCAGATGACCGGCCACATATGTGAAACAGTTTCTCTCATTTATACCTTAGCCCAAGTAAGACCTATGACAGGTTGACTCTTTATAAGAGACAAAAGATCCCCAGGTGTTGATTAGGGCCTCATATTAGTATTGCCGTAATGTTGAGATGTTTGGCACTGTTCAATATCTGCATCTTTGCTCTTTCAGGAGAAGAGGGCCCATAACAGGAGGGAGGCAGCCAGGATAAGTGGCAGGTGCCTGACCTGTGGCCTTTAAGTCAGGCCGAAGAAGAGCTGCTGGAACTAGCCGTGAGCCCAGGTGGATGTGTCACCTCAAGTGTGGAGCTCAGGGTCCAAGCTGAAGAAAGTGATTATTGCCAATCAGAGAACAAAGCAATATTCATGTTGATTGAGCTCTGCCATGATGTCCTTAATGGAAAATGTGTACACTAACTCACACGTTTGTTGTTTCAATTTTATCTTGCAGGCCACCACTTTTGTGACTGCAGACACTGAGAGATTCCAGAAACCTCTGAGGACAAGAACCATTCAGATGCACCATCCTGAACCTTCCATCAGTGCAGATACTTTCATCTCGTTGGGCTTCCTCTCGGCTGTAGAATCAAGGTCACAAGTCAGTAAGAGCACCACACACGTGCCTGAGCAGCTGTCTGAGGCTGAGACAGCCGAGGCCACTGACAGTCGGAGGACTGTGGGTGACCAGGTCCATGCTGAGCTCCAAGCTGAGCTCCAAGCTGATGACAAGCCCCTAGTGTCAACAGCACAGGGCATGCTGGGGTTGCAGAGAGAGGTAAGGCAACATCTGGCGGGGCTACCAGTGGTCATGGGCAGTCATGAGAAAAAGATGGAGGAGTCCATCCATGCAATGACTGCTGCCATATCGTAGGCATGTGAGTGCATGGCTTCATCTATTGAGAGATTGGCGACTCTCTTGGAGAGCCACATTCCACAGATGCGCACAGACTTGCGAACCCTCGCCTTGGCCATGAGTTCAGAATAACGGTGGCAGGGTGAGAGCAGGACCAGGAGCCTGGAGAATTTTCCTGCTCTTTGTTCTTCTCTGGTGAGCAGGGAGGTTCAAATGAGACTTGAGTGGGATGAGGAGAGGATGTGCTTCGCATCTGGGGTCTCGCCTCAGGGCATTTCGAGAGTGGACATTGGCTCCTCAACCCCTCCGCCAGTGAGTCCAGCTCCAGCAGCCACAATGCTGGAGGACAGTCCTGCACTGGTGCAGGAGGCCTTCAGGTAGCTGGGGCCCTCCAGGCCTCAGGGACCCAGAGGACAAACGCTGAAGTGGTCCCAGGCCAATGGGCTGCTGAAGATGCGGTTCCGATGCCTTGATATATCTGGTGAAGCCCTAGAGTATGCCCCAGAGAGGGTTGCCTGTATCATGGTGGTCTGTTGCGCTCTATGTAATATTACACTGCAGAGGGAGGAGGCCTTGCAAGAGGAAGACATGCGAAACATCAGACATCCTCTGATGAAGAGGAACCAGAGGACAGACATGGCCAAGCAGCAATGGAAGATCAGAACATGGTGATAGAGGCCTGCCAATGGTGAGCAACGCACAAGGGAGGCAAGGGACAACCTCATAATGATGCGTTTTCAACAATCCTGATATCAACTCAATATGAATGCCCAATATACTCACCATTGTGCATGTAGTTTCCTGCTTCCATACGATCTGTCTCTCCTGAATGAAGATGCAGCGACAATGTGTGCTACTGCCCATGGAACATCACTTATGCAATCAAACCTCACGCTCATTGCCATGATAATGATATCAGTGGTCACACCGGCAATGCTGTAAACCTTATGAGTCACAATTAAGGCATATTGGAATTTGATTTACAAACAATGAAGGCTGATGATTGGCGCAAAAGAACATTCAATTAAAGTTAACATGACATATTTGTGTCACCCGTGAATACTCGTGTGTGTTTTCTTAAAACATTTGCGGGTGCTCCTATGCGGTGTAACACCTGCGCTAACAGCTGGGCTGGAGGCAGGCTGCTGACCAAGATGCCATGGCAAGCATTGTACCTCTCCTCTGCATCATTGCGAGGGTTCCTAACTGGCATCAAAAGCCATGTGTTCAAACGATAGCCCTTATCCCCAAGAATCCA
This sequence comes from Heterodontus francisci, assembly GCF_036365525.1. NCBI lineage: Eukaryota > Metazoa > Chordata > Chondrichthyes > Heterodontiformes > Heterodontidae > Heterodontus > Heterodontus francisci. The sequence goes on from NC_090384.1 coordinate 51,355,184, forward strand.
CCCCTGAAGGCGAGCGGGGGATTGAAAAGCTGTGGCACCTGGGACTGGTGAAGTATATAGCAGTCATGGCAGCTTCCCAGGAAGCAGGTACACACTTGTACAAGGCACTTTTGGTGGTTGCAAACCAGTTGCATATTGATTGAGTGGGACCCCTTCCTGTTGATGAAGGCAGCTGGTTGATCAATGGAGCCTTGATGGCCACATGCATACAGCTAAGTACACCTTGCTCCTGTGGAAATCCCGCTATGGCCCAAATCCGATGGCCCACTCGGTCTGACTCTCGGCCTCTGTTCAGTAGCGCAGATAGTTGCCGACCCTCTTGAACTGGGCATTGGTCACCTCCTTGATCCAGCGGAGAGACCCCACACATGACCCCGGTGGACCCTGGAATGATCACAATGTATAAAAGTTTAGGGTCACGGTAATCTTGAGGGCCACACGCATAGGGTGACCACCAAATCCTATTGGTTGCAATTCATAGTTCAGAAGGTCACATAGGTGTGGAAGGACCTCTTGGGACAACTGCAGTCTTCGCTGACAGTTCTGCTCCAACATCTGTAGGTAGGTTATACAAGTCCCCTTCTTGGCCTTGCGGCTGCTGCTGTTCGCATCTAGGAGCTTCTGCCCGAACTGCAGCTACCTCTTGGGCCCACCTCCAGCAGAGGTGCCTCAACACGCCAATGGGATCCAGGAAAACAGGTTGAATCAGACTCATCCCTATTCCGCTATGACCTTCAAATTCCTTCCAAAGCAAAACTGAACTTGTTTGGCCAAAAATGTTTGTCAATTTTTGCTTTTCAGAATGCCTGGTGTGGCTATAGATTTATCAATAATGTTGCTTTACAAAAGTATGCGCCTTCACAACCATACTAACATCATTTAGAGTACTCCCTAATGGCCCCCCCCCCCAACACACACAACCTATAGGCTTTCAGAGATCCCCCTCCCCCACTTCACACACAGGCTCCTTGCAGAGTTCCCTCATTCACACACAGGCCTCTTGCAGAACTCTCCTGTTCACACACAAGCCCCTTGCAGAGCTCCCCCGTTCACACACAGGCCACTTGCAGAGCGCTCCCCACTGCACAAGCAAGCCTGTTGCAAAGATCCCTGCCATTCACATACAGGCCCCTTGCAGAGTTTCCTCCCATTCATGCACAGGCCCCTTGCAGAGATCCCCCCCCATTCACAAGCAAACCACTTGCAGAGTTTACCCCCATTCATAAGCAAACCCCTTGCAGAAATCCCCCCCCATTCGCACACAAGCCTGTTGAAGAGATTCCTCCATTCACATACAGGCCCCTTGCAGAGTTACCCCCATTCACCAGCAAGCTCCTTGCAGAGTTTCCCCCCCATTCACACATAAGCCCCTTGCAGACTCAGCACGGCAATGGCTGCTGAAAACACCACTTCCCCCAAAAAGATCCAGTGTGGTTACCGTTCCTTTTGTGACACAGAGGACTCTTGCCTCGGTGGCACCAGCTTTTGAAAGTCGAGAAACTGAAGTGCCACACTTCACACACAAAATTGAGACCCCTTCATTGGATCGTGGGAAATGAGATTCAAATTTATTTAAAGCAGTATTTGTAACAATTAAATAATGATGCCGTCACGTCAGGACACCATGGTACTTCCCTGCCTCCGACAAAATTGGCAAACAATGTTACAGCGCCAGGTTCCGTGGCGGACAGCTCCCCAGTGATTCTCTAGCCGCCCCACACCAACAAACCCACCTCTGAAAATAGAACAAAATTCAGCCCCTGTCCTATTACTACCCACTTTTATTTTGCACTATCCTCCATCTTGTCATTTAATCAATCCTGCATTCCACCCTAGCGCACACCTCCCATTTAGACAGTGATCTTTACAGGGTAGGCTACATAGGCAGGGGAGGGATGAATTTCAGACAGGAAGTCTAAGTTTGCCCGTGTGTTGTGGAGCTTTGACTCTATAGCTTGTGTGTCTTTTTTTTTGCCAGTATCCCTGCTTAGAAGTCAGGCTTGACTTCCAATTGGACAGGGAGCACCCTGGAGTAGGCTGCAGCTCCAGGCAGGAAGCCTACAGCTGTTACTGGGAGCATGGGGGAGGTGTTCCGATTGCTGATCTGGGGGATGGTCCAATCCGTGACCCTGAGTGTCTTTGTATGAGCGGGTCTGATGGGGGTGGGGTTGGTTTCTGATCCAGGGCAGGTGGATAAGCCTGGGGACCGGGGAAGCACCTGGTATTTCTCCTGACACACAAGCAGTGCTTTAAAGGAACTTACCTTCTTCCCTGAAGCTGTCCTCACCTCCCTTCAGCTGTCAGTTTCCCGAGGGCTAGGAAATCCGGCCAGCCTGGGCTAAAACTCCAAAGCAGCTTAAACCTGAGGCTATGAGCCTCATTATAATATTAATTTGTGTATTATAAGAGTCTGAAAGGGTTAATCTTGAGAGAGTGTAAAGAGTCCTTTGTACCATGTTGATGTAAGAGATCATGTGAGAAAGACTTGAAGATAGATGTAACGTGGCTGTTGAAGGATTCACACAGACTGGTGTGGAGTGTAAATAGTTATAATGTAATAAAGATTAATGTTTTAACTACTCCAGACTAAGAATCTCTCTAGCTAGTCTAAGGTGGCAGCGTATTGAACAAACATATAACAATCTGGATAACCCTCCTCCTGGGAGGGGTTGACTTCCCATTCCTTATCCTGCCTCCATTAAACCTGAAAGTGGGAGGAAGGTTGGGGTCTTGTTCGGGATTTTTAAAGTTTTAACATCTCATCTAATCTCAACTCACTCATTTTGGGGGGTTAAAATTCATCCCATTAACTGTTTGTCATTCCACAGATGCTGCCTGGGCTGCTGAATGTTTCCAGAATTTTCTGTTTTTATTTCACATTTTCAGATCTGCAGTATTTTGCTTTTGAATACATTTAGGTTTCTTGCAAGATTGTCCGGGTAAATAGCATACTTTGTAAGCAGGATCAAGAGTCACACATGGTATGCTGCCTGCTTGGTGCCAGTGTGAGGGACCTCTTGAACCAGATTGAAAGGATATTGGAAAGGGAGAGGGAGGATCCAAGCATTGTGGTTTATGTTGGGACCAACAACGTAGGGAGGAGTAGGCAAGAGGACCTGCTTGGAGAGTACAAGGAACTAGGAGTTAAATTAAGGAACAGGACCTCAAGGTTATAATATCTTTATAATTATCTGAGTCACATGCAAATTGGCATGGGGTAAGCAGATTAGGGAGGTGAACATGTGGCTGAAGAAGTGGTGTGGGAAAGAGGGCTTCCAGGGAATCCAGGCTGGGACCAGAGTTCTAGTGGAAAGGATTATATAGGGCAGTCACACAAATTTTAAATTAGTATATGCTGGGGAGGGGTCAGGTGGAAAAAGCAGTAGAATTACTACTTCAAAAACAATTGAAAGGGAAGAGAGTAGAGCAACAATCAGAAATTGTGCTTGCGGCACTGCAGGTAAAGAAAAAGCTAAAAGGTGTAAAGTGATTAAACCAGGAAAGAGAAATAAGGAACATATGAGTGAAGCATTAGAGTTGGAGTGCAGGGTGGGTTGTCTGGTCCAAATAAACATTCTTTATGCAAATGCATGGATTATCAGGAGCAAAGTGAATGAATTGCAGGTACAAATTCAACTTGGAGAGTATGACATGGTAGCCATTACCGAGATATGGCTGCAAGACAGTCAGGACTGGGAACGAGATATACCAGGTTATAAGGTCTACTGGAAAGATAGGGAAAATGGTGGAGGGGGTTAGTCATTAAGGGTGAAGTCACTTCTATAATAGGGGAGGATATAATGAGTCATAAGTAGACATTAGAAGCTTTATCGGTAGAATTAAGAAATAGAAAAGGATCTAAGTCTGTAGTGGGGATTTGGTATAGGCCCCTGGTAGCAGCTGTGAAAATGCATATTGCATAAATGCAGAGAATAGATAAGCATGTTGTAAGGGCAGAATCATTTTTAATGGGGGTTTTAACTTTTAAGGAGATTTGTGCAAGCAGCCTAGCATATATCAGAAAGGAATGAACTTCTTGAATGTGTTCAGGATAGTTTTCTGCAACAGTATATCCTATTTGTTGTGTGATTGCCTTTAAGAGTAATGTGGCTTTAAGATGCTAATGAGCTGAGTACCAGGATGCAGTCATGTGACTACATGCCAGTCTCACTCTGTAACTGTAACACAAAGCGGCAAGTCCTGTAAATGGATAACTCTGAACTATATATACCAGTGCACTGTTTATAAACCTATTCGAGATCTTCAATCAACTGAACTCCACGCATCTCATCTATGTTACATCAGACAGCATAAAAAGCTTCTCATTATATGGTGGCAGCAGTGGGAAGCTTCTCATTACAATATTAAATTCAGTAATGAGCAATGAGCCAGATTTAGTTCACACCCAAAAGATGTGTGAACATTTATCTAATAGAGATCATAATATGATTGAATTCAACGTTGTGTCTGAAAGGGAGAAAAGCAAAATAAGATTCTAGATTGAGGTAAGACTGACTGTGATGAGACAGAATCTATCCACACTAAGCTGGGCAAGACTGTTCTTGGGAAACACGACAGAAGATAAGTGGGAAATTCAAAACAGTATTTAATATGATACAGAACAAGTTTATACCCTTAAGGGGCATATGTTGTACTTGGCAAAAATAAAGCTATGTATGACTGAAGAGGTAAGAGACAACACGGCCAGGATTTTATGGGCCCTGGCAGGAAGGAAGATGGAAGTGGAAGCAGACGGTGAAGGCCGTCCTGCTCCGACTCCCCTTCCCAGAGCAATCTCGCACCAGCTGACCAATTAATGGCCAGCAGACAGAGTGGCCGGCCAGTGGCCGGAGGTGGGATTACTTGACTACCTGATATTTCTCCAGTTCAGATCAGAGCCCCAAACATTAATTCCTTTTGTGATCTATCCCACCGGTCCTTCAGCACAGAAGGTGGCCATTTGGCCCATTGTGTCTATGCCAGCTCTTTGAAAGAGTATTCCAAATAGTCCCAATCCCCTGTTCTTTCTTCATAGTCCAACATTCTGTACCACTTTAAGACTTTATCCTTTTGAAAGTTCTTATTAAATCTTCTTCCACCACCCTTTCAGGCTGTGCATTCCAGATCATAACAAGTCACTGCGTGAAAAATGGTCTCCTTATGTTGCCTCTGTTTTTTTTCCCCATTTACCTAAATCTGCATCCTTTGGTTATCACTCCTTCTGCCATTAGAAACAGTTTCTCCTCATTTACACTATTAAAACCCAAGATTTTGAGCACCTCTATCAAATCTCCCCTTAGTCTTCTCTGCACTCAGGAGAACATTCCAGTTTCTCTAGTCTGTCCAGGTAACTGAAATGTTTCATCTCTGATAACATTTGGTGAATCTCCTCTGCACCCTCTCGAAGGCTTGGTGCTCAGAATTGGTCACAATTCTCCAGCTAGGGACAAACTAGCATTTTATAAAAGATTAGCATAACTTCCTTGTTTTTGTACTCCATGCCTCTATTTATAAAGCCTTTTTAACAGCCTTCTCAACTATCTCAGCTTCAAAAGTACACAACTCGGTCCCTTTGTTCCTGCACTCCCTTTAAAATTATACCATTTAGTTTATATTGCCTTTCCTTATTCTTACACCAAAATGAATCAGTTCGCCCTTCTCTGCATTGAATTTCATCTGCTATGTGTCTGTCCATTACACCAGTCTATATGTGTCCTCCTGAAGTCCATTACTACCCTCCTCATTGTTTACTAAATTTCCAAATTTTGTGTCATCTGTAAACTTTGAAATTATGACCTCTATAATCAACTTCAGTTCATTAATATATATCTAAAAGAGCAGTGGTCCCAACACTGACCCCTGGTGACACCATTTCACACTTCCCTGCAGTCTGAAAAACAACTATTTCTGTCCCTTAGCAGATTTTGTATCCACACAGCCATTGCCCCTTTAATTCCATGGGCTTTAATTTTGCTAGCAAGTCTATTATGTGATACTTTATCAAATAACTTTTGAAAGTCTATATACACAACATCAACTGTACTACCCTTATCCACCCTCTGTTACTTCATCAAAGAACTCAATCAAATTAGTCAAACATAATTTGCCTTTAGCAAATCAGTACTTGTTTTCAATTATTAACCCATATTTATCCAAGTGTCAATTAATTTTGTCTCAGAATAATGTCTTGAAAAGTTTCCCCATCACTGATGTTAGGCTGACTGGCCTGTAATTTCCAGGTTTATCCCTTTCCCATTTCTGGAACAGGGGTGTAACATTTGCAGTCCTCTGGTACCAGCCCCATAGCTAAGGAAGATTGGAAGAAAATGGCCACAGCCTCCATTATTTCCACCTTTGCTTCCCTCAGCAACCTCGGATGCATCCCATCCAGACCAGATGACTTTTCTAATTTGACAGCCTTTTAAATACCTCCTTCTATTTTTATCCTATCCAATTTCTCTGCTTTCCTTCTTTACCATGACATGGACAGCATCCATATCTTTGCACCTGTTTGTGCCTCTCTCTTGCAACCAGCAGCCTAAGCTATGTAGCCTGCTTGCTGCAGAAGAAGAGGTGGCAAAACAGCCTCACTCTCCAGTGGGTAGGGCTATAAAGTATTAGGCTGCATTCTCCAGAACTGCAAGGCTAATTATGGTCCTCTCAGTCTCTGGACTCCTGTCCAGAATGGTTGGATGCGAGGGCATGAGTAGAATATGTGGAAGAGGCTACCCTCCTGGTCACAGCAGTTGTCTAGTACAGAGGATGAAACATGTGGAGTGTGAGTTGTCCACTGCACATTTTGTTGAAGGTGGCACTGCTCATGGTCTGTTCCCACACCTCTTGCCATTTCTCCTCTTAGAACAGGCAACTATGGTAGTGTTCTCAAGACCACTTCCTCAACTTTTTTGAGATAAATTTGTGGTATGCAGAATAGAGATATGTTGATAGTAGTCAGTTGGGGATTAGAGGAAGCATTCCTGGGTGGATGGCTCATGCAGACATCTGATAGAGTATAGCTGGATATTGAAATTAGTGGATAGGCCTGACTAGCCACCAGCGGGCCTGCAACCGATGACTACAACCTTCCCAAAATCTTTGTCCATGAAGAAATGCCAAGAGACAGCTGTCTCTGTGCTTTCAGACAGATTATCTCTCACGGATTGTGAATGAACCAAGATTTTCTTCAAATGAACAATGAGTAGATCAAAGTATGGTTTTCAGTCCCCACCAAAATCTGTATTCCTTTGTTATCTCTGTGAAGTGCCTTGGGCCATCTTTCTTCCTAAAAGGCATTATTATGCATACTGTTGAATTTGTCTCTGAATTCATCTGAATTAAGTTGTCCTAGGAGGTATCTGGAACAAAAAGGAAGCATTTTTGTCTGACATTTACCATGGTATTGGCTTCTTTAATTCTGTTTCGAATTAGAAGGTATTTGATGAGGTGTCTCACGAGACTTGTTAAAATATTCAAGTGTATGGTATAAGAAAATGATGTGGCTTTTGACAGAAGGCAAGGTGTCAGGGCAAATGCAAAGTTAAAGTAAAAGCAAAATACTGCAGCTGTTGGACATGTGAAATAAAAACAGAAAGTGCTGGAAATGCTCAGCAGGTCTGGCAGCATCTGCACAGAGAAAAACAGAGCTAACATTTCAGGTCTGTGACCTTTCATCAGAACTGATAGAGTTCTGATGAAAGGTCATTGATTTGAAATGTTAATTCTGCTTCTCTCTCCGCAGATGCTGCCAATCCTGCTGAACGTTTCCAGCACTTTCTGTTTTTATTGCAAAGTTAAAGTAGTTGGATATTGTTCGGATTGGAGAAAGGTTAAAAGAGGTATACAACATGGACCAGTACTACATCTACTTTTGTTCTTGGTATATACATAAAATATATTTTTATATACTTATATATACATTATATATATACACCAAAAAGGTGATTTGGATTTTAGTGCAGGTACGAGGATCCCAAAGGTTGTTGATAGCACAAAAGTAAGAGATTTGGCAAATAGAGAGGAGTGCTGTAAAAGACTCCACGAAGACATGGGCAGGTGAAGAGGTAGAACAGGCAGACAATTGGCTGATGCAATTTAATGTGGATAAGTGTGAGGTTGTACATTTTGGAAGGAATAGTTGGAATGGGATTGCACGCTTAACAGGAAGATACTGAAATATATGCATGAATAGAAATATCTAGAGGGTTCACATGCATCATTTCCCAAAAGTGCCAGTGCAGCGAGATACAGTCATAAAAAAGTCTTTTGGGTTTTCTAAATAAGGGAATAGAATACAGTAGTAACAAAGGTAATGATAAATCTTTACAAACCACTGGTTAGGTCACAATTAGGGGGCTATGTGCAGTTTTAGGAGCCCCTATTCTAAAAAGCATATTTAAATCACAGAGAACTTACTACATTGATTCACCAAGATGATAGCAGGGATGGAAAAATATAGTTATGAGAAGCGATTTAAGATATTCCACTGCAGCTGAGATGATGTAAAGAAAATTAAACTACCTCTATTTCCTCTCCAAAGTTCCTTGAACATGATGTCGCCTCCCAGAACTGTGCCTAATCTTTCCCACAACTTCAATTTTGATCTAAAAACAGAAAGTGCTGCAAATACTCAGCAGGTCTGACAGTATCTGTGGAGAGAGAAGCAGAGTTAACATTTCAGGTCATTGACCCTTCACCAGAACTGGCAAAGGTTAGAAATGTAATAGGTTTAAAGCAAATAAAGCGGGGGTGGGGGAAAAGAGAACAAAAGAGAAGGTGTGTGATAGGACAGAGGGCTAGAGAGATTAACTGACAAGGAAGTCATGGGGTAAAGGCAAAGAGAGTCTGCTAATGTTGTGGTGAAAGACAATGCATTAGGGCAGAAGGAGTGTTGATGACAGAATAATGACCAGCCCAGCCAAAAGCACAAACATGAAAAACCAGTAGGCAGGTACATGGTAAAAAAACAAAAAAAATACGATGGAACAAAATAAAACAAAAATAAAAAAAGGGCTAATCATGCTCTGAAATGATTGAGCTCAATGTTCAGTCCAGCAGGCTGTAGCGTGCCTAATCGGAAAATGAGGTGCTGTTCTTCGAGCTTGCATTGATGTTCACTGGAACAGTGCAGCAAGTCCAATACAGAGATGTGGGCATGAGGGCAGGGAGTTGTGTTGAAATGGCAAGCGACCAGAAGCTCAGGGTCATGCTTTCAGACTGAGTGGCAGTGTTTCGCAAAGCAGTCACCCATACTGTGTTTGGTCTCCCCAATGTAGAGGAGACCGCATTGTGAGCAGTGATTACAGTATACTAAATTGAAAGAAGTACAAGTAAATCACTGCTTCACCTGAAAGGAGTGTTTGGGGCCTGGGATAGTGAGGAGAGAGGAGGTAAAAGAGCAGGTATCACACCTCCTGTGATTACATGGAAAGGTGCCATGCGAAGGGGACGAGGTGGTAGGGGTAATGAAGGAGTGGACCAAGGTGTCGCAGAGAGAATGATCCCTTTGGAATGCTGACAGGGGAAGGGAGGGAAAGATGTGTTTGGTGGTAGCATTACGCTGGAGGTGGCGGAACTGGCGGAGGATGATCCTTTGGATATGTAGGCTGGTGGGGTGCAAAATGAGGACAAGGGGAACCCTGTTGCAGTTCTGGGAGGGAGGGGAAGGGGTGAGGGCAGAAGTGCGGGAAATGGGTCGGACACGGTTAAGGGCCCTGTCAGCCTCAGTGGTGGGGGGGGGGGGGGGAATCCTCAGTTAAGGAAGGTTGCATCATCAGAGCAGATGCGTCAGAGACGCAGAAATTGGGGAATGGAATGAAGTCGTTACAGGAAGCAGGGTGTGAGGAAGTGTAGTCAAGGCAGTCGTGGGAGTCGGTGGGCTTATAATGAATATTAGTAGAGAATTTTGATCTTCTCTAGTCAGGTTTCCGCCTCTGCCAGAGTACTGAAGCAACACTGAATTTAAGGCAAAAATGATATCCTCTATGACTGTGATCATGGTACACTATCCTTCCTCATCCTTTTGAACTCCTATACAACCTTTCGCATTATCAACAATGCCATTTTCCTCCAATGCCTTTCCTCTATTGTCCAGCTGAGTGGACTTCCCTTGTCTGATCCCTATCCAATTGTAACCAGAGAATCTCCGGCAATGGCATCTCTTCTTGTCCCCACACTACTGCCTCTGGAATCTGTCAATGTTCTATCCATGGCTGTCTACTATTTCTCAATGGCATGCAGCAGAAGACATTAGGTTTTACAAGTAAACTGACAACACCCAGCTCTACCAAAGCATCACCTCTCTCAACAGACCACTGTTTCTGTGGTGTCAGCCTACTTGTCCTACTTCTAGTACTGAATGAGATGTAATTTCCTCCAAATAAACATTATGATTGTAAGAAATGGGTAAATATTGATTTCTTTCATATTAATTTCTTTAATTTCTGACTTGTCCATTATTAGTTTCTGTTAGAAGGCTGGGAAAGTCAGTTTAGTTTACCAAACCAAGGAAGAGAAATTGGGTTTGGTAGTGACAATTTTTTAGACACTACAAATGCCCTTCGAGTTTCAAAATGGCATCCATGGCACTCACGCAAACTTGTGACATGAAGCATGCCAGATGCCAACTTGGTGCAAGCGTTAGTGACCACCGGAAGTATGCAGATGTCATCAGAATGTAATGCTAATTTGATGCCAGCACTGTTATTTTACCACTCAACACTCCAGCCAATGCTCTCACTCAAGTTCACATAGCTGAACTTGCATTAAGCAGCAGGAAAGGTTCCCTACCAACATTGTTTTAAGGAATCATCACCAGAAGGCAAGATCACACATGTGTTCTGCTGCAGAAGATTCAGATAAGGGCTTTGAATGGCCAAGCTACAGGATGGGTATTGTTACAGGCAGGTAATAAGGGATGTGTGTGGTTCCCGCTGTTTACCTCCAAACTGACTACAATCGTGTTTTTTTTTATGATGAGTTAGCCCCTGATTGTTTTACTTGCCAAATAAACAGACAGTGACAGGTTCTCTTGTAGGTTTAAAGCAGAATATTAACTACTTATTGAACAATATCCTTTCTCTGAAATGTTCGCAACAACACTCACACATGCATTCACTCTCACATGCACTGTCAAGTAGATAGAAGGTAAAGAGTCAGAGTTCAAGGTGTGGCACGTGTTCCTGGTTTATGGTAAACCTGTTGAATCTTCTAAGTAGAACAGTCTTTTTTAACGGTGCAGGCCTGGGTGTTTATAGTCTTGAACTTGTTGGGGTGTTGTAGATTTCTGGTGGTTAAGATTTCAGACTGGAGGTGGAAGTCACTTTCAGTTCTGTGTAGCATCAAGTTGAAATGTAGAATTAGCAGCAGGGTTTCTTCTTGTTTAGGCTGGATCTTTCCACAGCCACCTGCTGGACTACCTACTGTGATGTGGCTATGATCTCTCCCTCACTCTCCAGACAGTTACCTTTTAAGGTCACAATTCATCATATTAGCATTTCTGTTATTTGACATATGGCCTTCTTCCCTGGTGTGGCCACACAGTGGAACCCATGGCTATCTATGGAGATATGAATGGTTACCATTCTGTTAAGATATGTCTACTTCACAGCTTCTTTGTCTCAGAAGAAATCCATTCAATTCAGGGATGTCTCTTGCTGGTTTCAGGATGGGTGTAGTCAACACCTCTTAGTCTGGAATGTATCCTTTTGTCCTTTCGAGACAGTGAGGCAGTGTTTGAATACACAGGTCATGTCATCTGACTTTCGGTGGCCATTTTTGCAGCACAGAAAAGTCAATTTCAAAGAGTTCACATTGAATAAAGTTTGTATCTTAAAAGTAGGAGTATGATATGACTTTACTGGGCATCACAGTATACACAACAAAACGGTTGTTGAATTGGGAAGCGTGCAGAAAACATCCATTTAATGTCAAGAACCATGGAGAATTCTGGCACCAAATTGACACAGGGCTTTGCACACAGCTTGGAGCCCATCCTTTCCAGTATGGGACTGGCAGCCAATTCCATCAACACCATTGTACACCCAATCATGATGTAGCATCTGATGGTCCGTGTCTCAGCTTTCATTGCATCACAAGCAGCTTCCACAAAAGTTTGCATGCTGCAGTGGAAGCACAGACTGAAATTATGCAAACTCAGCATACTGGCATGCAAGATTAAACTTCCATCATCTTTGCAGGTACAGTGTTCAAAGAGCTTGCAGGGTGTCACAGCAATCCAGTAATTTGCCCTCCAACAGATTACTTGGATTGCTGAAGCACCACCCTACAGGAGTAGCAGTGGCTCCATGGAGCACAAACCTACTGTCCTTACTCAGGCCTCCCACTGCTGCCACTGCCCTTGATGTTGCCCTGTCACTCAGCCAGCTCAGACTGCTGCCACCCATACTAAGATGGTACAGTCCAAAGATGGGCCTTCTTGGCCCAGAGCTGCTTGAGATCATCCTGCAAGGTCATCTACAGTCTCCGCCACAGAAAGTCAGCAGTCCTCCACCACACAGAGACAGCTGAAGGCGACCCCACTTAGGCTGGCAATGGGACCCTGGGAGGCATACTGCCAGCAGTGGCTAATTAACTTTGCACGCTGGGACCGCCAACCCAATTAAGGATGGTGGCCTGCGCCCAAGATCTGCGACCCAATCAGAGGGCCAGGATCTCAGCCGCCTCAGCTTCACCACCACTAGTGGTGGCCAGTACTGAGGCTGCAGCTGCGAGGAGAGGGAGTCCTCAATGGCTGAGGTGCCCTTGAAGAGCGGTAGATGGGGTTGGGAGTAGCTGGGATCTGCCTATCAGGCCTCACGATTGTCGATCCTCAAAGGAACGACACCCTGGAGTCCACTGGGAGGCTGCCAGGTTTCACTGGGCAGTCCCTCATGTGATGGTGGGACCCACACTGAGGCAGGCAAAATGCCCATGGAGGTGGGAACTAGGCCTCTATTGGCCACTTAAATGGCTCAACTGGGATCCCTGCAGATGGCTGATCTGCCACCTTCCCCACTGCTGACAAAATGACTTGGCGGCAGGAAGACATCAGGTACCCCTGCCCCCAGTGCCCTCCCATGCTATTTTGTCAACCTTCCCACATCCCAGCCTGTCACCAAAGGCCTGGTAAAATTCTGGCCATGACATCATAGAGTCATTACTGCACAGAAAGAGGCCCATCCAGTCCATGCCGGCTCTCTGTAGAGCAATCCAGTCAGTCACATTCCCCTGCTCTATCTCCATAGCCCTGCAAGTTTACTTCCCTCAGGTGCCCATCCAATTTACTTGTTAAATCATTCATTATCTTCGCTTCCACCAGGCTCGTAGGCAGCAAATTCCTGGCCATTACCACTCACTGCGTAAAGAAGTTCTTCCTCACATCCCTCTGCATCTCTTGTCCAAAACTTTAAATCTGTGCCCCCTTGTCCTTGTGCCAGCAGCTAATGGGAACAACATTTCTTTGTCTACCTTATCTAAACCTGTCATAGTCTTGAACACCTCTATCGAATCTCCCCTCAATCTCCTTTGCTCCAAGGAGAACAACCCCAGCTTCTCCAACCTAACCTTGTAACTAAAATCCCCCATCCCTGGAACCATTCTGATCAATCTCCTGTGCACCCTCTCAAGGACCCTCACATCCTTCTTAAAGTGTGGCCTAACCAAAGATTTATAAAGATTCAACATTTTATTTATATGGATTTTAAGAAAGTGTTTGACAAAGTACCACACAAAAGGCTGGTTACCAAAACTGAGGCACATGGAATAGGAGGGTCAGTGTCAGCTTGGATAAAAAATTGGCTTAAGGACAGATAGGAAAGCTAAAAGAATGCTATCATTTATCGTGAGGGGAATTGAATACAAAAATAGGGAGGTTATGTTTCAGTTATACAAGGCATTTGTGAGACCACATCTAGAGTACTGTATACAGTATTGGTCTCCTTATTTAAGGAAGGATGTAAATGCGTTGGAAGCAGTTCAGAGGAGGTTTATTATTTATTTATTTAAAGATACAGCACTGAAACAGGCCCTTTGGCCCACCATCAACCACCCACTTATACTAATCCTACATTAATCCCATATTCCTACCACATCTCCTCAATTCCCCTACCACCTGCCTACACTAGGGACAATTTACAATGGCCAACTTACTTATCAACCTGCAAGTCTTTGGCTGTGGGAGGAAACCGGAGTACCTGGCAGAAAGCCACCAGTCACAGGGAGAACTTGCAAACTCCGCACAGGCAGTACCCCGAAACGAACCCGGGTTGCCGGAGCTGTGAGGCTGCGGTGCTAACCACTGCGCCACTGTGCTGCCCACTATGCTGACTTATACCTGGAAAAGATGGGTTGTCTTATAAGGAAAGGTTGGACAGGCTAGGCTTATATCTGCTGGAGCTTAGAAGAGTAAGAGGCAACTTGATTGAAGCATATAAGATTCTGAGGGGTCTTGACAGGGTGGATATGGAAAGGATATTTCCTCTTGTGGGAGAATCTAGAACTAGGGGTCACTAAAAATGAGGGGTCGCCCACTTAAGACAGAGACGAGGAGAATTTTATTTCTCTCAGAGGGTCGTGAGTCTTTGGAACTCTTTTCCTCAAAAGGCGGTGGAAACAGAGTCTTTGAATATTGTTAAGGCAGAGGTAGATAAATTCTTGATAAGCATGTGGGTGAAAGGTTATTGCAGGTAGGCGGGAATGTGGAGTTGAGGTTACAATCAGATCAGCCATGTAGGCCCTGAAAAGTTGGTCAAGTAATGCTTTATACCCAGCATGCTCTAAGGCAGCTAAAGATCAGCGCAGAACTTGCTGAAGTAAGCTAACAGACACGCCAAAGCTTGTGGTTAGGGATATGTGACCGTTAGACTAGACTATTGAACAAGAATAGATAAAAGAGTAACAGATATAGGGGAACGAATGGTGGTTATTGTAAACAAGTCTGGACTTCTGTCCAGGTGGCTAAATGGCTAATGCTTGCCAAAGATGAGATAACACTTGAAGATTTGTGTAAAACAAGATCATGTGAGTCATGGGTTGAGCAAGGAGCCTTCAAAGAATATATAAGGATTAACACTGGAGGGTATTCTCGGCAAGAACCCAGGAACAACTCTCGAAGGCAGGACCCTGAGTCTGGAGGCTCAGTGATCAACCGTGACAAGAGACTGATCACCTTTGTGTTGACGGGTAGTATCTTGTACAAGAAGTGAAACTTGTACTTCTTTGGTGTCTAAATAAACTGTTGTAAGCATTTGTATGCTTTAAGTGATTTTAGTACTAATAAAGTGAAGTTATACGAGACTTTGGTTTTAGTGTATCTTTGTCCGTCACGTCAGTTGGTACCCTACAGAGAAAAGGGGTCAACAGCCATGATCTGGTTGAATGGCGGAGTAGGCTCGAGGGGCCGAGCGGCCTACTCCTGCTCCTAATTCATATGTTCGTATGTAACATAACTTCCTTGCTTTTGTCCACAAAATATCTATTTATGAAGCTCAAGATCTCATGTGCTTTGTTAACTACGCTGTCAATATGTCCTGCTACCTTCAAAAATCTATGTACATGGACCCTAAAGCCCCTTTATCCCCGCACACTCTTTAGAGCCGTTCAGTCTATATTATGCCATTAAGTCTATTTTGCCTCTCCCTATCCCTTCTGCCAAAATGCATCACCTTACACTTCTCTGTATTAATTTCCATCTGCCACTTGTCTGCTTATTCTGTTAACCCAGCTATGTGCTGTTGCAGCTGATTTGTATCATCCTCACTGCTTACCACATTTCCAAGTTTGGTATCATGGCAAATTTTGGAATTTTACTCTGTATTTCAATATTCAAGTTATTTATATATATCCAGAAAAGCAGTAGTCCTAGCACTGAACCTTGGGGAACACCACTATCTACCATTCTTCAGTATTAAAAATAATCATTTATCATGACTTGATGCTTTCTGTCCTTAAGCCAATTTTTTATCCAAGCGGACACTCTTATTCCATATGCCTCAATTTTGGTAAACAGCCTTTTACGTGGTACTTTGTCAAACACTTTCTTAAAATCCATATAAACAAAATACATTGCTTTCCCTTCACCAACTTTCTCTGTTACTTCATCAAGAAATTTAGTTAGATTAGTCAAGCATGATCTACCTTTTACAAATCCATGCTGGCTATCATTAATTAACTCAAACGTCTCCAAATGTCTGTTGATTTTTTTCCCCCTGGTTATTGTTTTTAATACCTTATCCACTACTGATGTCAAACTGACTGCCCTATAGTTACTAGGATTGTCCTTACACCCTTTCTTGAATAAGAGTGTCACATTTGCCACCCACCAGGCCTCTGGCACCTCCCCCATATCTAAGGAAGATTGGAAGATTATGGCAAGCCTTTCCACTATCTCCATTCCCACTTCCTTTAGCAACATGGAATGCAAGCCATCTGGGCCAGACGACTTATCCACTCTAAAGCATAGCCAGCCTTTCCAGTACATCCTGCCTATCAATTTTCACCCCATCCATTACATCTACCATCTCCACTTCTACTGATATTTTATCATTTTGCAGCCAATGGGATAGCACTGCACAGGTGCACTGGGATAGACAAAACACACACTGAAGACAGACACAAAGGGAATGCACAATGGTGATTAGTTCACATTTATATGCAACATGGCATGATATCATTTATAAATTCATTTTGGAGTGTTCATTTTGTGTTAGCTTTTATTTTTGCATTGTGGCCTGGAGGATGCTGTGATGGTCAGTGACAGAGGGAAGGTCAGGAGTGTAGAACTGTTGGTAAATGGGGATTGGAGTTGCGTTCATTGGTATGGCAGTTGGTTGAGTCAATCATGGACACCCCTCCAGAAGGGGGCTGCATTGGTTGCATCCTCCCTTCATCTTCCTCCTTCTCCTCAGCTACTCGTCATATAGCTGGTGGCAACAGCTTGTGCAGCATGCAGCAGACTATGACCAATTTTGGCATAGACTCTGCTGAGCATTGCAGGGCCCCTCCAGAGTGGTTGACGCACCGGAAACATTATTTAAGCACTCCAATGGTCTGCTCAAACAAATTACGTGTGACAGCATAGCTGTTTCCATATGCATGCAGACCACTTGTGCATGGTTTGTGTACCTAAGTCATAAGCCATGTGGTCAGCAGATAGCCCTTGTTGCCCGCTAGCCACCCTCTGGTTTCTTGTGGTGACTCACCTCCGTTCAGTCAGCTTAGCTTCAAGCTTCTGGTTGCTTGCCATTTTAATTCCCAAGCTTTGTCTTCGGCCTCCTACACTGATAGAATGAAGCTCAATGGAAGATTGAGGAATAGCACCTCACCTTTCGATGGGGCACTTTACAACCTTCTGGACTCAGCACTGAGTTCAACAATTTTAGGTCATAACAGTGCTCCTGTTTATTTGGACAGCAGCCATTGGCATTGATTCTGCTATGGCCATTTACAGCTCCACTAGACCCACTCTTTTCTTTCTTTGCTTGTCCCATTAATGCTCCCTGTTGCCTTGCGCCAACATCCCTTTCATCAGTTCATACAGTCTGTCTTCCAATCTATTACAGATCTTTCCTTTTGTTCTTTCCTCCCCTCTGCCCTTTCTCCACCTCAGTATTTGCTTTAAACCAGTTACATTTCTAACTTCTTCCAGTTCCAATGAAAGTTCACTGACCTGAAATGTTGAGAGGAGTTTCAACCTTGAGGAGTGCGTGGGTTTGGGTGCAGGTGGGGAATAATAACTGGAAAGAATGCATGTGCAAAAGGAATCTGGCTCCTGCCCGCTTTTATTTTGAACGTGTTAGGTTGCTGGTGCAAAACCCGTTTGGGAGAGGCGATTGTCTATACGACCAAATGACCGTACGAATTAGGAGCAGAAGTAGGCTATTCAGCCCGTCGACCCTTCTCCGCCATTTAATAAGATCATGGCTGATCTGTTTCTGTCTCGAATTCCACACTCCCATCTATCCCCAATAATCTTTGATTCCCTTGCCTAACAAGAATCTATCTTCAAAATAAAAGCAAAATACTGCGGATGCTGGAAATCTGAAATAAAAACAAGAAATGCTGGAACCACTCAGCAGGTCTGGCAGCATCTGTGGAAAGAGAAGCAGAGTTAACGTTTCGGGTCAGTGACCCTTCTTCGGAACAGAATCTATCTTGCTCCACCTTAAAAATATTCAATAAACCCGCCTCCACCACCTTCTGAGGAAGAGAATTCCGAAGTCGCACAACCCTCTGAGAGAAAAAATTTCTCCTCTTCTCTGTCCTAAAAGGACGGCCCCTAATTTTCAAACAGTGCCCCCTAGTTCTGGACTCACCCACAAGAGGAAACATCCCCTCCACATTCACCCTGTCAAAATTGTTCAGGATCTTATACACTTCAATCAAGTCTCCCGTCACTTTTCTAAACTCCAGCGAAAACAGGCCCAGTCTGTCCAACCTTTCCTCATACGACAACCCGTTCATTCCAGGTATCAATCTCGTAAACCTCCTCTGAACTGCCTCCAACGCATTCACATCCTTCCCAAAACTGTACACAGTATTCGAGATGTGGTCTCACCAGTGCCCTGTATAACTGAAGCATAACATCCTTACTTATATTTTCAATTCCTCTCGTAATAAAGGATAGCATTCCATTAGCCTTCTTTATAACTTGCTGTACTTGCATACTAACCTTTTGTGACTCATGCACTAGAACACTTAGATCCCTCTGCACCTCGGAATTCTGCAGTTGTTCCCGATTTAAGAAATACTCTGCTTTTTTATTCTTCCTGCCAAAGTGAACACCTACACATTTTCCCACATTATACTCTATCTGCCAGATTTTTGCCCACTAACTCAACCTATCTATATGGGTCTGCAACTTCCTTATGTCCTCTTCACAACATACTTTCCTACCTATCTTTGTGTCATCTGCATATTTAGCTATCATGCCATCATTCCCCTCATCTCAGTCATTGATATAAATTGTAAAAAGTTGAGGCCCCAGCACAGACCCCTGTGGGACTCCACTCTGTCAATCAGAAAAGGACCCACTTATGCATACTCTCTGTTTTCTGCCAGCCAGCCAATCTTCTACCCATGCTAATATGTTACCCCCTACACCATGAGCTCCTACTTGGCGCAATAATTAATTAATGATCGATTTTAACACCTTCCCCACGACAGATGGCAAGCTAACTGGCCTACAGTTACTTATTTTATGCCTCTCCCCTTCTAGTATAGGGGGGTTATTAACACAGGCTAACTGCTCAATTGGAACGGTATTTCAACTGACTTTCAAATTTAACAGCACATCCATGGGTTTCCTGGGCTGTCTGAAACTTGCCAGTGCAAATAAGCTGGGAAAACAATGCAGTTGAGGAGGCTGATTCAAACTTATGGAAATACTGCAATAAATAGGTGTTATTTAGAACTGCATTCTTACCTACTAGTGGGAAAGGGTTTGTTCACAGTATTTTTGCTGAGAGGTTAATTTCAACACTTCGGAGGTTTTCTCAATCACTTTAGGATAGGTGGTATTTTGGCTGCCTTTTTATTTAGAGATACAGCACTGAAACAGGCCCTTCGGCCCACCGAGTCTGTGCTGACCAACAACCACCCATCAACTAATCCTACATTAATCCCATATTCCCTACCACATCCCTACCACCTACCTATACTAGGGGCAATTTACAATGGCCAATTTACCTAACAACCTGCAAGTCTTTGACTGTGGGAGGAAACCGGAGCACCCAGTGGAAACCCACGCAGTCACAGGGAGAACTTGCAAACTCCTCACAGGCAGTACCCAGAACTGAACCCAGGTCGCTGGAGCTGTGAAGCTGCGGTGCTAACCGCTGCGCCACTGTGCCACCCATTGTGTTAGGTTGGACCTCAGATTGGACAAATATGACCAACACCAGCACCAGTGCCAATGCCAGCAGCAGCAGCCTACTGTTCAGAGACCTCTAGCTGGACAGCAGAAAGAAGAGCAGCAGAGGGGTGCAGCTTGCAGGAGGACAGGACATACCCAAGGATGGTGATGGAGGAGCCTGGGACATTGGCTGAAAGGTATGGTTCGGTGAGTATGACTATGTCAGGCTGTTACTTGACTAGTCTGTGGGACAGCTCTCCCAATTTTGGCACAATTCCCCAGATGATAGTGAAGAGGATTTTGCAGGATTCACTGGGCTGTGTCCGTTCGTCGTATCTGGTGCCTCGGTTGATGCCAGGTCGTCCGCATCTGATTGTATTGTTACTTAACTTTTCTATAGAGGTTTGATACAACTGAGTGACTTTCTAGGCAATTTCAGAGGGCAGTTATAGGTCAACTACATTGCTGTGGGTCGGAAGTCACATGTAGGTTAGACTGGGTAAGGACTGTCGATTTCCTTCCCTAAAGAACATTAGTGAACCAGATAGATTTTTACAAAAATCCAGTAGTTTCATGGGCCAGAATTTAATGATGAGGATGTGGCTCTGCCTGCCAGCTGGAAAGCCAGGGGTGAGCCCACCTCTGCCGGGCCTGCAAGCCACAATGCTTTTTTGCCTGGCCCAGGTCCTTAATTGGCTTCAGTCAGGGCTTCCGCCCCTCTGAGGCAGGAAGTCCTAGGTTCAAGAGCTGCTGGCCAATCAGAGGGCCAGCAGCTCTTCAGTCCCAGCAGCTCCACCAGGACCGATGGCCACTGCTGGAACTGCAGCCAGCCAGGACCAGCAGCAATGGAGGATGCCCCAAAATAGAGGTAAATATGTGGGGCCTCGCTGGTAACAATTGGCTAGGCCCTGGCAAGGTGGGGGGGTGTCAGAGTATAGGGCAGGAGTGTTTGTTTCAGTGGGGGTGGCCCGTGCTTTTGAGTGAGCCCTCTGTGGGGCACAGTGTGCTCGATCAGGTGGGCCCACCTCCCAGTCCACAAGGATGCCACCAGGTAATACTAAGTGGCCTCCACAGGTGCCGAAGTGCCCATCTGCTGCTGGTAAAATGCTCGTGGCGGCGGCAAGAGGCCCTTAATTATTAATTGGTCATTTAAGGACCTCAATTGGTCTAAGGGAGGGCGGGTGGGCGGCTGACATCCACCTCCCCCACCACTGGAAAAATAGCAGCGGGGATGGGTAGGCAATGGGCATGGCACCCCCCATCATATCACCTGATTTTACGCACCTCCCACCTCCTAGCCCGCTCCCGGCGGGGGGTGTAAAATTCCAGCCTTGGTCATCAATCTTTTTCCAGATTTATTTAATTAATTAAGCTACTGTGGTGGAATTTGAAAACAAGGCTGGGATTTTTTCTGGTGACAGGGGTCTTGACGTCCAGAGAAAGCAAAGCCGAGGACCTCGCATAGCCCCTTCTCCAGAAGGCTTGCCAAATCTAATGCCAATTGGGCACTTAAGTGGACAGTGGCAAGCCTACCACGGGATCAAGGACCCCGGCAGAGGCGGTGGCTGTTGCCGGTGGACCATCCACCCGAGGCCTAGAAGTGGCGCTGGACCCAGGGCAGGAGAGTTCTCATGGGGTGAGGGTCATGGGGGAGGCGGGTGTAGGGGATTTGTAGCAAGGGCAGGGGGCTGGTTCTCAGCGAACCCCCCCCCCCCAACTTCTTGATTCTGGGTCCCTTGTTCAGACACTAAGTGCCTTTTAATGAGGGAACCCCACCCCACTACCCAACTAGAGCCAGGAACCAGCCCGTGCGGTTTTTCGTGCCGTGCTTCCCATGCGGCAAAAGGGCCGCTGCCGCACCACCACTAATGGCCACGGCAGCAGAATGAGGCCCTTAATTGAGGATTAATTGTTCAGTTAAGTGCCTTAATTGGCAACAGGGCAGGATTTTATGCTCTCCCGCCTCCAAACCTGAGTATGGCACAACAGGGGAGAGAGCAGGTTCCAAGGTTCTCAGAGGCTGCACTGGAGGCCTTGGTGCAAGACATGGTCAGCAGCAGGAGTGAAACCATCCAAGATGATGGTATGCTCATACTTAATCCTCTTTCCCATATCCCACTTACTACCCATCCCACTATCTTTTCTGATTCCCAAACTGCAGATGGTGTAAGCCTGCACCTCTTGTTTTCCAACCCTCCCCCCACCACAACCTGACCCTTGTGCCTCTCTCCTTTCAGATAAACCAAGAACCACAACCATCCTGGGCAATGATGGAAGAGAAAGAGGTGGAAGAGCAGGAGGACAATGATAAAGAAGGAACACTGTCACTCGCTCTCATGCTCACAGCCACCAACTCAGATACTGACACTGGGCATATTTTAGACGATAGTTTAGAGGCAAGACATGCATGAGTGGCCTGGAGCCAGGGCAGCGAGCAAGAGTACCACAGGTGGCAGCTCATTGGAGGGTGCGTTCACACACAAGTTTGGCTGCAGAGGACTCAGATGACGACTTTGATGGAGCGGTTTTGCACAATGAAATGCTTGGTGCATTGGCAGGTCTGCCAGAAAGCCTTCAGTCAATGCTAAGGAGCACGGAGGAGTCTGGCACCAACCTGGAAGTAAAATAGTAATTAGGTGATTGTGTTAAAAAGCCAGAGACAGTTGCGCTGAACTTCTGGGTTTCACAAGCGATATTGGCTAAAATGTGGCGAGTCGAAGAGACTTAGTAGTTGGCAGGAAAAAAGACAGAGGCGCAAGGGGAGAGCCAACTGTGTAACAGCCCCGACAAACAAATTTCTCTACAGCACCTGTGGAAGAGCCTGTCGCTCTAGAATTGGCCTTTATAGCCACTCCAGGCGCTGCTTCACAAACCACTGACCACCTCCAGGCGCGTATCCATTGTCTCTCGAGATGAGGAGGCCCAAAAGAAGAAAGATTGGACCTACCCTGTTCCCAACACATCTCTGAGTTAATATCAGGGCAAATTATTTCCAGTATTTTCTGGTTTTAGTTTAGGTTTCCAGCACCTGCAGTATTTTGCTATTGCGCATATATTTAGATGGTGAATGAGAATCGGGACAGAATCAGGATCAGCCGTGAAGTTACTCCAGATTCAAATCACCTGCTGAAGTTCATACATAAAGAAGGCCTCTTTGGGTGATGTGGCAAAGGTCTACTTGGACTGGTGGAACCATTCCCCAGGCAGAGGAGGTACGTATAGAGAAAAATGGGGAGGAAATGCTGCTTGCTGTGACAAACATAACACAGCACATCATCACACTGCCACCCATCTGATCCTGTACCGATGAATTAGTAATGAATAATCTTCAGCCCAATGTTGCATTTGGAAATAAATTAGCTCTTTTGATAATTTGGATGCAGAAAGTATAGAAAAGAGCTGGAGTGACCTTGGAAATCAGGAATTCAACAACTGCTTTAGGAACTTCAGAAAGGAACTCACTGAGTATTAACAGATTGTTCTGGTGAGTCAGTCACAGGGAATGACAGAAGCAAGATTTTAATTTGAAAGTGAGGCAGACAGGGAACCATCTGTTTGTAAAGTTACCCACTCTAGTGATTTAACACACACAACTAACAAGAGGCTTGTAGACACTTGACATTATTTAATTTAAGGCTCAGAAACATTGTCACATTAGCGCTGGTATCAATGAATTGAATCGTGATGTACTTTACTTTGGTTGGGTCGTGATTTCATGCATTCTGTCAAATCTGAATTGTAAATAGTTTCATCTGTTTGAGTAAAGTTTGAGCTGAAGTTTAACCTTTTGATGACAAGGGAAGAGTCTGTTTGCTCATTTTAAGCATTGGTTGTAGAAGGTATTCTGGAATACACTGTGTGCTGGTACATTTATAAGTCATCCTTTCCCACTTTCTGTGACCCTGAATTGGAATCAGGTAGAATGAGAGATATAGTGACTGCATTTTCTACTTTGTCCACAGAATCAAGTTGTGGGTGGGATTTTGTAGTCCCTATACCTCTTGGTAAAAATTACACCCCAGTCAGGTAACGGAGTGATACTCTACTTTTAAACAGAATATTCTTTTTCCACTTTTCTACCCTGCTCTCATAAAAACACTGACTCACCTGGCACAGTTCGATAGGTATCCAAAG
The DNA here is from genome assembly GCF_036365525.1 of Heterodontus francisci. Classification (NCBI taxonomy): domain Eukaryota; kingdom Metazoa; phylum Chordata; class Chondrichthyes; order Heterodontiformes; family Heterodontidae; genus Heterodontus; species Heterodontus francisci. The sequence goes on from NC_090384.1 coordinate 51,379,164, forward strand.
TTCTCTGGACCTTCGTAACAGGCTATTTGACAATGGAAATGTATCACATCCAAGCACAGTCCCATCTTTAGCCGACATCCACACATGCACGCTATCCTGTATGAGCCTGATGATACCCCTGCCGCACATGAAGATATTTAAGTGAAGAACCATAGAATGACGGACAGCTGTGATTAGCAATCAGTAGTGGCAATCCTGATTGATTTCTTCCCATAGTCTTCCATAGTCTAAGAACAACAAGGGTAACATTCCAGTGCAGAACTGGGGGAGCACTGCACTGTCGAAGGTGCCATCTTTCAGATGAGACATTAAAGTAAGGCCCCATCTGCTTGCTTGGGTGGATGTAAAAGATCCCATGGCACTATTTTAAAGAAGAGCCGGGGAGTTATCCCCAGTGTCCTGGCCAATATTTATCCCTCAATCAACATCACAAAACACAGATTATCTGGTCATTATCATATTGCTGTTTGTGGGAGTTTGCTGTGTGCATACTGACTGCTGCATTTCCTGCATTACAACAGTAACTACACTTCTTAAAGTACTTCATTGGCTGTAAAGCACTTTGAGACTTGAGTGGTCATGAAAGGCGCCATATATTTGCAAATCTTTCTTTTTCTTTAACATTGTAGCACTACAGTTGCTGCCCAGATTTTGTACCAGCCAACTCAACATAGGTAAGGGTAGAGCTTTTATTATCTTTTTAGTTTATGTGCTTGAGCATTCCGCCAGACATTACATGCTAAACCCTTAAAATGGCTCGCAATGTTGTTTTCACTTTGAAAAATTTGGCAGATTACAGCCGGTAAAAACAAATTTGGCAGTTAAAGGGGCAGCTGCTTTCCTAGAGAAAGTGAATAGGACCCCTGTGTGTGTAACACTTCAATCTGTCACCTGTACCTGTGATTAATGTTTAATTGTCTCAAAGCTGCACAGCATATGTTACAAAATATATGTTCTATTCATTTCCCAGAGGTAAAATGGAAGGGCGGGGGGTGGGGAGGGAAGGTCTCTAATTGTCTTTACCCATCATTCTACATTAACATCTGCCTGTTTAAACCAAATGCATTTGGAGCTCAAGCAGCCCAAGTCATTTGGGATTGCTATTGCCGCATGGAGAGAGAAGGGATTTTGCAGTAGGCTACAGTGCCATCTACTGTGGATGAGGTGTACATCATACTGAACATAGTATTCTCCAAAACAATTGTGATATTTATAGTTTGGTCTGTTCGCTAAAGGAAGCATTTTTGTTGCTTTTTAAAGAGGTTTCTGTCCTTCTGCTTCTGAAGGCAATAAGTTGCTGAAGTACAATTTCCCAAATGCGCTGCCAGCCCAACTGGTTTTTCCTCACTGATACAGACCAAAATACTGTGGATTCTGGAAATCTGAAATAAATACAGAAAATGCTGGAAACACTCAGCAAGTCTGGCAGCACCCGAGGAGAGAGAAACAGAGTTAACGCTTCAGGTCAATGACCTTTCATCAGAATGGGGAAAAGTTAGAAATGTTTTAAGCAGGTGAAATGGGGGAGTGTGGGAAAAAGAACAAAAGGGAAGGTCTGTGATGGGGTGGAAGACAGGACAGATTAAATGACAAAACAGTCAGTCATGCAGGGCCAAAGGGAGTTTCAATTGGGCAAGAAAAGGAACAAAGAAGCAAAAGATGTGCCGAGAGCAGTTGTAAATGCAGAATGATAAACAGCTGCCATCCGAAAGCAAAAACAAGAGAAAAACAAGGGTAAGACTGAAACCTGCAAAGAAAATGAAACAAAATAGGGGCATAGATTACAGTCCGAAATTGTTAAACTCAATGTTGAGTCTGGAAGGCTGTAAAGCGCGTAATCGAAAGATGAGGTGCTGTTCCTAAAGCTTCGTTGAACTTCATTGGATCACTGCAGTAGGTTAAGGACAGAGAGGTCAGCATGAAAGCAAGGTGGAGAATTAAAATGACAGGCGACCGGTAGCTTGAGGTAATGCTTGCGGACTGAACGGAGGTGTTTTGCAAAGTGGTCACCCAATCTGCGTCTGGCCTCTCCAATGTAAAGCGGACTGTTCCGGTGAAAGTAAAATATCCCATAGCAATATTAGAAGAGCAGGGGAGTTATCCTGGCCAACATTTATCCTCAAGCTCATCATTGAAGAGATAATCTAGTCATTTATCTCCTTGCTGTTTGTGGCATCTTGCTGTATGCAAATTGGTCACTATGCTTCCCTACATTCCAGTAGTGACTACACTTCAAAAGTACTTTAGTGACTGTGAAGCGCTTATAAACATCTTGAGATCAATGAATGCAAGTTCTTTCTTTGCCATTGCCTGCACTGCTGTTACTCGCATTTTGACTGATACAGCATTTGTATGGTATTTGTAAATGTTTCCTATGTATTTTTCCCCAGCAGAAAATGCTTTGTATGGGATCCTATTGCAATTAGTTAACATCATAATTTGACCATTAATTAATAGGATAATGTCATCAGTGTGAGCATAAAATCAGTGTGATCAGCTTTTGGGCAGGTTATGCCCGTCAGCTTGGTTCAATTCATGGGACTTTAACCCTGTTATATTCAACCGAGCACAAGTGTTTATCAATTCAAAGAGACAATAAGTGCTTCCCTTCTAAAGGGGCGCACATTAATGAACTGTAACAGAAATCAAAAATGTAACAGAAACTTAACAAATCCAATTAAAATGATATTCCCAGGGGTGTTGATGCATTCCAATCCCTCCAGTACTCACCAGTCAAGGAAGGCCTTAAGCACATGGATGGACATTGCATGCTTCCTTTCCAGGGACACCCGGACATAGCCGTAGCCACAGAAGAGAAGCAGGCAGTTGGGAACACTGAAGTCTAATGTTTGGGAGCTCAAGCTCCACTCCAGCATGTGAGCACATTATGTAGGCTGACACTCCAGTGTAGTACCGAGAAACTGCTGTATTGTTAGAGATGCTGTCCTTCAGATAAGCTGTTAAATCTTCTGTTTCAGTGGTTAAGGTGAATATTAAAAAGGGGCAGGGAATTCTCCCACTGTTCTTCCAGCATCCTTCCATTAATCAAAACCACACAAAAATAGATTAATTGCCATTTATTTAATTGTTGTTTGTTGGAATGATGAGTAAAATAGTGACTGTATTTGCCTGCATAGTAATTCCTTATATGTGAAGGGCTTTGAGATCTTTCTGAGATGTAATTAAGCGCTATATAAATACAAGTCTTTCTTTTACTCTTTTCTGTAATAAATACAGATACTTCTTGCATGTACAAAGTTAAGATGTATCCCAAATTCAGTGGGAAAATATGCTTCAAAAAATGAAGCCAAATCTTAGGCAGAATTTTTATTAGTTTGTGAGGATGGGAAAGGGGGTGGGTGGTCGCTTAAACCACCCCTCAGTTTGAAGTGCCGGTTTCCCGACCTCTAACCTGCACAGTCTGAGTTCAAATCGCAGTGTTGGGAGCAGGAAGAGACAACCTGCCTGCTCTGTGCAGATGCCCTCTTAAGCCCATTAATGAGCTTGTTGTCAGCTTGTTTAAGGCCCAGTTTTGTATTTTCTTTCTAAGGTGCGGGTTCGACGCACTGTCAGAACTATGGCAGGAAGGCGGAGATGGTGACACAGCAGGGAGCAAGCTGGAATGGTGGGACAGCAGCAAAAGGCACCATTGATTTTGTGCGGCGCCGGGATTGGGGGTGTGGGGGAAACGGGTCCTTCTGCTATAGGGTCCCATGTGTTCATAACAGGGTGGCGGGGGTGGGGGAAGGGAGGTTTTAGGAAGACTCCACGTTCCATTGCCAATGAAGGAAGGAAATTATAGGAAATGAAATCAATCTTCTCCGATCTTGATCCAACTGGCGATGAGGAGCAACATCTGCCCGAGCAAAGGCAGACCCCTGAGCAGCAGGGGCAAAGGAGTGAGGAAGAAAGGGCAGGAATGCTCCAGACTCTCCACCTCCACTTGCAGCACTGTGGGGGCAGCTTCTGTCACAGGGTGTGACTCCACAGATGCTTCAGCTGTCGGATGGGCCATGGACGTAGATTTTGGTGACAGAGCTCCTTTTATGGTGCCCTAGATTGCTGGTGGGGACCACCAGCTGGGTTGCAGCTGGAATCCACTCCCTGCTTAGTTGCGCCATTTTCACCACTGGCCAGTCAATGCTGCAAACTGTGACATGCATCCTGTACATGTCAGTGTGCTGTTCCTGCATCCACTCTGTGTGATGCCACATGTGCCTCTCCATGATGTTGGCCACAGTCTTAATGGAGGAGCTCATCTGCTCAAAGCACTGAGACATTGTGGAGCACATGAGATGAATAGATTCCTCCATTCCCATCCCATGACTCCGCAGAGCCTCAGACAATTCCGACATGTGGGCACACATCTCATACTGGTTCTCCAGGTAGAGCTGCCTGTTTCATGATTGCCTAGACCCTGCATCACCGTCCTGCTGAGCAGGGCTGTGCCTGTCCTCCATCCTCCAAGGGAAACTGGCCACAGCTGACTCTGCCTCTCCAGAATCTTCCAATTCTGATGTTAGGTGTGCTTCACCCTGTGCCACCATCTCTAATAATGTGCGAGGACGTACCGAGGTGCAAGTATCTACGCTGGTGCAGGATCCACTAGAAGCGATGTGACGGTGCAGGCTCTGAGGTGTTGTCCTCCTCTGACTCCTCGGGACTTGTTGTCTTTGTCTGGCCTCCTGCCCGTCTGGGGCTGGACCTGTGGGAGACATAAGAGAAGATGGTTATGAGAGATCAGGGCAGTCAACAGATGCTCTCACTGCTGAAAGCAATCAATTTACAGCTTAGGTATTGACAGATTATTGCACAGGGAGCATTGCCATGCATCCCTTGAACCCGGAGAAGTTGAGATGTTTTTACCCTGTCTACAGCAGACCTTCGTTTCTCTGTCTGCAGCATCCCTGTGTCTTGACACTGTGAGCAGGTTAAGGGCCAGCTCCTCAAAGTGCATCAGTGACACTATCTGTGGCACCCCGCCATCTAGGTGGGCCCTCCTATTGTTCCTGACGTTCAACTCCCTTTTGAGTTGCAATGTGAATATAGATGCAGTTCAGACAATGCCTGTCTCCCTCACCACTCACAGCTTTTCATTCACATACGCTGCTATGGTCTGCGCTCCAGCTTCCTGTCCAGCAGCACTAGGGTTCTGACCTATGCTTATGGGTCTTCAAGGCTGCTGGGCACCATCTCTCCCATGGTCAGGAGAACTCTATTCACCCTCAGGATATCCCTCTCTTTTGCACTCTGCTGACTGCTAATCAGGATGCATGGCATCTTGGTCTATCTTTGGAGTCAACTTTCCAAACCTGAAAAGGTCCTTGAAGCATTTCTGGCACTGCACCCAGTTCCTCCTCACCACTCCTTTGTTGCTGACCTTGTGAGCCACCTCCAGCCATGCCTTCTTGATGAAACTTGCAGTCTTTCTGGTGCCACTGGCAGGGAACAGAATATCTCTGCGCTCAGTCACCGCATCCAGCAGCAGCTCCAGTGAGGCATCAGAAAAGCAGGGGAGGGTGACCCTGGCATGGGGGCCTCCTTTCTCACTGCTCTTTGCTATGCATCTTCCACCATCACTTGGGTGAATTGCAGCGTTAGCACTGGCTGCCGCCTACCCTTTAAATCGGGCATGTCACTGCCTAAGTCCCACTACCTTCCCGAGTCCACAGCCGCTAATTGGGAAATGAGCACAATTCCAGGCCAATTATCTTATTTCAATAACAAAATTGTAACATGTGTGCATTGCTGGCTCTGTGCCTCTTGTGTCTAATCTAAATTTTTATAAGCCAGTGCTGCTGGTGGGGAGCCTTACCCACTCTTAGCATACATTGGAACGTGAGTCATATGTTGCCCATGACTTTCTGACCATCCATATGCAAGTGCCAGTTAAGTATTATCAGTCGTAGGGACATAAAAACATAACATTTTTAGTGACATCCCTGATACATTCCAAACTCCAAATACACTATTTTACAACCCATACTCTTCCTTGTACCTTCACTATGTTGAAATTATTCTTTCCTGGAACCTCCTTCCCACCTTCAGTTTTTCCTTCCTTGTACAATCTTCAGGTCTTAACACCTAAACTTCCGAATTTCTTTCTCTTTCCATATCTTTTAATCTTTAGCTGCGCTTGACTCTATGGGTCATAGTCATCATCTAGATTTTGGAATAAAACAGAAATATTGACCTATTGAAAATATGTCTGTCTCTGATGTTTTAGCTGACTGAGATTGCATAAATAATTTGACATTAATATTCCACAGGTGGCAGCACTGTAACAGCATTTCAGAATATTTTGGTTCAACTTCATTACTATGTCAGCCATGCTTCAGCTGGTAACATTCTTGTCTCTGAGTAAGAAGGCTGTGGGTTCATGTCGCACTCCAGAGACTTGAGCACAAAGATTTAGGTGGACACTCCATTGCAGCACTAAGAGAATGCTATGCTGTCATTTGGATCATATGTTAAACCAAAGCCCCATTACCCTCTCACGATCCTATTTTGAAAAACAGCAGGAAAGTTATCTCTGGTGTCCTGGCCAATATTTATCTCTCAACTAACACCACTAAAGCAGGTTTATATCATATTGCTGTTTGTGGCAGATTGCTGTGTGCAAACTGCTCTATTTCCCGATAGGGTGGCCATTCGGTTTTGTACTTGACGTCCAGATTTCAATATATCTGCCCCCATTATGATACCGGATGCCCTTAGATCCGGTATTTTGAAGTTCGCAATGCCATGGCCCAGTCTGAGGGGAAGGTCCATTCATTTGCGGGCACTCACCGACCAATATAGAGATGATTTAAATTGAATGATATCAAAATCAACCAATTAGACTATTTTAAATGGTCACCCTACCAGCCTTTTTGGTTAAATGTCAGATATGAAATCATTTCCAGGTCAGTGAGTGCACACAAATAAAGGTCTTATTGGACCTATCACGTATCCTAATGGCACCACCGTCAATGTTACGTGATGTTGTCCTACCAGCCTCATTGGCTAATGTCAATGTCAGTCATTGAAAATCATTTCCAGGTCAGCAAGTGCACATGAGAAAAGATCTTGGTGATGTTCTCACCACCACATCCACCACCATTCACCATGGTGAGTACATTGACTTTAAATTGTTGATATTGTTATTAGTTATTATACTACATATATGAGTTTTTATGCTATATATATTAGCTATTAGTACAGTTATTATTGGTAATTATTACTTAAATTTAATAAAGCCATTCCGTGTGCAAAATTGCATTTGTAGTGCTCCATGCTCGTTTTAACTAATTCCATTGGGAGCCCTTAAACTCATAGTCAATTTTGCATGTGTGCATGCGTGGGGTTGGTGGGCCAGGGGCGGGGTCTTTGTCCAGTATTCTTGGCCTCTGTCAGTGACCACCCTATTTCCTGTATTACAGCTCCGACCACACTTCAAAAGTACTTTGATTATAAAGTGTTTTGTGACATCCTGAGGTTATTCAGGTGTTGCGATGGATCAAAACCTTACATGTCAATTGCTTTTACTTTCCTATCTAGACTAGCATGCTATTCCTCCAAACTACTGTGTGTTATATTAAAATATATGGGCTAATGCCTCTGCTAAATCTTGCACAGAACAATGTTATACAAACATTTAAGTTTCTAATACTAGTAGATCAGAAAAAGTAATTTTGAGGCTGTATTTTGTTTTCCGGCCAAACGACCAGTGGGGTGCCCAAAGCTCCGCTTTAAGTATGCTTGCAAGCTTGATAGCAAGGCCCTAAATGTCAACTATTGCACCTCGGAGTTACTGGCTGACAAAATAAGGAAATGGCGACACATCCTGTGGACTGGCATGCACTACCATGACAACCAGTGGCTACAGAAGCTTGGCAACAGGCGCCAACACCAAAAACAACAACTCACAGTATCACTTGGCTTCACTTGCAGCACTTGTGGCAGAACCTGCCTCTCAAGGATTGGCCTTCACAGCCATCAGCATAGATGCACCAAGAGAAGGCACCCCACCTAAATGGATTGTTTGCTGTGTGTCCATCATCTTTCATAGATGGAAGGATGCCAATGCTATTTTTTTTAAATCAACTACATGTGAAACAAAGCCATATGGACAGGAGGGGGAAAACTGTTCAACTGTTGACGGCATTTAGCTGAATTTTATGTCACAACAGCTAGTTAGGCCACAGCTGGAGTACTGTGTACAGTTCTGGTCACCACACTTTAGGAAGGATGTGATTGCACTGGAGAGGGTGCAGAGGGGATTCACCAGGATGTTGCCTGGGCTGGACCATTTCAGATATGAAGAGAGACTGGATAGGCTAGGGCTGTTTTCCTTAGAGCAAAGAAGGCTGAGGGGGGACCTAATTGAGGTATACAAAATTATGAGGGGCATTGATAGGATAGATAGGAAGAAACTTTTTCCCTTAGCGGAGGGGTCAACAACCAGGGGGCACAGATTTAAGGTAAGGGGCAGGAGGTTTAGAGGGGATTTGAGGAAAAGAATTTTCACCCAGAGGGTGGTTGGAATCTGGAACACACTGCCTGAAGGGGTGGTAGAGGCAGGAACCCCCACAACATTTAAGAGGTATTTAGATGAGCACTTGAAACGCCATAGCATACAAGGCTACGGGCCAAGTGCTGGAAAATGGGTTTAGAATAGATAGGTGCTTAATGGCTGGCACAGACATGATGGACCAAAGGGCCTGTTTCTGTGCTGTATAACTCTATGACTCCACTTCGAATTGATTCATTGATTATATAATTTGCTTCAGGATGTTCTGAGACACTGTGTAAATCCAAATTCTTTAACTGCATCAAAAGTTTTTGTGGGTAAGAAAAGATACAGATAATGGGAGTGTGAACAACTGAAATTCCACTGTAATTGATAGCTTTAACATGGTATCCAGTTACCCAGTGGTACTGGTCTAGTTTCAGCAGTCTTCTTTGGCGTCCTTGTCTCGAGAGACAATGGGTAAGCGCCTAGAGGTGGTCAGTGGTTTGTGCAGCAGCGCCTGGAGTGGCTATAAAGGCCAATTCTAGAGTGACAGACTCTTCCACAGGTGCTGCAGATAAAATTGGTTGTCGGGGCTGTTACACAGTTGACTCTCTCCTTGCACTTCTGTCTTTTTTCCTGCCAACTTCTAAGTCTCTTCGACTCGCCATGCTTTAGCCCCGCCTTTATGGTTGCCCGCCAGCTCTGGCGATCGCTGGCAACTGACTCCCACAACTTGTGATCAATGTCACAGGACTTCATGTCGCGTTTGCAGACGTCTTTAAAGCGGAGCCATGGACGGCCGGTGGGTCTGGTACCAGTGACGAGCTTGCTGTACAATGTGTCCTTGGGGATCCTGCCATCTTCCATGCGGCTCACATGGCCAAGCCATCTCAGGCGCCGCTGGCTTAGTAGGTTGTATATGCTGGGGATGTTGGCCGCCTCGAGGACTTCTGTGTTGGTAGTACGGTCCTGCCACCTGATGCCAAGGATTCTCCGGAGGCAGCGAAGATGGAATGAATTGAGACGTCGCTCTTGGCTGACGTACGTTGTCCAGGCCTCGCTGCCGTAGAGCAAGGTACTGAGGACACAGGCTTGATACACTTGGACTTTTGTGTTCTGTGTCAGTGCGCCATTTTCCCACACTCTCTTGGCCAGTCTGGACATAGCAGAGGAAGCCTTGCCCATGCACTTGTTTAATTCTGCATCGCGAGACAGGTTACTGGTGATAGTTGAGCCTAGGTAGGTGAACTCTTGAACCACTTCGAGAGTGTGGTCACCGATATTGATAGATGGGGCATTTCTGACGTCCTGTCCCATGATGTTCGTTTTCTTGAGGCTGATAGTTAGGCCAAATTCATTGCAGGCAGCCGCAAACCTGCGATGAGTCTCTGCAGACACTCTTCAGTGTGAGATGTTAATGCAGCATCGTCAGCAAAGAGGAGTTCCCTGATGAGGACTTTCCGTACTTTGGTCATCGCTTTTAGATGGGCAAGGTTGAACAACCTGCCACCTGATCTTGTGTGGAGGAAGATTCCTTCTTCTGAAGACTTGAACGCATGTGAGAGCAGCAGGGAGAAGAAAATCCCAAACAATGTAGGTGCAAGAACACAGCCCTGTTTCACGCCGCTCAGGATTGGAAAGGGGTCTGATGAGGCGCCGCTATGCTGAATTGTGCCTTTCATATTGTCATGGAATGAGGTCATGATACTTAGTAGCTTTGGTGGGCATCCAATCTTTTCTAGTAGTCTGAAGAGACCACTTCTGCTGACGATGGACCAAAGGGCCTGTTTCTGTGCTGTATAACTCTATGACTCCACTTCGAATTGAATCATTGATTATATAAGTTGCTTCAGGATGTTCTGAGATACTGTGTAAATCCAAATTCATAAACTGCATCAAAAGTTTTTGTGGGTAAGAAAAGATACAGATAATGGGAATGTGAACAACTGTAATTGATAGCTTTAACATGGTATCCAATTACCCAGTGGTACTGGTCTAGTTTCAGCAGTACAAGAAGAATTATAGTAATCGTTCAAGAGGAGTATGGGGTTTACAGCCTTATGGTCAGATTCCTTATGTGGATTTCTCTCAAAGTATGTAGGAGGTAAATCTTCAGTAGGTTATCTGTGATTATCAGTGGATCCCCTCACAATATGAGCCAACTTTGGTCTTTCCTCCTGATGCCAAAGTATGGTTCCACAATATAATCATCCAAGTGGTCATTTGTCATGTACCTGATGTTGAGTGTCAATTTGGAGGGCATTACAGCCAAGTACAATTGTACCTTCATCTTATGTCCCTACACATTTACATTCCAACAGGCGTTCTGGATGGCAATTGGAAATATTTGCTGGACTTTTACACCCCTCAGGAGGCGGCTAGGAGGCGGGTCGGGCAATAAGATTGAGTGGAAGGGAGGGGGTCACCGTGCCCATTGCTTACCTGCCCCTGCTGCTATTTCATCAGCAGCAGTGGAGGTGGCAAGTGGCCCGCCTGCCTTTAGGCCAATTGAGGCCTTAGTGGCCATTAATTGGCCACTTAAGGGCCTTTTCCCACCGCCGCTGGTAATACCTGGTGGCCTCCTTGTGACCTGGGAGGTCTCCTCCTGTTCGGGTACTCTGTGCCTCACAGACAGCCTCCCCCACAGCAGCACAGGCTACCCCCGCTAAAGCTAAACCCCCCTGCCCTGCTCTCTGACCCACTGCCCCCTCGCCGAGACCCAGCTGATCCCCACCTAGCACTCCTGGTAGCGCGACTGGGACTAAGGAGCTGCCGGCCCTCTGATTGGCCAGCAGCTGTTGGAGGTGGACTTCCTGCCTCAGAAGGGTAGAAGTCCCGACCGAGGCCAATCAAGGGGCCTGGGTCACACAAAATGGCAGCATGGCTTGCTGTCCCAGCGGAAGTGGGCTTGCCCCCGATTTTTCAGCCAATGGGTGGGGCTACCCCCTCCTTGTGAAAACCTGGCCATTCGCACTGGTTATTATTCCAGCCTTCCCCAATCAAGGAGCACTGATATAGCACCCCAACTGCTATGCTGCCTGAGAGAAGTCATGTCAACGCAAACTGGCGAATCGAATCTGGGACAAATGTGGCCTGTAAGTCTTTGTTCCCCACCAGGGGCTGTATTCAAGTACTGAGACATTGGGTAAGTTTTAACTGCTTCTGACAGTACCGTAAGACCCTGTGCTGAATGCAAGTCCTTTGCTGAAGATTGGATTCATACTACTGATTTAGTAAATCTAATACTATCTACCTCTCCCCCTCCCTACCTCTATCTCCTCCCTTCAGACATTCCTTAAAGCCTACCACTGACAAAGCTTTTGATCAACTGTCCTAATATCTCCTTCTGCGGCTCGGTATTAAATTTTGTTTGATAACGTTCTTCTGAAGCATTTTGGGGCTTTGTTAGAGGCACCATATAAATGCAAGTTGTTTTTTGGTTCATGGTGGTTGTCCAATTTTCAGATGGGTTAAGTAATTAATATATCACTGAAATTTTAAAAATGTACAGAGACGCCCTGTTTTCTGAACTGGGTTAATGTGTGATAGATAAAGAGACAATGTTACATTCTGCCTGAGGGTATGTAAAATTTCAGAATAATAGAAACAAAATAAATTAAGAAAATCCAATTCAGAAATGAAATATGAGGAGGCTGTAGATTAAATTCCTGTCATCTGAATTCTTGTTTTGAGTTTACTGTGATTTTTTTTCTGGCAATTTTCTCTGTTCTTACGATGACTCATGTTGGTGTATAGCAGAATGTGCACCAACAACTCTGAAGTAGCTCATCCTGGCAACAGTTCTTCATGTGTGAACCAAGGGTGCATGGGCGGGAGGGGGAAGAAGGGAGAACTGTTCAACTGTTGAGAACATTGTAGCTAAACTCAATCCTGTCTTCATCTTCATCCAAAATCCAGTCACACTTTCCTGCAGGGGTGCGGAGACAGTAAGGCCAATTGTAACACCTCACACCCACTGTGTTTGTTTGCCCATTGCTTTAAGCACATCTAAGAAAATGGAAAGGCACACATGAGATAACCCGTCTTCATGTGTCTGCTCACGTGGACACCCATGTGCAATCTTGTTGGGTTCTTCCTGCATCCTGAAATCATTAGGAAAATGCATGAAAAGATTGACCTCTCACTCCAAAGATATAACTGTCAGATTTTAAGGATCAGTTTCTCTTTGGGCTGATGCACTGGCCGTTTGAGTTGGTTTTCTGTCATTTAAAAGGTGGTGTTTGAGTAATGTGGATCTAGGGTTACCAACCTTACAGAATTGTCTGAAAGTCTTCCAGAATTGCTCTGCTTGGGCATGGCTACTAGCAACCTAAGAAAAAAATAGTTTGGATGCCCCAAACTTCACGGATAGATACCTAGGCTGCATCTGCCAGCCCTGTGATACTGTCGCATATTTATTTTGGTGAAGTTACGCCATGGAATGGGACCAGAAAGGTGAGAACTTCCTGTCTACTTTCAATTCTGCGAATCTCAACACTGTTCCCCAACTAACCAGCCTGTCAGATTCAAGATTGACATTTGAATCGGGAAGAGCAGGGTTAATTTTATTAGAACCTTGAAGCTTTATTGAAGTCTACGTCAACAAATTGAAGGCCTCAGAAAATATACAAAAATACTTAATGGCTGGAAATTTTTGTTGGGCGGGAGTCTGAAAAGTCAGTGGCGAGCCTGCCTCCACCGGGCCTGAGGAGCCAGGCGGGATTTTTCGTGCATAATGGAGCTGCCAGCCAATCAGCAGCCCAGTAGCTATTAGTCGCAGCAGCGCCACCGGGGGTAGTGGCCACTGCTAGGACTACACCCAGCCATCGCAAACAAGGTGAAGCACAGCCCCGGAAGTCGGGTAAGTTTTTAGGGCCTCGCTGGGTCAATTGGCCGGGCCCCAGCGAGTTAGGGGGGTGGGGGGAAGTGTTGTGCATTGGGGGAGGTTGGGGCTTCGGGGGCGGCCCTTCGTGGGGCACAGGGTTCCCCAATCAGGAGGGAGCCCCCTTCTCAGCCCGCAAAAAGACCGCTTTGTTTTATCAGACGGGGTTCTTAAGGCTTTTGGCGTCCGGCCGCCGAGGGTAAAATAACTGTGGCAGTGGGAGGAGGCCCTTGAGTGCCAATTAATTGGCCACTTAAGGGCTTTGATTGGCCTTGGGTGGGCAGGCCACCTCTCTCCACAACCGCCCTGTGTACAATCGCAGCGGGGGCGGGAGGCGGTTAAAAAAGCACCCCCCGCCCCCCCACCTCCCACCTCCCACTCAATTTTACGTGTCTTTCACCAGTTGATGTTTATCTCGGTGGGAACAGCCTGTATTGCACATGGTCCTGCAATACGCAGCTGCTCAGGATAAACCTCGACAAAAAACACTGCATCTCTTTCCACATGTGCTTTGCAAAGGCACATTCCAAAAGGAGATGGACGACCGTCTCTTCCCCACTGCAGCCACCTCAAGGGCAGTGTACAGAGGCGGTGAGTCTCCAAGCGTGTAGGAAGGATTTAATAGGAAGAGCCCTTCTCACTGCCAGCCAAGCTCCCTCTTGGTGCTTGTTTGAAAGTTCTGGCAATGAGGCATTCTACCAAATGACTGTTTGAGTCTGTTCAGGGAACCATCTGGCAGGATCCACGATCACCTTTTCCTGTAGGGCCTTGAGGACATTCTGTGCGGACCACTGTCTGATGGATTTGTGGTCAAAGGAGATTTTCCGAACAAACTTTTCCACGAAGGATAGGCTGTACAGCACAGTCCAACTGAATGGAGCGTTCTGCGGCAAAGTGGCCAGACCCATCCTTCACAACACCAGGGACAGATGGAACCTCAGCATGTAGTGACACTTAATGTTTGCGTACTGGGGTTCTATGCAAAGCTTGATGCAGCTGCACACAAAAGTGGCCATCAGGATGAGGGCGACGTTGGGTACGTTTTTTCCCCCTCTATCCAGAGATTTGAACATCATGTCCTGCGGACATGATCAATTTTTGATCTCCAGATAAAGCGGAAGATGACTTGTGTGACTGCCATGGTGCAGGAGTGGGGAATGGGCCAGATTTGTGCCACGTACAGTAACGACGTGTGAGCCTCACACCTGATGACCAGATTCTTACCCACAATGGAGAGAGAACGCTACTCCCATATGCCCAGTTTCTGTTTCACCATGGCTACTCACTCCTTCCAGGTTTTGGCACATGTCCCGGCCCCTGCGAACCATATCCCCAGCACTTTCAGGTAGTCTGACCTGACCGTGGAGGGGACAAAGGATCGGTCAGCCCAGTTCCCAAAGAATATGGCCTCTCTCTTGCTGCAATTTACTTTGGCTCCTGAGGCCAGTTCGAACTGGTCACAAATGCTCATCAGCCTGTGACCGGACAGCGGGTCCGAGCATTGTCCATGTACAGGGAAGCTTTAACCTGAGTGCCTCCACTGCCTGGGATTGTCACCTCACTTATGCCTGCATCCTTCTTAATGGACTCAGCAAAAGGTTCAATACAGCCAACAAACAAGACAGAGGAGAGAGGACAGCACTGTCTGACTCCAGATTTGATCAGGAAATTTCTGATTCCCGCCCATTTATTGAGACTACGCTACTGATGTTTGTGTGGAGCAGTTGAATCCAGTTGCAGATCCCCTCCCCAAACCCCATTTTGGAGAGCACGTCCATCATGTATGTGTGCGATATCCTGTCAAAAGCCTTCTCCTGATCCAGGCTGATGAGGCAGCTGTCCACCTCCCTGTCCCGTACATAAGCGATCGTATCCCTGAGTAGCGCGAGGCTATCAGAGATCTTCCTGCCGGGTACAGTACAGGTCTGATCGGGATGAATCACCAACTCCAGAGCAGACTAGACCCGACTGGTGATGACTTTGGACAAAATCTTGTAGTCTACATTGAGCAGTGAAATGGGCCGCCGATTTCTGATTTCCTCCCTCTCTCCCTTCGGCTTGTAAATGAAGGTGATGATGCCTTTCCTCATGGATTCAGACATGCTGCCAGCCAGTAGCATACTCTCATACACTTCTAGCAGGTCTGGGCCGATCCAGTCCCACAGAGTCGCTTCTGGGAGTTTTACTCGTCTCAAAGGACCTGACAGCCTTTGTTAGCTCATCCAGAATTAGCAGTTTGTCCAGACTCTCCGCGTACTGTCTGAGACCTCCGTGATAGATATCAGGAAGGGCTGAGAGGCCGTGCTGTCCGTGGACTTCACGTTGTACAGCCCAGCATAAAAGGATTTGCTGATCCTTAGTATGTCAGACAGCCATGATGTCACCGAGCCGTCCTCTTCCTTCAGGCTGCTGATCACAGAGCTCTCTGTGTGTACCCTTTGGAAGATGAAACGCGAGCACATCTCATCCTGCTCAACAGAGAGGACTCTGGACCGGAAGATGATCTTGGAGGCCTCCGTGGCAAAGCGCGAGGTCTGCTGGCTCTTCACTTCTTGGAGATCCTCCTTGACCTCGACCCCCATTGACTGCAGCCGGTGCAGATTTTGCATTCTTTTCTGGAGTCGGGACATTTCCCTCTGTCTCTCTCTCACCCTCTAAGCACCTTTGAAGATGAAGAACCTCTTGATGTTCGCCTTGATCACTTCCCACCAGTGTGCCGGAGACTCAAAGAGGGGTTTTAAAGTTCTCCAACCTTTGTAATTCCTTTTGAGCTCCCCGATGTTCTCTGGGGTCAGCAGTTTTACGTTCAGCTTCCGTGTACCCCTGCCAACCTACTGGTCGTCCTGTAGGTGACAGTCGGCCAGTAGGAGGTAGTGGTCAGAGAAGAACACTGGCTTGATATCGATCGATCTGACTATGACAGCATGGGACACAAACAGGAAGTCAATCCTGGAACGGGCAGACCCATCCAGTCTTGATCAGGTGTATCTACGCTGCACTCTGTCTGCAGGGTTGCTGAAGACATCGTGCAACTTGGCATCTTTTACTGTTTCCATCAGGAATCTGGGCGTGACATCCAGTTTGCTGTCATCACTGCCGGATCGTCCAGCTGCATCGATGATGCAGTTGAAATTACCACCTAGAACGACTGGCCTGGACGTCACCAGCAGCAGTGGGAGCTGCTGGAAGACGGTCAGCCGCTCGCTGATTTGGGCTAGGGCATACACGTTGATTGACTGGAGCGGAGCATTTTGGTACATTACGTCTGCTACGAGGAGGCGACCGCCCACTGCTTCCTTAACTTCGGTGATGGTGAAGTTGCCTTCCTGCAGCAGAATACCCAGGCCAGAGGAACGGGAATCATTTTCCCCTGACCAGATCGATGACCTGTGGTACCACCATCACAACCATTGCCTGTAGGTGCTGAGGTGTGGTATTCCACATTCCTGCAGAAACAGTAGTCTCAGCTTTGACATTGGCAAGGTAGCCCAAGGTCGAAACACATCGCATAGTGGATTTAACGCTGAGCACGTTAATGGAAGCAATTTTTAAACCTATTTTAAGCTGGATGTTTCTTACCATTCCAGGTGTCCTTACTAGTCCCAGTCTTTGGGTATTTTCCTGCATCCCCCATAGTGTGCTCAAGCTGTTGCACAGTTGTTGGGCTCAGAAAAATCGCCCAGTCACTCACAGGGGGGTTTGTTCCACTGGGGTGACATCGGGAGGGTCTTGCAGGCAATGCAGTTTAGACTGTCCTCTGCTGAAGGTATCTTTCCCCTCTGTTCCTCCTCAAGAACATTACTGCTCCCGGCTTCCTGGAGCTGGAGTGCGCTGGATGCTTCACTGCTCCTGATCTCCTGCAGCTGGGGTGTGCTGGGCATCTCACTGGGTTCAGCGCTTTGGGGTTGGAGTGCACTGGGCTCATCGCTGCTTCTAGTGTTTCAGAGCTGGGGAGCTTTCTCTTCCAGCTCCTTTGCTTTCTGCTGTTTCTTTTGTAGGTGCCGTCTTTCTGGCCGTTCCTCATCCAATGAGGAGCAGCTGCTGTCGTCCGTCTCAGACATTAGCCTCCTCTTGCCACAGGTTTGGGTGGTGGCCTGTTCCTTTCTTTGGGGCTTCTTCTTTGTGGTATTCCTTTTGACCACTTGCCACTCACCTGGTTGTCCCTCTGCTGGCTCCTCCTCCATTGATTCTGTCTGTTGAGGAGGAGTTTCCAGGCACTATAAAGGTAGAAGAGTTGGAGGCAGTCATAGCCAATTCATACAGCCCATGCCAAAGAAATCTAGGAACACACATTCCTCCTTATCCCTTCCAGTGATTGTGCCCAGGCTACGTAACTCTATATTTGGACAGTTTGGTTTTGAGTATGGTTGCCAGGTCACTTTCATAACTGACAACAAGATGGCAGATACCTGTTTTTTAATAACTTCCTTTTTAAAAAAAAAACCCTGTTCAGCATATGAATGGGCTAATTTTATTTCTGCTTAATATGCACAGCAATTTGTTTTATTGGCCTATTCTTGCCTAGAGCTCTGCACTCTTGTCCTATGTGGTTTCACAGTAAGCAGAAGGTAGAATCCTATACATCTTGAGTGTTGCCAGGGAGGTTTATAGCCCTTCTTTTAATCTTTCCTCAAATAAAGAGCAGAGTTCAGTTGAGAATGAAGCAGACTTTTATAGTATACGCTGCAATATAACAGTACAATTTCTTTTCACCCTTTCAAAGTGCTGTTATTAAGTCTCATTAAATCCCACATCATAGGAGCTAACCCACTGAGCTAACCTTTAGTAAATGTCTTTCATTATTTCGTAAGAGAGTCTATTTGCTTGGACTTTCTGCTTCTAAAAGAAAAATGCTTGAAGATTACTCAAGGGGTCTGGAGCACAGAAAAATAATATTTGAAACAAAACAGCTCTCTAGATAAGTTTGCTCTATTTCATGTAAAATACCATCAGTTTAGTACTTCCACAATTGATGCCCATGGAAATCTGGCCTGGTAACCTCTAAACTATTGGCAGTCTAGAGATGTTCCTGTCTCCAGGCTGACCAATTTTGTTTATTTTCAGCTTGCACACTAAAACAAACACTATTATTGCGGTGATAAGGTTGCTCTAACATCACGAATAGCTTTTAGTATCATATATAGACCCTAAAGTAGTAAATTGGGGGCTGGTTAGCTCAGTTGGCTAGGCAGCTAGATTATGCTGCAGAAAGATACCAGCAGTGTGGGTTCAATCCCTATACCAGCTATGGTAGTTTATGGAGGCCTTGCTTTCACCCTTGCTTGAGGAGTTGTGATCCTCAAGCTGTATATCACCAACTGTCTCTCTCTAATAGGGAGAGATACCTCTGGGACTAAGGCTAGAGCAAAGTAGTAAATTAAACATCATTTTAATGAAAAGGTATCTTAATTTTGCTTGCCCTGTTGTCCATATTTTTTCTTCTCCTTCCCATTCTCTATATAACATATTTTAATTTTGAGTTGGATTCAGGATTAAAACTCAGAAGTGAGAAGACAGCAAGGTATATTTTCCTCCAGTTGACAATGTTAGCTGCAAATCAGCATGAGCAAAAAAGGGGTTCCTACCTGTGGTACATGTAATAGCTGAGCATTTTGTTATACTTCCCTCTCTGTTGGGGAGGTGTAAATGAAGTAGGACATTGGCTGCTTGCACTGTGAGACCTCATGTTAGGCTAACAAGACAGAAAGAAGATGATGAGATGAGATTGATTTTTTTTTTACATTTCATTCAAGAGATTAAGGTCTGAAGAACAGTGTGACACACCTTTTGCAACTCCCAAAGTCGATTTTGAGGATGTTTGGGGCGATTTGAAAGATTGTTCCATGTGTGTCTGCACATCATGTACAAGTACAACTCTGTGAGTCAGCATGGTACGTAATTGAAAAAAATGGCACTGAAGACATATTTTGGGACAATGGGGGAATTCAATGGGTGTAATTACGAATGAAGGTTAGACATTTGGCTAAAAGCAAATAAAATAGGAGATGAGGATAAAGTAAACGTTTTCCTCATCATGATGCAGCCAAGAGCTTTTGAGCTGGTGTTTAACCAACGTTGCCTGCAAGACCCCATTTCTATTCTGAAATTAATGAGATTTTGGACTCATGGCACAACAAAGAATGAAATTGCAATGCGAGTTGCATTCCGTGAAAGGAAGCAGTTGCCAAGTGAGACTATTGCAGATTATATTGTTGAATTAAAGACACTCTCTCATCACTGTGGGAATGGCACAAACTTAGAAGTCAACCTTAGAGACACATTTGCAAAGCCGGCATTTTGCAAAGCTAGGCTAGTGCCTTATGCACAGTGAGAAGCAGTAAACAAAGAGCTGGATAGATTAGAAAGAAAAGAGGCAATTAAAAAGGTGAAGAGCAGTGAATGGGCTGCACTCATTGTGGTAGCTCAAAAAGCAAATGGGTCTATTCGGATTTGTGAAGATTATAAGCAACTGGTAAATATGTTGATTAAAAATGATACTTACTCACTGCCTACTAGTGATGATTTGTTTTCTAATTTTGTAAATGGGAAGATGTTCTGTCAGATAGATCTGTCAAATGCATATTTGGAATTAGAATTAACTGACAAGAGCAAGGAATTACTTGCCATTTATACACACAGCGGGTTGTACCAGTATGAAAGGTTACCATTTGGGGTGTCTACTGCTCCTGCAGTGTTCCAGAGCATCATGGATCAGGTACTAAGTGGGATAAAAGGAATGTGCTGCTTCTTGGATGACATTTTAATTAGCATTATGACAGAGAAAGAGTACATTGTAATGTTGAATAAAGTCCTAGATCGAGTTCCAAGAGTATGACATCAAAGCTAAAAAGCCCAGTGTCGCTTAATGGTATCAAGCATAACATACCTGGGTCACCAAATAGTTGGTGAAGGTATCCACCCAACGCAGGAGAAGGTTGAGGGGATTTTGAAAGCAAAGAGACCAGAGAACAAAGAAAAACTTAGAACATTTATAGGAATTGTTGTGTGTTCTAAGTTCACCCCCAACTTAGCTAATACATTCGCTCCATTGTATCAACTGCTCAAAGATAGAATAGATTGGGAGCGGTCTGTAGAGTGTCAGAAATCATTTGAAGATGTGAAGAAAGTACTGACTAGTGATGCTGTTTTGATCCACTATGATCCCAAGAAACAATTGGTTTTAGCAGCGATGTCTCACTGCAGGGGTTTCATGTGGTGTTATCTCACATAATGGAAGCTGGTGTGGAGAAGCCTCTAGCATGTGCTTCACATACTTTAACAAAGTCAGAGCAAAATTACTCACAAGTTGAGAAAGAGGCATTATCAATCATTTATGGTGTTACAAAGTTCCATAAGTACCTGTACAGTAGGAAGTTCACTTTGTTAACTAACCACCAAGCCCTAACAATCATATTTGGTTCGAAGAAGGGAGTACCATCCCTAGTGGTGGCACAGCTTCAGAGATGGGCCTTGATTTTGATGGCCCATCAGTACAATATTAAACATCGTAAGTCAGTAGATCATGCTGATGCAGATGTTCTTTCGACATTTCCAGTGAAGACTGATTAATTTTTAGCCAATGTGTTACCTGTCAATTACTTTACATACATAAATGACATGCCAGTGTCTGCCAGAGAAATAGTGAAGAAACTCACAAGGATGTAGTGCTCAGTATAGCATTCAATTATGTCATGAATGGCTGGTCTAAAGAGTGTGATGATAAGAAATTGCAGAATGTAGGAATGAACTGATCGTAGATCAAGGCTGTCTCCTATGGGATTTAAGAGTCATTATTCCGCTAAGGTTCAGGGAGAGATTGTTTAGAGGAACTTCATCAAGAGCACACAGGGATAGTCCATGTGAAAGCAGCAGCAAGAAGCTATTTTTGGCATCCAAAGGTCGATGGAGATATTTAAGAGTTGGTGAACAGTTGTGAGGTGTGTCTCAGAATGAAAAATAATCCAACCAAGGTTCCTTTCATTCCATGGTCAAACACAAGAAAACCATGGGAACGAGTACATGTTGATTTCTTTGAAGTGGAAGGGAAAGAGTATTTTATTTGGGTCGACAGCTATTGCAAGTGAATAGATGTTGATTCTATGCCCAGCAAGTGCCAAAACTGTTGAGGTTTTGAGAAGTTGGTTTGTAATTTATGGGTTTCCAGAGGTGATGGTGTCAGATAATGGTCCACAGTTTACTTCAGAAGATTTTGAAATATTTCTGAGTAAGAGTGGAGTCAAACACGCTCTAATCCCACCATATCACCCAGCATCAAATGGTGCTGCAGAAAGAAGTGTACACATTGTGAAGAGGTCTTTGCAGAGGTATTTGCTAGATGACAAGCTAGGCAGTAATTTCCATGTTTCTCTTTGACACAGGCTAGACAATTTTCTGTTCTCTTATAGAATAACCCCACAGTGTACAACAGGCTGCTCAGTTTAAACAACTGATGCTGTTATCATTCGTAGATAGAGGATGGAAACTGCAGTGTCACTGTGACACTCAATCACCATTCTTATCCAGGCTGTTAGAAGTCTAATGAGATTAAATCAGGATGGCTCACCTGTGATGCTCCTTCCCTCTCTTTTGTCAGACAACTGTTCTTTGAGACAATGGCCTGAGTCTGAGCACTCACCAACGAAGCAATTCTAATGTGAATTCTGTAATGTGAGTTCTGTGGCACAGAATTCTGCTATTGTGTGCCCAACTTGAGACAATTCTGAAACAAAATTTGAAAAGGAACCACACTAGCTAGAACCAGAACACATGACTTTCTTTTCCACCACCAATTACAGATTCACTGATCATTCATCTCATTGCTAGTTGGAAGATCTCACAAAATGGCTGCCAGAGTAAATCATTTTATGTGGATCACTTTAGACGTTTTACCAGAAGATTCGATAGGGGGCTGTATAAAACAAGACCCTTTTCTACAACTGCTCAAAATACTCTAATTCAGACTACTTCGGGCAGAATAAAATCTTGGCCTTGGAGACAGGAATGGGATGGGGTGGGGGGGCGGGGGGAGGAGGCAAACAAAATGGCAAGGAGTGCTGTGCCCGATGTTGTCCTGGTTCTCTGCCATTTTGTCCAGCGTGGGGAAGGCCGAGGACAGCCTACCAGCCTCACGCCAATTGGCCACTTAAGGGCCTCTTCCCGCCTCCATTCCAATTTTATTGAAGGCGGAGGGGGTTGCTGCCGCATAGAAATGCTGCGAAGTGAGACCTGGTGGCCTCCTAGCGGGGTTCGGTGGGGGGTGGGGGCCCTCCTCTGGGGGTAATCCATGGCCCCCGGAGGGCCACCCCAGTGGCAATGTCCACCAGCCCCTGGCAAGACCCCTCCTGGTCTCACCAATCCACTTCCCACCCCACACCCTGTCACCGTGGTCTGTCTGACTAGCCCCAGTGATCCTGACCTCATTCATCTGAGTTCTGGCCTCTCTGCCATTTTTAGCACTGCAGGCCCCCGGTGGCACTGATGGTACTGCAGAGCTTCTGGTCCTCTGATTGGCGAGCAGTTGTGGTAGTGGGAGCACATCCCTTAAAGGTACGATGACCCCGACAGTGGGCAGCTAATTGGTTGCCCGCCATTAAATTGCAACAGTGGTCAGACAGCGGGACCCCTGTCACCAGAATAAAATCTGGCCCTTTGTTTTTTTGCATCCCACTTCATCCTTATTATTTTAGTTTTAACTGTATAGTTTTATAAACATATTAAGCAGCAAATTGATGGTTGTCATTTTCAAATTCACAGATACATTATTATTCTGTTCCAGCAGCATAGACAGCAATAAATGTCTCACCCCTCATTTGGAAATGTTATTGTAAGGAAAGAAACACAGATTCTGAAAACTGTTATAGATTAACTGAAGTGCCTGGAGCAAAACTGAAACATTTTGTAGATTAAGCATGTAAGACCCCTAATATGTTTACTTGTTGGGTGCATCAGAGCTTGACCTCGGCCATCTATAAGTTCCAAGTGATTTACCTTAGTACTTATACGATTTGTTTCCCCCTGGAGCAAGTTCGACCCTGTGCCACAATCTAATTGTAAAATAATGGAGATGGGTGCTCATTATTTGGATGTGTAATAAATAATTCACATCATTTATGAGATTAAGAGAAAGGGTGATTACGAACGGCACCATTTAGTTATACAATACATGCTGCATTTGTATACAGTTGTTAAATGGGGCCATAGTTACTGTTAGGAGATATTGTTAGTGAGAGGAATATCTCAGGGATTGTCTAATAAACTGATTGTAAAGATGATTTGTTTGAAGGTGTGCCATTTTAGCCCTGCTCCAGCAACGTTGCACACAACAGTGCCTTGAACTGTCATAAAAGCAAAATACTGCAGATGCTGGAAATCTGAAATCAAAACAGAAAGTACTGGAAATATTCAGCAGGTCAGGCAGCATCTGTGGAGAGAGAAGCAGAGTTAATGTTTCAGGTCAGTGACCTTTCACCTTGAACTATCATGCTGGCTCTGACCCTGGCAGAGTCTTGCTCCACCTTCAGAGAACTTAGCCAACATCAATGTGACAATTAATTGTGAAAAATAAAACATTTTTTGTCTTTGCTAAATTATTTATTGCTCTAAACATTGCACACAGCGTTATAGTTGATACTATAAGGAGATTTTTAAAGTTGATTAGAAGTTGCATTACAATCTAGTTAACATCCACACCTCAATGTGAGGCAAAAAATTACTAAGATTAGAAATCTTAGGTATGCATGGTTTGATTGTTCATTTCTACTTGGACGGAAACTCGCCTAACAGGTAATTCAAGGATTTGGCACAATTAAATCCATTTAATTTCAACAAGACTAAACTGGCTCAAAAATAATAAATTTCAAGGATAAATGCTATTGTCCCAGACTGCTGACAGAGACTAGGGAGAGGATCTGTGAGGCACTGACAGACATTGTAAGAGAGTTTGGTGGACAAAGGGGCTATTCTGGTAGATTAAAACTGGCTTATGTGGTTCCCATAATCAAAAAGGGGGAAAATGCAGATAGAGAGAGCTAGGGATACATTAGTCTTAATTCCATTCCAACACAATGACATTAAATATCAGAAGCAAAATAATAAACCAATTAACAGCAGTCTGCATAGATGCAGAAGGGGAAGATCCTGCCTGACCAACCTCCTTGACTTTTATGAGTGATAACCCAAGTGGACTGCACTGCAGTTTAACTAGAATTCCACAAGGAATTTCATAAAGTACCACATAAAAAGCTATTACTGTACTTAAAGCTATAAGGAGTCAGGGTAAACTGTAGGAATGGATAAGAAATTTGCTGAAGGGTAAAATACAACAAGTACCCTTGTGGCCAGGGGAAGTTCTGAATGGGATTCCCCAGAACTCAGTGTTGGAACCACTACTGTTTTGAATTTGCATAAATGCTTTGAATTCAGAAATTCAATGCAAAGTGGTCAAATTACCAAACTAAGAAGGCAATGGAACTGGAGGAGGCCGCTGACAGATTACAGAGGATAAAATATGCACCCTGACTAATATTTATCCCTCAACTTATATCAGTAAATCAGGTTTTCTGGTCATTATCACATTGCAGTTTGTAGGAATGTTCTGTATGTAAATTTCCTTCATTACAACAGTGACTACACATCTAAAGTACGTAATTCGCTGTAAAGCACTATGGGATGTCGTGAGGTCATGAAATGCGATATATAAATGTAAGTCCTTTTAAATGTGCAGGGCACTGGCAAGTGAAGTTTAATGCAGACAAGTGTAAAGTACTACAGGTAGGAAGAAAAAATAAGCATCACATTTACTTTGCGAATGATGTTGGAATAGCTAAGAAGCAATCCAAAAGAGACCTCGGGATCTTAGTAGACTGGGTGCTTAATGAGTTAAATCAATGTGAAGCAGCAATCAATAAACCCAATAGAGCATTCAATCAAAACAGTAAAATACAAGTCAGGGGAAGTCATGACCAAACTGTACAGTGCTAGACTCTGTCCAGTTGTGGTTGCCAAGGCACAAAAGAGACATCCGACTGCTAGATACAGTGTGAGAACATCCAGAGAGCTGATCCCTAGTGCCAATCCCTATGTAGCTGATCCCTAGTGCCAATGCAAGGAGTTACAATGAAAAACTGGAGAAATGTTTGCTTTTCAGTCTAGAAAAGAGACATCTGATAAGGTGATCTTAGAGATATATAAATTAATGAAAAGATATGGAATAGGCAAATCCAAAATATTACATTAAGTCAAATTGCAAGAGTAAGATAAAGCAATATAGATTCAAACTAGTAAAAGGTAAATTTAGGACTGATATCATGAAATTCTTCATTAAATAAAGACTGAGCAAAATTTGGAATAGACTTCCAAGAACAACATTGGATGCAAAAATCCTGGAATTGTTTTAAACATTTGAATGCTGAAACAGAGAGACTTTAGAATCTGTCTGGCTGGATGAACTGAACTGGATTGAATGGCCTTCCTCATCAGTAACTATCTTGTGATCCTAGCTGATTGACATCCTGGGATAGACATCAGATTGATGTTATAGGTTGAGTCTGTGAGATGACAGAGCTAATGTTTCTTTGGAGTCCTTCTGACAGATAGTTCTCTGGTTTGGAGCTTCCAATTGTGGCATTCTTGGCAGCTACTAATACTCAGGTCAGGAATCAATCTGAAGCCAACAGGAAGACTGAGCTAGTCTGTGGCTCTGTGGTTTCACTATATAAGTAAGCAATAATGTTTCATGGATCGGTTGCATGTTGCAAAGTGTTATTGCTTTTTTTTACATCTTGAATGAAACATTAATCATGAGTATGGTAAATATACTGTTTACACTGAATGCTGTTTACTATCTTTTTGGTTTATAGTCTGAGCCTTGCGATGATATCAAGTCAGCCTACAAAAGATAAAAAGTCCATGAAGAGGTGCATGATCTATCGCAGCAAAACAAAACAGAGTGACAAGGCTTCTCTGTTTGATCCCTGAGTCTCATTGCAATTACCCAAACAGTGGGAAAATAAAGACACACTTTGATTCATAAGAAACACATTGCTTATGAAAGTACTCTTTGATGCTGAACTCAAGTGATATATCTAGCATTAAACCCCAAGAATGTAACAAGCTATATATTTGATTTTGATTTTTTATGTCTGACTCTGTGGATCTATGTTGCAATGCAAACTTTTATATAATGCTGCGTCACACTATTTGAAATGCAATGACTTGTTATTTAGGCAAACACAGCAACCATTCTAGGCCAGGAATGTTCCTGAAACAATAATAAGATTTATAACCAGTTAATCTGTTTTGTCAGTGTTGGCTTGGGAACAGGGAGAACTCCCTGCCTTCTATTCTGAAGCAGCAAGTTGGTCCTTAAGATTAACCTCTCATCTAAAGGACAGCAGCTCTGATGATCCAGTATTCCCTGTGAGACTCAAGCCTCACTGAACCCAGCCTACCTCACAGAAAAACATCAACAACTTGGAGTTATATAGCACCTTTAACATAGTAAAATGTCTCAAGGCACTTCGCAGGAGAGTTACCAAACAAAAATTTGACACTGAGCTACAAAAGAAAATATTAGGGTAGATGACCAAATGCTTACACAAAGAGGTAGATTTTAAGGAGTGTTTAAAAGGAGGAAAGAGAAGTAAAGCGGCGGGAAGGTTTAGGAAGGGAATTCCAGAGCTTAGGGCCTCAGCAGCTGAAGGCACAGCCACCAATGGTGTAACAATTGAAATCGGGGATGCGCAAGAATTGGAGCAGCACAGTTATTTTGGACAACTGTAGGGCAAGAGGAGGTTTCAGTGACAGGGAGGGGTGAACTCATGGAGAGATTTGAAAACAAGGATGAGAATTTTAAAATGAGGTGTTACGCAACTGGAAGCCAATGTGGGTCGGCGAGCACAGGGTGATGGGTGAGTGAGACCTGATGTGTGCTGTGATATGGCCAGCAGAGTTTCAGGTTATGGAGGATGGAAGATGAGAGGCTGGCCAGGAGTGCATTGGAATGGTCAAATCTGAAAGGGCAGCACAGTGGCACAGTGGTGAGCACCGCAGCCTCACAGCTCCAGGGACCCGGGTTCAATTCTGGGTACTGCCTGTGCGGAGTTTGCAAGTTCTCCCTGTGTCTGTGTGGGTTTCTGCCGGGTGCTCCGGTTTCCTCCCACCTCCAAAGACTAGCAGGTTGATAGGTAAATTGGCTGTTATAAATTGCCCCTGGTGTAGGTCGGTGGTAGGAGAATGGTGGGGATGCGGTAGAGAATATGGGGTTAATGTAGGATTAGTATGGATGGGTGGTTGTTGGTCGGCACAGACTCGGTGGGCCAAAGGGCCTGTTTCAGTGCTGTATCTCTAAATGAATAAATAAAAGCAGGAAAGCAATCAATGTGGGTTTCAGCAGCAGATGAGCAGAGGTGGAGTTGGGCAATGTTATGAAAGTAGATTTTTTTTTTTCATTCATGTGGGTGTCACTGGCTATGCCAGCATTTATTGCCCATCTCCAATTGCCCTTGAGAAGGTGGTGGTGAGCTGCCTTCTTGAACCGCTGCAGTCCATGTGAGGTAGGTACACCCACAGTGCTGTTAGGGTGGGAGTTCCAGGATTTTCACCCAGCGACAGTGAAGGAACGGCGATATAGTTCCAAGTCAGGATGGTGTGTGACTTGGACGGGAACCTGCAGGTGGTGGTGTTCCCATGCATCTGCTGCCCTTGTCCTTCGAGGTGGTAGAGGTTTCAGGTTTGGAAGGTGCTGTCGAAGGAGTCTTGGTGCATTGCTGCAGTGCATCTTGTAGATGGTACACACTGCTGCCACTGTGCGTGGTGGTGGAGGGTTTGAATGTTTGTGGATGGTGTGCCGATCAAGCGGGCTGCTTTGTTCTGGATAGTGTCGAGTTTCTTGAGTGTTGTTGGAGCTGCACCCATCCAGGCAAGTGGAGAGTATTCCATCACACCCCTGACTTGTGCCTTGTAGATGGTGGACAGGCTTTGGGGAGTCAGGAGGTGAGTTACTCGCCGCAGGATTCCTAGCCTCTGACCTGCTCTTGTAGCCACGGTATTTATATGGCTACTCCAGTTCAGTTTCTGGTCAATGGTAGCCCCTAGGATGTTGATAGTGGGGGATTCAGCGATGGTAATGCCATTGAATGTCAAGGGGAGATGATTAGATTCTCTCTTGTTGGAGATGGTCATTGCCTGGCACTTGTGTGGCGCAAATGTTACTTGCCACTTATCAGTCCAAGCCTGGATATTGTCCAGGTCTTGCTGCATTTCTACACGGACTGCTTCAGTATTTGAGGAGTCGCGAATGGTGCTAAACATTGTGCAATCATCAGCGAACATCCGCCCTTCTGACCTTATGATTGAAGAAAGGTCATTGATGAAGCAGCTGAAGATGATTGGGCCTCGGACACTACCCTGAGGAACTCCTGCAGTGATGTCCTGGAGCTGAGATGATTGACCTCCAACAACCACAGCCATCTTCCTTTGCACTAGGTATGACTCCAACCAGCAGAGAGTTTTCCCCCTGATTCCCATTGACTCCAGTTTTGCTTGGTTCCTTGATGCCACACTCGGGCAAATGCTGCCTTGATGTCAAGGGCAGTCACTCTCACCTCACCTCTTGAATTCAGCTCTTTTGTCCAAATTTGAACCAAGGCTGTAATGAGGTCAGGAGCTGAGTGGGCCTGGCAGAACCCAAACTGAGCATCACTCAGCAGATTATTGCGAAGCAAGTGCTGCTTGGTGGCACTGTTGATGACACCTTCCATCATTTTACTGATGATTGAGAGTAGACTGATGGGGCAGTAATTGGCCGGGTTGGACTTGTCGTGCTTTTTGTGTACAGGACATACCTGGGCAATTTTCCACATTGCCGGGTAGATGCCAGTGTTGTAGCTATACTGGAACAGCGTGGCTAGGGGCGCAGCAAGTTCTGGAGCACAAGTCTTCAGTACTATTGCCGGAAGATTGTCAGGCCCCATAGCCTTTGCAGTATCCAGTGCCTTCAGTCATTTCTTGATATCACGCGGAGTGAATCGAATTGGCTGAAGTCTGGCATCTGTAATACAAAGAACAAAGAACAAAGAAAATTACAGCACAGGAACAGGCCCTTCGACCCTCCAAGCCTACGCCGATCCAAATCCTCTATCTAAACCTGTCGCCTATTTTCTAAGGGTCTGTATCTCTTTACTTCATGCCCATTCATGTATCTGTCTAGATACATCTTAAAAGACGCTATCGTGCCCGCGTCTACCACCTCCGCTGGCAATGCGTTCCATGCACCCACCACCCTCTGCGTAAAGAACTTTCCACGCATATCCCCCCTAAACTTTTCCCCTTTCACTTTGAACTCGTGTCCCCTTGTAATTGAATCCCCCACTCTGGGAAAAAGCTTCTTGATATCCACCCTGTCTATACCTCTCATGATTTTGTACACCTCAATCAGGTCCCCCCTCAACCTCCGTCTTTCTAATGAAAATAATCCTAATCTACTCAACCTCTCTTCATAGCTAGCGCCCTCCATACCAGGCAACATCCTGGTGAACCTCCTCTGCACCCTCTCCAAAGCATCCACATCCTTTTGGTAATGTGGCGACCAGAACTGCACGCAGTATTCCAAATGTGGCCGAACCAAAGTCCTATACAACTGTAACATGACCTGCCAACTCTTGTACTCAATACCCCGTCCGATGAAGGAAATCATGCCGTATGCCTTCTTGACCACTCTATTGACCTGCGTTGCCACCTTCATGGAACAATGGACCTGAACACCCAAATCTTTCTGTACATCATTTTTCCCCAGGACTTTTCCATTTACTGTATAGTTCACTCTTGAATTGGATCTTCCAAAATGCATCACCTCGCATTTGCCCTGATTGAACTCCATGTGCCATTTCTCTGCCCAACTCTCCAGTCTATCTATATTCTGCTGTATTCTCTGACAGTCCCCTTCACTATCTGCTACTCCACCAATCTTAGTGTCGTCTGCAAACTTGCTAATCAAACCATCTATACTTACCTCCAAATCATTTATGTATATCACAAACAACAGTGGTCCCAGCACGGATCCCTGTGGAACACCACTGGTCACATGTCTCCATTTTGAGAAACTCCCTTCCACTGCTACTCTCTGTCTCCTGTTGCCCAGCCAGTTCTTCATCCATCTAGCTAGTACACCTTGGACCCCATGTGCCTTCACTTTCTCCATCAGCCTACCATGGGGAACCTTATCAAACGCCTTACTGAAGTCCATGTATATGACATCTACAGCCCTTCCCTCATCAATCAACTTTGTCACTTACTCAAAGAATTCTATTAAGTTGGTAAGACATGACATTCCCTGCACAAAACCATGTTGCCTATCACTGATAAGCCCATTTTCTTCCAGATGGGAATAGATCCTATCCCTCAGTATCTTCTCCAGCAGCTTCCCTACCACTGACGTCAGGCTCACCGGTCTATAATTACCTGGATTATCCCTGCTACCCTTCTTAAACAAGGGGACAACATTAGCAATTCTCCAGTCCTCCGGGACCTCACCCGTGTTTAAGGATGTTGCAAAGACATCTGTTAAGGCCCCAACTATTTCCTCTCTCGCTTCCCACAGTAACCTGGGATAGATCCCATCCGGACCTGGGGACTTGTCCACCTTAATGCCTTTTAGAATACCCAACACTTCCTCCCTCCTTATGCCGACTTGACCTAGAGTAATCAAACATCTGTCCCTAACCTCAACATCCGTCATGTCCCTCTCCTCGGTGAATACCGAAGCAAAGTACTCGTTTAGAATCTCACCCATTTTCTCTGACTCCACGCATAACTTTCCTCCTTTGTCCTTGAGTGGGCCAATCCTTTCTCTAGTTACCCTCTTGCTCCTTATATATGAATAAAAGGCTTTGGGATTTTCCTTAACCCTGTTTGCTAAAGATATTTCATGACCCCTTTTAGCCCTCTTAATTCCTCATTTCAGATTGCGCCTACAATCCCGATATTCTTTCAAAGCTTCGTCTTTCTTCAGCCGCCTAGACCTTATGTATGCTTCCTTTTTCCTCTTAGCTAGTCTCACAATTTCACCTGTCATCCATGGTTCCCTAATCTTGCCATTTCTACCCCTCATTTTCACAGGAACATGTCTCTCCTGCACGCTAATCAAGCTCTCTTTAAAAGCCTCCCACATATCAAATGTGGATTTACCTTCAAACAGCTGCTCCCAATCTACATTCCCCAGCTCCTGCCGAATTTTGGTATAGTTGGCCTTCCCCCAATTTAGCACTCTTCCTTTAGGACCACTCTCGTCTTTTTCCATGAGTATTCTAAAACGTACGGAATTGTGATCACTATTCCCAAATGTAATGCTGGGGACTTCAGGAGGGGGCCGAGATGGATCATCAACTCGGCACTTCTGGCTGAAGATTGTTGCAAATGCTTCAGCCTTATCTTTCGCACTGATGTGCTGGGCTCCCCCATCATTGAGGATGGGGATATTTGTGGAGCCACCTCCTCCAGTTAGTTGTTTAATTGTCCACCACCATTCATGACTAGATGTGGCAGGACTGCAGAGCTTAGATCTGATCCGTTGGTTATGGGATCACTTAGCTCTGTCTATTGCATGCTGCTAATGCAGTTTGGCATGCAACTAGCCCTGGGTTGTAGCTAGGCAGTCTTGACGATGGAGTTCATCTCAGGGTCAAGCATGACACCAAGGCAGTGAACAGTTTGGTTTAGATTCACAGTTGTCAGGAAGAGGGATGGGCCTGGTAGCTAGGGAATGGAATTTGTGTCAGGGACTGAAGGCAATGGATTTAATCCTCCTGATATTTTGTTGGAGGAGATTTCTACTTATCCAGTACTGGATGTCAGACAAGCAATGTGATAAATCAGAGACAGTGGGGAGGGGGGAGTTGAGAGAAGTGGTGGTTATGTAGAGTTGGCTGTCCTCAGCGTGCATGTGGAACCTGACCTTGTATTTCAGATGATGGCACCAAGGGGCAGCATGTAGATAAGAAATAGGAGAGGGCCAAGGATAGATCCTTGGGGGAATGCTAGAGATAACGGTGCGGGAACAGCAAAAGTTGTTGCAGGTGATTCCCTGGCTATGAGTGGATAGATACAAATGGAACCAGGTGTGTGCAGTCCCACCCAGCTGGATGACAGAGGAGAGGGGTTGGAGGAGATTTGACTGGTCAAGTGTGTCAAAGCCTACACAGCCCTGTCAATACTGTGCCTGTGTACTTTGACAGAATTATGCAAATACTGATCTATGTTAGCAGGGTCCTGCAGGCTCTGCTTACCTTGGTATAGTTCAAGAAATATTACTTTTGGTAAAGCTGACAGCTACACAATGCACTAATGTGTTGAGCAAAGTTACCTATGTCTGTGTGTTTCCAATTATTGCTGCAGATTGCGTTGCATATATTTTACAACAGGTGTTTTTAAAGCCAACATGACCAAGATAACAGCCAAACTAAATTAACATTTAAATGCCTCACTCATTCAGTAACAAATTATAACCCATATTATTCTTAATTACTACCACAAGATTAATAATTTCATGTGATTAATGAACATCTTTTTAACATGATGAAAAGGACAGAAGTCCCAATTTTAGATTGAGGCATGAATCGAGCAGGTGAGGATGGGCCAAGCGGGTAGCCCCGTGGCATTTTGACTGTGAGCCCCTCATTTCTATTTGATTGACAGTCTGTCCTCCCATTTGAACTGGGAATCTGTCAACCCACGCGTATGATGCGTACAATTTTCAATAGGCCACCTGCGGCCTATTCAGAGTAGCAATGAACTTCTTAAAGTAAAGTTCCATTCCATGCTTTAATTTTCATCTCAAGAATTGTGGAACTATTGTGGCAGTAGAGTTGAGTTGGAGGGATAACCTCCCTGGAGGTCCTGGTGGAGACAAAGCAAGAAAGAAACCACAGGAGTATTCCCAGGCCATTATTCAGCAGGCCCAGAAGGAAGTAGCTGACAGGGCCAGTGCCTGCAGAATCTAAGACCTGTGTTCAGAGAAGGAAGACGTTCAATCACAACAGACGAGCAGTAAGGCCAAATATAGCTTTTCATCTCACCATATCTCAATAGCAACTGATAACACTCCTTCCATCCCCAACCTCCATCACAGACTTCACTATATACTGACAAGGGTACATGGCAACACCTCACATTGCAGCAGCAAGTGCAGCCTCCGAAAAGTCTGCTGTAAAATTGGTCATGGATGGCAAGATATTAGGAACATAGCAGTAAATGCTCTATTGCTATTTTAACCACTGAGCAACCATTAAAAATCAGTGCTGTACAGTGTAAGCCTTAAGTGCAGTTTAGAGATGTCTGGTCTGGTTTCTCCTCTCATCACTGAGAATATTTGTACTCATAAATTGGCCTGTAGAGTGTTTTTAATTAAGAGTGAGTACACCAAGTTCTGAAGAGTTCAAGAGTGTTTGTCAAACAACTTTTACAGCTAGGCCTCTCATAACTGGATTTTTCCAGGTCTCCCTTCACTTAGGACCTCTGAACTTTGTTTGGACAAACAGGCTGAGGCTTCCATTCCCTTTTCCTTCCACCACAGGTGACTTTCCAGGCTGGAGGCAGGCGAGTGCACTGTAAATGGGAGGAATTCTGATGGGCTGGGCCACTGCGAGGAAATGGGGAGGAAGAGAGTGCTGTAGAATGTGAATGTACACATCCTTTATGATCAAGGCAACACAGGATCAATGGAACACCAAGTTTACATGTACAGCTTAAGTGAACAGCCAGGGAAGGGTTTAAGTCAACAGCAAGGGTAAGGAATTTTTGGCAGGGGATAAAAATGATAGCTTCAGTTTTCCTAATGTTCAATTATATGATTTTCTGACTCATTCATCAGAATGTTAGACAGGCAAAATGACACCACAGAGATGATTGTGGTATTGAAGGAAGTGGTAGAGAAAGGAAGATGAACCAATGAAAGCTAATTAGTCTAACATTGCTACTGTCTCAAAAGAGGGTTGCTAGTTCTTCACCAATAAATTCTATGTGGCACAGGCTTATTCAACAAGTTTTTATATATATTGACTCATTGATATTATAATACAACTGTCTACAGATTACATTAAATTATAAACAAGAAAGCTACATAAATGGAATGTACTAAATTTCTGGACTTCCATTCTTCCTGAAAATTCTAACTTTCAAAAGTGGAAAGCTCTATCTGCACACTCGCCTTATGATGCACGTACTCAACTCCTGTTCTTCTCAGTCATAAATTATCTTATCATTCTTGCTCCATTTTAGCCAATTGCTGATGGCAGGGCCACAACTCTTAGGAATGCGAGAAAGACTCCATTATTGAAGCACTATTATTTTATGGCCATCATGTCCTATAAGTGCGAGCAGTTTCCCATGCTGGGTATGGCGGTCTCCTAGCAACTAGCTTTCTTATCTAAGTAAGGGTCACCTCTTATATAAAAGCAAAATACTGCGGATGCTGGAAATCTGAAACAAAAACAAGAAATGCTGGATTCACTCAGCAGGTCTGGCAGCATCTGTGGAAAGAGAAGCAGAGTTAACGTTTCGGGTCAGTGACCCTTCTTCCGAAGAAGGGTCACTGACCCGAAACGTTAACTCTGCTTCTCTTTCCACAGATGCTGCCAGACCTGCTGAGTGAAGGGTCACCTCTTGACAGCTAAGGGAAACTTCAGAATTCTCTGTTGCTAATCTTCCTTTGTTCACAAGCACCAAAAACAAGATTCCATCCACAACCCGCTTTCTTCATATTGCTTTCTGGCTCAACAGTTAAACACTGGGATTCTTAACCATTTAAACTGCTTTGAAATATTTTAGCAGGTGTCGTTAGCATAGATGCAGAAAATATCCTGAAGGTCAGATAGTAACAGAGTAGGGGAAAACAAGGATAGATCCTTGGAATAACCTAGAGGTGACTGCAAAAACTGGAGGTAAAGCCATTGCTGGAGGTATGCCGATTGTATTGAAATAGGTAGGAATGGAGCCACAAAAGAGTTGTCCCACTAAGTTGGGAGAAGTCAAAGATTACAGAGAGATTAAAGAAGATATGGAGGAATAATCCACTACCAGTACAGGGGCTACAGTTGGACTAAGGGTTCAAGAAAGGAAATGAACCAGAGTTCTTGCTCCTGCTCACCACCCAGTGTGCCCAGCTGAAAGGTCAAAGTTTGTAGAATGTCAGTTGAGAACACAATAAGGCTCAGGACACAACAAGACACTAGATGTTGGTCAGCACCCATGGAACCCACACATGGCAATAGCACTAGATGATGGCTGGCACCCATTGAACCAAGTCTGCAAGAGTCAGCATGTTCAGAATAGCAGAAACCTCAAACATTTACTCAGTTATGAAGAATGCAAGAAGTAGACCTGATTAATTTTATTCTTGACACGTTGTATAATTTTAATTAATATTAATTACAACCTTTTTTCTTCATGAAGCCAGTTTTTAATATAACATGAGCATGAGGCCAGCTGAATGATCATGATTTAGATGAACATTAGAACATTAATTCAAAGCAGCAGTATTTATAACCACCCTCTGGAGAGTACAGAAGACCTATTGTCTTTAATCATTTGTCTACAATCAGACACCATAATAAGAAGGTCTTTTTAAAATGTGTCATTTCTTTATCTGATATTATTGTGAAGGGCAACATTTCTCCTATGCCCCCCAAAATTTGCCAAATGCCTTTTCATAAAGATAATCCTGCCTTAATCATTTCAAAAATATACATTGCAAGTTTGATATAAAATTAATCATTATTGATTCTGCTGCCAGTAATGGGAACAGAAAAAAGTGACATAAAACAAGCGGAACTGAGCATAAATTATTGCAATCTGAGGAATGCAGCAAACTTACTCTATATTCCTTCTATAAGTCCCTTTATGCATCAAAGCATCATATATGCCCATCTGGCGCAGCAAGTTTAAGAAAATGCAAATGTGGACATTTTTCAATTTTAATGCAAATCCTTCTGATGCCATGAAGGTGCATTCAAAGGTATAAAAATTACATTGCACATCTCAGCAAGGGGGAATAAACAAAATCTCTTGGACCAAAAAAAAAATCACCTATTGTTCCACCCAAATTTTAAGACATGAATTTACAGCCCATTCAGAACTGGTGTTAATTCAGGAAATTAGTGGCTGCTGCATTTTTACCACAATGTTATTTAGTGACAGGCGTTTTGTGGAAATTTGGGCGTGGGATAGAAATGCCCAAATTTATTCATTTTTTTACACCAGAAATCAGCATTATGCTGATTTTGTTTTGGTGCACATTTAGAGGAAAGTTTGGTTTACTACGTCAGAGATGAACTCTTAATATGAACATATTGGGCTGAATTACATTCGGGCACCCAACTGCGTGGTGGCGCCCTTTCAACTCAGCGGGGTGCCCGCATTCAGCGGACGCCGCAGAGCCCCCGCGATATTATGTGTGGGGCTCATTAGAATCACGGCACCGAGCCGCCCTCCCCATATTATGTGGGGAGAGGCGGGACATTTGGCGCAGTGAGAGAGTCTTTGACAGCTGTGCAGCAGGTGCTGGGGCCCTATTTTATGTAGCCCAGCATCTGCTTCCTGACAGCTCTCAAAGAATACTTACCTGACTGCTGAAGAGTGGGGCTGCTGTCAATCTGGCAGCAAAGCAGAAAGTGCTGCAGAAACCCAGCAGGTCAGGCAGCATCTGTGGCGAGAGAAGCAGAGTTAACTTGTCCAAGTTCACAGACCTGAAAGTTAACTCTGTTTCTCTCTCCACAGATGCTGCCTGACCTGCTGAGTGACCCCAGCACTTTCCGCTTTGCTGCCACATACTTACCCTGCTGTGTCCCAGTGCCCTGTGAAGTTCTGATCCTCTTCTCCCACTCAAGTGTAACATTCCTTCTTGTAGGCGTGCAGCACCTGGGTGAATAATCCTAAATTTGCATATTCCAGGACATGAGACTTAACTAGACCATAAAAGGTATTACAGAGGTTTACAGAGAACACACTGACACAAATGGGAATGCACGGGTGTCACCGCAATGTAAATACTTCTTTCACTAAATGTTCCTCACAACATGGGTGTCCTTTTCTCTGTGCGAATGATGTGTGCCAGCATGTAGTGCCAATGTCACATCCCTTTGCACCGTTGGCCCTTCACGAGAGCCAACATATACAATAACATCATTGCCGTGCCACCATTACTCCTGAGCGTCTCCACGGGTGCAGTGACATGGACATTGGCTCAGTCAGCTGCTGCCTCTAATGGTTTACACAGGGATGCTGCAGATATGGACTGGTGCACAGCAGGTGAGCAAGGGTGATGTGTGACTTGCCAAACTCATGTCGGTTCCTATGGAGCAGACAGCCTTTGTCTGATAAGCCCACTTCTGTACGTCCCTAGCTCACTGCTAGCCCTGCGTGCAGAGCCTGGGTGCCATCTGTTTTAGGTGCTCAGCGTCCTCATAGTCTGAGCAGGAATCCTGTTGATGTCTCTCTTCATCATGCCAGGCCTGGCCCCTATTGGGTGAGTAGTTGTGCAGAGCAGCAAAGAAAGGAGCTGGCCTTTCCATCCCATAGTACAGGGCATCACCCTATCCATACAGCATTGGAGGCGCTCTTTTAGCATGCCGATCGCCTGCTCAATGGTGGCTCATGTAGCTCAGTGGCTGGCATTGTATCTCTCCTCTGCAGCAGTGGTGGAGTCTCTCACTGGTGTCAGGAGCCATGCCTGCAAAGGATAGCCCTTATCTCCAAGAAGCCACCCCTCCATGTGAGGCAGTTCAGTGAACAGCGGTGACAGCTGGGACTGGGGCAAGACCCAGGTGTCATGGCATCTGCCTGAGAAGCGGTCACACATTAGTTGCAAGCATCTGCGGTGTTCACATACCAGCTTCACCTAGACTGAGAGGGCTCCTTTAATGGTGACATCTGCAGGTGGTAGCCTGGTGGGAGGCCTGATGGCCACATGAGTGCAGTCTATGAACGTTACAACCTATGGTTTAGTTTAGTTTAGTTTAGAGATACAGCACTGAAATAGGCCTTTCGGCCCACCGAGTCTGTGCCGACCATCAACTACCCATTTATACTAACCCTACACTAATTCCATATTCCTACCACATCCCCACCTATCCCTATATTTCCCTACCACCTACCTATTCTAGGGGCAATTGCTAATGGCCAATTTGCCTACCAACCTGCAAGTCTTTGGCATGTGGGAGGAAACCGGAGCACCCGGAGAAAACCCACGCAGACACAGGGAGAACTTGCAAACTCCACACAAGCAGTACCCAGAATTGAACCCGGGTCGCTGGAGCTGTGAGGCTGCAATGCTAACCACCGCGCCACTATGCCGCCCCAGTGCCGCAATGGTGCCAGAACCAATGGCCTTCTGGACCTGGCTGTGAGAGTCCGTCCTGAAGCAGACATCCTCACTGGCCCTCCGGTGCAGGGCATTGGTGACCTCCCTGATACAGCGGTGCACTGCTGATTGTGTGACACCACAAAGGTCTCTGGTGGGCCCCTAAAAAGCTGCAGATGTGTCAGGTTTGAGAACCGCTGTCACTATGAGGAACAGAGGCAGGGGATGTCCACCGGAGCCCATGGGCTGCAGGTCACCCTTGAGCAGGGCACAGAGACGTATCACCACCCTCTCGATATGCGCAATCTCCCCTGACACTGGCGCTCTGACATCTGATGGCATGTCATGTGGGGCCTGTAGACACACGGCAACCGTAATGGCGGGCTCCCCTTGGGGGCTGCTGCTCATGACTGGGGTCCTCTTCGTGGATCACACATGCCTGTTGATATTGCCTCTGGCACATACGGATCGTCACGTGCAGAGGATCACACAATGTAGGACGAGCCATACCTATTTCCATGTGATAATTAAAGTTGAAACCTGCATGTATTCAAAGATTCCTAACAGGGCATGGATTGGTGTTGATGGGTACATCAGCTGCTTTCCTGGATCAACTATGCGGTATGCTATGGCATTGCCAATACTCAGAGTGGCACAGCATGACCACATCAAGATCCTACCAGCTGAATCGGTAGCCCCCACCATCCATAAAACCTTAATGTTCCTGCCCTTTCTGGCACCCTCCCCACACACAGGGTATCTAGTGTGTACCATTGCCCCCTTACAAAGCGTTCATTGTTAATGGAGGGATGGTACACGGTACCTCCCTTCATGCCAGCACAGCTTTCCCTCCAGTAATCCCAGACCCCCTCCCTTTAAGAATGCAGAGTGAGACCCCTGTGTATCACCCCCCTCTCTTCCAGAATGCAGAGTTAGACCCCTGAATATCGCCCCACTCTCCCTCCTCCCTTTAGGAATGCGGAGTTAGACCCCTGCATATCCCCCCCTCCCTCCTCCCTTTAGGAATGCAGAGTTAGACCCCTGAATATCCCCCCTCCCTCCTCCCTTCCGTGAGGCAGAGTGAGATCCCTGAATAACAGAACTTACCTTAGCTGACGACAACTTCTGCCTCTGAGCACCCGCCGGCTTTTCAAATCGTGAATGGGACGGCACATGACGGCCGCCCTTTCAGCGAAAAATCTGGAAGTGTCAGTGGAGAGGTGGCGGGCTGCATAATCAGCCATGTTGCGGGGGGGCTGCACCAATGTCCCGCTGCCGCCAGTAATATGCGGCGGGTCCTTCTCGACGTTGCGGGTCGTGGCGGGCCTCTCCCCGCAGCATTTTACTGGCCCATGCACCGCGACCCATGGCGCGAGGGGCCGGTAAAATTCAGCCCATTATTTTAGTGACGTGTTGAGACTATCTTATGACTAAAGAGGATCTGGGAGGAAGAGTGAGACTGGTCATAGCCAGTATGGTCTGCATCAAAAGGGCGAGTGCTAAGGGCAGGACCAGAATGCAGTTTCAACCATAGATCCTGCAGCACTTGTGTCTCAGGGAGAGGTGAAATCTGTGAGCTTCATGTTGAATTGTATTAAATGAGCGCACAGGTTGCAACAATGTAGTCTCACAGCACCCACATGTGGACAAATCTCAGAACTACAATCATGTGTTTTTACAAAATCGAAAAAGAAAATATTTGCATTTCTATTGCATCTTATCATGTCATCGAATGTCGGGAAACATTTCCTACAATAAATAATTTTTGGAAAGTAGCAACTTTTGTGCAGGAAAATGTGCAGCTTCAATGTCCCACAAACACCAACCAGATAAATGACCAGTTAATCTGTTTAGTGATGGTATTGGACAAGGAAGGAAATATTGTCCAGGACACTGGGATACTCCCTGCTCTTCTTCAAATGGTGACATGGGATCTTGAATAGGCTGATAGGCCTCAGTTTAATGCATCATTGGAAGGACAGAGTTCCTATGGACTGTAGTTATTAGAGAAAAAGGTTCACAATTTCAGACACAATCATAACAAAACTTATCATCCACTGTAACTAAGGCCAGAATTTTACCGGGCCATTTAGAGTGATTTTGGAAGTTGGGGGATGGGGGTGGGGGTGGGGGTGGGGGTTGGCTATAAAATGGGAGCAGACCACGTTTGGCTGTAAGTCTAATGTCTTGACATCACTTCCCGATTTTACCAATGCGGGCACCATGGACGGCTTACTTCTGACAATGAGGCAGTGGGATACCAATTGAGGTATTTAGAAGGCTAATTAACTCCAGTTTTATGGTACACTTCTAATTTTATCAATGGCACACGAGGACCAGGGGGTTCTGGATTTTGTCCTGAGCGCAAAGGTCACAGCAGCAGTACTGGAAGCAGGCACCATTTCCATTTTCTTGTTATGTGGCTCCATTTCTGTTTTCGTGTTATGGGGCCAGCCACACGTGATCTCAAGGCAGCTGGCCAATTAAGGAAAGCAAAGGCATGGGGACCATCCAATTAATGAGCGTGAAATGCGGGGGCTGTCCAATCCCAGGCCAAAGGCAGGAACGGAGTCGGCGAGGTCCATGTCAGCTGACACCACAGCAGGTGTTGGCATTGGGGTGGCACAGTGGCGCAGTGGTTAGCACCGCAGCCTCACAGCTCCAGCAACCTGGGTTCAGTTCTGGGTACTGCCTGTGTGGAATTTGCAAGTTTTCCCTGTGACTGCGTGGGTTTCTGCTGGGTGCTCCACTTTCCTCCCACAGCCAAAGACCTACAGGTTGATAGGTATATTGGCCATTGTAAATTGCCCCTAGTGTAGGTAGATGGTAGGAGAATGGTGGGGATGTGGTAGGGAATATGAGATTAATGTAGGATTAGTATAAATGGGTGGTTGTTGGTTGGCACAGACTCAGTGGGCCAAAGGGCCTGTTTCAGTGCTGTATCTCTAAATAAAAAAATAAATAAAATAAAAATTCATATTTAAAAGGCTGCCAACTCTGCATTCATTGCTCCTTCCTACAACAGCTGCCTTGAGACATCCTGCTATTGCTGCTGCTGCTACCCTCATTGAAGACTCAAACCAACCAAGTTGCTCACTGGAAGGCTACAGCAACAATGGCAGAAGGAAGATCCCAGGTGGCCCCACTGTACAATGATGCCTCCCTGCAGGTTCTCTGCCAGGCTGCAAGGGCAAGGCGGGATGTACACTTCCCCGGGGATGAAAGGAGGAGAGTGCCCTGCCTGACCAAGCAAGCCTGGACGGTGATCATGGAGGAGCTCAGCAGCCATGGGGGTCACCCCCCCCTCAAAGCTGGATCCAGTACTGCAAGCATGTCATTGGCTTCATTTGCTCCCCCAAGCTGAGTACTCCATACCCTCCTTTTCCTTTGAGGCTTGTAAAAGTTCATCCACCATTTTGTGACTACTAGTTCCAAATTCCCTTAATTCATTTTTGAAAAAAGAATGCAATTATGGATTCAGCAACCATAAAGTCAACAGTCTCCTCTCAACCTTCTCTTCTTTCAGGAGAACAACCCTTCAAGTTTGACTGAGGAACCACAGAAACCCCATAACAATGGCAAAGTATCCTCAAACAATTTTGCATGAGTAATTCAGAGTCCAGCTTAATCTTAGTTGCTATAGTTCAGTTCACCTCTCCCTACCTGCTCCCATTCTCTGGATTTACTCATATGCACTGTGTGTGGCTGGGTTCTGGATCAGGTTTCTCTCTCTCTTTGAGGTGCAATGTTGATTCAACACCAAATTATCGTCACACCTCAAAACCTGTCACTGTACAACTGGACAGCAGAAATCAATAGAAACAGAAATGTCCTAAATTAGGCAAAGCAGAATGGGGGCAGGGATTGCAATATTTGAACACCATAAATAAATTTAGGCACATTGGGTTTCATTGTTGTTTTCTGATGCAGTTTTTCAAACTAAGAAAGCTAACAGTTGTGCTCCCTGTAGGTTGCTGTTTTTTTTCAGTTTTCCAATG
Source organism: Heterodontus francisci (assembly GCF_036365525.1). Classification (NCBI taxonomy): domain Eukaryota; kingdom Metazoa; phylum Chordata; class Chondrichthyes; order Heterodontiformes; family Heterodontidae; genus Heterodontus; species Heterodontus francisci. The sequence continues at coordinate 51,421,886 of NC_090384.1, forward strand.
TTCAAACTTCTCCTGAAGGCATTGACTATTTCTGAACTACAGTTCCACAGGAACTGAATACTTTCCACTGCTTCTCCTCAGTGATCGTTCTTCATTTGTGATCTTTGACATAGATTGTTCACATTCTGTTTTGCCACAGAAGCATCAAAACTCAGGTTGACACTGTCCAAAGCCAATGAAACAGGAAATCTTCAAGTAAGGTTATTGTATTATAAGGGTGTAAAGGGTTAATACCGAAGACAGTGAGAGAGACCCCTCCCACTGTACGAGCAATGAGCAGTCACATGAGATAGGCTTGAGAAGAACAAGGTATAGCAGCACAAAGGATGTTAGCTTAGGTGGCTTACTGAGAGTGCATATAGTAACTGTAAATAATAGAGTTGTTAGTTAACCTTTACTGGAGTCTAAGACTTTCTCAAGAATGCCCTATAATGCTGCTAATACAAACCAACAACGCAACATGGTGGCAACAGTAAAAGCGACCAGGAGAATTTGAAGATCTCCTTATCTTTGGAAAAAACACAAGGGGAACAACAGAGAACTTTAAGGATAAATCCTGGCCCAGTACTGTAAGAAAACAACTTACTGGCAGAAGAGGCTATGAAGAGCTCTGCAGCCTCTCAGACCACACCACAGCAGATGGGGGTCTGTGTCGGTACTTCCAGCACATCCAGCGGTCGTGTCTGAGTCTTCACGCTTGGCGACGATCCAGGATCAGTGAGACAGTGAAACTCACCATTTAATTAATGGCGCACTAGGGAAAAAAAGTCAGGTGCAGTATGTGATCTCAGTTGAATCAGCGACTAGGGAGATGAATACAGTCGGCAGCCATTGCTCAGCCTCGCCGAGGAGAAACAGTGCAATAGTCATCGGAAAGTGCGGGAAAGGTCGGGGAGCATGGGAAAGTCCTGAACAGAATGCGAACACCTCAAGCCAAACCTGAAAAATTTAAAATTAAAGGGGAGCAGCTTAGCAAACAAAAGGGATAAGTATGGATCCATAACTGGGAATGCCTGAGAGTTTCCAGAATCAAGGAGGTCCCAATTGGATCCAAAATTGGCTAATATGGAGGTTCTTAAGGTTCAGAATTGCTTCTCAACTCCAGACCAAATCTGAAGTGGAACAAGTGAACACCCTCCTGTATTCAGTAGGATCGATAGCAGACAATCTAATTGTCCAACATGGGATCAACGAGGCTACTGATAAATTCGAAGAGGTACTACAAGCCTTTAATAAATATTTTAATCTCCGCACCAATAAAATCTTGGAAAGAGTAAAATTTAATTAGTGGGCGCAGATCATTGGCGAATCTGTAGACTCCTATATTAATGACCTTTATAGATTGGCAGAAGGTTGCAAATATGGCGAATTAAAGGCAGAACTAATCAGAGACAGGATAGTCGTTAGCATAGCAGATGAATCCTTGTCAGATCTGTTGCAATCCAAGGAAGACCTTACACTGGAAAAAGCCATTCAAATTGTTAGACAGGCTGAAGTTCGCAAACAGAATAGAGACATACTACAAGCTGAAGACAAACCATGGATGAGAAGGAGTCCAATGCCCATCCCACTGATTAAGCCAAAGCCAAGGAAACCCTTTGAGGAACAGCAAAACCATACAGCTGAGAAGGCACATGACATAGGAAAATCTTACCAACATTGTGGAGCCAAGAAGACCCACAGATGAGAGCTGTGCCCAGCTAGTAAACTGTGTTTTAAGTGTGGAAAAACTGGACACTATGGGAAGATATGCCACAGCAAAATTTCTGTGCTTAAAGGTACAAAGCAGAAGACCTTCATGCAAGCACCAGTGAATCAAGTACAGCAATATCCATGAAAAAAAGAACCAGGAGAGTTCTTGGGAGAAATCAGTAATCCAAACCAAGATTTCTGGACAGCAGACATCTATATGACACCTCGTGAATTTTAAGCTTGACACAGGGGCTAGCATTACGGTATTGTCTGACCAAGAGCCTTGGGTGAAGAGACAGTACCTGCAACTGACAGATATACAATGCATGCTCGACAACTGGACACAATAGCGAGTAATAGGCAAATTCCAAGCAACTCTTCAGCATAGAGGCAGACAACTGATAGAGACTTTATATGTCATACACAATTAAGAATTTTCTTTACTGAACAGGGATACATGCTTGTAACTGCAGTTGATTGAAAAGATAGCCGAAGTCAAGCAAATAAAGGTAAACAATTCCTTCCAATCATCAGCTGACGCGTTATTTGGGGCAACTGTAGATCATCCATCACAGGAAGATACAAATTTCATAGGTGATATAGAGTATTACACGTAACACAAAGAATAAGATTGGCCAGCAAGCACACAGAGGTTGTGAGAAATACAGCAAGCACAGAGAATGACGAAGTGTGCATTCGTATTATACAATATTGTACACATGGGTGGTCACAAGTAAGTCCAGGAGGGAGAACAATGATGATGTTCCATGAATATAGGAAATACTTTACCATAATTGATGATTTATCAGTTTACTATGACAGAATTGTTATTCCTACTTCACTGAGATCCAATATCTTAGATCGATTACACCAAGGCTATTTGGGTAAAACCTAGTGCACAGTGAGGGCACAGTCTTTGGTATGGTGGCCTGGGATATCTAAGGATATCGAGACCATGATCAACAACTGTCAGACTTGCGTGATACTGAGGCTAGAACAGTGCGAACCGCTGTTGACTGCCTAATTTCCAACTAGACCTTGGTAAAGGCTAGACATGGATTTATTCATGTTTGTTAGCAGTCATATATCATCATTAGTGACACATGGGATTCTACGATTCTACAACCACTGAGGTAGTTATCAGAATCCTTATGGAAATCTTCGCGACACATAGGATTCTGGATGAAATATTACCAGACAACAGACCACAGTTCGCAAGCAAATGTTTTATCCAGTTTGCCGTGAAGATGGGCTTTCAGCATGTTATGAGCTCGCCAAGGTATCCACAGTCCAATGACACGGCAGAATGAGGTGTGAGAACCATAAAATCTTAACTCAAGAAAAATTAAAATCTTCCTATATCACTCCTAGTTTATCAATCAATGTTACTGCTGTGCAGATTGTCACCAGCAGAATTACTAATGGGAAGGAAGTTAAGAACACAGCTTCCAGTATTGCCTCAACAATTAATGTCAGGATTGAAGACTCAAGACTACAAGAAAGTTCGAGAAAGGGAAAACTCCTACTGAAGGCAACAAGCCCGGAATAGGACATTTCGAGCGCGAAGCTTACCCAATTAAACAATGGTCAAGAAGTTTGGATACATGACCTGAAATGAGAAGATACAGGGATCCATAAACATGAGGACTATCAAAGATCGAATGCTATACGAACGAATGAAGGGAACATATGAAGGGAGCAGAGGAATATCATTCCTACTCCGCAAAAGCAACAGCCAGTAATCCATCTGCTAGATCCAGATGAATATGAACATACCCAAACTGAATGGAAGTCTACAACCCGTGGAAACGAAAAACCAAATCAGCAACCCAGATTTCCTATGAAGGCAACTGATTGCCCCAGACAGATTACAACCAAATCGGGGAGAGTTGTCAGACCTCCGATGAAATTGAATCTGTAAAGTCAGAGACTTGGGGCAGAGAGAGTCGTAGAGAAGTCATGAACGTATATATGTTTAGAAAAATGTTGGATAAAGACTTGGAGGGAGATGTAGTATAGGGATGTAAAGGGTTAATACTGAAGACAGTGAAAGAAACTCCTCCCACTGTACGAGCAATGATGTAACAGTCACATGAGATAGGTTTGAGAAGCAGAAGATACAGCAGCATGAAGGATGCTAGCTTATGTGGCTTGTTGAGAGTGTACATCGTAACTGTAACTAATAAAGAGTTGTTAGTTAACCTTTACCAGACAGACTTTCTCTGGAACGCCCGACAATGCTATTAATAGAAACCCTACAATGCAACAGTAATAAAGGTTATAAAAATGTCTGCTTGCACTTCCTGCTCATCTCACTTTCTGTGTCATTTTCTAATGCCACAGCTGAGACAACTGTGCATTTGAAAACAGCAACAAATCACAAATCTAATAGCGAACAGTCAAGAAAATCAAACTATGTGTAGCTGTATTTTTTTCTTGATACAGCAGTTAAAAAAATTGAAAATCGGTTTCTATCTCACTTGCTTATGTTGTACCCTTTTCTGACAACGTCTCCCCCTGCCAGTAGCCTGATGCTCACATGACATTCTCATCTTCCTTCATATCCTGGGCTTTTAAAGCTACTGGCAGGGGGAGACGTTGTCAGAAATCATGACACAATAAATCATGTGAAATAAAAACATGCACTTATATGGCAGCTTTAACGGAGAAAAAAAGGTCACAAGGTGCTTCACAGAGGCACAAGGGAAAAGATGGAGCTCATGGAATGCTAAGCCAAAAGAGGAATGCGAAGTTGGTGGGATGGCTAGAGTGTGATACAGAAAGAGACCAACAGTTCGGGTTCAATCCCTGTACTGGCTGTGGTAGTTCATGTAGGCCTGCCTCCTCGACTTGGCCCATGCTTGAGAAGTGGTGCCCCTCAAGCTGTACATTACCAACTGTCTAATGGAGGGAGAAGCCTATGGTTATTTGGGACTATGGATACAGCAGCAACAATTAAAAACTAGATTGAAGAGATGGGCTTTAAGAGGGTCAGAAAAGGAGAATAGGTAGAGGGTTTGAGGAAAGGGATTTCCAGAGCAGGCTGTCTAGATGGCAAAAAGCACAGCATTCAATGATGGAGCATTGCAGAGGGAGGTCGGGTAGGAGAGAATGCACTAAAGGCCAGAGTCAGAGAAAGAGCACATTTGGCATGGGGAAATAGCTGGTGAAGGTTAGTGATTTAAAAAAAAGGTCCATATTTTGCTGGGAAAATAATGGTGAGCTAAATGTGCACAGCAATTTTAATGTGTAAAATACACAAATTTGGTGAGGAAGATATACAGCATGAGTTACAGATCACCATAAATCCCCGCTTCTCTGCTTCACCATCAACCGACCCATAGGTTTCAAGAAATTGCTGCATTTATGCTGTCAAAATGAATTGTACTTCCTTCAGCAAGTTAGGGCTGTATTTAACTACATATATTTAATAATGAGATTTATGTTCCTGCAATGCTACTCAACCTCACAGGCCCAGAAATGGAACAATTGAAACTGTGGAGTCTCATTCCTGCAGGTAGTAAACAGTTCCTCAAGTTTTCTTCAAATTTTAATTTTTGAATGCTACTTGTCTTTTTTTTTACTCTTAATCCAATCTTTCCCTTTGCTTATTTCCCTTTCTGTATCTATTTTATCTCTAATTTACCCTATTTCCTTCTCCATGCTTCTGTTTCTTTCTCTATCCTTAAATTGCATTGGTTAAAAAAAGATAGACATCGTTCACGAAAGTCTCAAATGCTTGTTGACCTCACCGCACCACGTTGGCCTTTGCTTCCAGTAATTTGCAAAAAATCTTTGGGTTCAAGGAAAAAATCCAACTCACATGGCAAGCTGCAAGATTAGTTTAGTTTAGAGATACAGCACTGAAACAGGCCCTTCGACCCACCGAGTCTGTGCCAACCATCAACCACCCATTTATACTAATCTTACACTAATCCCATATTCCTACCACATCCCCACCTGTCCCTATATTTCCCTACCACCTACCTATACTAGGGGCAATTTATAATGGCCAATTTACCTACCAACCTGCAAGTCTTTTGACTTGTGGGAGGAAACCGGAGCACCCGGAGAAAACCCACACAGACACAGGGAGAACTTGCAAACTCCACACAGGCAGTACCCAGAATTGAACCTGGGTTGCTGGAGCTGTGAGGCTGCAGTGCTAACCACTGCGCCACTGTGCCACCCCACAAATTCTGGGCCAAATATAATGCATGAATACTTTAACCTTTTCTGAAGTAATTGTTCAGGTTTGCACTAGATGTAATAAACAGTGAGGAGGATAATTGCAGACTTCATGAGGACATAGACAGACTGGTGAAATGAGCAGGCATGTGGGAGATGAAATTAAGTGCAGACAAATACGAAGCTGGGATGGTTCACCTTAGAACATGAAGATTAAAAGGAGATTTACAACAGCAACTTGCATTTATTTAGCACCTTCCTCAGCCGTCGACAGAGGCCAGAGATCAGGGATGTCCCCATCAGTCCTCGAGGTCTCCCTTGTGTTATGGGCCGTTTGCTCTGCAAGTGGAAAGAGGGACATAGACTTCGTAGGAAGAGCAGCAGAACAGTTATGCTTGTGGCAGCCCCTCAACCCCTGATGGGGTTTCCTACATGGCTCCTCCCCACATCCCTCTCAGGGAACATAATGGGTGTGAGCTGTTAAAAAAGGCGGCCTATCACCGAGAAGCAGCCATGCATCTGCCAGGATGTGGTGATTCCTCACCCCTTTGCCACCACCTTTGTGGTCTCTCCCTCCCCATGTCATACTGTCTCCTGCATAGTCACATACAAGCCCCAAAGTGGAGAGAGCTATGTAGGACTCACCTTGGCAGAATTAAGCAGGGCGTTGACCCTCTTGTAACACTGGACCCAGTTCCGTGACATGACCACATGGCTGTTGACCTCCTCTGCCATCTCCATCGAGGCTTGCTTGGCCAGGCGGGAGGACATCTTCTTGCCATCTCTGAGAAAGAGGACTGTCATGCTCGGCCCCCACCTGTCAAGAATGAGGCACATCAATTTTGTCATGAACATTGATTTTTAACAGTTGTTGGAGTGACGAAATGACTTGTTAAACAGATCAGCCATGGCTGGAAAAAAACATTTACATACTAACAGACATCGAAGGTGAGGAAGCGTATTCCAAGGCCTGCTAAGGAGGATACAATCCACAAGGGCCAGGACTGGTTCGACCAGCTGGTCATATGACTACCTGGCTGTTCCAGGATTTTCTTTTGAACTGGCCACAGGGAGTTTGAACTCAGAGTGTCTGTTTGCTCCTGGACCGAGAAGATCTCTTCAACCTGCTCCCATCCCTTTCTCACAAACCTCTGAATCCACTGAAGACACGTGAACCCCAAGCGAGAAAAGTCTCCTACAGTGAACAAAGTTTAAGAAGAATACTGGGCCCCAACGAAAAGCAAAATCTACCTACAATCAAGGACTCTGCAGTGAGCTCGAAGAACTGTAACAAAAACTATTCAGATATTGCCTCAAACTTTTACACTTTATTTTTCTTCTGCTCTTTTCTGTCTCTATTTGCATGTGTGTATCGTGTATACATGTTAGCGTGGGCATGTTGTGTATCTGTAGGCATCAACTGAATTAGAGTTTAAATTTAATAAATTTAAACTTTTTTTCTTTAAACCTAAGAAAGCCTGTTGTGCTGGGCTTTTTGCCTTATTATTGGAAAGCGGTGAACAAGGATTCACCAAGGGGAGCTAAAAACACAGTGTGTTTAAAATTAAACCCTGTTATGGTAAGACCAGGTGAAGGCTGAGAGGGACTCCCTAGACACCTGTCTCACCTGGTAGTAACAAGGACCTTCTGCCTTTCCCTTGCTGCCTTAAGGAGAATCTCCAGGGAGGCATTGCTAGACTGTGGGGCCACACCTGGTGTCTTGCCTCAGCCACGGTGCCAGGTCACTCCCACTCTATACCAATGGTGTCACGTCTTTCTACGGGGGTGGAGGTGGTCCAGGAGTTCCAAAACCCCTTCTCTGGGTGAAGCAGCAATCCAGAATCAGTATACACGATACACAAATGCAAATAGAGACAGAAAAGAGCAGAAGAAAAATAAAGTGTAAAAGTTCAGTGTACAGTTCTTCGAGCTCACTGCAGAGTCATTGATTGTAGGTAGATCTTGCTTTTCGTTGGGACCCAGTATTTACAATCCAGATTTACAAACAGGGTTGGCAGTTCCTTAAATATAGCAGCAACACCTGCATTGGAGTCACCTGATGCCACAATCACTGCCTCGGAGCCTGGCCCGTCGCATAATTGGATGAACCCTCCAATATGACAAGTGGTCGCCCGCCACATGATCGCGGTCGGCCGGCAGCACAAGTCACAGGCAGCGATGGCACCTGCTTCTGGAACAACGCTGGGACCTGCGACAGGGTCACAAATTTCAGCCCATTGAGTCAGGATTCTGATATCATCCAGGTATCACTGGGGTGGGTTCCGAGGTGAGCAAGGAACCTGCTTGGAGCTGTCTGAAAGGTTATTAGATTATACAAACAGGAAATTAAGCAACTCTTTAACTCTGCGTTTTGGTTTTAACAGCCAGCAGACTTATTTCCCCAGCTATCAGCAACTCGCCAGAGTCACCAAGGTGATTAGACAGCGGGGAGCTCTTCTTCAGTGAAACTGACAGGCTGGGAAGCCTTTGATCGGTGAAACTGAAGAGCTCCAGCCATGGCCAGGTGAAAGGCTGCTGCTCACAGCACTCCTTCTCAGAGCGTGCTTTCAGTGCCTGACAGGTGATTGCCACCTTCTTGGAAGTCATTTCACCGTATCTAGCACTTCACTCACTTTCAGCTGAACTTCCCTGCTGCCAGCCTTCACCACGGCATGGGAGCAGCTTATGCAATCTATCTTGCAGCTCTGATGATGAACAAGAGGAGCCAAAACACCAACATCAACAACAACAGCAGTAGCAGGTGCAGCACCAGCAACCACACCAGCTGCCTTCTCCTCAGCCTCATGGCGCTCCACAGGGCTAAGGGGATGGACTCAGAGATCCAACTCCAAGCAGGCAAGACCCCAGGCAAGACAGGGTCTACAGACAGAGGATCAAATCTCTCAACATGTCTGAGCACCAGTGCCTCGGGAGACTCAGGTTTTCATGGCAGGTTGTTGTTGACAACTGCAGCCTCCTGGACAAGACCTCCATCCCAATGGGCTGTCAAGGTGCCTGTCACTGGAGGACCATACCACTCCCCTCCACCCTGGCTGGGTCTCTACCACTCCCTGAGGTTGTGCGCTCTCCTCCTGCAAGAAGAGAAAGCAGAGAGTGATGAGTGTGACTAATGGCTTGTGTGGTTAGGAGGGAAGGACAACATTTGTGGAGAGTAACTGTGGGGCATGGGTGCGAGGGGGTAATATGATGAGGGTGAGTTTAAGTGTTGGCTGTTAAGATGTGAATGTGAGGTGCCTGGAGGGAGAGGAATGAGTGGAGCTGCAAGGTGTGTTGTCCTGAGGAATGCTGTACAGGGAATGCTGGGAAAGTCAGAGTGTGGGCTTGGCATCTGAAAGTGTTATGCCACTCACCTTTCCTGCCCTCCTGAGGTCCTGAATCCTCTTGGTGTACTGTCTCCAGATTGGAGGGACCATCCTTCTGCTGCTGACTTCCTCGGCATCTTCCATGCAGGCTGCTTGGATGGAGAGGTTGTCTTCTTCCTCCCGTCCTGGGGAAAAATCACCACCCTGCTGTCCCTCAGATCCTGCAGCAGGACCTCCAGGTAAGCATGAGAGACTGGGGGGTCGAGGAGGTGGTGGGTGGGCAGGGCACCTTTCCTAAGTTTCCTCTCCATTCCTGTGGTTTCTGCAGTCTCAAAAATCCACATGCAGGTGAACACTTGTAACCCATGCCAGGGTCCCTTTAATTAGAAATCCTGCCTTTGTCAGATCCAGTGCATCATCGTGCATGCCCTTCCTGATTGGCTGGGTAACCTGGAGGTGGGATGCTAATACTGTGGTGCCATTGAAGAGTTAGAGAGTTATAGGATTCCTGACTAACTACTGGTTCCACCGTTTCGGCAGGAACTATCATTTGAAAATTCCACCCAACATTTCAGGTCAATGACCTTTCATCAAGTGATTCGGTCATAGAGGTAGGTGTTAAGGAGTATCCTAAAGAAGGAGAGAGAGAGAAAAAGGTGGAAAGGGAGAGAATTACAGAGCTGAGGGTCTACGCAGCTAAAGCAGCAGCCACTAATGGTAGAGTAATTACAATGGGGAATATACAAGAGGCCAGAATTGGACAATAGCAGAGATCTTGGAAGGTTATAGGGCTGGAGGAGGTTACAGAGATTGGGTAAAGCCATGAAGGGATCTGAAAACAAGGATGAGAATTGTAAAATCGAGATTTTGCTGGTCCGGAACTAATGTAGATCAGTGAGCACAGAGGTGCTGGGTGAAAGGTGAGTTAGGATACAGGGAAAAGAGTTTTGGATAAGCTCAAGTTTACATAGGATGGAAGATGGGAGGCCAGCCAGGAGAGCATTGGGATAATCAGGCCTAATGGTAACAAAAGCATGGATGAGGATAGGTCTTTGAGGGCACGAGATGTAATCGTGCAGGAGCAGGAAGAGAAGCATTTGTGGGTGATAGTTTGGTTATATTTGGATAGATAAGAATGCAACCATGCAAGGGTAGTCCCACCCAGATGGACAACAAGGAGAGGCATTGGAAGATGATGGTTTGGTCAACTGTGTCAAAGTCTGCAGACAGGTCAAGAAGGATGAGGAGGGATAATTTACTACAGTCAGTCAAATAGGATGTGATTTGTGCCATTGATAAGAAATGATTCAGTACGATGGTAGAGGCAGAAACCTGATTTGCAGAGATTCAAACATGGAGTTGCAGGAAAGATGGGAATGGATGTTGGAGGTAACATCACATTCAAGAACTTTGGAGAAGAGATGGGGCGGTAGTTTGCAAAGACAGAGGGGTCAAGGGTAGTTGTTTTGAAGAGAGGGTTGATAACGGCAGATTTGAAGGGGAAGGGAACATTACCTGAGGAGACGGACCTGTTAATAAAAGCAGCTAACAAGAGGACCAGGAAGGAAAGTTGTGCAGTTTGGTAGAATAGGGTCAAAGGAGCAGGAGGTGGGTCTCACCAGCTCAGAGAGGTTATGATGGGCTGTAAGAAAGAAACTAGAGAAATATGTGAGTTCAGGGCTAGGGTGGAGGAAGCCTTAGGGAAAGTACAGCTCGGTGACTAGGGGAAACAGGGGAAGCAGCAGAGGCAGCTGAATGGATGGTCCCAATCTTTGTGAGAAGAGGCCCATGAGCTTCTCGCATTTGTTGTTGGAGGTGCAGGTATATGAGGCAAGGTAGAGGTGTTTAAGAAAATACTTTTAATGCTTCAAAACTGAGCGGTTTTGAAAGTATTAATCAGAAGAAACCATTTCTGCTGGCAGATGGTTTGGTACCTAATGGACACAGATTTAAGATAATTGGCAGAATAATCGGGGGGGAGCTAAGGAGATATTTGTTCAGCAACGAGTTATTTTGATCTGGAATGCACTGCCTGAAAGGAAGCAGATTCCATAGTAATTTTCTAAAGGGAGTTAAATAAATACTTGAAGGGCAAAAATTACAGGCTATTGGGATAGAGCAGAGGAGTGGGACTAATTGGATAGCCCTTTCAAAGAGCTGGCACAGGCACAATGGGCTGAATGGCCTCCTTCTATGCTGTAGAATTCAATGATTCTATATTCCCTCAGCTTTACCAATAATCAGACCCGGTACCTCTACAATGAGGAATTTACCTTTATTACACAATTAGTCACACATAAGCATGATCCAGGGTCTGAGCAATAAAACTCCTTGTTGTCTGAACTGGATATTATGGTCTTATGAATGCCCCATATGCAGTTCTCCTATCTTCCAGTAGGTGGACTGATAAGCATTGTATTATGATAAGGCCAAATGTAAGCCAACAAGCTGGTTTATTCTGTGTGTAATATAAAACCAGTCTAAAGCTTACAGTGAATTTCAATCTACATCAAATAGTCCTTGCATGATAAAAAAGCACATCAATCCATCATTATTAGTGGACTAAATTCACTTTATTGACATCTGAAAATACTTGCCTCTAACCTTGAAAAGTTAGATTTGACCTTCTGACTGTTTCCACCACGCAAAACTGCAAACTGTCACAGCTCTCCAAGGCAATGATTGGCCAGTTGAGCTGCCTGTCAAATTAGCCACCTCTTCGGTGTGAGCTCCCATGGCAATTGAACCAAAGACCCCCACCCCCGCAACTCCCTCCCACTTACTGGGATCAAATTATGTGTGAATGTTATTGGAATGCATTAATGAACCCCAATGTGCCAAGCTGATATTGCATGCATAAAATACCATTCTAGGCAATCACTCTGCATCTAGTCGCATACCCAGAGGATCCTCTGCAGATTTAACTTCTATAAGCTGGTTAATTTGATAGCATCACATTAACATCAATATAAATGAATCCAAAATCCCTCCCAGGCCAAATAGTCTTATCTCTCAAAAAATGACAGTAACATTGGCAGCAAAAACAATGTATACAAGAGGTCGTCTGCTGGAAATATAGCTGGAAGGTACAATGTAAGAAAGTAACAGATAAGGTTTTGGCAAAACCAGTGAGTGGAGAAAAAAGCAGGTCATTATATTTTATTAAGATTCTAAATGGTTACAACAGCCACCTTTTATTGATGCTTTATATCGAGAATTCAAAAACAATTATTGCTCATACACACATTAGCAAGTTTGGGAAGTAATGTATCATTATTCAAGTTTGGAGGGCAGTTTGAATTAAAAGTCCTGATTTAAATATGTATATATTAGTAGAACACTTAGGTAATACTAAGTACAGTTGAATAGTTGTTTGATAAAGAAGAAATAATGGAAATTAGTTTAATAATTTCTCAAATTTTGTATAAACCCTGGTGTTCTGTATAAAAAAAAACCCACAAGCAAAAGAGCAGCAAAGCTAATTGGTGGCTCCCACATTATACACAGAAATGAATTTATTTATCTACTGGTGTAGCAGTTAACTTGTGACAATTGCACGCCACCAGTTAAACATATCATCGTGACACTCGAGAGAAGACAGTCATTGCAGACAGAAACAAAATTTGAACTACAAAAGCAGTTTCTAAATGTAAAGGCCCCGGCAAATCATAGTGATGTCCATGGCATGTCAACCTCACTATTAGTCAAACACCCACTTAAGCCACTTATTTGTTCCAGATGTCACTGTGAATGGCAGTTGACCTTCAATCTACATCTGATTGTCTTTGCAGTAGAGTGTTATTCTGTCAAATGGTCGCACACATAATATTTAAAGAGGGAGGAACGCCAAAGGGGAGTATTTCTCATTTAAAGTATTCTTCCAAAGCCAATTATTACAAAAATAATCCTTATGCTTAAAAACAAGAGCGTTTCCTATCCTGGAATAATCAGGTTATATTGTCTCATCATTGGCTCGATTCATTTTAATAGAGGGCACAGGTTTAGTCCAACTTTCCCACTGGTCCAGAGCAACCAAACTCCATGAAATCACATAGCACTTAGCCAATAATGATTGACCACGGTTCTTCATACGATATGTGATTTTCCTAAATTCCTTTTCATAGAACCTTCGGAGCTGCTTCTTGCTTCACATTAGGAGAAGGGTCAAAACTATTCAAAATTCTGCTTGGCTGGCTGGTTATCCCTGGATTATGTCAATGGGTGGGCTCCCAATTCATGCAGTTGTCAGGGTATGATAATGTAGCACAGGGGTTCTCAACATTTTTGCTTCCAAGGCCCCCTGATAGTGCTATAAAATATCTGGGCATCCCTGTAATGCATGAGTATTTTGAAAACAAGCCCCAACATGATGATGAATGCCAGCAACTTGAGTTAACCACACCAGTAATGGTGAAGAGTACTTCAGAGAAATGAGGAAATAAACAGGTCCCTGAGTAATTTTACCCTCCTGACCTCATTGCTCTGAATCCTTCAGTGGAAAAGGTAGCCCCTGTCTTTCCTCTTCCACAACCACTTCATAAAAGGCCAGCAGTAGGTGGTATTGACTCAAAAGACACAACCACCCAGACTAGGCCTGTCCATCTATTAGACAAGTGCCTGGCCTAAGATGTGAGAAAAATCAAGATAACACTTTCAGCACGCAAATGGATCAGGGAAAGCTAAAGTTATATAGGTCTGCTTAAATAAAAATTAGAGTACACAAAAATCTGACAGTAAACGGAAAATAGATAATAGATAAGGGATCATAGGAAGGAGTTCCATGGTGAGATCATGATTAACTAGGGAGGAGTTAGTATGGAGAATCAACGAACTGTTGTCCAAGTTGGGAGACAGGCATAGTGAGTTAAGTCCAGAAACTATTTGACGGTAGAGTGTCAGAGGATACAATGATAGAGGTATTTTCAAAGGAATGAAGATCCAGAATGAAGAGTCAGTTGCAGGAACAGAAAGATGAGGGCGATGTTGGAGGACACCATAAAATCCAGAAACAGCAGAGGTTTGTTGAACAAGAGAATTACATTGGATCTCAATTATTACAGCCTTGCTGCAGGCCCAGAGACTGGCAAGTTTCTTTCTTCCCAGCCCAATTATCCCCACCTCCAAGATAACATGGCGTATGCACTTTTTCCATTGATGCAGTTGGGAGACGTACCTTCCAATGTGGTTCTGAACCATTCAAAGCAGGAGTATGTTTGGGTTTGATCCCTGGCCTATAGTGAGCTACCAGATCTGAGCTAGGTAGAGTTGGTTTCCTCTTATCTCAATACTAAACCCCAACATGGGTTATGCCCTTGCTGAAGGTTCAGAGACTGGCAAGTCTCTTTAGTTTCACCACCCCTTCCTCCTTCCAAAGCTACTTGGCACGCAAGCTCTCCATTGATGGTGCCCCCCACCCTTCTCATCTCAAATTAAATTGCGTGAGCAGTTTCCAACAACACAAAAGGGGTTCTGCACGAGGGAAAAGAAAAGGCTTGAAAGGAAGGCTTGCTACCTTGGCCCATGCAACACTGGACTAACTCACTGATTTTCATGCCCTTAACATATGCTTCAAGAGGTTTTAACTTCTTCTATTTTATTCAATAGTTAAAAGCAGTGAGTGAGCTATGTCTATGAACATAGAAGCAATCAAAAATAATTTACTGAGGTAAATCCATATAACGCAGAGGAACTCAACCAACCACAGCAATTTCTAACTGCCCAGCTACCTTCCTTAACTCTTCAATAGATAGGGCTTTTAACCTTTCCCAAGTTACTTCACTCTGGTCTAGGAACATACTGACCTTGAATGTGGACATTTTAGTACTCTAGCACTGAAAACCACAAGAAAATCTGTATTGAAGTTTTTAAATTTTTGCTAGGGATCAATTGGGTTTCCTACTTCCAATTTCTCATTTGTCTTTGGGTTTTCATCCCAGATGCGAGCCCCCAAATTTCTGTTACGATCAGGTGAGGAGGGGTTGAAAGGCTTGTCTGTCTCCTTGTTTGACTGCAATAGGATTTATTTATTTTAATTAATGAATGTGCTTACCAATTCAGTGAGTGTTTAACTCTTTTATGTGCTATAATCACAAAAGAACCAATCAGACAGGTTTTCTTGAGTTTAAACAAGAAAGATGTAAGTTTATTGTACAAAAAATCAAAACCCAATCTAAGTAAAATTAATAAGCTACGCTCCAACTTTCACACGCACACGGGAATCTCACACACGCACAAATAGGCTGCAGAGTGAAGAAGAGTAGTTTGGTTGGATTAGAGTCCTGAAAATATAAAATAATGTACATCTTTGGGGTCTGATAATTCAGTTGTCTTCCAGCTGAATTCGTGGTCCTGAAGTTTCTGGTTGGTAGAGGTGGCCACCTAGTTCAGGGTTTTCTTGGAGACAGTGATATAGATGGTTTTCTCCCCAGAATCTCTGTCTGCAACAATGATAGACTTGGGTGCTTTGCCACCTGGAGCCAGGGTTTGGAACTTTCAGTGTTACCTGGACAAGGAGACAGAGAGAGACAGCCCCACTGGTGCCCTACACTTGTTAGCTCAGATGCTTGTCGGATGTGTCCAAAAGAAACTCCAAGTGTTCACACAGACTGGGGAGATGGTCACATGATTGTCCCAGTGTATTCTCTTTTGCACTTTAATGAGATCCAAGTCTAAGAATTCCATTCTCTCTCAGGTCTTATTGTTCCAATGATTACCCCCTGAGGTTCATCTTCACTAGTGTTAATGTTCCAAGATGGCTTTGAATGTCTTGCTAATGAAAGTGATACCAGATAGCTCATTCAACTGCTCAAGCCATTGTTCTGGATGAGTGCTATTCCGACATGCATCTCCACCTCGGTACCTCCGTACCTCAGTACCTTGGAATGTGAGGTATTTCAATGCAAATTGCTGTGGCCGTCTTAGCTGTTGTCTTTTTAAAAGTTGAACTTCGGATTGCAGCTTTCCTTTAAAAGTTTAATTTAGGTTTCCAACTGATGAATTAAAAATCATCATTCAGCATAGCACGTTTTCATGACACAGCTGTTTCAAGATACAGGGGGCAGGGGAGACTACTGATGGGAAAAAAACAATTCGTGGTAGACTACTAATGGGACAAACAAACTCGCAGACCCCTGAAATCTTCATACGGACCACTAAGGGATCACGGACCCCCGGCTGAGAGCCCCTGGTGTAATGGATATGTTACTGGAATAGCAATCTAGAGGCCTAGACTAGACTAGTGCACCCATTGCAAATTTGAATTCATTTTAAAACTCTGGGAATTAAAAAGCTGATCAGTAACCAGAAAAAGTGACTATAACGATGTCAATTGTCATCGAAACCCAATTGGTTCACTAATGTCCTTTAAGGAAGGAAACCTGCTCTCCTTACCCAGTCTGGCCTATATGTATTTTTTTTATTCTTTCATGGGATGTGAGCATCACTGGCAAGGCCAGCATTTGTTGCCCATCCCTAATTGCCCTTGAGAAGGTGATAGTTGTAATATTCTGATAACTATTAAGGCTTAGTACAGAATATCTAAGAGACTGACAGTTACAGGAACAGGAGTTTATTTGCACACATCTTGCATCTATGGCATCCAATTATACTCTACATGAGGTTCTGTACAAGTTCCATTACATCACTTCCTGTGATGATGCTCACAATTACATATTCTGCCCAGTAACAACCCTATATAACATTATACTACAGTGGTGAGCCACATTCTTGAACTGTTGTAGTTCATCTGATGTGGGTACACCTACAGTGCTGGTAGGAAGGGAGGTCCAGGTATTTGACCCAGCGACAGTGCAGGAATGGCAATATTGGTCCAAGTCAGGATGATGTGTGACTTGAAGGGGAACTTGCATGGTGGTGTTCCCATGTGTCTGCTTCCCTTGCCCTTCTAGGTGGTAGAGGTCACGGGTTTGGAAGGTGCTGTCAAAGGAGCCTTGGTGAATTTCTACAATGCTTCTTGTAGATGGTACACACTGCTGCCACTGTGTGTCATTGGTGGAGGGAGTGAATGTTTATGGTGTTAGATGGAGTGTCAATCAAGCAGGCTGCATTGTCCTGGTTGGTGTCGAGCTTTTTGAGTGTTGTTGGAGCTGCACTCATTCAGGCAAGTGGAGAGTATTCCATCACACTCCTGACTTGTGCTTCGTAGATGGTGGACAGGCTTTGAGGAGTCAGGAGATGAATTACCCACTGCAAAATTCCCAACGCTGACCTTCTCTGGTAGCCACAGTATTTATATGGCTGGTCCAGTTAAATTTTTGGTCAATGGTAACCCAGGATGTTGCTGGTGGAGGATTCAGTGATGGTAATGCTGTTGAATGTCAAGGGGAGATGGTTAGTTTCTCAATTGTTGGAGATGGGCATTGCCAGGCACTTGTGTGGCACGAATGTTTCTTGCCACTAATTAGCACAAGTCTGGATATTGTCCAGGTCTTGCTGCATGTGGGCACTGACTGCTTCAGCATCCCAAGCAGTCACAGATGGTACTGAACACTACGTATTCATCAGCGAGTATCCCCACTTCTGACCTTATGTTGGAGAGAAGGTCATTGATGAAACAGCTGAAGATGGTTGGGTCTAGGACACTACCTTGAGGAACTCCTGCAGTAATGTGCCAGGGCTTAGATGTTTGGTCTTCAACAACCACAACCATCTTCCTTTGTACTAGGTATGACTCCAACCCGTGGAGACTTTTCCCCCAATTCCCATTCATTTCAATTTTGCTAGGGCTCCTGATGCCACACCAGGTCAAATACTGCCTTGATGTCAAGGGCAGTCATTCTCACCCTCCCTCTTGAATTCCGTTCTTTTGTCTATGTTTGGACCAAGGCTGTAATGAAGTCTGAAGCCAAGTGGCCCTGGCAGAACCCAAACTGAGTATTGGTGAGCAGGTTATTGTTGTGTAAGTGCCGCTTGATAGCGCTGTTGATGACACCTTCCATCACTTTACTGATGATTGAGAGTAGACTGAAGGGGCGGTAATTGGCCAGATTGGATTTGTCCTGCTGTTTTTCATGGATAAGACAAGGCTGGGCAATTTTCCAACCTGTCATGTAGTTGCCAGTGTTGCAACTGTATTAGACCAGCTTGGCTAGGGACGCAGCTAGTACTGAAGCACAAATCTTCAGTACTACCGCTGGGATGTTGTCAGGGCCCATAGCCTTTGATGAATCCAGTGTCTTCAGCCATTTCTTGATATCACATGGAGTGAATCGAATTAGCTAAAGATTGGCATCAGTGATGCTGGGGACCTCAGGAGGAGGCTGAGATGGATCATCCACTCGGCACTTCTGGCTGAAGGTGGTTGCAAATGCTTCAGCTTTGTCTTTTGCACAGATGTGCTTGGTTCCCCCATCATTGAGGATAGGGATGTTTTGGAGCCTCCTCCTCCATTTAGTTGTTCACCACCATTCACAACTAGATGTGGCAGAACCGACAGAGCTTTGATCTCATCTGCTGGTTGTGGGATCACGTAGCTCTGTCCGGTTTTATTCATATTTTACTTTTCTCTCCCAGTTTGGTACAACTGAGTGGCTTGCCAGGCTATTTAAGAGTCAGCCATGTTGCTGTGGGACTGGAGTCACATGGGTAAGGACAGCAGACTTCCTTCCCTAAAGGATATTTGTGAACCAGATGGACTTTTATGGCATTCTTATAGTGTTACAACCAGGTGAGAAAGGGGTCTAGGGTTCCTCTCAGCCTTCACCTGGTCTTACCGTAACAGGGTTTAATTTTAAACACATCCTTGTTCATTAACTTCCAAATATAAGACAAAGAAACTAGCCAAACAGGTTTTCTTAGGTTTAAAGTAAAAAGTTTGAACTTTATTAAACTTAAACTCTAATTTGGTTAATGCCTCCAGATACATGACATGCCCATGCTAGCATGCATATGTCTCTGTTAGAGACAGAAAAGAGCAGAATAAATAAAGTGGAAAAGTTTGAGGCGCTATCTGAAGATGGTTTTGGTTACTGTTCTTCAAGTTTGCTGTAAAGTCCTTGATTGCAGGTAGGTCTTGCTTTTCGTTGGGCCCCAGTATTCTTCTTCAACCTTGTTTGATGTAGGAGAATTTTCTCTCCTGAAGTTCATGCGTCCTCAGTGGGCCCAGAGGCTTGTGAGAAAGAGATGCGAGCAGACAGAGCAGTCTTCTTACATACAATACCTGGTGCTCAAAGTCCATTGTGGGTTAAGTTGGAGCAGGGAATAGCCCCTTTGTCCCTCCAAGCACTGTCTGTTAGAATGCAAATATTTTTTCCATCCATGGCTGATCTGTTTACCAAGTAATTTCCTCGCTCCAGCAACAGTTTAAAATCAATGTTCATATGACAAAATTAGTATGCCTCATTCTTGGCAGGCAGGGGTTCTGCATGACACCTTCACACCTAGCAGAATGAAATGCGATTTGAGAAATGCGCACTTCATTAAAAAGGGTCAAGAGAGAAAATATAAGATACAGGAAAAAAACGCATGCGTCTCTTTCTCTCTCTCTCTCATTCATTCACATTCATTCATGAATCCTAAGACTTATTACAGCCTGTCTTTTCTTGGTAGCAGTCTTGCTTTAAACTGCCCTTTTTGGCATCCCGATAAGCCTGTCGTTCTTTGGGAGGTTTTTCTTCAGTTTGCCCATTTCCATGACTGCCTAGGGTGTTTTTGAGATGGTAAGGTTTAATTAGCCTAAGTTGGAATTTTTTTTCCAGTAAAGTCAGTAGTAGGCAGGTCTATCCTGAACTCTCTTTCAGTGCTTTGCTGAGTCATGCAAAGGCTTTTGACTTAAGGGAATGGGTGGTTCTCTTTTTTTCGGACTGTGGGGGAGGATTCTTTGCTAATCTCCCCTTTGTCCTCTGGGACACTCCTGCCTGCAGGTATTTGTGCAGATTCTACTGTACTCCCCTGTGGCTGGACTAGATGAGATATCACCCTCATGGTTTCTCTGCCCCTAGAGGTCTTTCTTTGTTTCTGCAGGTTCCTGTAAATGCTGTTAGCAACTCTGGTGGGGTGCTTCTAGTGACTGCATTTACACAGGAGGATGTGGGATATAACTTTTTACTTTTCGGGGTTGGATGACCGGGCAGTAGGGGTTTTCATCCGGGATTCCTCCCAGACTTCCTTTAACCTGCCCTGTTGGTCGTTTTTTCCCCTTCCCTTTCTAACCTTTTGACAGTCTTGTGCCTGCCTGTCCCCTTTTGTTCTCGGTGGGGTTCCCTTATGATTCACCAGCCCTCTGCTGGAGGGTCTTACAAACACCAGTACAGGACTTAGGGGTGTAGGTTTTACTGTAGGTTGGGGTTTCCCCTCAAACTGGCACATTTGGCAACTCCTGCAGTACTCCAACACATCGTTGTGGAGTTTTGGCCAGTCAAACTGTTATCTTATCCGGGCTTTTGTCTTTCGTATACTGGTATGTACAGCCACTGCAATCTCATGGGCCATTCTTACTATTTCTCTCTGGTACCTTTGCGGCACCACTGAACCACTGTCCACTCCTTGCTCTCAGGTTTGTGAGGAGAACTCCATTTCCTCATCAGTACCTCATTCTTTAAAGAGTAGCAATCAGGAACTCCCTCTGCTTCAATTTCAGACTGGGCAGCCTGTGCTAACTCTCGCAATACTGGGTCAACCCGCTGAGCCTCAGCTAAGGAAGATCTTTTAAATGCATTCTCTGGGTCTCCTAACTTTTCAAAGAAAATCTCAGACAGACAGACTTCAGGGTTATCTGCCTGCAGTGCCAATTCAGTCTCCTCTGGGGGAGCTGGTTTGATCACGGCCTGATTCATTACACATTCAGGGAAACTGTAGGGGACCGTCTACTGCCTCTGCCCTGTCTCTTTGACATCCTGCGGTCTTTCTTTCACTACTGGGGGGGCTACCATCTTCACCCCAGCCAAATCATTACCTAAGAGCATGTCAACCCTATTCACAGGCAAACTAGGGACAATCCCTACGGTCACCGGTCTCAAACCTAGGTCGCACTCCAGGTGCACCCGGTGGACAGGTACATGCGAGCATACAGGAGAGTTCTTCTCACTCCAGGAGCAAACAGTCTTTCCCAGTTCAAACTCTTTGCACAATTCAAAAAAGCCCAGGTTGCCAAGCAGGTTAGTCATGTGACTAGCTGGTCTGACCATGTCTGTTTGTGGATTCTCTTGTCTTAGCTGACCCTGGAATGTCTCTTCTTACATACAACACCTGTTGCTCAAAGTCCATTGTGGGTTAAATTGGAGCAGGGACTAACCCCTTTGTCCCTCCAAGCACTGTCTGTTAGTGTGCAAATGTTTTTTCCAGCTACGGATGATCTGTCTACCAAGTTATTTCCTTGCTTCAGCAACCGTTTAAAATCAATGTTCATATGACAAAATTAATATGCTTCATTCTTGGCAGGCAGGGGGTCTGCATGACAATAGTTCCTTGGTCACCCTTACAAAGACTGGCTTTTAATTCCAGATTAATTAATTAATTGAATTTAAATTCCACAAGCTGCCATTTGATCTCACATCCCCAGAGCATTAATCAAGACTTCTAGATTCCTTGTCCAGTAACATTACCACTATGCTATCATCCCTGATATGATGCCAGCTCACAGCAATGTGGTCTACCCTTAACTGTCCTCTGAAATGGCCTAGCAAGCCACAAAGTTGCATCAAACTGTTATGCACAGTGGTTAAAGAAGACAGCCTACCACCACCTTTTGGAGACAACAAGGGATGGGCATTAAATGCCGGATTTGCCAGCAATGCCCACATTCTGAGAATGAATTAAAAAATTCAGGCATGCTCATCACAATTACTTTCAGTCATGCAGGGTAATGCATTTCAAATAAGTAAACAGATGATATAAACTATAATTAAGAGCAAATAGAACCAAAGCTGATCTAAAGCACATGTAAAAATGGTTTTGTTTAAGTTGGGTTCCTTGTTTAACAATTTCTTTACAGTCATTGTCCCATAATTGTGAAACAGCATAACTGCAAATGTGTGAAAGCCCAACTAAAGCACAGGCAAACCTAGAAGAAAGGGCCATGGAAAAGCAAACATGGGAAGAATTGGAGAAATATATTAGTATCAACTGGGATGTAGAAGAAGAGCACCAGTATGAACTGAAGCAGGGGGTTGTGAGAAACAGTTCCAATATGAACCAGAGTGAGGCATTCTCTGTTAGTATGAACTGGGGGTGGGGAAAAGAATGACTCCATGTCATTGAGAGAAGTGAATAAATAATTTAAAAGCAATGCAATGATCATCTTTAGCAATAAATAGTGCCAATACATATTGTCAAGAAAACATGCTATGCCAAATGAGAAATTTTAATTCATCAGTTGGAAACTCACAAAACAAGAAATTTGGGGGCTCGAGTCTATTGTCGTAACCCAACGACAAATGAGAAATTGTAAGTGGGAAACCAAATTGATCCCTATCAAAATTTTAAAAATGTCAATTTCAGGTTTTCATGTGATTTTCGCTGAGGCCAGTACCTTCCTAAGCCAGAGTGAAGTAACTTGGGACAGGTTAAATGCCCAATCTATTGATGAGTTGAGGAATGTAGCTGGGCAGTTAGAGATTACAATCTGTCCAAAGGCTAGGAGACCCGAAATCCTAAAACTTGTGGCCAACCATTTGCACTTGAAACTGAAGAACAAGAGACAGACTTGGAATCAGAAACAGACAGGGTAATGATAGGTAAGGTACAACCAGAACAGAGGCGACTAGAATTAGAATTCCAGAGAGAGAAAGAACAGAGAGAGTGTCAAGAAAGGGAAAGAGAAAGGGAAGAAAGGGAAAAATAAAGAGCTTTCCAAAGGGAGTTAAGGCAGCTCGAATTAACTAGGGGAAGACCCAATACACCTAGTGAAGGTATGGCTAGTGAGGGAGCTACCCCTAACTCAGAAACAAGTGCTGAGCTCTTAACGTTCTTCCAAAGTTCAATGAAGGGGATGTGAAAGCATTTAACGTCACTTTTGAAAAGCTTGCAAAACAGCTGAATTGGTCGGCAGACATCTGGACTCTGTTAATGCAATGCAAGCTAACAGGAAAAGCCAATGAGTTTTATTCACTGTTGCCAGATGAGAGTTCATAAGACTATGAGATGACTAAAAATGTTATCCTGGGTGCATATGAGCTAGTACCAGAAGCTTACTGCCAAAAATTTCAAACGCAGCCTGAATAAACTTACCTCAAGTTTGAAAGAGTTAAGCAGCTTGCTTTTGACCATTGGATACAGGCACTCAAGCTGCAGCCCACAAATGAAAACCTCAGAGCGGTGATCCTTCTCAAGGAGTTCACAAACTCACTTCCCCTTCCCATTAAAATGCACATAGGGGAACAAACAATTCCAAAGCCAGGCAGGCCACAATCCTGGCTGCTGAATCTATGCTTGTACACAAGCCCTTACCCCAAGGGAAACCCTTCCCTTGTCACCCCCACAAACCTGAAAAGGATAAAAAGTGGGAGAGTGATGGGAGCCCAAGCAGCCATGGGTGAGAAGGGAATGCTGGACACACAGGGGCCCTCCTCAGACCAAAAAGGACTGTGCTGAAAGCAGGGGTGATGTCCAAAGACCTGCGTGTTTCCATTGTAACAAGGCAGTCCACCTTCAAGCTGACTGCTGGAAGTTACAGAGAAAACCTGTAGGATTAATCAGGGCACACCAGATCAGTGCAGAACAAGGGCCTTGATGGAAAGCGCAGCAGAACAGGCTGTGGCTTTAACTGCGGCAGTAAGACCCAGTGAACCTACCGCTGGGAGTGCTGGAAAACTTAACAAAATCCCTAAGGGTTACTAGGATTTTGTGTCCCAAGGAAATGAGACCCCATACGCCTTGAGTGAGGCAAGCAAACCCATTGTCACACTTAGGGATTCAGGGGCCACCAGATCCCTTCTGCTGGGAAAAGGCATGACCTATCTCCCAGACAGTACATTGAATGCGAGGAGGTTAGTGAATGGTTTTGGAGGGCGGTATATGCCCTCACCTTTATATCGGCTGCACCTGGAATGTGACCTTGTTTCAGGACCGGAAACATGGGGATTGTCCTTAGTCTACTAGTGGACAGGGTTGACTTACTCCTGAGTAATGAGCTGACAGGGGTGAAGGTGGTCGCTTCCCGAGTAGTTTTAGAGAGACCAAAAGAGGTCAGGGAGACAGAGCAGTTGCAGGAGACGGTCCCTGGCATTTTCCCTGATTGTGTGGTCCATGGCCAAACAAGCTCCATCAGAGGACACTGAACTGGCACTGCGGACAGATGACCTTACTGTCTGGTTATCTGAAACCTTTTTTGGGAAGTTAGAGGACCCAAAGGATGGGTTAAACCGATTTTCCTTAATCAAAGCTCAACAAGCTGAGCCAGGATTAAAAAAGTTACCACAGACTGCCCAAACCAAAGCTGAAGCAGAGGGAGTTCCAAAGTGCTACTATTTAATGGGTGAGGTACTGATGAGGATGTGGAGACCTGCGGACGAAGAGTGGACAGTGGTTCCCCAGATAGAGGTGCTGCCGAGGTACCATAAGGAAATACTAAGAATAGCCCACAAAATTCCAATAGCTGGACATGTCGGTGTACGAAAAACGCAAGCCCGCATAGGACAGCATTTTGACTGGCCAAAAACTCCACAAAGATGTGGTGAAGTTGTGTAAAACTTGCCACTCGCGGCAGGTTTTTGGGAAGACCCAACCTGCAATAAAACCTGCACCCCTAATTCCCATACAGGCCTTTGGGGAACCATTCAGCAGAGTGCTGGTAGATTGTGTGGGACACCTGCCGAAAACAAAAGGAGGCTATCAGTATCTTCTCACCATTATGGATGTCGCTAGCCAATTCCCAGAGGCCATTTCCCTCAGAACTATTTCTGCCAAAGCAGTGGTGGAGGGGCTAAGCCAATTCTTCACCCAATATGGGCTGCTTGCTGAGATCCAGTTGGATCAGGGCAGAAATTCCATGTCTGGGATCTTTCAAAAAGTCATGGGTAATCTGGGCATAACCCAGCTAAAGTCCTTAGCCTACCAGCCACAGTCACAAGGGCTTTGGAACGGTACCACCAGACCCTAAAGACAATGATCAGGACATACTGTTACGAGTACAACCATGACTGGGACAAAGGGCTGGAATTTCTCCTGTTTGCCACCAGGGACTCACCCAATGAGACCACTGACTTTAGTCCCTTTGAATTAGTTTATGGACACGAGGTGAGAGGTCTTCTTAAACTAATCGAGGAGAGGTTTGGGACCCAGGGATGAGTCTTTCATGTTCCCGGAGTGGCTCACGAAACTTCTTCTTTTGGGCCTCCTTATCTCGAGAGACAATGGATACGCGCCTGGAGGTGGTCAGTGGTTTGTGAAGCAGCGCCTGGAGTGGCTATAAAGGCCAATTCTGGAGTGACAGGCTCTTCCACAGGTGCTGCAGAGAAATTTGTTTGTTGGGGCTGTTGCACAGTTGGCTCTCCCCTTGCGCCTCTGTCTTTTTTCCTGCCAACTACTAAGTCTCTTCGACTCGCCACAATTTAGCCCTGTCTTTATGGCTGCCCGCCAGCTCTGGCGAATGCTGGCAACTGACTCCCACGACTTGTGATCAATGTCACACGATTTCATGTCGCGTTTGCAGACGTCTTTATAACGGAGACATGGACGGCCGGTGGGTCTGATACCAGTGGCGAGCTCGCTGTACAATGTGTCTTTGGGGATCCTGCCATCTTCCATGCGGCTCACATGGCCAAGCCATCTCAAGCGCCGCTGACTCAGTAGTGTGTATAAGCTGGGGGTGTTGGCCGCTTCAAGGACTTCTGTGTTGGAGATATAGTCCTGCCACCTGATGCCAAGTATTCTCCGAAGGCAGCGAAGATGGAATGAATTGAGACGTCGCTCTTGGCTGGCATACGTTGTCCAGGCCTCGCTGCCGTAGAGCAAGGTACTGAGGACACAGGCCTGATACACTCGGACTTTTGTGTTCCGTGTCAGTGCGCCATTTTCCCACACTCTCTTGGCCAGTCTGGACATAGCAGTGGAAGCCTTACCCATGCGCTTGTTGATTTCTGCATCTAGAGACAGGTTACTGGTGATAGTTGAGCCTAGGTAGGTGAACTCTTGAACCACTTCCAGAGCGTGGTCGCCAATATTGATGGATGGAGCATTTCTGACATCCTGCCCCATGATGTTCGTTTTCTTGAGGCTGATGGTTAGGCCAAATTCATTGCAGGCAGACGCAAACCTGTCGATGAGACTCTGCAGGCATTCTTCAGTGTGAGATGTTAAAGCAGCATCGTCAGCAAAGAGGAGTTCTCTGATGAGGACTTTCCGTACTTTGGACTTCGCTCTTAGACGGGCAAGGTTGAACAACCTGCCCCCTGATCTTGTGTGGAGGAAAATTCCTTCTTCAGAAGGAATTCAGAACTAGAAGCACCTAAAAACCTCCCAGACAGCTATGAAAAGGCAGGCAGATAAACATGCCAAGGCCAGAACATTTTGGCCTGGAGCCCATGTGCTGGTACTACTCCCAATTCAGGATGAACCCCTGAATGCCCAGTTCAGTGGCTGAAAATGAGTGGCAAAATGGATTAATCAGGTAAATTATTTAATTGACACCCCAGATCGAAGGAAAAAAACAAAGGCTGTGCCATATTAACATGTTAAAACAGTATCACAGCTGGGAAGGGGACAGACAGGCACAGGTCTGTCAGTCAGGAAGGAAGGAATGGGACGAAAGGAACAGTGAGGACAAGTTAGAGGAAGGTCTGGGAGATTTCCAAATTGCTCCCCCTACTGCCCAGTCAGCCAACTCCGAAGTGTTGGGTAACCTAGACAGCACACTCTCCTATTTGAATGCAAAACAGAGAGAAGCCCTAGCAAGGCTGATCACAACATTTAAAGAAATCTGCAAGGACCCTACATGATGTGGATATAGGAGAAACCTCTCCCAGAAAACAGAACCCCTATCACTTAGGTCCCAAGAAACTGGCCCAGGTTCTGGAGGAAATATAATATATGCTAGTAAAACGAACTGATTATTTTAATTCATTCATGGGATGTGGGTGTCGCTGGCCGGGCCAGCATTTATTGCCCATCCCTAATTGCCCTTGAGAAGGTGGTGGTGAGCTGCCTTCTTGACCCTCTGCAGTCCATGTGGGGTAGGTACACCCACAGTGCTGTTAGGAAGGGAGTTCCAGGATTTTGACCCAGCGACAGTGAAGGAACGGTGATATAGTTCCAAGTCAGGATGGTGTGTGACTTGGACGGGAACTTGCAGGTGGTGGTGTTCCCATGTATGTGCTGCCCTTGTCCTTCTAGTTGGTAGAGGTCGCGGGTTTGGAAGGTGCTGTCTAAGGAGCCTTGGTGCATTGCTGCAGTGCATCTTGTAGATGGTACACACCATTGCCACTGTGCGTCAGTGGTGGAGGGAGTGAATGTTTGTGGATGGGGTGCCAATCAAGCGGGCTGCTTTGTCCTGGATAGTGTCGAGATTCTTGAATGTTGTTGGAGCTGCACCCATCCAGGCAAGTGGAGAGTATTCCATCACACTCCTGACTTGTGCCTTGTAGATGGTGGACAGGCTTTGGGGAGTCAGGAGGTGAGTTACTCGCCGCAGGATTCCTAGCCTCTGACCAGCTCTTGTAGCCACGGTATTTATATGGCTACTCCAGTTCAGTTTCTGGTCAATGGTAGCCCCTAGGATGTTGATAGTGGGGGATTCAGCAATGGTAATGCCGTTGAATGTCAAGGGGAGATGGTTAGATTCTCTCTTGTCGGAGATAGTCATTGCCTGGCACTTGTGTGGCACGAATGTTACTTGCCACCTATCAGCCCAAGCCTGGATATTGTCCAGGTCTTGCTGCATTTCTACACGGACTGCTTCAGTATCTGAGGAGTCACGAATGGTGCTGAACATTGTGCAATCATCAGCGAACATCCCCACTTCTGACCTTATGATTGAAGGAAGGTCATTGATGAAGCAGCTGAAGATGGTTGGGCCTGGGACACTACCCTGAGGAACTCCTGAAGTGATGTCCTGGAGCTCAGATGATTGACCTCCAACAACCACAACCATCTTCCTTTGTGCAAGGTATGACTGCAGCCAGCGGAGCGTTTTCCCCCTGATTCCCATTGACCTCAGTTTTGCTGGGGTTCCTTGATGCCATACTCGGTCAAATGCTGCCTTGATGTTAAGGGCAGTCACTCTCACCTCACCTCTTGAGTTCAGCACTTTTATCCATGTTTGAACCAAGGCTGTAATGAGGACAGGAGCTGAGTGGCCCTGGTGGAACCCAAACTGAGCGTCACTGAGCAGGTTATTGCTAAGCAAGTGCCGCTTGATGGCACTGTTGATGACACCTTCCATCACTTTACTGATGATTGAGAGTAGGCTGATGGGGCGGTAGTTGGCCGGGTTGGACTTGTCCTGCTTTTTGTGTACAGGAGATACCTGGGCAATTTTCCACATTGCAGGGGAGATGCCAGTGTTGTAGCTGTACTGGAACAGCTTGGCTAGGGGCGCGGCAAGTTCTGGAGCACAGGTCTTCAGTACTACTGCCGGAATATTGACAGGGCCCATAGCTTTTGCAGTATCCAGTGCCTTCAGTCGTTTCTTGATATCACGCAGAGTGAATCGAATTGGCTGAAGTCTGGCATCTGTGATGCTAGGGACTTCAGGAGGAGGCCGAGATGGATCATCAACTCGGCACTTCTGGCTGAAGATTGTTGCAAATGCTTCAGCCTTATCTTTCGCACTGATGTGCTAGGCTCCCCCATCATTGAGAATGGGGATATTTGTGGAGCCACCTCCTCCAGTTAGTTGTTTAATTGTCCACCACCATTCACGGCTAGATGCGGCAGGACTGCAGAGCTTCGATCTGATCCGTTGGTTATGGGATCGCTTAGCTCTGTCTATCGCATGCTGCCTATGCAGTTTGGCATGCAAGTAGTCCTGGGTTGTAGCTTCACCAGGTTGACACCTCATTTTGAGGTATGCCTGGTGCTGCTCTTGGTATGCCCTGCTGCACTCTTCATTGAACCAGGTTTGGTCTCCTGGCTTGATGGTAATGGTAGAGTGGGGGATATGCCGGGCCATGAGGTTACAGATTGTGGTTGAGTACAATTCTGCTGCTGTTGATGGCCCACAGCGCCTCATGGATGCCCAGTTTTGCATTGCTAGATCTGTTCGAAATCTATCCCATTTAGCACGGTGATAGTGCCACACAACACAATGGACGGTATCCTCAATGTGAAGGCGGGACTTCGTCTCCACAAGGACTGTGCGATGGTCACTCCTACCAATACTGTCATGGACAGATGCATCTGCGGCAGGCAGATTGGTGAGGACGAGGTCAAGTATGTTCTTCCCTCGTGTTGGTTCCCCCATCACCTGCCGCTGACACAGTCTAGCAGCTATGTCCTTTAGGGCTCGGCCAGCTCGGTCCGTAGTGGTGCTACCGAACCACTCTTGGTGATGGACATTGAAGTCCCCCACCCAGAGTACATTTTGTGCCCTTGCCACCCTCAGTGCTTCCTCCAAGCAGTGTTCAACATGGAGGAGTACTGAGTCATCAGCTGAGGCGGTAGGTGGTAATCAGTAGGAGGTTACCTTGCCCATGTTTGACGTGATGCCATGAGACTTCATGGGGTCCGGAGTCAATGTTGAGGACTCCCAGGGCAACTCCCTCCCTATTGTATACCACTGTGCCACCACCTCTTCTGGGTCTGTACTGTCGGTGGGACAGGACATACCCGGGGATGGTGATGACAATGTCTGGGACATTGTCTGTAAGGTATGATTCCGTGAGTATGACCATGTCAGGCTGTTGCTTGACTAACCTGTGGGACAGCTCTCCCAACTTTGGCACAAGCCCCCAGATGTTAGTAAGGAGGACTTTGCAGGGTCGACAGGGCTGGGTTCGCCGTTGTCATTTCCGGTGCCTAGGTCAATGCTGGGTGGCCTGTCCAGTTTCATTCCTTTTTATTGACTTTGTAGTGGTTAGGTGCAACTGAGTGGCTTGCTCGGCTATTTCAGAGGGCATGTAAGAGTTAACCACATTGCTGTGGGTCTGGAGTCACATGTAGGCCAGACCAGGTAAGGACAGCAGATTTCCTTCCCTAAAGGACATTAGTGAACCAGATGGGTTTTTACAACAATCGACAATGGTTTCATGGCCATCATTAGACTAGCTTTTAATTCCAGATTGAGCCCAGCCAGAGCAGCTGGAGTTCCCCAGTTGTGGTAGCGCCCAAGACCGATGGCTCAACAAGGTTCTGCATTGATTACAGGAAGGTTAATGCAGTAACCCGCGCTGATTCCTACCCAATTCCCTGCCTGGAAGATTGTATTGATAGAGTAGGGAATGCCACCTACATAAGCAAAATAGTCTTGCTAAGAGGATATTGGCAGGTTCCCTTAACACCCCGAGCCAAAGAGATCTCAGCTTTTGTTACCCCTGACAGCCTATTCCAGTGTCGAGTGATGCCCTCTGAATTAAGGAATGCCGCAGCCACCTTCCAAAGGCAATGAATCAGATAGTGGCTGGCTTACCCAACTGTGTAGTGTACCTGGATGATATACTAGTATACAGTGAGACCTGCGGGTACCACCTAGACCAATTAGATGCCATCTTCCAAAGGTTACAGTCAGCTAACCTAGTAGTAAACTTTGCAAAAAACGAGTTTGCTAAAGGTCAAGCCACCTACCTCAGGCATGCTTTAGATCAGGGGGTGTGTGCTGCCTAGGGCAGCAGAAGTACAGGCGCTGATGGATTTTCCCATCCCCATGACAAAAATGTACATAATGCAGTTTCTGGGGATGTGCGGGTTTTACAGCAAATTTGTTCCAAACTTCAGCATTATAGCCGTCCCACTGACAGACCTACTGCAGGAAAGAGCCAAGGTAGTGTGGTCAGAAAGGTATCAAACAGTTTTCGAGAGGTTAAAAGCCATATTAACAAATGAACTGCTTCTGGCAGCTCCCAGCTTTATTAAACCCTTTAAAATGGCAGTTGACACTGGCGACATAGGAGTAGGTGCTATCCCGCCTCAAGATGATGAGGCAGGCATTGAGACCCTATCCCAGTAGGCTACTTTGCCAAAGAATTAAATCAACACCAAAAGAGGTATTCCACTGTGAGAAAGGAAATGCCTGGAATGTTGCTAGCTCTCCACCACTTTGAAATCGATAGGATATCAGTGGTTTATACTGACCATAATCCGTTACCTTTTGTTGAGAAATTCAAAAATCAAAAATCAAAATGCAAGGCTATTTCGATGAAGCCTGCTCTTACAACCCTACCATTTAAAAATTACTCACATTGCAGGGAAAAACAATGTAGTTGCTGATGAATCGTCCAGAGTCTGACCCAACGCAGAACCATCCCAGACAACACTCCAAAAAATCAAACCAGAATAGCTGTAGCGGAACAATGCCAGCTGCAGCAATTTTAAGTTTAATGTGTGAATTTGTAAAGTGAGTGTATGAGAATGAATGTGTGTGTTTTTTTTTACAATCTTGTAATGAAATGTTCCTATCGTCACATTTCATTCCGTGTGGTGCGGAGGTGTCAAGAAAATATGCTATGAGGAATTTTAATTCATCGGTTGGAAACTTACACAAAACTTAAAAAAAGGAGGATAGCTGGAATATTGCAGACAACCTTTACAAAGACTTTGCCACAGATAAAATTGGCTGTCACCATTTGCATTTGAAAACCTTGCACATTCCAAGGCATCAAAAGTGGAGACACATGTCTGATTAGCCTCAACCCCAAAAAAATGGCTTGCCCTATTGATTGAGCTACCCGGGATTGCTTTCATTAGCAAGACATTCAAAGCCATCCTAGGATATTAACATTGAAAAGGCGAACCCCTCCAGGGGAAACATTGGCACCATGAGGCCTCAGGGATGGAAATTCTTAAACGTGAATCTCTTTAGAAGGTACCAGAGAATACACTAAGACAGTCATGTGACCATGTGTCAATCTCTGTGAAAGTGGAGGTGTTTCCCTTGGACAAGCAGACAAGCCAGAAACTCAATCTGTGCAGAAGCCAGAAGGGCTCTCTCTCTCTCTCTCCCTCCAGAAGGCCTCATGGAGCATGTGAAGCCTAGCTGCCGGCTGCTAGATCCAAGACAAAGACACTGAGATGGAAGCCCTTTGCTCAACTGAGTCCAAGAACAACTATCAATGCAGAACTTTAGGACCATAAATTCAACCTGAAGATCACTAAAGCTACCAGACCACAGACAATGCATTATTTTTATTTGTTCCGGACTCTAATCTAACACAAATCTATTCCTCATCACTCTGTAACCTATTTGTATGTGTGTAAGTTTCATGTGTGTGTGCGTGAAAGTGTAGCGTCATTTTATTATTTTATCTAGATCGGGTTTAGCTTTTAAAGTATACTAGACTCAATTTTTTCTTGCTTAAACTCAAGAAAACCTGTCCAATTGGTTCTTTTACAATCACAACAAAGGTAAAAGGTAAAACATTCACTGAAGTGGTAAGCACATCCACTGTTTAAAAAGGAATGGAGTGGAGCCTTGTGACTCCTCGCACCTGATCGTAACAATATCCACAATAAATGACAATTCCTCTGCAAGAAATTAAGAAAACTCCCCCAAATTGTAGCCACAATCTTTCATAATACAAATGATAGAATGTTAGGTAAACCTGCAGCTTAAGTTATGCTGCCCACTGTGCTGTTTTTGTATTTGTCAGCTTTTATGAAGCTGTTAGCCAGCTTTTACCAATATTATAGGTTGGAACTGAATGCAGCCCCAAGGAAAAGTATATGCAAAAGTAAAACTTGCCTGAGGAAAAGACTGGGGAATAGCAGTCAGCTCCAGGAAAATACCAATGAAAAAGCAGTGCCGGCCTGAGGAAAATTCAGAGCCAGCCACAAGGAAATGCAAGGGGAAAACTGGAGCCAATCAAATGCAAACAGCAGAGCCAATTGTAAGGAAAAGCCGAAGGCAAAAGTGGAGCCAGGAAATTTTGTGGAAAACCCAACTAAAGGAAAGAACTAAGGGTATTCAAGCCAAAGTCAAACAAAGCAAATCAACATTGACATTGTTCTTCAGTTCAGCTCAAAATTAAGAAAAAGGGAGATCAGTCATTAGCGAGAAGTTGAGGTGCAGTACTATTGTCAGCCAATTGATGTCATGAGTGCATTGAGTAACATCCTTCCCATGCTGTTGAGCAGGACAGAAACAGTATGTATACTCGGCTGTGCCAGTAAAAGTGATACGCTTAATCCTTAAGAAGTTGAAAGTCTATCTCATTTTGTATAGCTAATTTTCCCTGTAAGTCAAACTGCAGGTACCTGGGAGCACACAGTTGAAGATCTATCTGTATGGTCATTATGGAAAGTAGTGCTGATGGTGGTGTACTGCACCACTTTAGACAGATACTTTTGGAATTGGACATATTTGAAGTTCTGATATTTATGATTATTCTGCCAACTATGCTAGATGAAGGCATATCACCAGTTAAGCTCAACCAAAATTCCACTGCCTGTAACCTATCCCACATCAAGTCCCACTCATCCATCACTTGTGTCTTAATTGACCTACATTGGCTTCCTGTCCCCGAACACATACAACAGAGCGAGTATACACCCCTGAGAGGAAAAAGCTCCACTTCACAGAAAAAAACAGCCATGGACAACCAAAGAGATTAGGGATAGCTTAAAACAAAAAGAAAGGGCTTACAAAAATGCAAAACGCAGCACAGATCCGGCCGAATGGGATCGATACAAAGACCAGCAAAGGGTCACAAAGCAGCTTATAAGAGCTACTAAAAGAAATTATGAAAGGATACTTGCAAGGTATTTAAAATCAATAAGAATAAATTTTATAATTACATAAAGGGAAAGCGGGTGGTCAAGAGCATTGTAGGCCCACTAAAAGCTGAAAATGGAGATATTGTCATTGATAATGGGGAAATGGCAGACATGTTGAAAAATTACTTTGTCTCAGTATTTACAGTTGAAAAGTAGAATAACTTGCTGGAAGTCCTGAAAAAATTAATAGCTGATAGGGGACAGGGACTTAATACAATTAACGTAAGTAAAACATCAGTAACAAGGAAATTAATGGAACTAAAGAGTGAGAAATCTCCAGGACCTGACGGTTTCCATCCGAGGGTGTTAAAGGAGAGCACATTGTAGATGCCCTAACTATAGTCTTTCAAATTTCCTTAGATTCAGGAGTGGTCCCTCTGGATTGGAAAGTTGCACATATCACTCCACTTTTTAAGAAGGGTGAAAGGTGGAGCCAAGGAAATTAGAGACCAGTTAGCCTGACATCTGTGGTGGGCAAGTTACTGGAGTCTACAATCAAGGATAGGGTGACTGAACACCAAGAAAAATTTCAGTTAATCGGGGACAGCCAGCATGGATTCATGATGGGAAGGTCATGCCTGAAAAATCTCGTTGAGTTTTTTGAAGAAGTGACTTAGGTAGTGGACAGGGGAAAGTCTATGTATGTTATTTATATGGACTTCCAGAAGGCATTTGATAAAGTCCCACATAAGAGACTGTTAACTAAGGTAGAAGCCCATGAAGTTGAGGGCAAATTATTGACATGGTTAGGAAGTTGGTTGAGTGGTAGGCGACAGAGAGTGGGGATAATGGGTAAGTACTCCAATTGGCAGGATGTAACTAGTGGTGTCCCGCAGGGATCTGTGTTGGGGCCTCAATTATTCACATTATTCATTAACGACTTGGATGATGACATAGTAAGTCATAATCCAAATTCGCTGATGATATAATGTTAGGCGGCATTGTAGACAGTCTAGATGATAGCATAAATTTTCAAAGAGATATTGCCAGACTAGGTGAGTGGGCAAAACTGTGGCAGGTGGATTTCAATGCGGGCAAGTGTGAGATTATCCATTTCGGAACAAAAAAGGATGGAGCAGGGTACTTTCTAAATGAGAAGAGTTTAAGTACAGTGGATGTCCAAAGAGTCTTGGGGGTTCAGGTGCATAGATCTTTAAAATGCCACGAGCAAGTGCAGAAAATAATCAAAAGGCTAATGGAATGCTAGCCTTTAAATCTAGAGGGTTGGGGTATAAAGACACACAGGTTATGCTGCAGCTGTACAAAACCCTGGTTCGACCCCACTTGGAGTACTGTGAGCAGTTCTGGGTACCACACCTTAGGAAGGATATATTGGCCTTGGAGGGAGTGCAACGTAGGTTTACAAGAATGATACCTGGACTACAGGGATTAGGTTACGAGGAGGGATTACACAAATGACGGTGCTTCTGATATGACCTCCTTTTTCCTCAACCGAGGATTTCCCCCCACTGTGGTTGACGGGGCCCTCAACCGTGTCCGACCCATTCCCCACACCTCTACCCGCACCCCTTCCCCTCCCTCCCAGAACCGTGACAGTGTTCCCCTTGTCCTCACTTTTCACCCCACCAGCCTCCATATCCAAAGGATCATCCTCCGCCATTTCCGCCACCTCCAGCGTGATGCCACTACCAGTCGCATCTTCCCCTCCCTTCCCCTGTCAGCATTCCGAGGGGATCGTTCCCTCCGTGACACCCTGGTCCACTCCTCCATTACCCCCATCACCTCGTCCCCATCCCAGGGCACCTTCCCCTGCAATCGCAGGAGGTGTAGTACCTGCCCATTTACCTCCTCTCTCCTCACTATCCCAGGCCCCAAACACTCCTTTCAGGTGAAGCAGCGACTTACTTGTACTTCTTTCAATGTAGTATACTGTATTCGCTGCTCACAGTGTGGTCTCCTCTACATTGGGGAGACCAAGCGCAGACTGGGTGACCGCTTTGCGGAACATCTCCGCTCAGTCCGCAAGCAGGACCCTGAGCTTCCGGTTGCTTGCCATTTCAACACTCCCCCCTGATCTCATGCTCACATCTCTGTCCTGGGATTGCTGCAGTGTTCCAGTGAACATCAACGCAAGCTCGAGGAACAGCATCTCATTTACCGATTAGGCACACTACAGCCTGCCGGACTGAACATTGAGTTCAATCATTTCAGAGCATGACAGCCCCCCATTTTACTTTCATTTTTAGTTATTTTTTCTTCCTTTTTTTTCACATTCTTTTTTACATATTTTACAATCCTTTTTTTTTTGCATTTATTTCATTTCATCTTAGTTTGTTCAGTTTGCTTACCCACTGTTTTTTTTCAGGTTTGCACTTGCTGCTGTTCAATATTCAGTGTATTTACACCTAATCTGTACTAATGCTTTGTCTTTCAACACACCGTTAACATATTGTTTGCCTTTGCTCCGTGACCTTTTGGTCAGCTATGTGGCCTGGTCCAATCTAGACCTCCTTTGTTATCTCTTGCCCCACCCCCACCTCACTTGCTTATAACCTGTGACTTTTCTAATATTTGTCAGTTCCGAAGAAGGGTCACTGACCCGAAACGTTAACTCTGCTTCTCTTTCCACAGATGCTGCCAGACCTGCTGAGTGGTTCCAGCATTTCTTGTTTTTATTACACAAATTAGGCCTGTTTTCACCAGAAGTTAGAAGGTTAAGGGGTGATCTGATTGAAGTCTTCAAGATATTAACTGGAAAAGACAGGCTAGATAAAGATAAACTATTTCCACTGGTTGGAGATTCTAAAACTAGGGGGCATAGTCTAAAAATTAGGAGCAGACCTTTCAGGAGAGATGTTAGGAAGCACTTCTTCACGCAAAGGGCGGTAGAGGTTTGGAACTCTCTCCCACAAACAGCAGTTGAAGCTAGAACAGTTGTTAATTTAAAATCTGAGATAGATTTTTGTTAAGCAAAGATATTAAGGGATATGGGCCAAAGGCAGGTATATGGAGTTAGGCCTCGTATCAGCCATGATCTCATTAAATGGTGGAAACAGGCTCGAGGGGCTGAATGGCCTACTGCTGTTCCTATCTTCCTATGTTCCTCTGTAATTTAAAATTCTCATCCCATGTTTAAATTCCTCACTGGCCTCATCCCTCCCTATCTCTGTAATCTTTGTCACTGCTAAACCCCTGAACTCTATGTTCTTCTAACATTAGCCTCTTGTGCATCCCCCTTCCCTTCAGCCAACCATTGGCAGCCATAACCTTCAGCAGCTTAGACTCCACACTCTGGAATTTTCTCCCTAAGCCCCTCTTCCTCTCTATTTGCTTCTCCTTTTTATCCACACCTTAAAATATGCATCTTAAATCATCCCTATTGATACCCACTTCTTTAGCTTGCTGTTCATTTTCCTCCCATTAATGCCTTTGTGAAGGGCTTTAGGATGCTTTGTTAAGTTAAAATGGAAATTGCTGAAAATAGAGACATGTTGTCAAAGCTTTTCGTCTTGCACTCATCAGGACAATACACAAAAATAACCAACGTAAGGGAAAACAACAACTTAAAATTGTCAGTAGGGCTCGCAGTGTGGCGCACTTGCGCGTACTGGAGCTACATATATTAATACACATGGCCCTGTTCTTTGCAGACAGAAAGAACATGTACACACATTGCACCTGTTTCAGATGAACAAAATAAGTGACAGCCTTTCACTGGTTCATTCCTCAGGGCAATGCCTTGGCCAATCAGAGTCAAGCTGCCTGGTTTAAATTTCAAACAAAGCTTGGCAGTTAACTATCAGTCACTGTAAACTGGTGCATTCTCCGTGGCAACGCCTCTACCAATCAGATTTCACTTGCCAACCAATCAGCACTCTCTTCTCATGCTGTATAAGTTGTTGTTTTCCCTTACATTGGTTATTCTTGAGTATTCTCCTGATGAGTGCAAGACGAAAAGCTTCGACAATATGTCCCTATTTTCAGCAATTCTCAAGTTCTGTACTACCAAATGACTATTTAAAATGGAAAGTGTTGTTTTAAGAGTACGTTTAATTATTTTATCTTTTTTCATTACTTGTCTTCTTTCCTCTTGTCAAGGTGCTGAATTTTGCTGATACACAGTTCCACAGGCACAGCACACCTTCCAGAACCTATCTAGTGGCCATTTTCCGCATGCAAACAGAGACAGTAAAAAGCAATCTTCCTCTGAATTATGGAGATTAAAGTAAAATTAGGCAGAGAGGCCTTTCACAAAAACTGTGCCTCTGGAACTGATTGTTTCTTATGGAAATAATAAAAATAAATTTGTATGCACTTAAAATATTATTTTGCAAAGGATTAGCTCAGTTTTTAGAGATGTGGAGGTTAAATTGAGTCTTGTAGCATACATTTTGTAGGCACTATGCGGCCACTTTAGGTTTTAAAATGGTTTTCAAGATACACACACACTTCCATCAGGAAATGTGCAGGCTGAGCACAAGTTGAACCGTTTAAGTTGCAGCGCAAACATTTAAAGGGGCTGCACAGGTAAATAAACTGGCTGCGCATAACAAAAAATATTTAGAGTAAACTTTGCTCATCGTTGATCTCTCCAGCGCCGCTTGTGGCCATGGTCTCAGCAATGCCTCTTCCTAATGCCTCTTGGTCTGCACTGAGTGTGAAGAAGGGAGTTGGGTAAGTGAGTGAATTTTATGAATTAATCTCTCAAGAGTAGATTTTGTTTTGTTTACATCTAGCAATTAATTGAAATTCCTGTTTCAGTTATTAGGTAAGTTAGGTTTCATGCAGTTTTAAACAGGTGTAGATTAATGTTCAGAATAGCTGTAGCTAGTTAATTAGGTAGCTAGATTAAACTGGTTTCTGAGCTGTAGCAGAGCTCTAGCAGAGCTGACACAGCATTGTTTTCAGAGTATAAATTCAGCGGACTCTCAATGCTGCTTGTCTGCAATGAGTGCTGCTGGAGGGCACAGAGTGTTAACAGAGTTTGGTAATTGAGGGAGTTCGGTAAGGAGGGGAACATAAATTAAGAAGAAAATAAATTTGAGTGCACAGAGTGTAAAGTGGGAGTTTGGTGCATGAGGGAGGGGCTCCTTTCTTTCTTCTACCTTTTTTCAGCCTCCAGTAGCTGCCTCTCTCTTCAGTACAGGGGAAGAAGTTGATTAATGAGTAACTGGTGAGTTATTTTACTTCTCACGGTATGGCAGGTCAGCTCGGCCAAGTAGAATGTACACCCTTCGGTATGTGTGAAGTCAAGGACGCACCATGTGTCCTAGACAAGCACATTTGCAGGAAGTGTCAGCGGCTGCAGAAGCTTGAGCTCCGGGTTTCGGAACTTGAGCAGCGGCTGGAGTCATTATTATGCGTCCACGAGGCAGAGGACAATGTGGGTAGCACATTTAGGGAGGTGGTCACACTGCAGGTTAGGAGCATGCAGGCAGAGAGGGAATGGGTGACTGCCAGGCAGTCTAAGAGAACCAGGCAGGCAGTGCAGGAGTCCCCTGAGTCTATCTTGCCTGCTAATCAGTTTTCCATTTTGGATACAGATGAGGGCAATGGTTCCTCGGGGGAGTGCAGCCAGAGCAAAGTCCGTGGCACCACAGGTGGCTCAGCTTCACAGGAGGGGAGGAAGAAGAGTGGGAGAGTAATAGTGATAGGGGATTCGATAGTCAGGGGATCAGACAGGTGTTTCTGCAGCAGTAAATGTGACTCCAGGATAGTGTGTTGCCTCCCCGGTGCCAGGGTCAAGGATGTCAAGGAGTGGCTGCAGGACATCCTTCTGGGGGAGGGTGAACAGCCAGAGGTCATGGTTCACATTAGTACCAATGACATAGGTGGGAAGAGGGATGAGGTCCTAAAAGCAGATTTTAGGGAGTTAGGAAGGAAATTAAAAGTAATCTCAGGATGACTTCCAGTGCCATGTGCTCATGAGCATGGGAATAGAAGAATTGGTCGATTGAACACGTGGCTGGAGAATTGGTGTAGGGGGGAAGACAGCAGATTTTTGAGGCATTGGGACCGGTTCTGGGGCAGGTGGGACCTGTACAAGATGGATGGGCTACACCTTAACAGGACCGGAGCTAATATCCTTGCAGGGAGATTTGCAAGTGCTGTTGGGAGGGTTTAAACCAGCTTGTCAGGGGATGGGAACCTGAGGGGTAGCTCAATTTGGAAGCAGGTAAAGTTGTTAACAGGAGGTGAAAAAGTAGCAAGTGACATTTACTTAGTTAATTAGGCAAAACAAAGGTGAGCATCAACTAGGCCTAGAATGCAAAATGTCAAGAATACAAGGTTAAGGGCATTCGACCTGAATGCACACAGCATTCACAACAAGATTTAAAGGCCTATATAGCGGTAAATGGGTGTGATCTAATTGCCATAACGGAAACACGGCTACAGGGTGATCAAGGCAGGGAACTGAATATTCAAGGATATTTGACATTTAGGAAGGACAGGCAAAAAGGAAAAGGATGTGGTGTTGCACTTATAATAAGGGATGGGATCAGTACATTAGTAAGGGCAGATCTCAGATCGGAAGAACAAATTGTGGAATCTGTTTGGGTGGAGCTAAGAAACAGCAAGGGGCAGCAAACATTGGTAGGAGTTGTTTATAGGCCACTAAACAGTAGTGGTAGTGTGGGGTATGGTATCAATCAGGAGATTAGAGTAGCATGTGGCATGGTTAATACAGTAATCATGGGTGACTTAAATCTGCATATAGACTAGGTAAACCTAATGAGCATTAATGCTGTGGAGGACAAGTTTCTGGAGTGTGTTAGGGATGGTTTTTAGAGTGGTATGTTAAGGAACCGACTGGAGAACAGACTATTTTGGATCTAGTATTATGTAATGAGAAAGGGCTCATTACTAATCTTGTCGTAAAAGAACCTTTAGGGATGAGTGACCATAGCATGATAGAATTTTACATTATGTTGAAAGTGAGGTAGTTCAATCTGAAGGCATGAAGGGCAAATTGGCTGAGGTGGATTGGGAAAATACATTAAAAGGTATGACAGTACATAGGCACCTGCCCTTGAAAGAAACAGGAAAGTGTGCTGAGTGTACTGCAAAATGTTGGGGAAATATGGTTTTCATGATTGAAAAGCTGTCGGGTGTATGAGCGTGAGTTGTGGGTGTGAGGCTTGCAACAATGCTAACTGTATGAGGGTGAGATAAAGCACAAGAATTTTGGGTTGAGTACTGATTGATAGAGTTTGTTGGTGGATGGATAATAGACATGTCGTGAATTGAGCAGTGAATGAGGCTAGTGGTGCAACTGGTAAAGATATGTCATTTGAAGATGCACTCACTGACCTTCACAACTTGTGTGAGTTCAGTAAGCTTCTTCCTGCACTGCATCCAGGTTCTTGGAGCAATATTCCTGGCATTAACAACCACCATTACTTCCTTCCACTGCCACTTTAGCATATGTCTTGAGGGATTCATGCCCCCAACACCGCCCCCCCACCTCCCCACTTTGGATACAGGAGGGGAAAAGTTGGATAAGGCCTGAAAACAGGCTGGATGTGTGATTAACCTGCACCCGTTCAGTCTGATGCAGGCAGCAGACAAACTTCATCCTGCCTGTTAATTTACATGATTGTAGCATGCAGCCCAGTGCTAAATGTGCTGCTGAGTGCCTGAATGTCTCAGCAGGGAGTTCAGGTTCATGAATGGATGATACTACTTAAAATTAGCTTGCACTGCTCAAAACCAGTCTGCATGTTGTTATGGATAGGTGAGAGATGATGGGGATGATTCCTCCTTTATCACCTCTTCACTGAGTGACAACAGCGTTCTTTTTTAAGGAGAAGGCTTTTTTTAATGTCTGAGTGCTTTAATTGTCAAGAACAGACAAATGATAGGTTTTCTCGTATGTTTAAAAGAAAGATAAATGTTTACTATACAACACCCAAAATATACACAGCACTCATTCTCACATTCATGCAGATATACACACACTCAAGAAAAGATAGAGATTATGAAGATAACGTGCATTAGTTCTGATGATTTAAAAGTGTCCTCTGTTAAACTTGCTTTTTGCCGGGATGAAGACTTGAATTGGTGCAGGCCTGTAATCTTTTCCCTTGTTCACTGAAGAAAAACTTGGGAAGTTCAAAAAGGCAGATGCACTGTTGCAGACTACTTTTGTTATATTCCAGCCAAAGGTCAATGCTGAAGTCCTGGTATAATTTCTCAGGTAGGGAGTTCAAGGCCAAACTCCAGTCACTGTGTTCATGTAATTCAAAGCTGTTAATCTTAGGCAGGGTCCCTTCTTTTCGATGGCATAGATGGATTTCCTTTGACTGCCCAGAATTTACCTTTATTAAAGTGTCTTATCAGAAACCTAGTTTCTGCCATGTGACCACAGCTTCTCTTTCCATTGCCCTCATAAATGATTTCTGATGGTCACTGTTAAACAATAGAGTCAACATGAAAAGTAGGGCTTTCCACACCCATTCTTTGGAATTTGAGTTTAGAGTCAAAAAGTCTATTACAGTATTGTTAATCCAGTCATTATCACAGAAAGGTTGTTTGTATGTTAATGACTTCTCTAAGACTTGTCCAGACATGAAAATTACATTAGGGTTCTTGTAGTTCTCTGTGTATTGACAGGAAAGGAAAGGTTCCCTGACCTGTTAATCAATTTTGTTTACAAGAAAAGTGTCCATTTTGTCCATTTTATAGTTCGTAAGTTCGGATTTCATGGGCATGACACCTCCCCGCAAAAAGGGGGAAAAATGAAATGCCTTGATTTTTCTTTTTTTTTGTTATAGAAAGAAAAGTAGAATGCAGAATAGTAAACATTCACATGCGTTCATTCACATGCACTCCTCAGTCACTGTCACTAGACTTTCCACAGCTCGTTGGTGGCATGGGGTCTGTTTAAATTCTGGACAGAGCGTCTGCAATTACATTATTTTTTCCAGCAATATGCATGATTTTTAAGTTAAGTGGCTGGAGGAGTAAACTCCATCTGAACAGCCTGGCATTTTGACTTTGAATTT
Organism: Heterodontus francisci; assembly: GCF_036365525.1. Lineage (NCBI taxonomy): Eukaryota > Metazoa > Chordata > Chondrichthyes > Heterodontiformes > Heterodontidae > Heterodontus > Heterodontus francisci. The sequence continues at coordinate 51,464,871 of NC_090384.1, forward strand.
CTCTAGGAAAGTTAGTATATTGTGGTCAGTGTGTATTAATATTTCCCTGTTTCCATTATTAATGCAAACCTCAAAATATTGAAGGGCTAAAAGGAGTTCTTTTCTATTGTGAAATATTTCCACTGATGTTTAATTTTTTAGAAAATAGCCAATTGGTTTCTCAATACCTGAATCATCTTTCTGGAGTAAGATGGCTCCTACTCCCACATCGCTCGTGTCAATAGCCACCTTGAATTATTTGTTAAAGTTTGGGGCTGCGAACATGGGTTCATTTATTTCTTGAAAGCCATCTGGCACAGTTCTGAACACACTATCTGAACATTTTTCTATGATAAATCGGTCAATGGTGCAGCCAGGGTGCTGAAATTAGGGACAAATTTTCTATAGAATCCACACATCCCCATGTCTCTCTTTTGGTCTTGGAAAAGGGGAAGTCTATCAGCACTTACACTTTTTCTGCCCTTGGCAACACCCGACCTTGACCTACAACATGTTCCGAAGAAGGGTCACTGACCCGAAACGTTAACTCTGCTTCTCTTTCCACAGATGCTGCCAGACCTGCTGAATGATTCCAGCATTTCTTGTTTTTATTTCAGATTTCCAGCATCCGCAGTATTTTGCTTTTACTCCAAGTAGGTCACTTTGGCCTTAGTGAACTCGCTTTTGGCTAAATTTGTCACTAGGTTAGTGCTTTGTAGACCTTCGAATAACGTCGTTAAATGATTTAGGTGGTCTTCCCATGTGTTGCTATAGACCAGCAGGTCATCAAGGTATATGACACAATTGCTTAGACCAGCTGCAACTTGATTCATCAGTCTTTGAAAGATTGCTCGGGTATTTTTTAAATCGACTCGCATGATTTTGCATTGGAATAGGGCATCTGGTGTTACAAAAGCTGAGATTTCTTTAGCTTGGTCATGGGACTAGCAATACCCTTTTAATAAATCAATTTTGCTGATGTAAGCAGAGTTGCCTACATGGTCAATACAACCTTCAATGTGCGGAATCGCGTACAAATCAGTTCGAATCACTGCACTAACTTTCCGATGGTCAACGTAAAGTCCCTTAGAACCATCCGGCTTAGGAAACAACACAGTAAGAGAACTCCAGCTGCTTTGAGTAGCCCCCATTAGGTCATTGTCTGACATGTATTGAAACTCCTCTCAGACTTGAGCCAATTTATCTGGATAGTCGATATGGGTTCTGTTTAACAGGTGAGGCCTCCCCTACATCCACATGATGAATGGTCAAAGAATTGCAACCTGGTTTGTCCCTACACACTTCCCCAAACTCTCTTAGCAGTGTTGTTAGGCTTTTCCTCTGTGTGTCATTTAAATGATCAAGTACTGTGTCTAGCCTCTCTAAGACTTCTGTGTTAGCTAGCTTCACAGTAGGGGTTTCAATCTGGGAATTTTCCAGGTTCCCTTCTTCCCCTAGCTCTTCCTAACTATTGTTTCCATCCTCAGCTGTCCTCACTACCTGGCAGACATTCATCAGTTTGTCTTGTTCCCGATTACAATATCTCTTTAATATGTTTATGTGGCACAGCCGTTGTTTCTTTCTCCGGTCGGGGGTGTTGATTAGGTAGTTGAGCTCACTGATCTTTCTCCCCCACGCTGTACAGGCCACTAAATCTAGCTTTCAGGAGTTCAATCGGTAATGGCAAAAACACCAGGACCTGATCCCCTGGTTTAAATGTCTGAGCCTCAGCATGTCTGTTTGCCTGCCTTTTCATGATCTGCTGAGAGGCTTTAAGATGTTCCTCAACCACAGCACATGCTTTAAAGAGTCACGCATTGAAGGCTGATACATAATTCAGCAATGAGGTTTCCTCCCTTTGATCTAGAAATTTTTCTTTGATCAGCTTAAGGGGGCCTCTTACCTCATGCCCGTAGACCAGTTTGAATGGACTGAAGCTTTTTGATTCAATCGGTGAATCCATTGTGGCAAACAGCAGAAAAGCTAACCCCTTTTCCCAATTGTGAGTGTACTCACAGCAGTAGGCCCTGTTCATGGTTTTCAGGGTTTGGTGAAACTGTTCTAGAGCCCCTTGTGACTGTGGGTGGTATGCTAGGATGTTAGCAGTTTGAGACTGAGATTATACATAACCTTTTGGAATCCCCAGGACATAAAATTTGATCCTTGATCCACTTGGATCTCTTTAGGCAGTCCGTAGCGGGTGAAAAACTGGGTCAGCCTCTGGAAATCGGGTGCCAAGTCCATGATAGTTAAAATATATTGAAAACCTGTCCTAGTTCTGGGTAAGGGTTCCATACAATCCACCAGAACTCTACTAAATGGTTTGCTAAAAGCAGGATATGGGTATTAGTGGGGCGGGCTTGATTGCAAGTTGTGGTTTTCCAACAACCTGATAGGTATGGCAGGTCCTACAGAGTTTACCACATCTTTGTGGAGGTGAGGCCAATAAAAGTGCTGGCTTATCCGGGCCTGGGACTTTCAGATACCCAAGTGCCCAGCCATTGGGGTTTCGTGGGCAATCCTCAAAATTTCACCACGATAGTTGGGAGGAACTAAAATTTGGTGGACCACAGTCCACTCCTCCTCTGCAGGTCACTGAGGAGATATCCACTTTCTCATCACTACCCCCATTTTTTAAGTAACAGCATTCGGATCCCCTTCCACCTCTGCCTTAGAACAGGTAGTCTGTGCTAGTCTTTTTAAGTCAGGGTCTACCTGCTGAGCCTCAATCAAGGAGGATGTGCTGAATACCTCCTTCTCCTCTTCAAAATCTCCAAAAAAGGTTTCAGCCAGCCAGACCTCTGGGTCAACTGTCCGAATTACTGGCTCAGCTCTCTCTAGTGGAGCTTGCTTAGCCGTGAACCTGGTCACTACGCATTCAGGGAATATTCCAAGGACTTCCTGCCTTAACTAATCCTTCTCCCTGGCCTCATTTGGCTTGTCTAAGTCTACTTGCGAGGCAATTGCTTTATCCCCAGCCAAATCATTGCCTAACAGCAAATCTATTCCAGCCACAGGGAGACTGGGGACAATCCCTACCGTAACCAGTCCAGAGACTAGGTTGCACTGTAAATGGATCCGGTATAGGGGTACAGGCATGTACCCGCCTTCAATGCCTTTTACTAGAATCTTCGCATCCAGCGAGCTCTCTGGTGGGAAGGTCATGGCTTTATCCAGCATTAGTGATTGGGTGGCCCCTGTATCCCTGAGCAGGACAATTGACTTGCTTGCCTTATTGGAGGTGTATGGGGACTCCTTTCCCTTGAAGACAAATTTCTGGTAACCCTCGGGAATTTTGTCTGTTTCTACCGCACCCATGGCGGCATTCCTGGAGGGGTCATTTCCATGGTTAGGGCCGTGATCTTGTCTGCGGTGCCATCTGTTAGGGTACCCTTTCTTCGACTGGCCTGTGAATCGCAACAAAACCCATTGGCTTCCCCTTCAACCTCCAGCAGTCAGCCCTGCTTTACTACAATGGGAACACACAGATCTTTGAGAGTCATTCCTACCCTCTGCACTTTCCTTCCTGACATGTGGAGGCCTCCCCCCCACCCACCCTCGTCTTCACATCTATTCTCCCTTTCAGTACCACCCCATCATCTGTTGTTCTCCCATTTTCTGTCCTTCCTGACCTCTGGGGATTATGAGGGAAGGGTTTTCCCTGATAAAAGAGTTTGTGTGTTAGTGCATAAACATCCACCATTGCAACAGTGTCCCTCACCTTTGAGAGCCTTTGTTCCTCAATATGGGACTTGATATTAATTGGGATATTATTTCTAGATTTCTCTAATGGAATAACTTCTCGTAAATTCTCATATGAGGGTTCTAGCTTCAAAGATCTCATCCAGCGATCAAAAGCCATGTGCTTAACTCACTCAAATTCAAGGAAGGTTTGGGCAGGCCATTTTCGAGTATTCCTGAATTTTTGTCTGTATGCCTCAGGGACTAACCCATAGGCATTTAAAATAGCAGCTTTAGCTTGCTCATAATGTAAAGAGCTTTTCTCTGGTAGCATGGAGTAAGCTTCATGAGCTCGTCTCACTAATTTACCTTGTAAAAGGAGGGTCCAAAACTCTTTTGGCCACTTTAACCTGTGAGCAATTTTCTCAAAGGAGTTACAGTCTGATTCATCCTCATCCTCATCCTCATTAAATTTTAGCACTAATCGTGAGTGTCTCAGGAAATCAAAGCTTTGCTCCGAATCGTGGTCAGTGTTTGAATTGCTGGCGGTACCCTCACTTTGCAATTTCAGTCTTTCCCTATTTAACTTAAACTGCCTTGCCTCTCTCTGCCTTTGCATCTTTCTCTCCTGTTGCTCTTTTTCCCATTGAATTTGAAACTCTAATTCCAATTTTTCGCATGGCAAGTTCTTTTTCCATTTGAATTCTAGCTAATGCAATTTTATCAGTCTCAGGTTCCCTGCCTGTTTCTTCTATTTTTGAGTCAATGTTGAAATGAATAGCTAGAGTTTTAATGATTTTAGTCTTCATTGCTTTCGGTCTTAAAGTTACTTCCACCTGGTTAGCTACTTCTTTCAGTTCCTCAACATTTAAGGGATTTAATGCACCCCAAGATAACTCTCCCTGTTCTAAAAACGCTTTGGCGTCAAATGCAATCATGTCTTAAGTTTATCACTGAAAGAATACAAAGAAAACCTGCTGATTTTTTTTTTTACAATTTTAGCAATCAATTTAATTCCCATATCCAATTCAGTCAATTAATCTAATGTTTCAGATCCCGGACGATGAGCCCCCAATCTGTCACGGACAGGTGAGAGATGAGAGGCATGGTTCCCACTTTTTCACCTTGCGACTGACCAAAGACAGTGTTCTTTTTTAAGGAGAAAGTGTTTTTTTTTAACCCATGAGTGCTTTAACTGTCAAGAACAGACAAATGACCAGTTTTCTTGTAAGCTTAAAAGAAAGATAAATGTTTATTATACAACACACGAAATATACGCAACAACACCCACTTTCAGATGCATACAAATACACTCAAGAAAAGATAGAGATTATAAAGATAACATGCATTAAGTCTGATGATTTATAAGTGTCCTCTGTGAAACATGCTTTTCCCCGGGGTGAAGACTTGAAACGGTGCAGGCCTATAATCTTTCCCTTGTTCATGAAGAAAGACTTGGGAGGTTCAGAAGGACAGATGCGCTGCTGCAGACTGCTCTTGTTATATTCCAGTCAAAGGTCAATGGCGAAGTCCTGATACGATCTCTCAAGTACAGAGTTCAAGGCCAAACTCAAGTTGCTGCCAACATGTAGTTCAAAGCTGGTAAACTTAGGCAGGGTTCCTTCTCTTTGATGGCATAGTTGGATCGCCCTTGTCTGCCTAAAATATACCTTTATTAAATCTCCTATCAGAAACCTGGTTCAATGAAGAGTGCCAGAGGGCATGCCAGGAGTAGCACCAGGCATACCTAAAAATGAGGTGTCAACCCGGTGAAGTTACAACACAGGAGTACATGCATGCCAAACAGCAGAGGCTGCATGCGATAGACAGAACTAAGTGATCCTACAACCAACGGATCAGATCTAACCTCTGCAGTCCTGCCACATCCAGTCGTGAATGGTGGTGGACAGTTGAACAACTGACAGAAGGAGGAGGCTCCACAAATATCCCCATCCTCAATGATGGGGGAGCCCAGCACATCAGTGCAAAATACAAGGCTGAAGCATTTGCAACCATCTTCAGCCAGAAGTGGATGATCAATTTTGGTCTCCTGCTGAGGTCCCCAGGATCACAGATGCCAGTCTTCAGTCAATTCGATTCACTCCACGTGATATCAAGAAATGGCTGAAAGCACTGGATACGACAAAGGCTATGGACCCTGACAATATTCCGGCAATAGTACTGAAGACTTGTGCTCCAGAACTGGCCGTGCCCCTAGCCAAACTGTTCCAGTACAGCTACAACAGTGGCATCTACCAATGTGGGAAATTGCCCATGTATATCCTGTACATAAAAAAAAGCAGGACAAATCCAACCTGGCCAATTACTGCCCCATCAGTCAATTCTTGATCATCAGCAAAGTGATCAAAGGTGTCATTGACAGTGCTATCAAGTGGCACTTGCTCAGCAATAACCTGCTCACTGACATTCAGTTTGGGTTCCGGCAGGGCTACTCAGCTCCTGACCTCATTACAACCTTGGTCCAAACATAGACAGAAGAGGTGAACTCAAGAGATGAGATGAGAGTGACTGCCCTTGACATCAAGGCAGCATTTGACCGAGTGAGGCATCAAGGAGCCCAAGCAAATTGGAGACAATGAGAATTGGGGGAAAAGTCTCCACTTGTTGAAGTCATACCTAACACAAAGGAAGATGGGTGTGGTTGTTGGAGGTCAATCATCTTAGTCCCAGGACATCACTGCAGGAGTTCCTCAGGGTAGTGTCCTAGGCCCAACCATCTTCAGCTGCTTCACCAATGACCTTCCCTCCATCATAAGGTCAAAAATAGGGATGTTTGCCAATAGTTGCACAATGTTCAGCATAATTCACAACTCCTCAGATACTGATGCAGTCTCTGTCCACATACAGCAAGACCTGGACAACATTCAGAATTGGGCTCATAAGTGGCAAGTTACATTCGCACCACGGAAATGCCAGGCAATGACCATTTCCAACAAGAGGGAATCCAACCATCTCCCCTTGATGTTCAATGGCATTACTATCGCTGAATCCCCACTATCAACATTCTCGGGGTCACCATTGACCAGAAACTGAAGTCGACCAGCTATATAAGAACTGTGCCCTGCTCTTACAGCCAAAGACTGGGAATTATGTGGTGAGTAACTCATGTCATGTCTCCTCAATGCCTGTCCATCATCTACAGGGCACAAGTCAGGAGTGTGATGGAATACTCTCCACTTGCCTGGATGGGTGCAGCTCCAACAACACTCAAGAAACTCAACACCATCCAACACAAAGCAGCCCTCTTGATTGACACCCCCATCCACTACCTTCAACATTCACTCCCTCCACCACTGAGGTACAGTAGCAGCAGTGTGTATCATATACAACTTGCACTGCAGCAACTCACCAAGGCTTCTTCGACAGCACCTTCCAAACATGCAACCTTTACCACCTAGAAGGACAAGGGCAGCAGATGCATGGGAACACTACCCCCTGCAAGTTCCCCTCCAAGCCACACACCAACCTGACTTGGAACTATATATTTTTTTATTCGTTCATGGGATGGGGTATTGCTGTCTAGGACAGCATTTATTGCCCATCCCTAATTGCCCTTGAGAAGGTGGTGGTGAGCTGCCTTCTTGAACCACTGCAGTCCATGTGGGGTAGGTACACCCACAGTTCTGTTAGGAAGGGAGTTCCAGGATTTTGACCCAGCGACAGTGAAGAAACGGCGATATAGTTTTTTGCATATTCCAAGATGTGCTGAGCTCCCCCATCATTGAGGATGGGGGTATTTGTGGAGTCACCTCCTCCAGCTCGTTGTTTAATTGTCCACCACCATTCACGACTGGATGTGGCAGGACTGCTGAGCTTAGATCTGATCCGTTGGTTATGGGATCACTTAGTTCTGTCTGTCGCATGCTCCTTGCACAGTTTGGCATGCAAGTAGTCCTGTGTTGTAGCTTCACCAGGTTGACACCTCATTTTTAGGTACACCTGGTGCTACTCCTGGCATGCCCTCTTGCCCTCTTGCACTCTTCTTTGAACCAGGCTTGATCCCCTGGCTTGATGGTAATGGTAGAGTGGGGGATATGTTGGGCCATGAGGTTACAGATCGTGGTGGAGTACAATTCTGCTGCTGCTGATGGTCCACAGCGCCTCATGGATGCCTAGTTTCACATTGCCTGATCTGTTCAAAATCTATCCCATTCAGCATGGTGGTAGTGCCACACAAGACGATGGAGGGTATCCTCAATGTGAAGATGGGACTTTGTCTCCACAAGACCTGTGCGGTGGTCACTTCTACCAATACTGTCATAGACAGATGCATCTGCAGCAGGAGAATTAGCTCAAGGTTCTTGTAGCTCTATGTGTATTGACAGGAAAGGAAGGGTCACCTGACCTAGTCCATTTTGTTTTCAAGGAAAGTGTCCATTTCAGGTTTACTTCGTAAGTTCATTTAATAGTGCATAAGTTCGGATTGCATGGGCATGGCAACATCTTAAAGCAGGAGGTGCATTCTGGCTGCAGCATGTGCTGGAACTGTTTGTAGAAGACATACTGATCAGGAAGAAAAGTGAAAATAGCACAACAGCCAAAGAGCATTCTCCAAGGTTCTCAGGCACAGCACTGGAGGCCTTGGTGCAAGAAATGAACAGGAGACAGATCCTCTACCCAACAGGGTCAGAAGGTCCTCCAAACAGCCAATGAGAAGATAGTGGGAGCAGATAGTCATTGCTGTCAATGGAAGTAGTCTACCTGAGAACCTGGATGGAGTGCAGCAAGAGGATTAATGGCCACACATGAGTGGTCAAGGTCAGTGAAAGTATCTTGAAATACCATATCCGTACATCTCAACCAGTAGCCTCACACACTGCTCCCTTCACCAACCCACCTTCACTCATCCATCAATCCACCAACAATCTCTCCCAAGCACAATTCATACACAATATTTATAGCTTCACCTCACCCTCATATTCTTACCACTGCTGCAAGCCACACACCTACATCTCTCAGCTGGCACACACTACCAGCTATTCAACTGTGACAGGCAGATCACCCAAACAGATTTCACTACATTCACTAGCACACTTCCCTCTTTCTTACAGGACAAAGTGGCTCATAGCCACAGGCAGCAGCACCTAACTGGTGGGAGACAGGCACGTCTGCATATCCTCACGTGCGTGGAGGACATGATGTTGGCCATCGTTGGCGCAGCCACAAATAAAGCTGTGGTCAATGGTGTGACTCAAAACAATAGAAGGTGATACCTAATCCATCTTTTCACATCCCACCTGCCCCTCATCCCACAATCTCTTTTGATGTACAAGCTGCAGATACAGTATGCACCCCTTGCTTTCCTCCTCGCTCCTTCTCTCAATGCAGCCCTAGCCTTGTGCCTTTCTCCTTTCAGATACACAGGGTCAAGCAGTGACACAGGAGCACGACGTCCAATAGGAGCAGGTGACTCATGATGGTGAAACACCGTCATTCAATTTCACACTCACAGTCACCAGCTCAGCCACTGAGCTGTATTTACAGCTCCTGCCAATGGTGTTAAGGAAGGCAGGTGGGAGTCAAAAATACCCGCATCAGCCGGCATGCCAGTTTCCTGATGCCATTCCCAGTTGCGGCCAGTTTCACCAGGGCGGGAGAAGGGCAGGCCCATAATTCTGCGATCCCGCCCAATCCATAATGAAAGTCAATTAATGTGATTAAGGAGCTCATTAAGGGGGATGTTAGATTTTCACGGGGCACACAGGTGCCACACCCTGTCTGGGGCAGACCAGCTGAATGGAGGCTGACACACAGTGGGGAGCCAGTCATGGCCACCCCAGGGAATTAGCTCTGCCCCATAAAAGGGTGAATGGCGTAGAGGCAGACCCATCCATTGGGGGACAGGTGCCATCGGCTCAGCGTAGGTGGAAAGGAGAGTGGAGCAGTCAACACTCAGGCAGTGCAAGGGGTCATCATCCTCCTGGCATTGCAGGGTTATAAGAGGAGGGGGCAAGGCTGGCAGGTACATTTGTGGGGACCACCTGAACACAATGAAGGTTGCAGCTGGCAATGGAGGCACAACTCTCAGGCTTTGGGCCCAGTGGCAATGAGGAGCAAGACCCTCAGCAGGAAGGGTGGAGCCCCTTGCATCAGTCGGGCACAGGAGAGGAAAGAGGGACAGGAAGGACATGGAGGCCATACCCTCAGTATAGGATCTACCGGCAAAGACGGAGTTACCAGGAAATTGTGACTCTCCATGCAGTTGGTCACAGACATCTGTGCCCTCTTTGCGAAGACCTCACACCTCACAGTACTGGTCGCCATGACCAGCCAGTAGCCGTCAAAGTCACAGTGGCCTTGAACTTCCTCATTTCTGCCTCCTTCATGGATCAGCTGCAGACCTTGGTGGCATCTCACAAATGGCAGCACATCACTGCACCTCGCAGGTCACTGATGCCCTTTTTGCAAAAGCTGGATAGTACATTCAATTCACAACATATGGAACCTCGCAGGCATAAAGGGCATTGGTCTTTGTCGCTATCAGTGGATTTCCCTCGGTGCAGGGTATCATCAATTGTACCCATGTGGCCATCAAGGCACCCAGTGACTGGCCAGTCAGATTCATCAACAGGGATGGCTTCCACTCCCTCAATGTTCTGCTGGTCTGTGACCACAGCAGGAACGTCCACCATGTGTGAGCTTGCTTTCCTGGCAGCTGCCGTGACTCCTTCATCCTCTCCCAGTCCAGGCTGCACCAGCTCTTCACTCCAACCCCCAAACTCCTTAGATGGATCCTAGGGGATGTGGGACATCCCTTGAAGAGATGGCTACTGATCCCTCTAAGAGAGCCCCTGAGGTACTGAGGCGATATGACTGCAGCTATCTACTTACTAGGACAATCAATGAGCAGGCCTTCGGGCTTCTGAAAATATCGTTCCAGTACCTGGACCGGTCTGGTGGAGCCCTGGAATACCGTCCTGCAAGAGCTTTACTCATTGTGGTGGTCTGCACTGCTCTCCATAAGAAGGCCCTCCAGAGAGGTGTGGACCTTCAAGATGGTGAGATCCTGGAAGGGCACGGCTCATCTGAGGAAGAGGAGGAGCAGGGCATGGAAAAGGAGGAGGGAGAGGAGGCAGAGGAGTAAGATGAAGAACTCCGAGGTACTCCAGCTGCACAGGGAGGTTTCCGGGCCCAGCATGGGCCACGAATGTCAGGATCATCTGATTCCGGCACGATCCAACTAAAACTCACTGATCCAGGATGAAAGGCATAGCATGGAACTCTGAGGTGTCTGGAAACTAACACTTCCACTGAAGACGCAACCTGGAACATATAAATTCATACCACAAAGAAGGATGAAGGTCTGCCCAAAGGTTTTACTGTCACCATTGAGGAACCCTTGATCTCCTTCACCATCTCATACCACTTTTCTAGTCCCACTGTCAATAAAAGGAGTCTAACACATCTTGCTTCAAGTGTCATTATTTGCATGGTTCTCGGAAAGGGAAACAGTGCACAGTTACGGGAAGAAGACACCCCTGTGACCCACTCAGTGCTCTGTGCGATGCGGTGGCCTCCACACTCAGCCACTTCTCCCCTTGTGGCATTGGAGGAGATGGAGGCAGCCTGCTCACTTGTCTAGTGGCTGTGATGCATGTGGTAGTTGTCCTCATCGTGGAAGTGCCTCTGGGGCCATCTCCAGAGGCTGCTACACCTAGATCATGGCAGGGGCAGCCTCTGTCACTTGGCCCTGCTGCACAGATGCTCCCTCCGTCAAAGGGGCCAAGGAGGCCAAAGATGATGATGGCGCCCCATGGAGGGTGGCACTGCCATCCTCCTCTGTGACATCCTCAACCCTTGACTGGCATTCCAGATGACTGGAGGGGAACACCAGCTGAGGAGCAACTGGTATCCCCTCCAAACATCTCTGCACCACCAGTGCCACTGAACAGTCCATGCTTCGTAGTGTGGCACGCATCCTGTGTAAGTCAATATGCAGTTCCTGCATGTACTCCGAAGTCCTTCCGCATATGGCTCTCCATGAGATTGGCCACTTTTCCAATGGAGGAAATCATGTGCTCAAAGCCCTGAACCATGCTGGTACATATGGGCTGAATGGACTCCTCCATTCTCAGCCCATTACCTCACAGTGACATGTGGGAGCACATCTGCTTCTGCTGATCTAGCTAGAGCCTCATTTCCAGTGACTCCTGAGGCCCTGCTTCTGTGCCCAGCTGAGCAGGGCTTTCTCAGTCCTCTCTCCTCTGAGGAGGGCTGTCCACATCTGCCTCTACCTCTGGCACCTCCTCCTGCACAGTAGTGCTACGCTGATCACTCAGTGCCACCCCATCTAACCAGACACAAGGATTAAGTGAGGTGAGTGTATCTGTGCTGGTGGACATTGTGCTTGTAAGGTGGATGGTGCTTCTTCGGAGCTTTGCTGGCCATCTTGGCCCAGTGATGATGAGGGAAATGGGTTCCTTGGCTTGATGTCTGCACCTGTGGGAGACACAAGAAGAGATCATGCGAGCTAGCCTTGGAGAGCAGAGTCCTCTGCAGTGCCGAGGCTTCCCAATGAAACTCAATGTTCAGTATGCTGTTGGATGGGGTAGAGTGCAAGACTGTCTCTTAATGAGCACACAGCCCTCTTGAATCACCATCTCCATCAAGAGTGCCCAGCTCGACATGGTCAACTTCCATGTTGTCTGCGATCCTGGCTATTTCCATCATTCACTCCTGCATGGGTGTGCTGACTTGAAAGTAGGGGACACCTCCACCCATGTGGGCTCTCTCTTGCTCATTATGAGCCCGTTTCTTATGCAAGGACAAAAGAGACTGAGATAAGGTCCTATTGTCCTCTATGGCCAGTGCCAGCTGCTCCAAATCAATACAAGCTGCATGTTTCAGTGCTGGCAGGTCAGCAGCAGCACTATGGTTCTGAGCTATTCTGAGGGGTGAGTGAGTGCCCTGGGCACACCCCTCCAATGTTCAGGAACAGCATGCGGCCTCAGACTCCTCAAATGGTGTGTTGGCTGGAGGGTGAATACCCAGAGGCCTGTCCTGAGGGTTGGGGGCTGCACTCACCTCTTCTGACACTGGATCCAACATCTTTGGACCGCACTCTTCTGTTGACTGTCAGCTATGTCCATCCATGTCTGGGTGGGTGGCCTTCTCCTGGAACCCTCCAGGAAGAGGACTTCCCTCCTCTCCCTCATAGCCTCCAGAAGGACCTTCAGATCCACATCTAAGAATCAAGGGGCTGCCTTGGCATGGGTCCAGGCCTCTGGCTCTCCTGAGAAATTCTTGAATACAAATCTTCTCTGATCTTTCAGTCTGCAGTAAAAGCTCACAAATGGAAGCCACAGTAATGGTTATTGTAGTGTCTTTAAATCGGGCCTGGACTTGAGCAGTCCCACCTCCGTTCCTGCGCCCATGGCTGTTAATTAGCCACCAAACCCATCGCATTGACAATTAAGGGGGAACCCCCATGAAACTCATTGCCAATTACTGTTTCCCCCAGGGGGAGGTTCAGGACTCTCCTGAGGGTGAAGTTGCTCATGAGCTCTGCTGCAGAGGACTCCTATGAGGACTTCAATGGGCCAGCTTACAGAAAAAGGCTGATGTGCACAATGAAATGCTTGGTGGATTAGCAGGCCTGCCAGAAAGCCTGCAATCAAATGTCAAGGAGCATGGAAGAGTCTGGTACCAACTTGGCACAGGGCTTTGCGCAGACCTTGGAGGGAGTCGCGAGCGACAGTGGCTGCAGTGGATCTGAGTGGAGACAACTACCGGAGAGAGTATAAATCCAGTCTCAAGCTCAGTGCCTTCTCTTACCTGGATGGAGTCGGGTTCAGTGGCAAGCCTGTACGGGTTACTACTACCAGACATAATATAAATCCAGACCCAGGCTCGGGGCCTTCACTTACCTGGAGGGAGTCGGGAGCAGCGGCTGACCTGCATGGAAACAACTACTGGAGAGAGTATAAATTCAGTCTCAAGCTCAGTGCCTTCTCTTACCTGGATGGAATCGGGTTCAGTGGCAAGCCTGTACGGGTTACTACTACCAGACATAATATAAATCCAGACCCAGGCTCGGGGCCTTCACTTACCTGGAGGGAGTCGGGAGCAGCGGCTGACCTGCATGGAAACAACTACTGGAGAGAGTATAAAGCAAGACCCAGGCTCGGGGCCTTCACTTACCTGGAGGGAGTCGGGAGCAGCGGCGGACCTGCGTGGAAACAACTACTGGAGAGAGTATGAAGCAAGACCCAGGCTTGGGGCCTTCACTTATCTGGAGGGAGTTGGGAGCGGCAGTGGACCTGCATGGAGACAACAACTCTGTGTGCCAGAATTGAAAAAGAAAAAAAAAAATCAAACCATGACATCACAGTAAAGAGGTGGGTTGATTAGCTGGTGAGTATTTGCTGCTTAGGGACTGAGTCTAAACAACTGGGAGTTTAAAAACATTAAAAATATTAAGTAACATAGAAACATAGAAAATAGGAGCAGGAGTAGGCCATTCAGCCCCTTAAGCCTGCACCGCCATTCAATACGATCATGGCTGATCATCCAAAGTAAGTACCCTGTTCCCGCTTTCTCCCCATATCCCTTGATTCCTTTAGCCCTATGAACTATGTCTAACTCTTTCTTGAATATATTTAATGATTTAGCCTCAAAGGCTTTCTGTGGTAGAGAATACCACAGGTTCACCACTCTCTGGGTGAAATCCCTCCTCATCTCAGTGCTAAATGGCTTACCCCTTATCCTTAGATTGTGATCCCTAGTCCTGGACTCCCCCGTCATCAGGAACATCCTTCCTGCATCTAGTCTGTCCAGTCCTGTTAGAATTTTGTAGGTTTCTGTGAGATCCCCTTTCATTCTTCTAAACTCTAGCGAATACAAGCCTAATCAACCCAATCTCCCTTCATACATCAGCCCTGCCATCCCAGGAATCAGTCTGGTGAACCTTCACTGCACTCCCTCCATAGCAAGAACATCCTTCCTCAGATAAGAAGACCAAAACTGCACACAATGCTCCAAGGTCTCACCAAGGCCTTGTATAATTGCAGAAAGACATCCTTGTTCCTGTACTCGAATCCTCTCGCTATGAAGGCCAACACACCTTTTGCCTTCTTAACTGCCTGCTGCACCTGCATGCTTACTTTCAGCGACTGGTCCACAAGGAAACCCAGGTCTCGCTGCATCTCAACCTTTCCCAATCTATCGTTGTTCAGATAATAATCTGCCTTTCTGTTTTTGTCACCAAAGTGGATAACCTCACATTTATCCACATTATACTGCATCTGCCATGTATTTGCCCACTCACTCAACCTGTCCAAATCACACTGGAGCTTCTCTGCATCCTCCTCACAGCTCCCACTCCCCCCCAGCTTTGTGTCATCTGCAAACTTGGATATATTACATTTAATTCCCTCATCTATATCAAAAATATATATTGTGAATAGCTGGGGTCCTAGCACTGATCCCTGTGGTATCCCACTAGTCACTGCCTGCCACTCGGAAAAAGACCCGTCTATTCCTACTCTTTGTTTCCTGTCTGCCAACCAGTTCTCGATCCATGTCAATACCTTACCCCAAATCCCATTTGCTTTAATTTTGCACGCTAATCTCTTATGTGGGACCTTATCGAAAGCCTTCTGAAAGTCCAAATACACCACATCCACTGGTTCTCCCTTATCTATTATGCTAGTTACATCCTCAAAAAATTCCAGTAGATTTGTCAAGCATGATTTCCCTTTCGTAAATCCATGTTGACTTTGTCCAATCATGTCATTGTTTTTCAAGTGCTCTGCTATTACATCTTTTATAATGGACTCTAGCATTTTCCCCACTACTGATGTCAGGCTAACAGGTCTATAATTCCCTGTTTTCTCTCCGCCTCCTTTTTTAAATAGTGGGGTTACTTTAGCTACCCTCCAATCCGTTAGAACTGTTCCAGAATCTATAAAATTTTGAAAAATGACCAGCAATGCATCTATTATTTCAAGGCCCATTTCCTTAAGTACTCTGGGATGTAGATTATCAGGCCCTGGGGATTTATCGGCCTTCAATCCCATCAGTTTACCTAACACCATTTCCCTACTAATACTGATTTCATACAGCTGCTCCTTCTCACTCGACCCTATGTTCGCCAACATTTCTGGAAGGTAATTTGTGCCCTCCTTTGTGAAGACAGAACCAAAGTATGTATTTAATTAGTCTGCCATTTCTTTGTTCCCCATTATAAATTCCCCCGTTTCTGACTGTAAAGGACCCACATTTGTCTTCACTAATCTTTTTCTCTTCACATATTTATACAAGCTTTTACAGTCAGTTTTTATGTTCTCTGCAAGCTCACTCTCATACACTATTTTCCCCTTCTTAATCAATCTTTGTCCTCCTTTGCTGAATTCTAAACTGCTCCCAATCCTCAGGTTTGCTGCTTGTTCTGGCCATTTTATATTTCTCCTCCTTGGATCTAATACTATCCCTAATTTCTTTTGTAAGCCACGGTTGAGCCACCCTTCCTGTTTTATTTTTGCGCCAGACAGGAATGAACATTTGTTGTAATTCATCCATGCACTCTTTAAATGCTCACCATTGCCTATCCACTGTCTACCCTTTAAGTAACATTCCCCAATCTATCATAGCCAACTCGCGCCTCATACCTTCATAATTTCCTTTATTTAGATTCAGGACCCTAGTCTCGGAATCAATTCTCTCACTCTCCATCTTAATAAAGAATTCTATCATGTTATGGTCGCTCTTTCCCAAGGGACCCCACACAAGAAGATTGTTAATTAATCCTTTCTCATTACACAATACCCAGTCTAGGATGGCCTATTCTCTAGTTGGTTTCTCAACGTATTGGTCCAAAAAACCATCACGTACATACTCCAGGAATTCCTCCTCTACAATATTATTGCTAATTTGGTTTGCCCAATCTATATGTAGATTAAAGTCATCCATAATTACAGTTTAACCCTTATTGCATTTGTCTCTAGTTTCTTATTAAACGCTATCCTCTACATCACCACTGCTGTTTGGGGGTCTATATACAACCCGCACCAACGTTTTCTGCCCCTTGGTGTTTCTTAGCTCTACCCATACAGATTCCACATCAGGATTTTCTGACCTAATATCCTTCCTCACCATTGTATTGATTTCCTCTTTTACCAACAACACAACTCCACCTCCTTTCCTTTTTTGCCTGTCCTTCCTAAATATTGAATACCCCTGGATATTCAGTTCCTATCATTGGTCACCCTGCAGCCCGTAATCGCAACTATATCGTATCCATTTATATTTATCTGCACGGTTAATTCACCTACCTTATTGCGAATACTCCGCACATTGAGACACATTGAGACACAAGCCTTTAGGCTTGTCTTTTTAACATTCTTAGTCATCTTAGCATTATTTCACACTATGGCCCTATTTGTTTCTTGTCCTTGATTTATATGCCTTCCACTTTTGCCTTTTTGTTTCCTGTCTTTCGTTTCTATCCTTGTTTCCTCCTTAGTCTCCCCGCTCAGGTTCCCATCCCCCTGCCATTCTAGTTTAAATCCTCCTCAACAGCACTAGCAAGCACCCCTGCAACGACATTTCTTCCGGTCCTGCCTAGGTGTAACCTGTCCCACTTGTACAGGTCCCACCTTCCCCAGAACCGGTCCCGATGTCCCAGGAATCTAAATCTCTCCCTCCTGCACCATTTCTCCAGCCATGCATTCATCTGGTCTATTCTCCTGTTCTTATACTCACTAGCACATAGCACAGGAAGTAATCCTGAGATTACTACCTTTGAGATCCTGCTTTTTAATTTAGCCCCTAACTCCTTAAATTCATCTTGCAGGACCTCATCCCTTTTTCTACCTATGTCGTTGGTACTGACATGTACCACGACCACTGGTTGTTCACCCTCCCCCTTCAGAATATCCTGCAGCCGCTCCAAGACATCCTTGACCCTAGCACCAGGGAGGCAACATACCATCCTGTAGTCTAGTTGACAGCCACAGAAACGCCTATCTGTTCCCCTTACAATTGAATCTCCTATGACTATGGCTCTCCAAGTCTTTTTCCTGCCCTGCTGTGCAGCAGAGCCATCCGTGGTGCCACAAACTTGGCTGTTGCTGCTTTCCCCTAGGAGGCCATCCCCCCCAACAGTATCCAAAGCGGTATATCTGTTTGAGAGGGGGAATGGCCACAGGGGACTCCTGCCCTACCTGCCTGCGCCTACTACTCCTCCTGGTGGTCACCCAAATCTTTTCTGCCTGTGCAGCCATTACCTGCGGTGTGACCACCTCTCTAAACGTGCTATCCACGACATCCTCAGCATTGCGGATGCTCCACAGTGAACCCACCTGCAGCTCCAGCTCCATAATGCAGGTAGCCAGTAGCTACAGATGGATACACTTCCTGCACACATGGCCGTCAGGGACACTGGAAGCTTCCCTGATTTCCCACATAGCGCAAGAGGAGCATATCACAGGTGCGAGCTCTCCTGCCATGACTTACCTTTAGATTAATTAGTTACTCCCTTTAAAAAGTACTAATTACACTAGGGGCCTTGTTCTACTCCAAACAATACCCACTACAATCTAAAGTCCTTCATAAATTACACTAATTTAAAAAAACACACTTTAGTAGTACTCACCTTATCACTTGAGGTTTTCTCAAAAAAAAACTTTCCCCTTCTTTTTTGAGCTATTTAAATGCACTAACAGCTGTTACTTACCCAACCAATCACCTTGCAGATTTCCCGTGATGTCACTGTAAGTCTTTTATTCCCCTCTTTCTAATCTCAGCGCGCAGAGACACAGACAGAGAGAGAGAGAGCGAGTCAAAGCCAGCCGCCGCTCCGGTCTCCAGGTAGGTGAGGGCCTCGAGCCCCGCGCTCTCTTTTTCAGGTCCTGCTCCGGAACAGCCTCCTCCCAGGTCCACCAGTCGCACTCCAGTCTCCAGGTAAGTGAGGGCCTCGAGTATTAATTACAAGAAACAAGTGGGTGGCTGGTGAGTCTTATCTTTTATTTTTAAATAAGGTTTATTACTGTTGGTGAGGTTATTATTACTATTGGTGATGTTTCAGTATTGGTAGGGTATATTAATAGTGTGAAGGTAGATTAGTATTGGTAAAGTTTAGTATTAGCAGTAGTAAGGTTATTATTACTGTTGGTAAAGTTTATTACTATAGGTAGGGTTATTAGTATTAGCGGCAGCAGGGTTTATTAGTAGCAATGTTTAGTTGTAGTACCAAATTCAGCCCATTGTGTTGATGAAGTCAAACAACTGGAAGCTTTTGCTACTATTAATATCATGTTCCCAAAGAAAGTTGGAAAACACACACTCAGGACTAAGATTGACACAGGAGCTAGTACAAATATCTTCCCATTCTGAATCCTAAAGGATATGTACCGGGGTCATTGGAAATTAATGATATAACCGACAACTGCAAAGTTAATTGCATACAATGGGTAACCTATCCCTTGCAGTGGCACACTAACAATGCAATGCAGCTATAGCAAGTCGGCATGGAAACCATAAATATTTTACCTGGTAGACATGAGCGGACCAACAGGGGCAGGACTACCAGCATCTAAGGACATCAATATCGTTGCTATCCACGAGATTACCAAGGTAACCACTACAGCAGAAGAGACCAAGGGTACCCGCATTGAGTCAGTCCAGGACTTACAACAAACGTACTCAGGCAGGTTTGATGGCATGAGATTTCAAAGGCGATGCTGTACTGCACCTCAGAGAGGATGCATTCCCTATGTCCAGCCCCCTGATGTCTGGGACTGAGCCACAGTTCTTCCAGGGTCTCAGTGGTTCTGGTTTGGAGAGTATCAGCCCCTTCTCAGAGACGCCACACCAAGAGAATGAAGATCCAAATTCAGATGATGAAGGTTCTTTGTCAACAGGCAGTGTTTCTTTGCACTCCAGCAACTAAAAAGAAGAGATTGACATTGTCACGACTGAGAAGCAAAGGCTGGCAGTGGGAAGTATTGCCAAGGGGAAATCTTCAAGGACCGGAACCCGCTCTCAGATTATGGCCACCATCAAACGGTTCAGTCTGGAAACCCAGCAACAGCACAACTATGCCACACCTTCAGCTCTGCTCGCTAGAGAACCGCCAGCACAAAAACAAGCCAGAATGGACAGTTACCTCCATGAGGCCAAGTACTCCTCCCCTAATAAGTCCTCGACCTTAAGCCCCAGGTCTCCCGATGCAGGGATGAGGTGAGGCGAAGGACACACAATGTCCTGAAGAGGCAGAGGAGGAATGAGTTGAAGCATTGCCTGTTGGCTCTTTGAAGTGCCGGAACTTTCCAAGAATGACAAGGCCTCAAAAGTGAGAAAAGCAACAGAGTATGTCAGCTGGTTCAAGGCACAGCAACAGAAACTGAATGCAGAGAGGGAGAAACTTCGGCTAAAACAGCAGCAGCTTAGACGCAAATTCTCCGAGATGCAGGACACACTGCACAAAACACAAGGGAGAATGAAGAAGGTGCACGACCGACTTGCAGCGGCAGAACAACAGGACAACAACCAACATATTGACAACATGTTTGTAAACCAAAAACAGCCAAGGGTGAAATCCACATCCCCAGAAGTTTATATCATAACTAGATCTGGAAGAGTTGTCAAACCACCGAAATGGTATATGGACTCATAAGCCTCTGCACTCATAAATTTCACAATGCTTATCTTTATACTTGTAAATTTAATAATCTCTATCCCTGTCTAACTAATTTTGATATTATCCAATTTTATGTCTTTTTACTTGTAGCGTACGAACAAGACTTAAATTTGGAAAGAAAGGGGATGTTGTATGATTGCTTTAAGAGTGATGTCCCTTTAAGAACTCAGTATGCTAATGAGCTAAGTACCAGGATGTGGTCATGTTGACTAGAAGTCACAGTCACTCTTCACTGTAACACCCTGGACAAAGATTCTGTATATAGTTTGCTTTGTATTGTGTATATTAGTTTAGCTGTTAATAAACCATCTAGAGCTCTTCAAGGAACTGGAATCCACATACCTCATTATGTTGCTCAAGATAACACAAGATAACACAAAGAAACTCATGACAAGGAGTATAGCAAATAAAGCAGGTGAGCTGAGAGCACAGATAGACATGTGGCAGTCTGATATCATAGCTATTACAGAAATATGGCTTAAGGAGGGACAGGAATGGCAGCTCAACATTCCTGGTTACAGGTTTTCAGAAGTGATAGAGAGGGAGATAAAAAGGCGGGGTGCGTGGCAATTTTGGTCAAAGAAACAATTACAGCTGTGAGGAGAAATGATATGTTAGAAGGTTCATCAAATGAGGCCATATGGATTGAGCTAAGGAATATAAAAGGGGCAATCACACTGCTGGGAGTGTACTGTAGACGCCTAAACAGTCAGAGGGAGTTAGAAGAGCAAATATGTAGGCAAATCTCCGAGAAGTGCAAAAAGAATTGGATAATAATAGGGGATTTTAACTACCCCAATATTAACTGGGATAGTTTGAATGTGAAAGGAATTGAGGGAACAGAATTCTTGATGTGCATTCAGGAGAATTTTTTTGGCCAGTTTGTAGCAAGTCCAACAAGAGAGGGTGCAGTTTTGGACTTAGTTATAGGAAATGAAGCTGGCCAGGCGGAAGGAGTGGCAATGGGAGAGCATTTTGGTGGTAGTGATCATAATTCAGTCAGTTTTGACATAATTATGGAAAAGGATAAGGGTAGAACAGGAGTTAAAGTTCTCAATTGGGACAAGGCTAATTTTACTAAGCTGAAGAGTGATTTAGCGGAAGTGGACTGGAAACAGATACTTGAAAGCAAATCAATGTCAGAGCAGTGGGAGGCATTCAAAGCGGAGATTCAAGGCGTTCAGAGTAAACACTTTCCCACAAAGAAAAAAGGTAGGACGGCCAAATCTAGAACCCCATGGATGTCAAGGAGCTTACAGGGTAAGATAAGGCAGAAAAGGAAAGCTTACGTCAGATACCAAGATCTCAATCTACAAAAAGCCAAGAGGAGTTTAGAAAGTGGAAGGGTGAAGTCAAACAGGAAATTAGGAAAGCAAAGAGAGGGCATGAAAGAATATTGGCAAGCAAAATCAAGGTGAACCCAAAGATATTTTATCAATACATTAGGAGTAAGAGGATAACGAAGGGAAGAGTAGGGCCCGTAAAGGACCAAAACGGTAACCTAGATGTAGCTTAGGTGCTAAATTAATACTTTGCTT
This sequence comes from Heterodontus francisci, assembly GCF_036365525.1. NCBI lineage: Eukaryota > Metazoa > Chordata > Chondrichthyes > Heterodontiformes > Heterodontidae > Heterodontus > Heterodontus francisci. The sequence continues at coordinate 51,486,729 of NC_090384.1, forward strand.
CTGTCTTCACAAAAGAGGGGGACGGTGCAGATATTGTAGTTAAGGAAGAAAGGTGTGAAGTATTGTATGTGATAAACATAGTGAGAGAGGAAGTATTAATGGGATTAGCAAGTGAATAAATCACCAGGGTCGGATGAAATGTACCCCAGACTGTTAAAAGAAGTCAGGGAGAAAATAACGAAGCCCTGATCATCATTTTCCAGTCCTCACTGGAAATAGGCATGCTGCCGGAGGTTTGAAGAACTGCTAACTTTGTACCTTTGCTTAAAATGAGATCAAGGGATAGACTCAATAATTACAGGCCAGTCAGTCTAACCTCAGTAGTGGGCAAATTATTGGAATCAATTCTGAGAGACAGGATAAACTGTCACTTAGAAAGGCACAGATTAATCAAGGATAGTCGGCATGGATTTGTTGAGGGAAGATCGTGTCTGACCAACTTGATAGAATTTTTTGAAGAAGTAACAAGGAGGATTGATGAGGCTAGTGCAGTTGATGTGGTCTATATGGATTTTAGCAAGGCTTTTGACAAGGTCCGACATGGCAGACTGGTTAAAAAACAGCCCATGGGATCCAGGGGAATGTAGCAATCAGGATACAAAATTAGCTCAGTGGCAAGAAACAAAGGATAATTTTTGATGGCTGCTTTTGCAACTGGAGGGCTGTTTCCAGTGACGTTCCGCAGGGCTCAGCACTAGGTCCCTACTTTTTGTGGTATACATTAATGATTTGGATGTAAATGTAGGGGGCATGATCAAGAAGTTGCAGACGACACAAAAATTGGCCATGTGGGAGATAGCGAGGAGGATAGCTGTAGACTGCAGGAAGATAGCAATGGACTGGTCGGGTGGGCAGAAAAATGGCAAATGGAATTCAACCCAGAGAAGTGTGAAGTGATGCATTTGAGGAGGTCAAACAAGGCAAAGAAATACACAATCAATGGGAGGACACTGAGAGGTATAGAGAAAGTGAGGGACCTTGGAGTGAATGTCCACAGATCCCTGAAGGAAGCAGGACAGGTCGATAAGGTGGTTAAAAAGGCATATGGAATCCTTTCCTTTATTAGTCGAAGTATAGAATATAAGAGCAGGAAGATTATGCTGGAACTATATAAATCATTAGTTACACCACAACTTGAGTACTGTGTACAGTTCTGGTCACCTCTTCACAGAAAGGATGTAATTGCACGAGAGAGGGTACACAGGAGATTTACAAGGATGTTGCCAGGAGTGGAAAAATGCAGCTATGAGGAAAGATTGGATCGGCTGGGGTTGTTCTCCTTGGAACAGAGAAGGCTGAGGGGAGATCTGATTGAAATGTACAAAATTTTGCGGGGCCTAGATAGAGTAGAGGTGAAGGGCCTATTCACATTCGCAGAGAGGCCAGTGACTAGGGGACATAGATTTAAAGTGATTGGTAGAAAAATTAAATGGGAGATGAGGAAAAGTTTTTTTCACACAGCGAGTGGTAGATGTCTGGACCTCACTGCCTGAAAGGTCATCTTTGTTTCAGGAGAGAACCATTCAATTTAGGAATGTCTCCCTATGGTTTCAGGATGGGTGTTGATGACACCTCTTAGTCTGGGAGGTATTCTTCTGTCCTCTCAGACAGTGAATCAGTTCTTGAATGCACAAGCCAAGTCATCTGACCTTCGATGGCCATCTTTACAGCCCATGTCCACTTTTAATGTCCATTGTGGTTCATTAAAACAAAAGGAAAATTAATTTCCAGAAGTTGTTATGCTGAATATAATCCATGTTTAAAGTTATGAATAAGACATGTCTGTACTGGGCATGACACTGGGCAGAATATGCAAATAGTCTGTGAATGTGATGTAACAGAACTTGTACAGAACCTCATGTAGAGTGTTAGTGGAAGCCATAGATGTTAGATGTATGTAAATAAACTCCTGTTCCTGGAACTGTCAATCTCTTAGATATTATGTTCTAAGCCTTAATAGCATCAGAATATTACAGAAACTGCATTGCAAAGGATACATAATGTGTGAGATTTTTCATACATTCTTTTTCAATGTTCAGTATACTCTCTTCCTCTTCTAGAAACATTGGTTTATGCTATGATACGTTCCTGTGAACAACGGCAGCTTACTGGTATCTTACACAAGTGGTAGTTCTTCATTAGAGACACTAGAAAATGCTTGTTAATAGGACATTTGATATGAGTAAGAAGCTTTGCCAAGTCCAATCCTCTACTCACCTGATGAGTGAGAATTAGATCGGCTCCCTTCCTGTTGTGCTCTGCTCCAAGCACTGCGCCCAGGTGGAGGAATCATGAAAACTACCCCAATGTGTTTAGTTTAATTCCAAGAAATGTTATTTTGGGCATAGCTAAATATATCACTTGCTTTACTTTTTGAGCCATTTCTCTTTTATACTTTATATATAAAGATTTAATTAGGAGGAGGTTTATCCAGTACAACACAAGCCAAGGAAAAATAATTAATTCTAATTACATCCATCACCCTGGCTTAAAGTTGATTCTTTTTTTAAAATGCTATTAGATTTAATTTTATGACGGGCGATGATTCATTATTTTTAGTATTTCAGGATATTTTCGATTTAGATATAAGTCTGGCATATAGCACATATTTTCTGCGTCACTCTTACTTCCTATAACATTTTCCCTGTTACACTTTGTTGGTGACTCGCCTGTTATAAAAGAGCACATCCTCCAATTTCACCATGAGCAATACCAGAAGAAATTTACTAGTAATGCATAAAACTTTATATAACTTCATTTAAAAAAAAGTTCTCCATTAGATCCAATAATATATTAAAAGTCTGACGTGTGTCTACTTCCTGAGGTAAAGTAAGACTTACTTCCTGTAACACTTTCCTGTCACATTTATGTTTATCATGTTTTTACTGGCCTGTTTCACTGCTCGCTCCTACCAGATTTTAGCACTCCCTCTATGGGCAAGGATATATGCTTTTGTTCATCATTGCTGGCCTACTCCTGAGAAAAGCCCTATCACAGCAACTCTCCCCAATGTTCCCACACACCTCACCACCAACCCACTGCTGTTGTATCTCATGTATAACGCACACTACTGCCTCAGTTGGCATTGTTCTTTCAATGAGCTGGCACTTGGGGACCCATCTCCCACTCCTTGCATACTCAGGTTAATGACAATACTGGGAGGTTCCTAAGATCCCCTTCCTGCTCCTATCAGACCTTGGTAGGCCTGCCTAAGTGCTTCCAAATCAGAAGGACCAGCGCACTAATGCTCACACATCCCTCAGCCCCTTCAAGCTCACAAATATTGTTAACACTCTGTATTCAAAACACAATTTGACTTAGTCAGCCACCTTAAATCATTGGCCCTGATAAAGCATTATGCATTGCATACTATCAAACAATAATTCACCGTCAGTAAATGCCAAGGCAGGTCCACTATTATTTTATACAATACAAGGAAATCATTTAGAACTCCAGATATCATGGCGATAAAGCAAATGCAACACACAGATTCCCTGAGCCACATAACCTGAACCTTCTGTTACCACAAAAACTGTAAGCAATTCATAGAACATAGAACATTACAGCGCAGTACAGGCCCTTTGGCCCTCGATGTTGCGCCGACCTGTGAAACCATCTGACCTACACTATTCCATTTTCATGCATATGTCTATCCAATGACCACTTAAATGCCCTTAAAGTTGGCGAGTCCACTACTGTTGCAGGCAGGGCGTTCCACGCCCCTACTACTCTCTGAGTAAAGAAACTACCTCTAACATCTGTCCTATATCTATCACCCCTCAACTTAAAGCTATGTCCCCTCGTGTTTGTCATCACCATCCGGGGAAATAGACTCTCACTATCCACCCTATCTAACCCTCTGATTATCTTATATGTCTCTATTAAGTCACCTCTCCTCCTCCTTCTCTCCAACGAAAACAACCTCAAGTCCCTCAGCCTTTCCTCGTAAGACCTTCCCTCCATACCAGGCAACATCCTAGTAAATCTCCTCTGCACCCTTTCCAAAGCCTCCACATCCTTCCTATAATGCGGTGACCAGAACTGCACGCAATACTCCAGGTGCGGCCGCACCAGAGTTTTGTACAGCTGCAGCATGACCTCGTGGCTCCGAAACTCGATCCCCCTACTAATAAAAGCTAACACACCATATGCCTTCTCAACAGCCCTATTAACCTGGGTGGCAACTTTCAGGGATTTATGTACCTGGACACCAAGATCTCTCTGCTCATCTACACTACCAAGAATCTTCCCATTAGCCCAGTACTCTGCATTCCTGTTCTCCTTCCAAAGTGAATCACCTCACACTTTTCCGCATTTAACTCCATTTGCCATCTCTCAGCCCAGCTCTGCAGCCTATCTATGTCCCTCTGTAACCTACAACATCCTTCGGCACTATCCACAACTCCACCGACCTTCGTGTCATCCGCAAATTTACTAACCTACCCTTCTACACCCTCATCCAGGTCATTTATAAAAATGACAAACAGCAGTGGCCCCAAAACAGATCCTTGCGGTACACCACTAGTAACTAAACTCCAGGATGAACATTTGCCATCAACCACCACCCTCTGTCTTCTTTCAGCTAGCCAATTTCTGATCCAAAGCTCTAAATCACCTTCAATCCCATACTTCCGTATTTTCTGCAATTCAGTTCCTCTGTAAGGAAATGGGAGCACATGACACAACAGTAAAAAGCTGAGAACCTTCCAGAATCACTGCATCTTCCCGAATTGATATATCCAGCACTTCATTAATGTAGCATTTAAAGAAATACATTTTGCATTTTTTCAAGCTGAAGGAGAATCCATTAGTGAAGGAGTTAAATGGGGTCAGTAGCTTTCTCATCTTCTTAGCTTAGATTTACTATCACTCCCTCTGCGGTTGAGATCAGAATGTACTTCTGTGATTTACCAGTGCTGATGTTTTCATTAGACTAATTAATAATATGGTACAATGATTCAAATGCTGCTATGTTTTAATTCTTGAAATGTTCGCAGCTGTAGCATCACAAAATTGAGCATTTCTGTTGAGACTATACTCTGAAATACCATACAACAAGAGCATGGGGTGGGAACATACCTCCACAGCTACAAATACTTACATTTTCTTTTTTTCCTAGTCTTTCATTCTTCTATAACTCAAGTTTGGTGTCCTATAACCATTACTTTTTGATTTGCCTCATCTTCTCCTCTACAGTTTAGAAGCAAGGTGCAAGTGAGGCCTTTCCCATAGATTTATCATTCTCAAATAAATAAATAATTTAAATAGGGAACTAATTGGTGGGGATTAAAGGAGTAATTCTACACTCCCAGAAACAAGTTACATACTCATAGAAAGTGAGTGAGAAACAGGGCAGAAACACCTAAGCCCTCCAATTCTCCAATCTGTACTGCCTGTAAGCACAGCTCCCGACTGGTATTTACCCCATAAAAGTTAATTTAATTGGACTAAGCAAATATGAGGCCATTGTTGGCAGGGGGTGCCGAAAAATTGAGTGGGAGGTGAGGGGTGCCATTCCCAATGCCTTCCCGCCTCTGCTGCAATTTTACATGGGACTGTAGCGGCGAGAAACAACCCGCCTGCCCCAGGTCAATCAAGGCCCTTAAGTGGCCAATTCACTGCCACTTGAGGGCCTCCTCCCGCCACCGCAGGTGATTTTACCTGTGGCAGGTGAATGACAAAGGCCCAAAGAACACCATCAGGTAAAACCTGGCGGCCTTCTTGAGGGCTGGGGGTGGGGCCCTCCTGATTAGGCACCCTGTGCCCCATGGAGGGCCGCTCCCGAAGCCCCAACTGCCACCAATGCACAACAGGTCCCCCCCCCCGCAACCGACCCCCCTAGCCTTGCCAGGGCCCGGCTGATTGTACCCGGCGAAGCCCCAAATATACCTTCTTTCTGGGACCATCCTTCCTCTTCCTGCTGAAGTTGGGTGCGGTCTCGGCAGTGGCCACCACTCCCAGTGGCACTGCTGAGACTAAGAGCTGCCGGCCCGCAGATTGGCCGGCAGCTCCATTAGGCAGGACTTCCTGCCTCGAGGAGGTGGAAGTCCCATCCAAGGCCAATTAAGGGCTTGGGAAGCGAAAAATCCTGGTGTGGCTCCCCCGGCCCAGTGGAGGTGGGCTCGCCACTGACTTTTCGGCCGGTGGGTTGGGCCTCCCACCAAACCTTAAATTCCAGCCTATGAGTGTTTTTAGTTATACACTGTTCTACAGAGAGTAGAACCTGTGATGCTTTTTTTTAAGGAAGCGGTCACATATTAACGTTAGAGTGGAGCCCAAAGCCACAAAATTGCAATGTAAGTAAAACCATTGCACATAGCATTGGCATACATCTGGCAGCAGAGTGACTGGCTAGCCTCTCCAAATTTTGCAAGACTAACCTATCCTCTTAATTTGTAGTGGAGTGAAGAAATATTGACAAGGTTTGGAAAAGTTGCTACAGCTATGTAAATACCTGCAAACAAGAGTGGGGAAAACTTTCCTATTTACTGAAGATATCTTGAAGGTTCCATTGCGTGAGGTACAGCAAAAGAAGGTGGTCCTCTTTAGTGTGGAAAGCTACATTTCTCTCAAAGCTAAGATGCAATCTGCTTACACAAGGTGGGCTCGGACCAAGTTCAGAGGAGGTTTTCGAATATCAGGAGTGCCAAGGTAAATAGGCCACCTCTCACACATATTATTACAACTGGAACATAGTATGCATCATTATTGTTGTGTGATTGCCTTTAAGAGTAATGTATCTTTAAGATCTTAGTGTGCTAATGAGCTGAGTACCAGGATGTGACTACATGCCAGTTGCACTCTGTAACTGTAACACCAAAAGGCAGGTCATGTAAATAGTTAGCTATGCACTCTATATACCTGTCAGCTGGTAGTGAACCTGTTTGAGCTCTTCAATCAACTGAACCCCATGCATCTAATTTATGTTGCATCAGACAACATAAAAAGCTTCTCATTACATGGTGGCACCTGTGGTGAGAAGGCACATGCCAAGATTGAAGACCACAGGAAAACAGCTTTGAAAACTACCTATAGCTAAAAGGAAGAAAGTTAAAAGAAACACTGGCCCAAACAGTGTAATGAAGAAAATAAGACTCACCTCCAGCTGTGGAAGACAAAGGCTGAACAACAGGCTGCAAATCAATCACTGTGATCGGGTGTCAGTCTATCATTGGTGCAGGAACCACTATTAACAAAAGGCTTTGAAGTGCTTGCAAAGTTCTTTTTTTTAAAGGCTCAGTAAAAGAAAAACCAGGGAAAACCGAATCCCTATTTCAGGCTGATCGATTTTTTTCAAAGGCTCTCCCAGGCTGCTCAGTTCCATGCCATTACAGGAGGCGCCCAACAGCAAAAAGCACAGGAATCCTCCATTCACACACCCCGCACCTAAAGCTATAAAAAGAAACCCATTAAATCACTTGAACGCTGAAGAGCTTTCATTCACTCAGCCAGAGTTTAACAAAAACTCATAAAACCACTCAACCATGAAGAATTGCCTATTGAACAGCTGCATAAACAAAGTATAGAAAAAAGCACTTGAAATACCTGTTACACAACTGTGTAAACAGACAGACCAGAAGCTGGAAGCTAGATAAATAGGCAAGCACCGCTAAACAACTGCTGCTGTTAATCAAAGCAGCCAAGCGAGTTTCTTAAAGGGGAGACAGTACAGTCACCGAACCAGCTTTTAAAGCAAGTACGTAAAACAAGTTTTAAAGCAAAAGAACAGTAGAAATATGGATACCAATTTTCCCAGCATGAACTGAAAAGCCTTGGATAGCCTATACAAGTTCAAACTTTTCCAACAAAGAATGCAGTTAAGCTTTACAGACCAAATAATTGTAGAACCAGGAAAACAGGCTGTAAAAATAATGATTGTGATTGGAAGTGAGGGATTGCACAGAATCAATACCTCTGAATTATCTGAATAGGACCAGAAAGATCCCGCAAAGTTATGGAAAGTGCTAGAAGATCAGCTCCGACTGAGAGTAAATTTTCAAATTCACCACCTGGAATTGATGTCCTGCAGGCAACAGCCAAAGGGATCAATAGACCAGTTAGAACATTAGAACATTAGAACATTAGAACATTACAGCGCAGTACAGGCCCTTCGGCCCTCGATGTTGCGCCGACCTGTGAAACCATCTGACCTACACTATTCCATTTTCATCCATGTGTCTATCCAATGTCCACTTAAATGCCCTTAAAGTTGGCGAATCTACTACTGCTGCAGGCAGGGCGTTCCACTCCCTTACTACTCTCTGAGTAAAGAAACTACCTCTAACATCTGTCCGATATCTATCACCCCTCAACTTGAAGCTATGGCCCCTCGTGTTTGCCATTACCATCCGAGGAAAAAGACGCTCACTATCCACCCTATCTAACCCTCTGATTATCTTATATGTCTCTATTAAGTCACCTCTCCTCCTCCTTCTCTCCAACGAAAACAACCTCAAGTCCCTCAGCCTTTCCTCGTAAGACCTTCCCTCCATACCAGGCAACATCCTAGTAAATCTCCTCTGCACCCTTTCCATAGCTTCCACATCCTTCCTATAATGCGGTGACCAGAACTGCACGCAATACTCCAGGTGCGGTCTCACCAGAGTTTTGTACAGCTGCAGCATGACCTCGTGGCTCCGAAACTCGACCCCCCTACTAATAAAAGCTAACACTCCATATGCCTTCTTAACAGCCCTATTAACCTGGTTAGCAACCTTCAGGGATTTATGCACCTGGACACCAAGATCTCTCTGTTCATCTACAGTACCAAGAATCCTCCCATTAGCCCAGTACTCTGCATTCCTGTTACTCCTTCCAAAGTGAATCACCTCACACTTTTCCGCATTAAACTCCATTTGCCATCTCTCAGCCCAGCTCTGCAGCCTATCTATGTCTCTCTGTACCCGACAACATCCTTCGGCACTATCCACAACTCCACCGACCTTAGTGTCATCTGCAAATTTATTAACCCACCCTTCTACACCCTCTTCCAGGTCATTTATAAAAATGACAAACAGCAGTGGCCCCAAAACAGATCCTTGCGGTACACCACTAGTAACTAAACTCCAGGATGAACATTTGCCATCAACCACCACCCTCTGTCTTCTTTCAGCTAGCCAATTTCTGATCCAAAGCTCTAAATCACCTTCAACCCCATACTTGCGTATTTTCTGCAATAGCCTACCGTGGGGAACCTTATCAAACGCCTTACTGAAATCCATATACACCACATCCACTGCTTTACCCTCATCCACCTGTTTGGTCACCTTCTCGAAAAACTCAATAAGGTTTGTGAGGCACGACCTACCCGTCACAAAACCGTGCTGACTATCTCTAATGTACTTATTCTTTTCAAGATGATTATAAATCCTGTCTCTTATAACCTTTTCCAACATTTTACCCACAACCGAAGTAAGGCTCACAGGTCTATAATTACCAGGGCTGTCTCTACTCCCCTTCTTGAACAAGGGGACAACATTTGCAATCCTCCAGTCTTCCGGCACTATTCCTGTCGACAATGACGACATAAAGATCAAGGACAAAGGCTCTGCAATCTCCTCCCTAGCTTCCCAGAGAATCCTAGGATAAATCCCATCTGGCCCAGGGGACTTATCTATTTTCACACTTTCCAAAATTGCTAACACCTCCTCCTTGTGAACCTCAATCCCATCTAGCCTCGTAGCCTGAATCTCAGTATTCTCAACAACATTTTCTTTCTCTACTGTAAATACTGACGCAAAATATTCATTTAACACTTCCCCTATCTCCTCTGATTCCACACACAACTTCCCACTACTATCCTTGATTGGCCCTAATCTAACTCTAGTCATTCTTTTATTCCTGATATACCTATAGAAAGCCTTAGGGTTTTCCCTGATCCGATCCACCAATGACTTCTCGTGTCCTCTCCTTGCTCTTCTTAGCTCTCCCTTTAGATCCTTCCTGGCTAGCTTGTAGCTCTCAAGCGCCCTAACTGAGCCTTCACGTCTCATCCTAACATAAGCCTTCTTCTTCCTCTTGACAAGCGCTTCAACTTCTTTAGTAAACCACGGCTCCCTCGCACGACAACTTCCTCCCTGCCTCACAGGTACATACTTATCAAGGACACGCAGTAGCTGCTCCTTGAATAAGCTCCACATTTCGATTGTTCCCATCCCCTGCAGTTTCCTTCCCCATCCTACGCATCCTAAATCTTGCCTAATCGCATCATAATTTCCTTTCCCCCAGTTATAATTCTTGCCCTGCGGTATATACCTGTCCCTGCCCATCGCTAAGGTAAACCTAACCGAATTGTGATCACTATCACCAAAGTGCTCACCTACATCTAAATCTAACACCTGGCCGGGTTCATTTCCCAGTACCAAATCCAATGTGGCATCGCCCCTGGTTGGCCTGTCTACATACTGTGTCAGAAAACCCTCCTGCACACACTGGACAAAAACTGACCCATCTAAAGTACTCGAACTATAGTATTTCCAGTTGATATTTGGAAAGTTAAAGTCCCCCATAACAACTACCCTGTTACTCTCACCCCTGTCGAGAATCATCTTCGCTATCCTTTCCTCTACATCTCTGGAACTATTCGGAGGTCTATAAAAGACTCCCAACAGGGTAACCTCACCTCTCCTGTTTCTAACCTCAGCCCATACTACCTCAGTAGCCGAGTCCTCAAACGTCCTTTCTGTCGCTGTAATACTCTCCTTGATTAACAATGCCACACCCCCCCCCTCTTTTACCATCTTCTCTGTTCTTACTGAAACATCTAAATCCCGGAATCTGCAACATCCATTCCTGCCCCTGCTCTACCCATGTCTCTGAAATGGCCACTACATCGAGATCCCAGGTACCAACCCATGCTGCAAGCTCACCCACCTTATTCCGGATGCTCCTGGCGTTGAAATAGACACACTTTAAACCAGGTTCTTGCTTGCCAGTGCCCTCTTGCGTCCTTGTAACCATATCCCTGACCTCACTACTCTCAACATCCTGTACATTGGCACTACAATTTAGGTTCCCATTCCCCTGCTGAATTAGTTTAAACCCCCCCGAAGAGCACTAGCAAACCTCCCCCCCAGGATATTGGTACCCCTCTGGTTCAGGTGAAGACCATCCTGTTTGTAGAGGTCCCACCTACCCCAGAAAGAGCCCCAATTATCCAGGAAACCAAAACCCTCCCTCCTGCACCATCCCTGCAGCCACGTGTTCAACTCCTCTCTCTCCCTATTCCTCGCTTCGCTATCACGTGGCACGGGCAACAACCCAGAGATAACAACTCTGTTTGTTCTCGCTCTAAGCTTCCACCCTAGCTCCCTAAATTTCTGTCTTAAATCCCCATCTCTCTTCCTACCCATTTCGTTGGTGCCTATGTGGACCACGACTTGGGGCTGCTCCCCCTCCCCATTAAGGATCCCAAAAACACGATCCGAGACATCACGAACCCTGGCACCTGGGAGGCAACATACCAACCGTGAGTCTCTCTCGTTCCCACAGAACCTCCTATCTGTTCCCCTAACTATGGAGTCCCCAATGACTAATGTTCTGCTCCTCTTCCCCCTTCCCTTCTGAGCAACAGGGACAGACTCTGTGCCAGATATCTGTACCCCATTGCTTACCCCTGGTAAGTCGTCCCCCGCAACAGTATCCAAAACGGTATACCTGTTGTTGAGGGAAACGGCCACAGGGGATCCCTGCACTGCCTGCTGGTTCCCTCTCCTTCCCCTGACGGTAACCCATCTACCTACTTCTTTTACCTGAGGTGTGACTACCTCCCCATAACTCCTCTCAATAACCTCCTCCGCCTCCCGAATGATCCGAAGTTCATCCAGCTCCAGCTCCAGTTCCCTAACGCGGTTCTCGAGGAGCTGGAGTTGGGTGCACTTCCCACAGATGCAGTCAGCAGGGACACTCTTGGCGACCCTTACCTCCCACATTCTGCAGGAGGAACATGCAACTGCCTTAACCTCCATTCCCACTACTCCAAATTCCCAACAAATCTACTGAAAAACCAAAAAAAAAACAAAAAGTCAAAACTTGTTAGGTTAGCAATCCAACGGACAGAACTTCCTAAATAAAAAGCTTACCTTATCAACACACCAGAGTCCTTTTTTTATGGTTAGAGGAGGAGGGTGGGTGGGAGACACTACACGTGTAGTGTCTCGGGTACAGCCACCACACAAATATATACCTTTTTCCTTACCCAGCAGTCCCCTGGTCCTCCGAAAACAAAAGGGAATTCACTTTTAAACTTACGCTGAAATTGACTTCACAGCTGTAAGCCCGTTCACGCACCTCCGTTGCTATCCACGCTGCAGTCACCGAAACTAAAAGAAAGAGATTCTAAACCACACAAATATATACCTTTTTCCTTACCCAGCAGTCCCCTGGTCCTCCGAAAACAAAAGGGAATTCACTTTTAAACTTACGCTGAAATTGACTTCACAGCTGTAAGCCCGTTCACGCACCTCCGTTGCTATCCACGCTGCAGTCACCGAAACTAAAAGTTTGTCAGCAGATGCCGAAGAAAGGACAGCGAAAGCGATTTTTCGGAAGCTGAGCTGTCAGACTGAATAATAGAGTTGGCGATTGTATAAACACCCATTGAAGCATTTCAGAAAGACCTCCAGGGGAAAAAGAAAGGTCACAGCATTGACGCGCTACTGGAAGATGGCAGGAAATACAAAGCTATTGTAGCTGGACAACAGCACCTGCAAGCACTAGGTGCAGCCAACAGTATCAGCATCATAACCAGGTCGAAAAGGGCAAGCAAGCTGTGTGGTAAGTGTGGTTGGTCCCACTAATGGCAAAGTTGTCCTGTTTTTGTGACCTGTGCAAGGCATGCGGTGCACAAGGACACTGGGCCCGCCTGTGCAGGAATTCTGGCTCGCAGGGCGGCACAGTGGCGCAGTGGTTAGCACCGCAGCCTCACAGCTCCAGCGACCCGGGTTCAATTCCGGGTACTGCCTGTGTGGAGTTTGCAAGTTCTCCCTGTGTCTGCGTGGGTTTCCTCCGGGTGCTCCGGTTTCCTCCCACATGCCAAAGACTTGCAGGTTGATAGGTAAATTGGCCATTATAAATTGCCCCTAGTATAGGTAGGTGGTAGGGAAATATATAGGGATAGGTGGGGATGTGATAGGAATATGGGATCAGTGTAGGATTAGTGTAAACGGGTGGTTGATGGTCGGCACAGACTCGGTGGGCCGAAGGGCCTGTTTCAGCGCTGTATCTCTAAACTAAAACTAAACTAAACTAAAACGCAGCCAGAAGCCACAGTAGGGCACAAGCCAACAGAAGACAGGCGAAGCAACACGGCAACAGCATCAAAGAAAGTGGCAGAGACCTGCATACACGGGTTCCACAGCAAAATAGACCTGAGACAAGACTCAGAGAGAAGTAGTTCTCCGACAGAAGATAAACAGGCATTTCACATTGTGATTCTGACACATCACGTTGATGAAGACCAACAACTGGATGCATTCACCACTATTAATATCATGTGCCCAAAGAAAGCTGTCAAGCATGCATTCAAGATCCAGATTAACAGCAGAGCTAATGCAAATATCCTACCAGTCCAAATCCTCAAAGATATGTTCCAGAGTCATTGGAAATGAATGACACAACCAACGACTGCCAAGTTATCTGCATGCAATGGGTTACCCATCCCTTGCAGTGGCACACTAACTATACAATGCAGCAATGGCAAGTCGGCTTGGAAACCACAAACGCTCGACCTCGTAGACATGAGCGGACCAAGAGTGGCAGGACTACCAGTGTGTAAGGACCTCAGTATCGTAACTATCCAATCCACGAGAGCATTGCCAAGGGGAAATCGCCAAGGACCGGAACCCATTCGCAGACTCTAACCAGCAATAAACTTTGCAGTCCAGAAACCCAGCAACAGCACAACTATGCCACACCTTCACTCTGCTCTCTAGAGAACCGCCAGCATCCCAATGAGCCAGAACAGACAAGTAGCTCCATGAGACTAAGTACTCTTCCCCCAACAAGTCCTCAACCTTGAGCCCCTTCAGACACAGAGGATGAGGAGAGGCAAAGGACACACAATGATCTGAAGAGGCAGAGGAGGAATGAGTTGAAGCATTATCTATTGGCTCTTTAAGATGAGGTGCTGGAGTTTTCCAAAAATGGCAAGGCCTCAAAGCTGGTCATTTATTGATACAGCACTGAAACAGGCCCTTCGGCCCACTGAGTCTGTGCCAACCAACAACGACCCATTTATACTAACCCTACAGTAATCCCATATTTCCTACAACCTACCTACACGAGGGGCAATTTACAACAACCAATTTACCTATCACCTACAAGTCTTTGGCTGTGGGAGGAAACCGGAGCACCCGACGAAAACCCACGCGGTCACAGGGAGAACTTGCAAACTCCGCACAGGCAGTACCCAGAATCGAAACCGGGTCCCTAGAGTTGTGAGGCTGAGGTGCTAACCACTGTGCCACTGTGCCGCCCATCTTGAGTAAAGCAACAGAGTATTTTAGCAGGCTGAAGGCAGAGCAAAATAAACTGAATGCAGAGAGGGAGTAACTTCAGAAAGAACAGCAACAGTTGAGAGGCAAATTCCCTGAGCAAGAGAGTGGCGCAGTGGTTAGCAGTAGGTACTGCCTGTGTGGAGTTTGCAAGTTCTCCCTGTGACCATGTGGGTTTTCGTCGGGTGCTCTGGTATCCTCCCACAACCAAGGACTTGTAGGTGATAGGTAAATTGGCTGTTGTAAATTACCTCTAGTGTAGGTAGGTGGTAGGGGAATTGAGGGAAGATGGGGTAGGAATATGGGATTAATGTAGGATTAGTTTAATCGGTGGTTGATGTTTGGCACAGACTCAGTGGGCCAAAGGGCCTGTTTCAGTGCTGTATCTCTAAATAAATAGAGTTGCCAAACCACTGAGATGATATATGGACTTTTGAGCCTCTGTATTTGTAAAGTTCATAATCTCTATACCTATGCAAATAATATTGATATTTCATTTTATGTATTTCTACTTTCAGCATATGAGACTTATCTTTGGAAAGAAGAGGGATGTTGTGCGATTGTCTTTAAGAGTAGTGTACCTTTAAGATCTTAGTATGCCAATGAGCTGAGTACCAGGATGCAGTCATGTGACTAGGTGCCAGTCACACTCTGTAACTGTAACACCAAGAGGCAGATCCTGTAAATAGCTAGCTCTGCACTGTATATACTTGTTAGCTGTTAATAAAACTGTTTGAGATCTTCAATCAACTGAACTCCATACATCTCATCTATGTTTCACCAGACAACATAAAAAGCTTCTCATTATAGCTATCTCACAAAGAGGCATATGGCCTGGCCGTAGTGCTGACTGTCTTATATTTGCTGCAGAGAACAGCCTGGGACCTATGTCAATTTCTAACCTCTGAATGTCTGGTGTGTGTTTTAGGAGAGGACATTTCGTACCCAGTGTGAGTACACAGTGCTGATAGGTAATCTGTCCAGATCTGGGACGATAACGCTCAAAATTTCTGGCTCAAAATCTATAGTAAGAGTAGGGAACAGAGAGTTTGGAAGCATGCTACTACAGTGCAGTAAGTATCCTCTTTTCAATGCTCCCATTGTTGCTCTTACAGTGGCATAGTGGTATTGTCATTGGAATAGTAACCCAGAGACCCAGGGTATTTCTCTGAGGACATGGGTTTGAATCCCACCCCAGCAGACGGTGAAATTTGAATTCAATTAATAAAGCTGGAATTAAAAGGCTACTCTAATGATGGCCATGAAACCATTGTCTTTTATTGAAAAAACCCATCTGGTACACTAATTTAGAGAAGGAAATCTGCTGTCATTACCTGGTCTGGCCTACATGTGACTCCAGATCCACAGCAATGTGGCTGGCTCTTAATTGCCCTCTGAAATGGCCTAGCAAGCCAGTCAATTGTAACTAACCACTTTCTTTCTTTTCTTTTGGGCCTCCTTATCTCGAGAGACAATGGATACGCGCCTGGAGGTGGTCAGTGGTTTGTGAAGCAGCGCCTGGAGTGGCTATAAAGGCCAATTCTGGAGTAACAGGCTCTTCCACAGGTGCTGCAGAGAAATTTGTTTGTTGGGGCTGTTGCACAGTTGGCTCTCCCCTTGCGCCTCTGTCTTTTTTCCTGCCAACTACTAAGTCTCTTTGACTCGCCACAATTTAGCCCTGTCTTTATGGCTGCCCGCCAGCTCTGGCGAATGCTGGCAACTGACTAACTAACCACTACGACGTCAATAAAACAGAATGAAACCAGACAGACCACCCGGCATCGACCTAGGCACTGGAAACGACAACGGCAAACCCAGCCCTGTCGACCCTGCAAAGTCCTCCTTGCTAACATCTGGGGCCTTGTGCCAAAGTTGGGAGAGCTATCCCACAGACTAGTCAAGCAGCAGCCTGACATAGTCATACTCACGGAGTTATACCTCATAGACAATGTCCCAGACACTGCCATCACCATCCCCGGATATGTCCTGTCCCACCGGCAGAGGTGGTAGCACAGTGGTATACAGTCAGAAGGGAATTCTCCTGGGAGTCCTCAACATCAACTCTGGACCCCATGAAGTCTCATGGCATCAGGTCAAACATGGGCAAGGAAACCTACTGCTGATTACCACCTACTGTCCTCCCTCAGCTGACAAATCAGTACTCATCCATGTTGATCACCACTTGGAGAAAGCACTGAGGGTGGCAAAGGCACAGAATGTACTCTGGGTGGAGATAACCAAGATCCAGTGCTGCAAGCAGATGGTCACAGACATCTGTGTCCTCATCACCGAAGGCCTTGCACCTCACAGCACTGGTCGCCATGCCCTTTCAGTGGCCGTCAAAGTCACTGTGGCCTTGAACTTCTTTAGCTCTGACTCCTTCCAACAATCAACTGTGGACCTTAGTGATATCTCACAAAGGGCTGCAGACCTCTGAATCTTACAGATCACTGATGCCCTCTTTGTCAGAGTTGATCAGTACATTCACTTAACGACAGACACAGCCTTGCAGGGACAGAGGGTATTGAGTTCAGCCGCCATCGCTGGATTCCCCCAGCTGCAGGGCATCATCGATTGCATCCATGTGACCATCAAGGCACCCAGTAACAGGTCACTGGGATTCATTAACAGGAACAGCTTCCACTCCCTCAATGTCCAACTTTATGCTCACTTTCCTGGCAGCTGCCCTGATTCCTTCATCCTCTGCCAGTACAGGCAGCCTCTTCACTCCAACTCCCAAAGTGTGTAGATGCATCTTAGGGGAGAAGGGAAATCCCTTGAAGACATAACTACTGATCCCTTTACGGGAGCCCCAGACAGAGGCACAGAGACAATACAACCAATGCCATCTGTTCAGCAGAACAACCATTGAGCAGGCCATCGGGCTTCTGAAGATATCGGTTCAATGCCCTGGACCGGTCGGATGGAGCCCTAGAATACACTCCTGCAAGGGTCTTGCTCATTACGGTAGTCTGCTGCACTCTCCATAACAAGGCTGAGAGAGATCAAGTTGAACAGAGAGGTGCTCCTGGTGCACGATAAGGTGGCCTCCTCCTGCCACCCTCCAGGAAGAAGACCTCCCTCCTGTCTCTCACAGCCTGCAGCATTAGATCCAGATTGGCATCCATGAAGTGAGGGTCTGCCCAACCCTTAGTGCCAGACCTCCGGTTACCCTGTGACATCTCGCTTCCCTCTGATGCAATGGAAGGCTTTGGCACAAACCTCAGATCTCTCTCTCAGGACAACAATCAGCCTCAATGATTGAAGCTGTGGGGTGTCTAATTGACCCCCACACTTCATCTGACCCACCTCTGTTCCCATCTCACTGGCTCCAAGTGGACAGGAAACCTGTCTCCATACCAATTAATGGCTCACCCCTGTGAAAATCTGAACTTTAATCAGTTTCTCACTGGAGGCAGGTTTCTGACCCAAAAACAGACCTAGCTCCTGTTTCCCACCTCTTGTAGTGAAAATTCAGCCCTTTATTTCTGCTTTGTTGGATGCTTCTGTTGGGTAGAGCCTTGTAAAAACTAATAGAAGGATGGTATATTATAGCAATTAAGATACTATGGATGGAAATGTCCAGCATGTTGTTTCTGGGTGCACTGTGAGGAGATTTAATACCTGCCTGCAATACCTGTGCAGGGACCAGATCTGGGAATTACTGGAAGCAATAAGCGGCTGTTGAACCAGTCTTTCTCTTTGTCTCACTTAGTCCTCATTGGATTGGAAAGTTGCACAAAACATGGAACTGACCATGATTATTTTCGACACTTTTGCTGAAAGAAACACCTCACCTGAGCATTCCACAGGCACATTCATTGCTTTAGCTTCCTGGTGGTGTGCTCTACCACAATTCTGCTTGAGGCAAGCAGCTCATTTTATTTACGTTATGCGATTGTAGGATTTCTCAGTCAGATCATCAACTATGGGTGCGGAGAATAGCACTGGTCTACCAGCAATCATATATTCCGTTTCTATGAGTCTTCAAATAATGTGGGTACAATGGACAGTTGCATAATGAAGATTTATTGGGTGCTTCCTAGATAACAGGTATTTACTTGTATTATAACGTTTCTGTGGTCAGACACCACTTGCACAAAATGAAAACATTTTGGGGGTGAAATTGGTCTACTCCAGCAGTGCAAAACCAGCTCGTAGCGAATCGACAGTCGATTTTTCAGCGTTCCCGATCTTCTTTCCACTGAAGTTCACAGAACAATAGTTTGTACTCTTTTTGGAGATTGCTAAAAATAGAGACATTTTGTCAAAGCTTTTCGTCTTGCACTCAAAAGCTTTGACAAAATGTCTCTATTTTCGGCAATACTCAAGTTCTGTACTACCAAACGACTATTTGTCTTTTTGGAGAGTCATTTCCTAGTCTCACTGTCACTCTTAATTGGCTTGAAATTAAAAATCTTGACAATATTTTCCAAGCCAACGGGAAATAAAAACTGGCGTGGTGAAAAATCAGTGACAATTCAATACGAGACCCTCTCCCGCTGCTGGCATAGATCAATTTCATCCCTTCACCTCTTTTCTGTTCATGTAAGTTCTGTTGATGTGAGGGAGTCTATTGTTCCACATGAATGCCATTTACTACACCATATACTATTGGGAGTTCTGATACCTGGTGAAAGTTCTGTGTTTTTTCCAGCTGATGTCTCTTTACTACAAGAAAAGTGACAAAGGAATTGCTGTTGTAAGCATAATGCCTATCACTTACTCGACACAGCTACAGGAAAAAAGTTGTTTCCAGGCTGAACTGCAGACAACTTCTGGAACTGGGATAACTGATTTAGCAGATGTCCCACTGAATGGCTTAGAAGGATCCAGTAATGTAAAAGGTTACTGTCATGGTAACCTTGACAGCTGTGCCTTTTCTAGAAGTTGTCTGCAGGTTGGTCCAGCTCAGTGATAGCCTCTCCTGTGAGGCAGAGTGTGCCAAAGGCCTGCACAGACCTGGGTCTGCAAATGTGACTCTTGGGGTAGTGACACATGTTAACAAAACATCTCAGGTTTGGTATTGCTTTATGAACACATCCTCTTCATCTAAATCAATGAGCACAGGAGAGACCCCAAAAGGAGTTCTCAACTCTTTTTTGCAAGCAACAGCATTGTACAAAAGGTCAGTGAAGAAACAAAATAGTACCTCCATAACCCATAAAACATGAACAAAATGTAACTAAATGTCTCAGCTTCAACCATAAATGGAATCAATTTTGAGAACTGAAATCTAACTTTATGAATCCCACTTCAATAGACGAATGGATTAGTACATTCCTCATTTTATATGGGCAAGGTAAATGTCAGGGGCACAGTTTACCAAAATAATGTGAATTTTGGCATGACCCATAATTTAAATATTATGATAAAACTGACACTGGCCAGCAATGTGACCTGGATTGGCTCACATACTGTCTTTGCTGTGAAATCTGATTGTACTCTTAATCCCAATGATGTAATCAGGAACTCTTCACAATTGCACAGTGAATGCTGTGTGAAGTGTTTTAATTCTTAACCAGCTGGATACAATTCGACCAATTAATAAAGTGGCCTACTTTCACTCCAATAAGAACAAACTCAATAAGGTTAGCTACAACTCACAGTTAAAAATATAATTGGAAAAAAAGTAAGATTTCAGTGACTCTGGAATACTTCACTGGTATTGAAGCTTATGTGTCAGATTTATGGGCAATGATGTTTTATGGGTTTGCAACCCTACTAATAAAGAATAATTCAGACTAGAATATCTGTTCTTGGGTACTGGGCCTTCAGTGGTTTTCAAGCATAATCCTTAGCATTCAGTACACCATGATATGCAATAGGATTATTCACAGGCAAAAGAAGTTAATGCATCTCAGAACACAAGCAAGGATGGAAGGACAATAGTTTATATTTTAAATATTTCTTTTCACTTTTCTGTCCCAATCTAAGGCCATTATTAAGTTATGCTTGAGAAATGGAAAATAAGTAAATTACACACTCAGCATAAGATGTCAAGGATCCCAGTTTGATTGGCCTGTCTTCCTTGCTGGCCTTCTGAAAGTCTCTCTACATAAATTCCATTGGTTGCATTTGTCCTGGTCATCCATTGCTCCTGACCTCACCAACCTCAAATTACCCCTCATCCCCAATTCATTTAGTTCACCATCTTACTCTTCATTTACAAATTTATCCAATATCTCAAACAGTTCTAGCTAAACATACACGATTTCTTCAAATTCATCCGGTGCTAGATCCCAGGCTCTCTGCTGTTTCGACTCTAACATCTGTGCATGTCCCCTTGCTCCACTTTACCACCAGTGACAATGCCTTCAGCAATCTCAGACTTGCTCTCTGGTACTCTATCTTTAAATCCAGGTACCTTGGCACTTTTCTCTCCATCTTTGAAATCCTCCTCAAAATCTATATCATCAATATGCCTTTGGACATATCCCCTAATTCTTTCCTTCTCCATCCATTTAACCTTGGAGAAGTAGCTTGGAGTAGTTAATACTATGTTAATTCATGCTGTACTGTTTATTCCTTCTTGTGAGTAAAGGCAGCAAATGGTAGAAAGAAAGGAAAATCGCATGGTAAAGGGAGAATAAGGACAAATGTTAAACAGTAAATAGAAACATGAAAGAAATGTGATTCTAAGCAGAGAAGAAATAGAAAAAAGGAAAGTGAGGAAGGAATATAAAAACAGTATGAAAGATCTTTGGTAGCTTCAGTGCTTTGAGCACTTGCACCTGTTCTCTTTCAATCAAGATATAGAGCCATGCAACTGAGCTCCCGCACCCAGAGGATTGAGTTAGTAGCAAAGGACAGAGAAACTGGCCTTAAAGAGAGGCAACTGAGAGGGGACCTTATAGAATTATGTAAAAGACTAAATGATATCAAAATAGTAAATTCAGAGCACTATTTCAAGATAAATAACATATTAAAGCATAGGCTATAACCAGTGAAAGGCCAATTTAGAATTGACAGCGGGAAGGACCTCTTCACTCAAAGAGTGATCGGGTCATGGAATAATCTTCTGGGTAAAGTAAAGGAGTTAAAAAACCTTAGCTGAGGTGCTGCGATGGCTTTTTTCTGGATAAATGAACTAAGATGGCTTGACTGTGTTTATCTTGTGATTTTTATCCTTTGATTTTATAAACGTTTTTCTATCATAGTGTGTCTGACGAATTGGATCCAAGATTTCAGGCACCACTTAATAGTAAAATAAGTGGAAGCTGAGTGCATCCATTGGACTGAATTCAAAATATTTTGCCTGCTCCATGACTGGGATTCAACTACTAAAGCGGAATTTTAAAAAGCGAGGGAGTATGTCTGGTGGTTGGGGAATGGAGTGCACTAAAAGAACACTGTTTTACATTATTCAAGGGTACTCGGAAGTTGGTAAGGGTATCAAACAGAGAGTTCAACAGTAATGGCTCTCATGTATTAGATCTCAAAAAGGGATATAATAAAAAAAAATGAAAATGTGCAATCTCTTTAACTGTTTGAGTGCCAAACATGTTGGAATCCAGGATATGTTCATGGTGATTTTTCTTGACTGCAAATTCTCCAGCATTCAGCAAGGGATTCACATGTGAGATTGAATTATTTTATTATACATTTTCAGGATGTGGGCATCGCTGGAAAGGCTGGCATTTACTGCCCAGCCCTTGGTGCCCTTGAGAAGATGGTGGTGGGCCTTCTTCTTGAACCACTGTAGTGTGGATGGTGAAGGTACTCCCACAATGCTGTTAGATAGGGAGTTCCATAATTTTGTCCTTTCACTGATCATGAAGGAATGGTAGCGATATATTTCCAAGTCAGGATGGTGTGAAACTTGGAGAGGAGCTTGCAGGTGATTTTGTTCCCATGCACCACCTGTCCTTGTCCACCTAGGTAGTGGAGGGAGATGCTGCCAAAAAATCCTTGGCAAATTGCTGCAGTGTACCTGTAAATGGTGCACACTGCAGCAAAGATATACCAATAGTAGAGGGGGTGGATGTTTACAGCAGTGGATGGGCTGTCGTTCACATGGAATTTTTTATTCATTTATGGGATCTGGGCAACGCTGCCAAGGCCAGCATTTATTGCCCACATCCCATAATTGCCCTTGAGAAGATGGTGGTGAGGTGCCTTCTTGAACCACTGCTGTCCATGTAGAGTAGATACATCCACAGTTACGGAGTACTGTTAGGGAGGGGGTTCCAGAATTTTTGACCCAGGAATGGCAATATATTTCCAAGTCAGGATGGTGTGTGACTGAGAGGGAAACTTGTAGATGGTGATGTTCTCAGGAACCTGCTGCCCTTGGTCTTCTAGGTGGTAGAGCTCATGGGTTTGGAAGATGCTTTCGAAGGAGCTTTGGTGAGTTGCTGCAGTGCGTCTTGTAAATGGTGCACACTGCTGCCACTGTGTGCTGGTGGTGAAGGGAGTGAATGTTTAAGGTTGTGAATGGGGTGCCAATCAAGCAGGCTATTTTCTCCTGGATGGTGTTGAGCTGCTTGAGTGTTGGAGCTGCACTCATCCATCACACTCCTGACTTGTTCCTAGTAGATGGTGGACTGGTTTGTCTTTGATAGTATAGAACTTTTTAAACTTCTTAATAATAGATTTAAAAAGTACAAACACAATTGAAATGGTAGCCGTCTGAGGGTCAACCTATAAGATACCTATGTTCTAAAAGTTCTGAAAAAGGGTATGTACGTGACACATGATAACATGTCTTTTCTCTTTACAGATAATGACTATCTGTCTGTGCATTTCCTGCATTTTCCATTTCAACTCAGATTTCCAGCAGTTGTCATTTATTTTTATTTTACTGTGTTCTAAAAGTTTGGTTTGAGTTTTGGAATTTGCTCTGCCTAGACTTTAACATATACGCAGCCGCAAAATTTGGCTCCATAGCACCCATGTGCTATTTAGCAGTGAAAGCAATATTGGTTCAATGTTCATTATTGATAGTTTGCATGTGATTACCTGAATATTTCTTCCATAACTCAGATGCATATGAACTCTCTCCAGTTTTGTCCCCTCTGCTCCTCACACTAGGATACTATTCCACAGCAACTCCACATCCTTTAATATGTTACCCAATTGTTCATTCTTTATAGGTAAGCCATTTGATCATGGAAAGGCTAATTCTGCTCTTATCTGATGTCCCCGTGAGCACATTCCAGCTGGGGTCACTGCACAGTGAACAAAAATACAAAACTAACATCAACCTGAAAAATAAACAAATTAATCCAATGTAAGTATATAGTGCAGTGATCCTTAAGAGCCTGAGAAGTGGTATTTGCTGCATTTCCCCCTTCCTGTAGTAGACAGCCTTGTTCTAGATGTTTCTAATCAAGTGCTGCTTGTTATATCACTTCTACCACTCTTAATGCAGAGTTGATGAATACAGCTGTCTTGCACCAGGAAGAAATGGGACTTCAGTACTCAGGTTTTATCTAATAAGAGTGTCTGTCAATTACATTTCCTACACAGTATAGTCTGGGCATTCAGTCAAATGTACTCTTAGTAGTGTCTGAATTTCAATCTTCAGTGTTTAATTGGATTTGGAAATGAGAAAGCTTTCACACCTCTGGAGAATACTTTTATTGTGTCCCCTCACTTTTCTGTACTGCTCCCCTGAGGGTGCTTGCTCGGGTACACGGATGCCAGAATCCAATCATTATTTGGTTCAAACAGCCACTCCTCATGACTGTATGTATGCATTTGATTGATGGAAGCATCACAGCTGAGAACTGAACCTAACTTCAACCAATGTTCACATGTTCCAGCAAAGCTCAATTGGGAGTGGAACACTGGCTTTTTCCTCTTGCTAATCCAGAGGCCCTGGCCACATGTGTTATTTAGCACAGACTTGGGCCTTCCTGATTTGAGTGGTTCAGAACCACATAAGGGTCTACAACCACCTACTGGCCCATCCATTGGTCTATTACAAGGCTGTATTGCTCGACATTGAAACAAGCGATTCTAACCTTGTATAGATCACAAAGTCTTAGGTTGCAATACCTCCCAAGGTGACTGTTTTGCCTTAGTGATTTTACTTTGATTACATGCCTAAAGTATCAAATTTCCCTCTGTGGGCCCTTGATATCAAGGCATAATTTGACTGAGTGTGTCTTCGAGGAGCCCTAGAAAAATTGAAGTCAGTAGGAATCAGGGGAAAAACTTAACTGGCTGGAGTCATACCTAACAGAAAGGAAGATGGTTATGGTTGTTGGAGACCAACCATTTCAGCCACAAGACATTGCTGCAGGAGTTCCTCATGGTAGTGTCCTCGGCCCAGACATCTTGAGCTGCTTCATCAATAACCTTCCCTCCATCATAAAGTCAGAAGTGGGGATGTTTGCTGATGATTGTACAATGTTCAGTCCCATTTGTAATTCCTTAGATAATGGAGCAGTCCAGGCCTGCATGCAGCAAGACCTGGTCGATATTCAGGCATGGGCTGATAAGTGGCAAGTAGCATTCGCGCTGCATAAGTGCCGGGTAATGACTATCTCCAACAAGAAAGAATCTAACCATCTCCCCTTTACATTCACCAGTATTGCCTTTGCTGAATCCCCCACCATCAACATACTGGGGGTTACCATTGACAAAAAACTTAACTGGATCAGCCACATAAATACAGTGGCTACAAGAATAGGTCAGAGGCTGAGAAATCTGTGGTGAGTTACTCACCTCTTGACTCCCCAAAGCCTGGCCACCATCTGCAAGGCACAAGTCAGGAGTGTGCTGGAATACTCCCCAATTTCCTGGATGCATGCAGCTCCAACAACACGCAAACAGGTTCAACGCCATCCAGGATAAAGCAGCCTGCTTGATTGGCATCCCATCCACCACCTTAAACATTCACCACTCGTGCACAGTGGCAGCAGTGGGCATCATCTACAAGATGCACTGCATCAACTCGCCAAGGCTCCTTTGACAGCACCTTCCAAACCAGCGAACCTCTACCACCTAGAAGATCAAGTGCAGCAGATGCATGGGAACACCACCACCTGCAAAGATCCCCTCCAAGCCACACACCATCCTGAATTGGAACTATATCACCATTCCTTCACTGTCGCTGGGTCAAAATCCTGGAACTCCCTTCCTAACAGCACTGTGGGTGTACCTACACCAGATGGACTGCAGTGGTTCAAGAAGGCGGCTCACCACCACCTTCTCGAGGAGAAGTAGGGATGGGCAATAAAATGCTGGCGATGGAAGCAATGCCCACATCCCATGAACGAATTAGAAAAAAAATGGTGAAACACCTGAATTGGCATACTAATGGAGAGAAAGCCTTATTTCATAAATAAGGCCATCTACGACATTGTGGCTGGCTCAAGGTAATGCTTAAATGTGCAGTACAAGTCTCCATAATAAAACAAAGCGTCCGGCAGGAGTGGAACATGATTGGTCAGGAGGTCAACACAGTTTCAAAACCATGTTCTACATGGAAGGCTGTGTGGAAGAAGGGATAATAAATTGAAATGTTAATCACTGTCAAGTATGTAATACTGTTAAATGCTGTATGATTGCCAATTGCATCACATGTGGGTATGAGTTGTGATGGAATATAGGTATAATAGGCTTAATTAGGTAGAATTTAGGTATAGTTAATATATACCTTTTAGAATTAAATATTGAATAAATGGTCAGTTTTCAAGACTCACTGACATTCCCCTTTAAGAAGGTAGAGTTAAAAATTTCAAGGTCTTTCAAGGTCCCTGTTATAATAGAATGTGAACCAGAAACACCTTTCAAGTTGGAAAATCCATTTCAGTGTTTCTATTGCCAGGGAGTTGGAGGATAAACACACATTGAAATATCGTGTGTGACCTCAGTAAGAGGTAGCAATAAACTTAATTAATTGATGGTGTTGCTAAATGCAGGCAGATTGACCCACAAAGGAAGTTCAACCTACCATAAAACACAATTATAGATAATAAAGTAATAAATTAGAAAAGTACTTACAGGAACAAGAGGTCAAGTAAAGCCAATTATAAACATTTTAACCAGATAAATGATCACAACTTCAAGAGCAGGGGAATTCCAGCAAAACATTAAGTGGAGATGTTTGTTACTGATATTCCCATATATGGATCTTGAAAACAAGAAAAACGCACACAGATAGGTAACACCTATATGCTAAAAGGTCAGATGATACCTTTGAAACTGTATAAATATGAGGTTCTGAAGCAAAAATTAGAAGTATTGAATTCCTCAACCAATGCTTCTCACCCTATGGTTTATTCAGGAATTTAAGGAAAAGGTTTACTTTAAATTTTGATAGATATTCTAAGATATTTTGCTGTTAAATTTTTGGATTCTATGTTAGAAATAAAATTATGTGTTACATCTCTTCGTAATATTTGATATTGTGTTATACTTATCGACTTAAAATGTATTGCGTGTTCAATTCTTTAATAAATATATAAAAGTTAATAGATCGTCTCATGTAGTATTCTGTGTACAACTACAAGAACCCCCTCTCTGTGTCTCTTTAAGTGGCGAGATACATATTGAAGAGACTTTCCCAGACCCTTAGAATATCTGGGATATTTATGACTTAGCCATACTTATTAAAAATAGGCTATCTGAAAGATGGTAATATTCTCTGTTAGTTTTCTTTCTTTGAGAGAACACTAGTTCAATTCTTTGGACCCAAGTAAGCGTCTATATGAACTTGTCTGGTTTGAACTTAATTAAGAGGGATTCATAGGGATGGCTGCCTGATTTGAACAAAGAACAGTACAGCACAGGAACAGGCCATTCGGCCCTCCAAGCCTGCTCCGATCTTGATGCCTGCCTAAACTAAAACCCTCTGCACTTCCGGGGACCGTATCCCTCTATTCCCATCCTATTCATGTATTTGTCAAGATGCCTCTTAAACATCGGTATCGTACCTGCTTCCACCACCTCCCCCGGCAGCAAGTTCCAGGCACTCACCACCCTCTGTGTAAAGAACTTGCCTCGGACATCCCCTCTAAACTTTGCCCCTCTCACCTTAACCTATGTTCCCTAGTAACTGACTCTTCCACCCTGGGAAAAAGCTTCTGACTATCCACTCTGTCCATGCCGCTCATAACTTTGTAAACCTCTATCATGTCGCCCCTCCACCTCCGTCGTTCCAGTGAAAACAATCCGAGTTTATCCAACCTCTCCTCATAGCTAATGCCCTCCAGACCAGGCAACATCCTGGTAAACCTCTTCTGTACCCTCTCCAAAGCCTCCACGTCCTTCTGGTAGTGTGGCGACCAGAATTGCCCGCAATATTTTAAGTGTGGCCTAACTAAAGTTCTGTACAGCTGCAGCAGACCTTGCCAATTTTCATACTCTATGCCCCGACCAATGAAGGCAAGCATGCCGTATGCCTTCTTGACTACCTTTGGTTTAGTCCCTAGAAGGGGTTCACATCATAAATCACTTCAGAGTGTC
Organism: Heterodontus francisci; assembly: GCF_036365525.1. Classification (NCBI taxonomy): domain Eukaryota; kingdom Metazoa; phylum Chordata; class Chondrichthyes; order Heterodontiformes; family Heterodontidae; genus Heterodontus; species Heterodontus francisci. The sequence continues at coordinate 51,514,640 of NC_090384.1, forward strand.
CAACTATCCAATAAGGTTGCAGGTGTAATCCATATTTCCTCAAGAAATATAATTAACCCAAATTTAGTACTTTGATATATGCATAACACCAAAGCGATGCACTGGATATTTGAGAAAATGTGAGCAAGTTAACTGGCAGCTAAAAAAGATTCATTTACTAACTATTCTTTGGAACAGACAGAACTAGTGAATCAGTAATACCGTTGGTTGCATGCATTAGAGAAAATTCCTTACCTGCTATGAAGACCATGAGCTGAGAGATTGTATGAGAAATTTGTCAAGCTGACAGCATTTCTTGTTTGTTTAAAGATATTTTCCTACATTAACTGTAGTAATGATTTTCAGTACTATTTTCACTGGCTGTACTTCTAACAACTTTGCATAACAACAACCATGCACTCATCCTCTTCCTTCCTTTTTACAGAAAGGCCACAAAGCCAGTTGAGGATATTGGTAAAGTGGGATCATCACACTCACTTCTGCACCCTGTGACACTCACATCTTTTGAAGCAGATGCCAGACAAGAGGTATTTTCAGTTTCTGCAGATTTTGCTTTACATTTAGTTAAAATGTATTTAAAGGTTTTACATTAGGTCCTTCTGTTTGCAGAAAGGGTTCTTTGTAGGTCTCAACACCAAAACAAAAATCACTGATGAATGTTTGTCACATCTGCTGATTCAGGTTTCTCCTTCATCTGTTATCTGGACCTTGCTTTACTATAGCTCCTTTCCAGCAAGTATATGTACCACCCACTCGGTGACATAATGTGCAGAATGTAACATACCACAATAATTCTGACTACTCAACTGCAGGTCATGCTACAAGGCACCATCAGAGCTGTCCAAGCCTCAGAAATGTTGTTTTAAAAGACCACAGGACTGCTGTCTGATGTTTTCACCTCATAAATGTGAGTCGATTTAGGCCCTTTGTTACCTACCTGTGACTCCCGTCCCACACTATGAGATACATTTTATGCCCCCCCCCACCCCCCTCCAGAGATGGGCTAGGAGGCTGGGAGGACGTGTAGAATTGTGACGGGAGGTGGGGGTAGAGGGCCCGTCACCTTCCCGTTGCACTGCAATTTAGTTGGGGTCGGGATAGGCCAGAGGCCTATTGAGGCTCTTAAGAGGCCTATTAACAGATGTTAAGGGCCGCTTCCTGCTGCTGCTAGCATTATGCCAGTGGCGGAGGAGGTTTCCACCATTTGGGGATGCCGCCCAGTAAAACGAGGCGACCTCCCTGCTGTGGACAATAAGTGGCCCACAGAGAGCCTCTCTCTGGCCCACACTCCCCCTGTACTCCGCGCCCCCTCTCCCGTTCCATCGCTGGGGCCTGCTAGACTGACCCTGGTGATGCCGCATCAATCATCTCAGGTTCAGGTCCCTAGCGCTAGACCTAGATCCAAGACTTGGTGCAGTACCAGCAGTGGCCATCGGTGATGGTGGTGCTGCTGATACTACTGAACTGCCAGCCCTGTGAGTGGCTGGCAGCTCTTGGAAGCGGGAGCCCCATCTTTAAAGAGACGGGGGTCCCAACACCGGGCTAATTGGCCTGGTACAGTAGAATCACTTCGGGGAGGGGGGGCGTTGGAGGTGGGTGGTGGGAGGAGCTCCACATGTCTGATGTGGGATTTGCTCAACCTTTTTGGCCCACGCTGGAAGCCCCGTCTGTGCTGTTAAATTCAACCCTATCGGCTGAATTTTATGGTCCTCCCAGAGACGGTCTAGGAGGCGGGGTGGTGCCATAGAATTGTGACAGGAGGCAGGGGGCAGAAGGCCTGTCGCATTCCCGTTGCACCACAATCTAGTCAGGGGCAGGATAGGCCAATGATGGCCTTCCTGCCCAGAGGCCAAGTGTAACATAGGAACATAGGAGCAGGAGTAGGCTATTCAGCCCATCAAGCCTGCTCCGCCATTCAATTATGGCTGATCATCAACCTCAACATCACTTTCCCATGCTATCCCCATATTCCTTGATGTCATTAGTATCCAGCTATCAATTTAGGCCTATTAACAGCCATTAAGGGTCTCTTCCCACCACCGCTGGCATTAAGCAGTGGCCATCGCTTCCGATGGTGCTGCCAATACTATTGGCTGGCAGCTCTTGGAGGCAGGATCCTTGACTGTAAAAGGATGGGGATCCCAATGCGGTCTGTTAATTGCCCAGATACCGTAGAATCACCCCGGTAGCTCCAAATGGCTGAAGAAGGGTTCCTCCTGCCTTTTCAGCCCAACACCGGGAGCCTCGCCAGTGCAACTAGATTCAGCCGATAAGTGGCTATTTTTTAATGCCCTCAGGGCGACTAGCGATTGGCAATATATACTGCCATCCTAGCATTGCCCACATCCCACGATCAATAATAAAAATATTTGATGTTGTTCAAGATGTGTGTGTCGTGAGTGCTGGTTTGATGAACTCTGAGGAGAGTAATATGTCTTTTGATAAAAGAAAGAACAGTGGCAACAAGGGAACAAATGGCAATATGAGTCTGCACATTTGTCGAAGTTCACCAGAAGATTCCTCTTGGCCTTGTTCTGTAAACTATTCTATTCTGCTCATTCCTTGAACATTGCCCAGTTGCGCTGGTGTCAATAAACTAGTTCTAATTGTGGAAAATTAAAACTATGTGTATGCATCAAATAAATCGTGAGTGAGGTTGCTTGTGTCCTGTTATCTGATGCATAAAAAGCAAAAAAGCAGTTCACACAAGACCAGTGCTTAATGTTTGTTACTCCTGTTTGTTCATAGGACTGTGTAACTCACATTCTATTCTCACTAAGTAACAGAATTACTGAATCTCAAAGTGCAATTAGTGTATTGTCATGCTAGGTCCCCACCTGCTAAGAATGAGGCACATTAATTTTGTCATGCACATTGATTTTAAACTGTTGCTGGAGCGAGGAAATGACTTGTTAAACAGATCAGCCGTGGCTGGAAAATACATTTGCATATTAACAGACAGTGATTGGAAGGACAAAGGACCATTCCCTGACACATTCAACCCACAATGGACCTTGATCACCAGATATTGTGTGTAAGAGGAGCATTCCAGAGACTGCTAAGGTGATACAATCCAGGACTGGTTAGACCAGCTGGTCACATGACTAAATGGCTGTTCCAGGGTCTTTTGAAGTAGCCACAGAAAGTTTGAACTCAGAAAAGACTAATTGCTCCTGAACTGAGAAGATCTCTCCTGTCTGCTCCCATCCCTTTCTCACAAGCCTCTGAATCCATTGAAGACACATGAACTGCAAGAGAAAAAAGTCTCCTACAGCGAACTAGGTTTAGGAAGAATACCGGGCCCCAACGAAAAGCAAGATCTATCTACAATCAAGGACTTTACAGTGAGCTCGAAGCACCGTAACACAAACTCTTCAGATATTGCCTCAAAGTTTTCCACTTTATTTTTCTTCTGCTCTTTTCTGTCTCTATTTGCATGTATGTGTCCCATATGCATGCGAGCATGGTCATGCTGTGCATCCGTAGGTGTCAACCGAATTAGAGTTTAAGTTCAAGTTTAATAAATTTCAACTTTTTTTCTTTAAACCTAAGAAAACCTGTTTGTACTGGTTTCTTTGCCTTATAATTGAAATGCAATGAACAAGGATTCACCAAGGGGGAGCTAAAAACATGGTGTGTTTAAAATTAAACCCTGTTACGGTAAGACTAGGTGAAGGCTGAGAGGGACCCCTAGACATCATTCTCACCTGGTCATAACAGAAATTTGGGTGCTATCATCCAGGATTTTACCCACAGACAAACGAGAGAAATTGGAAGTGGGAAGCCAAATTGTTCCCAATCAAAAAAGAGCAAGATTAATACAGGTTTTCTTGTGGTTGCGTGTGCTTCAATACTAACATGTCTGCGACTGAAGCTAGTAGCTCTCCAAGCCAAGGTGAAGTAACTTGGGATAATTTAAAAACGCTGTCTATGGAGGAGCTGAGAAAAATGGCTGAGCAGTGTGGCTGTAAGTGGCAAGGCGAGGAAGTCTGAACTCCTAAGGCTAGAGGCCAACTATTTTTCCCTTGAATCTGAAGAAGCAGAAACAGGGTTAGAAATAGACCCTGACAAGGTATTGTTTGCAAAGATACAATTGGAACAGAGGAAACTTGAATTTGAGGAAAGAGAGAGGGAGAAATAAAGAGCCTTCAAGAAGGAACATGAAGAAAAACAAAGACAGGAGAAGGAAAGAGAGAAAGAGGAGAGAGAGAGAGAGAGAGAGAGAGAAAGATTATTCCGGAAGGAATGCGAAGAAAGAGAGCTGAAGTGGCTTGAGTTAACTCGGGGGCGACAGAGTAACCCCAGTGAAAGCATAGACAATATGGAGGAGTGTAATTCAGGGCTAGGTGCAGAATTGTTAAAACTAGCTCAACTAATTCCAAAATTCAATGAGGAAGATGTAAAAGAATTTTTTGTTTCCTTTGAGAAACAGGCAAGGCAGCTAAAATGGCCAGCTGAGACCTGGCCTCTTTTATTACAAAGCAAGCTAACCGGAAAAGCCCATGAGGTTTATTCCCTGTTGCCAGATGCGAGTTCATCAAATTATGAACTGACAAAAAATGCTATCCTCAGGGCATATGAATTAGTACCCGAAGCCAAGCACCAAAAGTTTAGAACCCACAAGAAGCAAGCTAATCAAATTTGTCTGGAGTTTGAAAGAAGTAAGCAGCTGGCTTTTGACCAGTGACTGAGGGCTCTTAAAGTACAGCTCAGCAATGAGACTCTCAGAGAAGTAATCCAGTTAGATGAATTTAAAAACTCTCTCCCACTCTCCATCAAGACACATGTAGAGGAGCAGCGGGTTCAGAAAGCCCAGCAAGCAGCCATTCTGGCCGATGAGTTTGCTTTCATTTATAAGTCGGTTTCCCAGGGGTGAACCTTGCCTAGTCACCCCCACAAATCCGAAAAGGAAAAAGGGTGGGAAGGTGATAGAAGCCCAAGCAGTCCTGGGAGAGTAAGAAAAGCAGGAGACATGGAGGTCCTCCTCTAGCCAAAAAGGAAGGTGCTGTGAGCAAGAGTGAGACCCCGAGACCTGTGTGCTTCCATTGTAATAAGGCAGGTCATCTAAAAGCTGACTCCTGGAAACTGAAAGGAAAACCTGTAGGGTTAATCAGGGCACACCCACTCAGTGAAGAAGAGAACCTAATGGAAGCACAGCAGAACAAGCTGTGACTTTAACTGCAGTAAGAGTGAGACCCAGGAAGCTTACGACGGCAAATGCAGGAAAAGCTAATAGGATTCCTGAAGGCTATCAGGGTTTTGTGTCTGAAGGAAAAGTAACCCCATACCTCTCAAGTGGAGCCAGCAAGCCTATAGTAATTCTCAGGGACACAGGGGCCACTAGATCCCTTTTACTGGGAAAAGGCCTACCTTCCCCCCAGAGAGTGCAGTGAACACCAGATGGTGATGAATGGCATTGGAGGGCAATGTATGCCTGTACCTGTACACTGGGAGCGCCTGGAGTGCGACCTAGTTTTGGGACTGGCGACCGCAGGGATTGTCCCTAGTTTGCCTATGGATGTGGTTGACCTGCTCCTAGGTAATGCTCTGGTGGGGGTGAAGGTGGTAGCCCCTCCCAGTAGTGAAAGAAAGACTGCAGGAGGTCAGAGAGTCAGGGCAGTGGCAAGAGACAGACCCCTGCAGTTTCCCTGACTGTGTTGTGGATCAGGCCATGATCAAACCAGCTCCCCCGGAGGAGAATGCATTGACACTGCAGGCAAATGACCATGAGGTCTGTCTGAGACTTTCTTTGGAAAGTTAGGAGACCCAGGGAATGAATTAAATGGATTTTCCCTAGCTGAGACTCAGTGAGCTGACCCAGTATTGTGAGAGTTAGCACAGGCGGCCCAGTCTGAAAGTGAAGCAGAGGGAGTCCCTGATTGCTACTATTTAAATAATGAGGTACTGATGAGGAAATGGAGTTCTCCTCAGATCTGAGAGCAAGGAGTGGACAGTGGTTGACAGTTAGTGGTGCCACAGAGGTACCGGAGAGAAATATTAAGAAGGGCCCACGAGACTACAGTGGCTGTACATATGAAAGACGAAAGGCCAGATAAGACAACAGTTTGACTGGCCAATACTCCACAAAGATGTGGTGGAGTACTGCAGGAGTTGCCACATGTGCCAGGTTGAGGGGAAACCCCAACCTACAGTGAAACCTGCACCCCTAAGTCCTGTACCGGTGTTTGGAGGACCCTCCAGCAGAGGGTTGGTGAACTGTAAGGGATCCCCGCTGAGAACAAAAAGGGACAGGCGGGCACACGGCTGGCAAAAGGTTAGACAAGGAATGGGAAAAAGTGACCAAGGGGGCAGGTTAAAGGAAGTCTGGGGGGATTCCTGGATGAAAACCCTTACTGTCCAGTCAGCCATCTCCAAAGTGTAAATATTTTGGGTGGTCTAGCAACATCTAAATTCCAGAGTTTCAATCACCTTACGCTTACAAATTTAATTTCCCCAAAGCTAAAAGTGACCTCTAAATATATTAATATACACCATCAAACTAGATGGTTGTTTCAGTATACATTTTCTCTAATCCTTTGAACAAATTAAGCCCCTTAGTGTGCTTTGTGATCCAAGATGATGATACAAAACTAGATGAGGATGTAAGTTGTGAGGAGGATGCAAGGAGGCTTCAAGGAGACTTGGACAGGCTAAGTGAATGGACAAGATCATGACAAATGGAATATAATGTAAATAACTGTGAAGTTATCCACTTTGGTAGAAAAAACAGAAAGATACCATTTCTTAAATAGTGAGAGGTTGGGAAGCATTGATGTCCAAAGGGACTTGGCTGTCCTGCTTTACGAGTCACTAAAAGTGAGTATGCAGTTTTAGCAAGCAATTAGGAAGTCAAATGGTATGTTGGCCTTCATCGCAAGGGGTTTTGAGTACAGGAGTAAAGAAGTCTTTCTGCAATTGTATAGAGCCTTGGTGAGACTTCACCTGGCGTATTATGTACAATTTGGTCTCCTTATCTAAGGAAGTATATACTTATCATACTTACACTAGGCAGTGCAACAGAGGTTCAATAGACTAATTCCTGGGATGGTGGGATTGTCTTATGAGGAGAGATTAGGAAACTGGGCCTGTATTCTCTTGAGTTTTGACGAATGAGAGGTGAAATTGAAACATACAAAATTCTTACAGGTCTTGACAGGTGTCATGGAACCGTATTTATTTTCTCCTCGGATTAAAACAATGTGCCTTTAAGACAGAGAGAAAAGCTTTTGGATTTCTGAGGCACAGTGTGCAAGCTGTATTTTGTTACCTACGCAACAGCAGGAGAGAGAGAGGTCACATGGTATAATGTTTTGATTTGACTGTGTGTAAAACGTACAAAAAATAGTCTGAACCAGTTTATTTTGAGAGCCACCAGCGAGGTGTGCTACTGAAGAAAAGAGCTGTCTATTCTCTCTCAGCAGAATTTCTTCAAGGAGCTACAGGCCAGTTAATTGCCTAAGGAGAAAAGAAAAAGCCCTTTTTTGAAGAGACCATTTGTTTTGCTGGAGGTAGCAAAATTCCTTTTTCCTTACTTCCAATCTAAGAGTCTTTGCTTCAAGATTGACTCTCTATTGACTGATTGTATTTTCTGGAATACACAGTAAGGTTTTGACTGAGAGACTGTCGTTTTTAAATTCCGAGTTTAAAGAACTGTTTGATGCCTGCTGCAGCTGAAGTGTTTTGAATGCCTATCGACTAAGACTATTTCATCAAATCCACATGGAGACTTCAAGTGGCATTTGATTATTTTTACACTGGGATACCTCACCCATCAAGAACATAACCCACAAAGACTTATTTATTTATTCTTAAGAAACAGCTAGTTTTTAATTTTTTTTTAAAGAAACCAGTTAATCATGATTTTTGAGTGTATGTGTGTGTATGGGGAGTTAGGTTAAAATAGGAAGTTATAAGATCTTTAGACATAGGTTTATTTTAATAGTGTCTTAGATTTAGTTCCAATAAATAGCTAATTTGTTATTAGAGTCATAGAGTCATAGAGTCATACAGCATAGAAACAGGCCCTTCGGACCACCGTGTCCATGCCGACCATAATGCCTATCTATACTAATCCCACCAGCCAGAATTAATTCCATATCCCTCTATACCTTGCTCATTCAAGTACCTGTCCAGATGCCTCTTAAATGTCGCTACTGTTCCTGCCTCCACCACCTTCTCAAGCAGTTCATTCCAGATACCCACTATTCTTTGTGTGAAAGATTTACCCCTTTGATCCCCTTTAAACCTCCTCCCTCTAGTTTTAGTCACCGCTACCATGGGAAACAGACTCTGGCTATCTACCCTATCTATGCCTCTCACAATTTTATATACCTCTATCATGTCCCCTCTCAGCCTCCTTCGCTCCAGGGAAAACAGACCCAGCCTTGTCTATTGTCTAAAGATACCTGGTTTGGTCTGCTTTATTCTGGGGGTTTCTAGAGTGTTTAATGTGGCTGTTTTCTGGTTGGGTGGGAAAACTTTAATAATATGCTGTGACCTGTGGAGTGATGGGACTAAATGGCTCCTGCCTCAGCCATAACACAGGATGGCTGTAGATAGGATGTTTCCCCAGGCTGGTGAGGCAAGGACCAGGGACATAGGCTCAGAATAAGGGGTAGGCCATTTAAGACTGAGATGAGGAGGAATTTCTTCACTCAAAGGGTGGTAAATCTTTGAAATTCTCTACCCCAGAGGGCTATGTAAGCTCAATCATTGAGCATATTCAAGACAGAAATTGATAGTTATCTGGATACTAATGACATCAAGGGATATGAGGATAATGTGGGAAAGAGGAGTTGGGGTAGATGATCAGCCATGATCCAATTGAATGGTGGAGCAGGTACGATGGGCTGAACGATCTACTCCTGCTCCTATGTTCCTAGATCCCAAATAGCAGAAACTATTATAATAGAATATTATAATAAAAGACGGGTCACTGACCCGAAACGTTAACTCTGCTTCTCTTTCCACAGATGCTGCCAGACCTGCTGCGTGGTTCCAGCATTTCTTGTTTTTATTTCAGATTTCCAGCATCTGCAGTATTTTGCTTTTATTATAGCAGAAACTATTGTCTTGTTCAATTCTCACTTTATTTATTTGTTTGTCCACTCCTGTTGTTTCCTTTATAATGTTGCACGAATCCTTCTGGAGTTCACTGAGTCCATGGCAGATTTTTAAATTTTTGTTAAAGAGGCTTTTATTAATGACATTATGAACAGGGTTTTATAACAATATGCTGTAAATATTTGATCAAATTCTAAAGGTTAACGTTAAAAATATTTTTTCAATGAACATTGCTCACAGTCAACAAAAATTCTTCAGTATTAGATTCCAGTCAATAGATTTTGGACGTGTTAATGTGCATGATATATGTTGGGAAATTCTAGGATTAGCTGTTCTCCTGATGTGTCACCAAATGTGTTGATGCATAAGCTAGATAGATGACATAGGATGAAAGAACAAAACCGTTCCCAATCCCAAAAGAGCAGGAATAACTGATTCATGAAAATTTCACTGTATGTCAAATGCATCGAGCTTTGATTTTGTTTGTTATTGTTGATCATATTCAATGTGAAAAGGAACATTGTAAAACAGAGCTTGAGCAGCTCTGATGACTCAATAAGTTCATCCAGACAAAAAAGTCCCAGGTTCAATCCTATGTCTGTGCTGAGCTAGCAGATATCAGCCAAGATGGGAGTAGGTCTCAGAGCTCCTGAACTGGGGATGGGAGAATCAGCCACAGAAGGTGTTGGGTCAGTTCTACAGCCCCACTTCCATTTTTGAAAATGTTGCTATCATTTCAACTGGAGTGACTCTGGTCATCGCATAGTATAAAATAATCAAAATTGCATGTAATTAATGTTTTGATTCTGTAACCTGGTGACTCATTGTCAAGTTTACATTTGAACAGTGGCTCTTTGGAAGAGGTACAGGAGACAAACTGTGCCCAGGGAACCACAATTTATCAAGGAGTTAAGGCCTTCAGTAGAAGCAGCATATTAGCTCGAAAAAATAGCCTGTAAACATGGCCAACTGAATTACATGGGAATTAAGGTGAAGTGGCAGAACAAATGTGGACAGGGGTTAGATGGGGAAGCAATGTCAAATGCTGCCTCATTCATTTCATTCCATCATAGCAGCAATGATATCACAGTACGTTTTGACTCTTAATTAGTCTGGTTGTATTCAGTCATCTTGGCTGCTGCCTACCATTGTCTCACCTGGCTGGGTAGTTGCTGCTGGGATGTATGTAAGCCTTTGTGCTTACTTTGCTTTAATGATTAAAGAGTATTTTCTTCTATTTCTGCTCTACACTGATAAATAATAGTTGCTCACTGTTTTTCTGTAGCTGTTTCTGCAGTATAGCTGTTATATTTTTAAGAGGCATGGGTTATATTGCATTTAACCACATAAATTGTTTTTAACAACTTATCTTCCATAGGTTATTTAAAGCAACACATTTTAGATTCGTATTGCATTCATCATCCATTCTATAAATAAATTTGTTTCTTTCCATACAGATGCATAGTGTGTACTAAAAATTTGCTATTTTTCAATGACTACCTCCTTAATGCAATCCATTTACTATTATATTAACTAAATGCATTGTTAAGTTGGAGACAATGAGACTGATTGTCATGTTCCAATGTTAGCCCAGTGGGCAGTGAGCAGGATATGTTTGTTGGTTGCCTCCTCAAGGCAGTGGAGAACCTGTCCCATTTTCTCGCACCCCCTCCACCAGCCCCACCGCTCTAAATCATTTGCAGCTCCAAGCACAAAACAATCTTGCAATAAACACCTTGCTCATTAGTGGGTGGGAACTTGGGTGCTGCTTCCAGTTTATAAAGGCTGCAGCAGCTTGGAGAGAGTGCCTTTTAATCAGCAACTTAAAAAGCAAAATCAAGATGGCAAGGGGTAATCAAAGGACTGCCTGGATAACTAGAGCGCGATTTAACTTGGAGTTTTTCCTTACACTGCCATAACTTCAGCAGAGACCCTCTTTGAATAGGTAGATGGCGTTTCTCTGAAGTTATACTGGTAGAGTGGAAGAAACCTCAAGCAAATTCATCCCTAGGTTTTCTGACAAGATCGTACCCTTCCACTGCTTCTGAATTGACACACTGCTTGTCTGACATCCAGTCCTGGATTAGCCAAAACATCAGGAAGGCCTACGCCATTGCCTTCAGCCCACACCACAACTGTGTTTCCTTGCCACTGATTCCATTCCCCTTTCAGGCCACTGTCTCAGGCTGAACCAGACTGTTCACAACCTCAGTGTCCTACTTAACCCTGAGCAGAGCTTCTGACCACATATCCTGTCCATCACAGAGACTGCCTTCTTCCACCACCATAAATGTTGCCTGACTTTGCTTCTGCATCAGTCTATCTGCTGCTGATAATTTCATGCACGCTTTTGTTAACTCCAGACTCGCCTATTCCAATCTTGTCCTGACCCCCACATCTTCCATTCTCCATAAACTAGAGCTTATCTCAAACTCTACTGCCAGCATTCTAACTCGCACCAAGTCTTGTACATCCATTGCTCTTGTGTTCGCTGACGTACCTTGGCTCCCAGTCCATAGAATCATAGGGCAGGATTTTATTCTGCCCGTGGAGATGGGCACAGAGGTGGGGGGAGCGGGGGGTGGGGTGGGGGGGTGGTGGGGCGGCAAACAAAATGGCAGAGGGCACAATTCCTGACATTGCCTGGGACCCCTGCCATATTGTCTGGGGCAGGGAAAGCTGTGGGTGGCCTTCCCACCCCAGGCCAATTGAGGCCCTTAAGTGCCTAATTACTGGCCACTTAAGGGCATCTTCCCAGCTCCAGTTCAATTTTATTGAAGGTGGAGAGGCCTGCCGCCACAGGGAGTCACCACTAGGTAAAGCCTGGTATCTTCTAGCCGGGTCAGGGGGTCCTTCCCTTGGGAGCAATCCATGGCCCCCGGAGGTCTCCCCCCAGCGGTGATGACCACTTCCCCAGTACGACCCCATCTTACCCTCACCAACCATCCCCCCACCCCGTCACCGGGGTCTGCCTGAATGGCCATGGCGACCCCAACCCACTCACCTCACCCAGGATCTCTTTCAGTCTTTGGTACTAGAGAGCTTCCTGCAGTACTGGCGGTGGCAACCACTCCCGGTGGCGCTGCCTGTACCGCAAAGCTGCCAGCCACCGATTGGCCGGCAGCTCTAGAAGCAGGAGCTCATCCCTTAAAGGGACAGCATCCCAGACAGCTGGCAGTTAATTGGCTGCTCACCATGGGATAACAACATGGTTCGACGGAGGCTGAGGCCCACTGTTGGCACCCCTGTCGCTGGAATAAAATCAGGCCAACAGAATCATAAAATGGTTACAGCACTGAAGGAGGCCATTCACCCCATCACACTGCAGGAACAATTAAGCCAATCCCACTCCCCAATCTTTCCCTGTAGCCCTGCAATTTTGTTTTTCAGATTCTTATCCAATTCCCTTTTGAAAGTCATAATTTAATCTGCCTCCTTCACACTTTCAGCCAGTGCATTCCAAATCCTAACCATTTGCTGTGTAAAAAAGTTTTTCCTTATGTTGCTGTTGGTTCTTTTGCCATTCACCTTAAACTGGTGTCCTCTCATTCTCAATCTGTCACCAATAGAATTTCTCTCTATCTACTCTGTCTAGACCCTCATGATTTTGAACAACTCTATCAAATCTTCTCTCAAACTTCTCTGAGGAGAACACACCAGTTTCTCCAATCTATCCACATAACTGAAGTCCCTCATCCGTGGAACCATTCACGTAAACCTTTTCTGTAACCTCTCCAGATCCTTCACATCCACCCTAAAACGTGGTGTCCAGTATTGGATACAATACTCCAGTCGAGGCCACTTGTCTGCCCATTCCACCAGTCTGCCTTAATCCTCTTGAAGTCTATCACTATCCTCCTCACAGTTCACAATACTTGGCTTTTGTGTAATCTGCAATTTTTGAAATTGTGCAATGTGCACCCAAGCCTAGGTCATTAATATATATTGTTACGGTCAAGTGAGGAGGGGTCGTAGGGCTTTCCTCTTTTCCCTCTCCTTGTTTGACCACAACAGGTTTAGTTCTTTCTTAAAGTGAATGTACTGGCCAATTCAGTAGGTGTTTGATTGCTCACTTGCTATGATCTTAACATGAACTAATCGGACAGGTTTTCTTGAGTTTAACAAAGAAAGAGGTTAACTTTATTGTACCTAAACCAAACTAATGAAAATAATAAACTACGTGCCAACTTGCACTCATACACACACGCTAGAGGTTTACACACACACACACACACACACACACACGTTACAGAGTGGGGAAAGGTAGATTGGTTGAGTTAGAGTCTATAGAGAAAAGGGACATACAGTTTGTGGGGTTTGCTGATTTGGCTGGCTTCTAGCTGAATTTGGGCAGTCCTGAGGCTTTTAGTTTGAAGAGGTAGATGACTGGTTTGGTGGGTCTCTTGGAGACAACAATGCAAATGATTTCCTTCAACGGGGTTTCTGATTGTAGCTGGAGAATGCAAAGGTGGTCAGTCAACAGGCAGAATTCAAAGCCTGTAAGCTGAAATGGAGAGAGAGAGAGAGAGACACCCACTTAGGGTCTGCACGTGTCAGAGTCCAGAAGCTTCTCCTCTCTCTACTGCAGAGAAACACAAACTTAAAACCACAGATGGGGAGGGGCTTGCCACATGACAGTCACTCAGTGATTCAAACATAACAGTTAGCAGTATTTCTCTCTTGCTAAAAAACACTGGTAGTTCCCTTAAACTTCCTGGATCTTGGTTCTTTCTAGGAAATGAGCAGACATTTTGTCTCCCTCCTCACAGTCCTTGCAATATAGGATACAGTGTTGCAAATTTGGTGGCCATACTAAGCTGCCAGAAAAATCATCCTTTTAGCTGATCTTTTTTATATGTCTTTTAAAAAAATTCAGATCTACAGTCAGTGGATTGAAGACAATTATCATTCAACAAAGCACATTGGTGTGATAATATCAAGAAAGTAGTACTAACCCCTGGAGCACTCTACTGTATATCTTCCTCCAGTTCAAAAACCATTCTACTCTCTGTTTCCTGTCATTCAGCCAACTTCGTATCCATGCTACCACTGTCAATTTTAACCCATGGGTTACAACTTTGCTGACAATGTTGCACTTTTTAGAAGCCCAACTAGATTTTAAAATTCTCAAATAAAAACAAGAAATGCTGGAAATACTCAGCAGGTCTGGCAGCATCTGTGGAGAGAGAAGCAGAGTTAAAATTTCAGGTCAGTGACCCTGCTTCAGAACTGACAAATATTAGAAATGTAAAATGGATTAAGCGTGTAAAGCAGGGGGTGGGGCAAGAGATAACAAAAGAGAAGGTGTTGATAGAACAAGGTCACAGATAATAACTGACAAGAAGATCATGGAACAAAGGCAAACAGTATGTTAATGGTGTGCTGAAAGACAAAGCGTTAGTACAGAAAGGGTGTGAATTCACTGTAAAGCACAAAGCACTCCAAGCACAAACATTAAAACATTTTTTTAAAAAACAGGAACAGTGGGTAGGCACAGTAGAAACAAACTAACCAAACTAAAAAAACTAAAATAAAATAACCAAATAAAAAATAAAAAATAAAAAAAGAGCAAATAACTAAACATAAAAAGAAAGGGCCCGTCATGCTCTGAAATTATTGAATTCAATGTTCAGTCCAGCAGGCTGTAGTGTGCCTAATCGGTAAATGAGATGCTGTTCTGAAGAAGGGTCACTGACCTGAAATGTTAACTCTGCTTCTCTCCACAGATGCTGCTAGACTTGGTGAGTATTTCCAGCATTTCTTGTTTTTATTTCACATTTCCAGCATCCGCAGTATTTTGCTTTTATATTATTATGCTGCTCCTCGAGCTTGCGTTGATGTTCGCTGGAACACTGCAGCAATCCCAGGACAGAAATGTGAGCATGAGAGCAGGGGTGGGTGGATCTGGAGGCTGGTGGGATGGAAAGTGAGGACAAGGGGAACCCTGTCGCAGTTCTGGGAGGGAGGGGAAGGGGTGAGGGTACAGGTGCAGGAAATAGGCCGGACACGGTTGAGGGCCCTGTCAACCACAGTGGGGGGGGGGGGGGGTGGGGTGGGGAATCCTTGGTTGAGGAAAAAGGAAGACATATAGAAGCACAGTTGTGGAAGGTGGCATCATCAGAGCAGATGCGTCAGAGATGGAGAAACTGGGAGAATGGAATGGAGTCCTTACAAGAGGCAGGATGTGAAGAAGTGTAGTCGAGGTAGCTGTGGGAGTCAGTGGGCTTATAATGAATATTAGTAGAATATTCTCATCCTCTTGTTCAACTCTATGGCCACACTCCTCTCTCTCTCTGCAACCTCCTCCAGTCCTACAACCCTTCAAAACTCTGTTTTTCCATCTATGGCCTCTTATGCATTCACCACTTCCTTTGATTCATTATTGATGGCTGTGCCTTCAGCTACCCAAGCCCTAATGTCTGGAATTTCCTCTCTAAACCTCTCCACCACTCTCTCCTCCTTTAAGTTCCTCCATAAACCATACCTCTTTGACTAATTATTTAGTCACCCGTCTTATGTTTCATGTGTGAAAGTGTGAAATTGTCCATTTTGGCTGGAAGAATAAAACAGAAGCATATTATCTGAATGGTGAGAGATTACAGAGCTGAGCTGCAGAGGGATCTGGGTGTCCTCGTGCATGAATCGCAAAAGATTAGTATGCAGGTACAGCATGTAATTAGGAAAGCTAATATTAAGTTATCGTTTATCACGAGGGAAGTTGAATACAAAAGTAGGGAGCTTATGCGTCAGCTATACAGGGCATTGGTGAGACCACATCTGGAGTACTGTGTACTGTATTGGTCTCCTTATCATCCTATAGGAAGGATGTAAATGTGTTGGAGGCAGTACAGAGAAGGTTTACTAGACTAATACCTGGAATGGGTGGGCTGTCGCATGAGGGACGATTGGACAGGCTAGGCTTGTATCCGCTGGAATTTATAAGTATAAGAGGCGACTTCATTGAAACATATAAGATCCTGTGGGGTCTTGACAGGATGGATGTTGAAAGGATGTTTCCCCTTTTAGGAGAATGTAGAACTAGGGTTCACTGTTTAAAAATAAGGGGTCGCCCATTTAAGACAGAGATTAGGAGAATTTTTTCTCTCAGAAGGTCATGAGTCTTTGGAATTCTCTTCCTCAAAAGGCGGTGGAAGCAGAGTCTTTGAACATTTTGAAGGCAGACGTAGATAGATTCTTGATAAGCAAGGGATGAAAGGTTATCGGAGGTAGGTGGAAATGTGGAGTAATCAGTTCAGCTGTGAACTTATTGAATGGCAGAGCAGGCTCGAGGGGTAGAATGGCCTACTCTTGCTCCTAATTCGTATGTTCGTATGTAATATCTCCTCTTTCGCCTCACTGTCAACTTCAATTTGATTATGGTCTTCTGAAGCAACTTGGGTCATCTTACTATATTAAAGATGCTATTGTCACACTTAGGAGAAGTGTAGCGATGAAAATACAGAAACACACTTATTACGTCCTGGTGAGAAATAGGTCTAGGGTTCCCTTTCAGCCTTCATCTAGTCTTACCATAACAGGGTTTTATTTTTAAACACATTGTGTTTTTAGCTCCCCCTTGGTGAATCCTTGTTCACTGCTTTCCAATTATAAGGCAAAGAAACCAACACAAACAGGCTTTCTTAGGTTTAAAGAAGAAAAGTTGGAATTTATTAAACTTGAATTTAAACTCTAATTTGGTTGTTGCCTACGGACACATGACGTGCCCACACTAGCATGCATATGCGATACACACATGCAAATAGAGACAGAAAAGAGCAGAAGAAAAATAAAGTGGAAAAGTTTGAGGCGATATCTGAAGAGTTTTTGTTATGGTTCTTCAAGCTCACTGTGAAGTCCCTGATGGTAGGTAGATCTTGCTTTTCGTTGGGGCCCAGTATTCTTCTTTAACCTTGTTCGCTGTAGGAGACTTTTCTCTCTTGGGGTTTATGTGTCTTCAGTGGATTCAGAGGCTTGTGAGAAATAGATGGGAGCAAACAGGGGAGATCTTCTCAGTTCAGGAGCAAAGAGACACTCTGAGTTCAAACTGTTAGTACAATTCAGAAAAGTCCAGGTCGCTAAGCAAGTTAGTCATGTGACTAACTGATCTGACCACGTCTTGGATTATATCACTTTAGCAGTCTCTGGAATGCTCCTGTTGCACACAGTACCTGGTGACCAAGGTCCATTGTGGGTTGAATATGTCAGGGAATGGTCCTTTGTCATTGCAATCACTGTCTGTTAATATGCAAATGTCTTTTCCAACCACGGCTGATCTGTTTAACAAGTCCTTTCTTCACTCCAGTAACAGTTTAAAATCAATGTTCATGACAAAATTAATGTGCCTCATTCTTGGAAGGTGGGGGCCTAGCACAGCACACTGAAAAGTTATAAAATTTAGAACAATTTTAAAAGATTGGGACATGGACTGTCAACATAATGGAGGACAAGTCATGACTTATGACACCCCCTGCACTGTAATCCAGATTCATTGTCTACTAATACTGAAAACCAATCAAACCCCTCTGCATAGAAATAAGACAGATAATCACACATGGATGCGAGCTACACTCAAACAAACTAAGACAAAAACCTTCCCAGACTTTTCATCTCCAACTAATTTTCACCACGATGGAATGTGAACACATCCTCAAAATGGGGCCATCAAAAGGCCATTGTTTAGCCCAGCAAGAACTGAAACCTAAAGTCACATGGGCAAAACTAACACTTGTAAGTTCACCTTAAAAGGTAATCATTTTGAGGAGCAAAAGGGGGTCTTGCCAGTATAGAATTTCAGACATCAAGATTGGTCTGGGCTCTCCTCAGCCACATGGTAAATATCTAAAACCATCTTGAATTCCAGCAAGGCTGAGACAGAGAGATCAGTTCCAGCCAACACAATTGAATCCTGCTGAGACAAGTTGGAAGTTACAGCAGAAACAAGAGACTGCCTTTGTAAAAACGACCCTTCTACCTGTGGGAATTGAACTAAGCCATCAGCATCGGCTTCAACCCGAAGTGAACTACCAGAAGGCTGCAACAGCCCAGCAATTACAAGACAACCGGCAACCAGGCCTTTAACTTTAAAATTCACCTTCCAAGAGAATCCCACAGGTTTTCACTGAAACAACAGACTTGTACACTTTGAACTCTTACCCTTTACCTTCTATCTATCTTCTCTTGAGAGAGCATGTGAGAGTGAATGTATGCATCAGTGATATTGCATATATTTCAGGAAATGAATATTGTTTCATAAATAGTTAATCTTCTGTTTTAAAACCTACAAGAAAACCTGTCACTGTCAGTTTGTTTGGCAAATGAAACACAGGGATTGAAACACTAGTAACACAAAAACACTGTCTGTAGTCAGGTAGGAGGTGAACAGTGGAAACCAGCCACATCATCATCCACCTGGCCATAACATGATATAAATGCAAATTATTGTTGTTATGGTCATAGAGATCCTCATGGAGTAAGCTGCATAGAGAAAGAACATCCTCATCCCCTCGAATGGTTGGCATCTCTCAATGCAGGTTGGGGAATGAGTTTGGAGGAGGTGATGGAGCGTGTAAATGCCAGCATGTTAGTGTGAATAATGATGTTCAAAATAATCACAGTCATCTGCATGCTGCACAACTTTTCAATATGAAAAGGATTAAGCATGTAGCGGGATGAATAGGAAGCCCATGTTGCATCACAAGCAGAGCAAGATGAGAAAATAGAGCAAACAGCAGTTTCTCATTCACAGTGTTTACAACAATTCCCAAATCCAATCTCTGCATAAATATTACCGAGAAATAAAGTGATTTATAGTGTTCTCAGAAGCAACATGCTGTCCATTTCCATCTACTGTACATTAATATCAGTTTGTAACATTGCATGGTTCTTCTCACCAAAATAAAAACAAAGTGCTCAGTATTTGTTATGTTGCATTTACAAATGGACCTTTAAAGGTCACCAGTGTGCTTCCCATTAGTAAATTGATTAGGTTTGTGGCTCCACTTTCCTAACCTAGTGCTATATCTCAGTATTTGCTCAGTGAGAGAATCAGTGTGGTAACAGGCTGTTGTTGTTTACTACAGGTCTTAAGGGATGGAAATGACTGCTACAACTGGAGCTACTTCTGAGAAGACAGTGACTGCTCGTATTGACAAACTAACGTCTTGAGTTATTTCAGGGAAAAGGATGGTTCAGTTTCCTGAGATGAAGTTGCCTTATATGACCCTTCTGCATGCCCCAAATAATGCACGTCTCTGCAGAATGGCCAATGATCTGTGTAAAAAGCTGCCCCTGAGCAATACTAAGCCGACTCTCTTTGACATGTCCAGTCAATTCCCCAGCCCAGCAGATCCCAACAGTGACAATTTCTGTTCATGGGAATCCAAGTTGGAGTTGAGGGACTTTAGTTAAGCAATGATCTTCCTTCAATGAAGTACAATACCCTTGTCTATGCAGCACAGGAATGACTGAGGCTGGGTCCCTTGTCAGTTACTTGCTGTTATATAACTGTCAATTCCACTTGCTCCTCCTCAACTATAACATGCTTTAAATGCTCCCTCCATAAACTTACTACCAAAGACCCCAGGGAACTATAATCTGTGAAGGTGCTTTTGCCAGGTAGGGTGATTACGTGACTTACCATAAAGTGCTTAGGTCTTTGTGGTCACTAGTTATTTTCATCTCATCTTGAGAAAATGCTACTGGTAGAGAAAAGGAAAACTGGTTGCAAGATGGAATGCCTTTTGGGAGAAATATAAAGGCAGGTGACCACTTATTGGGCCTAAATCATTTATCAACTTTTCCAAAAGATTTTGGGCTTTGCTCCTACCTCCTGGATCCAGGCACCCACCTGAGAAGCCTCTGCAATCAGGCACCCCTGCACAAACCACCTACCCTGAGGCCCTGGACCCCCACTTCCCCCCTGACCACCAAGCCCCTGATATTCCCCCCGCCCCCGCCCACTCACTAGCATGCAGAAGGGTCAGATAGGGCAACTTCATCTCAGGAAACTGAACTATCCTTTTCCCTGAAATAACTCAGGAAGTTAGTTTGTCAATACGAGCAGTCACTGCCTTCTCAGATGCAGCTCCAGTTGTAGCAGTCATTTCCATCCCTTAAGACCTGTAGTAAACAACAACAGCCTGTTACCACACTGATTCTCTCACTGAGCAAAGCGAGGTGGGGAATTAAATCTCTTTCCAGACCCAAACCTGCCTTCAACCCATCCAATTCTGGCTTTAACTGAGGCCAGAAGGTGGGCAGGGGCCTAACCCACTCAAAGGAGGTAGATTGGGACTTTAAATATGATAATGAGGCTGCGAGCCTCACTGTCTTTCAGCTTTTCAACTTTGAATCTGGCCAGCCAGGTTTCCCAGCTTCATTGAGGTGAGGACTTGGCAGATTCAGAAGGTGAGTGTCTTTGCTCCTACCTCCTGGATCCAGGCACCCGCCTGAGAAGCCTCTGCAATCAGACACCCCTGCACACACCACCTACCCCGAGGCCCTGGACCCCCACTTCCCCCCTGACCACCAGGCCCCTGATATTCTCCCTGCCCCCGCCCCCGCCCACTCACTAGCAAACTTCGGATCCACCCCCCAGGGATCAGCAATCCACCCAATCAACATCCCTTCCTCTCCTTGCCCCAGGGATCGACACATCTCCTCACTCTCCCAATTGACCCCTCATCGAGATTGCCACTCTGGTGCAGATTTATCTGGTCTGGTGGTCATCACTGACCAGGATTCCCAGCCAACAGGAAGCCAAGACTATCAATCAGAATTGGCTTCTAGGTGGGGAACTGATCAGTGACATCACGCACACACTGTGAAGTTCCAGGTTTCCCGTGCCTTTGAGACCCCGCCCCCTCCCGCACTTATGGTTCAGATAGGTTAAAATTTAGCCTTTTAATTTTTTTTAAGCCATTTCACAGGCTGGATGGGCAACAGTAGGAGCTGGAAAAAACCAGTGGAAGGCAAATTCTATGAACAAGTGATAGAATGGCACATGCACCTGAGTCTTCTATTTGATAGGTGGAGAGGTGCTTCTGTAAGAGGTAGGTGTGAGGAGCGTTGTCCTGTCTGGCACTCCTGGTATCCTTCCACAGAGGACAGTAGGATGTAATGACCAACACAGTATACACTACTCATAGGACCCACAAATAGTTGGGGATGAAAGCTACTACTAAGGTAAGGCTACCCCACCAGAAAGCATTTACTAAGAAATGGTTCAATTATATATGCCATAAAGTGGGGTAGAATTTTAACCCACCACACTCAGCAAGAACAGGGAGGGTGTGGAGTTAAAATAGCCACCTCCACACTCACCTTCCTATTAATCACAGGGCTGGCAGCTCTAGAGCCTCAGCAGCCCCAGCAGGAGAGATGAGCACTGCTGAAACAAGTCTGAGAACGTCAAGGAAGTGTAGAGGAGGAGAGATGTCATATATCTGCAGGGCCTCCAAACAAACTCTCAAAATGCAGTGGAACCAGACAGCCAACTCAGTCAATGCCAGAAGTCTAGTCCTGAGAACCTGGATGCAGTGCCACAAAAGTTCAGTGACTTCACCCAAGTAGTCATGGCCAGTGAATGAATCTTCAAATGTCATATCTCAGGGCTAACCCCACATTCTGCTCCATGCAGCACATCCCGATCACTCACCTACCAATAATCTCTATAAATCACAACAAATATCTAACATTCATAGCTTCAACTCACCCTGACCATTGCTGCAAGCCTCATAGCTAGATCTCATAGCTTGCACACACAGCCAGCTATTCAACCATGACAGGCACATCACCCAAACACATTGCACCACACTCACTGACACACTTCCCTTTCTCTTGTAGGCCAAAGTGGCACCTAACCGGTGGGGGACAGGCACTGCTGTATGTCCTAGGTTCTATGAAGGAGATGGTGCTCACCATCATTGGAATATCCATGACAGAGGCCATTGCCAGCTGCAGGGTTGAAAGCATTGAAGATGACGGTTTCTCAAACCTAATCCTCCTTCTCACATCCTACTTCCCCCTCATCTCAAAATCTCTTCTGGTTTACAAGCTGTAGGTGGTTTAATCATACCTTTCCCCCCACACTCTCCTCTCACCATAATCTTACCTTTGTGCCTTTCTCCTTTCAGATACCCTGAAGCTACAACCTGGCCAGGCAGTGGTGACAGAGACAGAGCTGGAAGAGCACAATCACTCATTCTCACATTTGCAGCTGCAAGATTATATACTGACATTGCACATATATTAGAGGACAGGGTGAGACATTAGGGACAAGTGTAGCATAGAGTCATAGAGCGATACAGCACTGAAACAGGCCCTTCGGCCCACCGAGTCTGTGCTGACCATCAACCACCCATTTATACTAATCCTACATTAATCCCACATTCCCTACCACATCCCCACCTTCCCTCAATTCTCCTACCACCTACCTACACTAGGGGCAATTTACAATGGCCAATTTACCTATCAACCTGCAAGTCTTTGGCTGTGGGAGGAAACCAGAGTACCCAGCGAAAACCCACGCAGTCACAGGGAGAACTTGCAAACTCCACAAAGGCAGTACCCAGAACCGAACCCAGGTCGCTGGAGCTGTGGGGCCTGTAGTTCTAACCACTGCACCACTGTGCTGCCCCTTAAACAGGTCCTAGCTTGCCAGAGGGCGAGGTTGCACATGAGTTCTACTGCAGAGGATTCAGATGAGGACATCATAGGTTGGCCTACAGGAAAAGGCTGATGGGTATACTTATGAAATGCTTGGTGCATTGGCAGATCTGCCAGAAAGTCTGCAATCACATCAAGGAGCGTGGAGGAGGTCGGCACCACCTTGGCACAGGGCTTTGCACAGAGCTTGGAGCCCATCCTTTCCAGTGTAGAAGTGGTGGTTAATTTCATGAGAACATTCCTGATGCCGATGTCTCAGCTTTCATTGCAGCACAAGCAACGTCTGGGAGCTGCAGTGGAATCTCAGACTGCTGTCATCATAGTTGCAAATACTAGTGTTCGAAGGGGCTTTCAGGATGTCACAGCAGTCCAGCAATCTGCCCTCCAACAGTTTACTAGGATTGCTGATGCACCGCCCCGGGAAAGGACAGTAGCTCCATGCAGCACAAACCTGCTACCCGCTCTCTCAGGATGACAGGATTCGTGCTCCCATCACTGCCACTCCCCAACATCCTTGCTGCTGCCTGTTAGCTAGCCAGCCAGCCCAGACTCTGTGCTCTGTGTCACTTCTGCCCATTCTCCTTGTCATGCTGTATTCCAAGGGGAATACCTACTACTATATCCATGTCTGTGTGCAAGTGGTCTGTGTGGAATCGTTAAAGTCAAGACAAAGTCCTTCAGCACATGCCACACCACTCCCTGTAGACTTCAACTTTAAACAACTCTGGAAACCATCAAACACCTACAATTGCAGCAAGAGCCAGTGTGAAAAATAGCCCTAGTTGGGGGTCTTTTCTGTTGTTGAACAGGTGTTCAGTTGTGTGAGGTTAAATGAGCACTGGATGTAGAACTCCAAAATTGCAGCACTGGCATCAAATCATCATGATCTGCCTTCCCTGCACTCTTTTGACAAATGCTCCCTGTGTGTGCCCTATTGCCCTCACCAAGATTCCATTGCCATGGCCAACAGCAAAGGTATGTTTGTGTGTGCACTGTGGATGCCATTTTGCAGCAAAACAGCACCCATAGTGCCTAGAAAACTGGCACTATGCATCCAAGTTTTATGGCATTACATTCTACAGCGGTCAAATGGTTGAGTTTTCAGTAATGAACTGTAGCAAGACGTCCAAACTTCAGCAAGGAGGCAGCACCTTCATGTGAGGTGAGGGTTGGAGTGAAGTTCGACATAAAAAGGAGAGTAAAACAATTAAAAGCTTTTGAGAAGTGTATTTTCTCTCTCTCTCAGTAGTCCTGTGGAAGGCAGGGAGATCACTCGTCTAATCCTCAGTGCACTCACCCTGAGTATAGATCTGGGATCACTCTCACCAACATAGCATCTGAGACTGACTGTTGGCCTTTAGGTGGGAAACTTGATGCTCTTGTTACATTAAAGGATGGTAATGCAATGTATTAAGCATTTGTGGCACTTACCAGTACTTTCTTTCATGCTTTGTTAACCATGAATGGCCATTTTTAATGAGGCATATTTTGAATCCTCAACTTTCATGTCGGCAAAGCTAAAAGAACACGTTTAAGATTACATACAAATTGTCACCACATGAGCAAACAGTAAGCACGTACAATTCATGTAGCTTTATTTAAAATGCTGCTTGTAGTGTGTGCACATAGTGTTGATGCTAAGATTTGTAGCATAGTTAAACAGGTATCTGAAGTTGGTGCTTTGGGAGTAGTGATGGAGATTTAAGCACTGTAGCTGAGGGCATTGGGTAGATATAGTCAGGACTATTAATGGAGCTGGAAGATTTCTATCTTTAGGAAAAGGCCTCCTCTATGAGAACCTGTGGACTGGTTGTTAGAACTGGCAACAGGTTCTCTTCTACAGCCCCTACATGCTCCCGCTTCTGCCCTTGATGATTCCCCTGCTGTTAGTTACAGGGTGCGTCCATGATGACACATCTGCAGTTCGGTAACAGTTCGGTGATCACAATCATTAATAACTTAAGAGGCAGGATGTCCTCATAATTTTCCTAGCTACCTGAAGAGCTCTTTCAGCATGTCAATTGTGTACACAATAATTACAACTGTGGGAGGCATGTTCTTCATTCCACCTGTTTTCAGCTGATGTTCATGGATGTTGTAGAGGTCACACGTGCCAGGACTGCAGAAGATAGCCTTGTTTGCTGAGGAATCATTCTGCCACTTTCCTTTGTGAGCCAAATGTTAGTAACAAAGTGGATTCCTTTACAATGAAAGCATCACGATGGCTGCCTGAAGAACAAGCATTTACTTCCATAATAAAATGCTGAACTAGCTGAATGTTCAAATAGTCGAATCGTTTCTGATTCACTTAGGTAATGTATTGCAATAGGAAACAAGCAGGAGTTATATAGGGCTGGATTTTCGTTCCTGGGTCCCAATCCCACCGTGGGATGAAATACGAGTCATGAGCCCGGAAATACTGGCAGCAGGACCCCAAAGAGATTTTCGAAGAGTTGACCGATTAAGAGGCCACCTCCAGGAGCCTTTTCCAATTAAGGATGGTAAGTGGGCTGCACAGCTGGGAGAGCCAATCAAAGCGCCCAAAGCTCTGGGTGGCCAGCAGCCCCACCGGGAGAGGTGAAAACTGCCAAAGTAGGTAGGAGAACAAGAGGGCACCTCAAGATGGAGGGGGAAATTAAATGAGGCATCGCTGGGCCCTGGCCTGCTGCAGGGAGGCTATCTGCATCCATCTGTTGGGCTTTGGCCTCAGCGGGGGGCCAGTATGCTGTCTGGAAAATTCTATCCAGCTTCTGAAGAATGCCCTCAATAGGCAATTTAATTGACCTAATTGGCTGTCCACTGCTGGCAGGTGGGCAGCCGTCAGCCCCAGAAGCAGCCTTTGGGGCGGGAACAGGCTGACAGACCAGCAGACTGGCACACCAGACAGTAGCAAGACACTGTAGGCATGACTACTTGTGAGCCCGCCTCCGCCACACTATGAAAATACAGTCTATAGTTTCAATCTATAACTCATGATACTTTTGGGAATCTTGTCTCTCTTATCATACTGCTGCGAGTTGCCCATGGGATACATGAAATTGCTTGCTCAAGGAAACAAGGCCTTAGCGAGGGCAGCACAGTGGCGCAGTGGTTAGCACCACAGCTTCACAGCTTCAGCGACCCTGGTTTGCTTCTGGACACTGCCTGTGTGGAATTTGTAAGTTCTCCCACTGACCGTGTGGGTTTCTGCTGGGTGCTCCAGTTTCCTCCCGCAGCCAAAGACTTGCAGGTTTAGAGGTAAATTGGCCATTGTAAATTGCCGCTAGTGTATGTAGGTGGTAGGAGAATTGAGGGAAGATGGGGATGTGGAAGGGAATATGGGATTAATATAGGATTAGTATAAATGGGTGGTTGATGGTCGGCACAGACTTGGTGGGTCAAAGGGCCTGTTTCAGTGCTGTATCTCTCTATGATTTGCTTAATACATCTATGACCTATTTACAATATACATACCTCACTGGTTGTAAAGTGACTTGGGACATCATGAGGTCATGAAAGGAATTATATAGATGCAAGTTCTTTTTTTATGTTGCTGATATCCCCAGTGGCCACCGAGAACGATCTCAGCACAGTCCCTAGAAACTCTGAATGCCATTTTATATGAAGAGTACTATGACAATTTAAATGTCAGGACATTGTGTGATTGAAGCTAAACTGACATCATTTGTGTCATTTATTTACATCCACCAACAAACAGGCAGGTGCTTCCTGGGGCACTGAAAAAACAACTTGTGTAATTGCCCATGGTACTAAATGAGTAGAGATCTTGAATCTGTTACACCCAGAAATATGATAAGTAAATAATTAAAGAATCTGCCCGAGTCCCTTAATGCCCACTGTCAGGTTGCGGGTACAGCGCAGATAGAAACCTTGACACAATGTTCCTGATATTAATCTGAAGGCAACTGCTCTGCAGGAGTGGGGGCAGGGGCCATGGAATTGAATGCGGAAAACCTGGAAGCCAATTGAGCAGATCGGGATCTGTGATCTGAATGCAATTGTCCCAATTAATTTTGACTTCTGGAATTTCCGTTTCCAAGATGCACAGCAGATGTCATGTGCACCCATATGACACGATCTCAGTTGTATTTAAAAGGAAAATGCAAATTGGAGGATAGATGGTGAACACAGAGCAAGGGCAGCACTCGAATGTAATAATGCTCACTGGGATTACTAATAAGAAGGGATGTACTTTTCCTCAGCAATAGGAGGAAGAAACCTGCTGCTCTTGCCAAGAAGGCATGGTTGGAGGTAGCTGAGGTGGTGAACAGCAGAAGTGTTGTGCCCAGCTCATGGATGCAATGTAGAACACACTTTAAAGACCTAACTAGGTCATGAAAAGTGAGGGACATTTGCTGATTAAACTACGTACTGTACTTTAGGCCTCCTTCCTTTCACGCTATCTAGCTAAGTGTTCTCCATCACATCACTCCTCACACCCAAAAAACTTTCAGCAGCACCCAGTCTTCACTTTCTATGCAATTCATCACCTCCCCACCACTACTGACACTCTCCCAATCCTTATGCAATGTGACGCATGTGTCTCATACTCACCCTCACTGAATCCATCGGATGAATACCTCACCTTCACTTGAAGATCTGTTTATTGGCCACATGTAGGAGAAGACAGCGCAAAACACAAGGGGCTGGGTTGTCACAGTTAGTCCAGCTCAAAGATACAAAGGAGAAGGCTGTGGAAATAAGTGGCACATCTATATTCCTCTCAGTCAGATGGAGAAACAGGGAGCTGGTGACAGAATTATAAATATCTGTGACACACATACGCTGACTTCTTTTCATCAATGACTGAACTATGAGAAGACTGAATATCATGATTGTAAAGATTATGACTTTGTCATGGCTAAATCATATCCCTTTTGTTTGACTTCCAGGGCCTTCACATGTACAGCAAGTGTCACAGAACATCCATGAGGATGATTCCTCAGAGGACCTCATTCCTTCTGAGGATGCACTGTCACGGGACTTACAGCCTGCATGCATCAATGCAGGGAATCACTCTTTGTTGGATCCAGTTAGAGAGATAGTTGGGTTTTCACCTAGTGATTCACACATCAAGTACACACAAGTAAGCACTGGTGGCAGCGACAGCTGTGGAGCGTCCGCATTGGGGCAGCAATCCTCTGCAAGCTCTGCTCCCCTGGACATAAATGCTGAACCCGCAGGCTATCATTGAGATAGAGAATGCTAGACGTGCATCAGCAGCTTAGCTAGATATTAGCAGTCGTGACACACACACACTCTATTGGAATGGAGAGGCTGGAGGATTCCAATGCAATCGTGAGTGAATTGGTGGCTCAAGGAATTGTACTGATGTCTACCACAGAGAGTCTGTTTCTATGGAGCTTCAGCCAAGGCTCTCAAATGAGTCTGTGCAGACCATGACCATGGCTGTGCAGATTTTGCGTGCCAATTTGTATACTGCCTCAAAAAGGATGTTGAGTGTATTTGTGGTGGTGGGAATGGATTGCAAGATTGTATTTGTTTTGTTTCATACTAGGTTAACTTTTGAAATATTAAGGCATCCTGGGCAGCAGTTTAAGTGACTGCTCTTGCGATGGGTGCCCACCTTCATCCTCCTCCTCCATTTTTTCTTCATCCAAAGGTGGCTGAGGAGCCCCTTCGATCTCCTTTACCTGCAAACCTCTCTCCTGTGCACGTGGTGCCCCCATCATCAGCACTGCCGTGGATGGCGATGGTCTTTCTCTTCTGATGTGCTGTCCAACACATCTAAGGCCCCTCCCATCATGATCTTGTCAATTTGAAATCCTGGAAAGTTGAAAAAAAGCTGTATCTACACAAGAACTCTCCGACAAAAATTTGCCAGAGGGAACTGAGACAACAGTTGCAATAAGTGAGCTTTTATTCAGATGGGCAATCATAAGTTTAAATACCCATGTAAACTGCTGCCCAAACTCGCCTGTGTTCCCTGGTTAGTTTCACAAGCACTGGGAAACCTGTTCTGCTGAAGTAAAATTTGGAGGCAAGTTCATAACAATTTAAAAAGACCTGGTCTCCTGAGAATGCTCATTGTACCAATAAGTTCCCGCCTGCCTCCAATTAATAATTTCCTGACTTCAGCGAGTAGGTTTCTCGCCGGTATCCAAACGTACCTCCGTTAAACCCAGAAGTGAGTGTGCAGGAGCTGGGTTGTGCTCCACTTTAAAAAAAATTTTTTACCCTCCATCAGAATCTCAGAACGGTGGGAGAGCACAATGACAGCATCAAACTGGTAAAGCACCTGAGTTTATTCCATGAGCTCCTACTTGTGAACAATTGAGACATGATCAAATATTCACTGACCACCCCCCCCCCCCCACCCCCTCCATCCTTCCCTCCCCCATTCTCTGAACCAGGAGCCAAGTTCGAAAGGACCGTGGGTGGGAGAGATGATACTATAGTTGTGCAGACCTATCAGTGATCCACGCTGCCTTACTGTGGAAGTGTCAAATTGATGAATCTATCCTTTTCTATTATGTAGCCTGGCAAAGGCACTGTGAAGCCACCACTAACATCAACAGTTTGCTTGTTGTATCTCTGTAACTGAGTTTGGAAAGAGCCATAAAATATTAATGAGAGCTTGCAAATTAGTTAAGTCAATATGAATTAAAAGTCTGATGCTCAGAGGAATTTGACTTGAAGCAATATTTTTAACATGAATTATTTTGGTGGATCTTTTTCTTTCTTCAGTTGGAATATTGAAGAGGAAAAGGGTTCCAGTCAGTTTTAAGCATGAAAAGCTTTGATCTAGTTTATTATAAACACATTTGACTGTAGAGTATTTGCTTTATTTAAAGGTTCGGTCTGCAGAAGAGAGAGCAATTGCCATGCCCTCATGAAAAGACACTTTGTATTGCCCAGTTTCTGTAAATATTGTCCGGATTCCAAGTGAGATTCATTTAGAATAAACAAATGTTGCTTGTTGCCCAAAGCCTGCCTTTGAGTCATTGATTACTTTTTTTGCACATAGGAGGAGAGCTAGACCTGAGAACAAAATAAACAGTCTCTGACATGCTATTTTTAGCAGTGCTAGTGGAAGGGCAGAGCACTGTGTTCAGATCATAGACTCTATAGATACTTGAACTAATCTACACTTTGGACACGTTCCGGTGGTGAGCTCAAAAAATGGCAGCCCGTCTTTATGGGCTGCACGCCAAAGAGCCGCTCATTTAAATGGCTGGGGCGGGCCGCACCCCCCCTCCCCCCCACCATCACATGGAGGGGGTGGGCTGTTTGACCTGGCAATGGCATCAATATTTAAAGATGAAGTGAATAAAAATAAATAAACACATTTCTTTCACTCCTCTCCCACCCCCCCAATAATAATTAAATTATTTGCCCTTCCCCCCCCAAACACTTATCTTTACAATCTGACCTTCCTTCCCCCCCCCCAAAACTGCACTAGCTTTCAACTTCAACCCTTCCCACCGTCCCCTACATCAATGACGCTAATTTGACCCCATTCCACCCCCTTCCACACTGATAAACTTACCTACCCCCACCTCCTCACCAGTGTGGTACCTCGTTTCCCCAGACGGGGATCCAGAGGCACAGCAGTGCCAGCCATTGGGCTGAAGATCGCAGTGGGACATCAGGAGAACACATAAGATTCATTAATTCAATTATATTAATTTATTTAAATTGCAAACCCATCGTTGAGCGGCAGGAGGGCTGCCATGGAGCCTCACCACCACTGGGAGGATGGGGCCGGGCCTTGTAGGCGTCAAGGTCCGTGGTGGGCCTCATCTGCGGCCATCTTCAGGCCCGCCCCCCCCACCCCCCACGCCCTGCTGCCACCCACCTCCGCCACAGATCCCAGTGTCAAGTGCTCCTTAAAATCCAGCCCACAGAGTCATTTAGGGCACAGGAGCCATTAATTATAAAAGTTTTGAATGAATTTTTACCATCATCAACAAAAACCCTTAAAACCCACTTCCTAACACTCTCACTATCCTGCTCATTTTCTGCTTGGCATTTGGCAAAAGGTGGCAACATTACTTTAACCTGTCTGCAGGTGGGGACACAACTGCTGGAGAGTTCCACTTAGCCGACTAAGGGCTGGATTTTGTTCTTCCCCGGGCATCGGGTTCCGTGGCAGGTGGGGCTTGAAGATGGCTCCAGATGAAGCTCGTCACGGATCTTGGCGCCATGAGGGCCCGGCCTGATCCTCCCGTGGCCACGAGGCTCTGTGGCAGCCACCACCCCCACCCCCTGCTGCTGGGCGACAGGACCACAATTAAAATATTCATATCAATAAAATAAATACATTTAAATAGACTCACCTGCAATCTTGAGGGCCTGCCGCGATCTTAGGCGCGGCGGCCGGCACTCCCATGCCTTCAAATTCCCATCTGGGGAAACGCAGCACCACGCTGGTGGGGAGGGGAGGGGAGAGGAGGTAAGATTTTCAGTGTGCGGGTGGTGATGGGGGGAAACGGGGTTAAATAAATGTAATGGGTGTAAAGGATGGTGGGAATGATTGACCTTTAAACTTTGTACAGTTTGGGGGGGTAAGGTCAGATCTAAAAAGTAAGTGTTTTTGGGGGGAAGGGCAAATAATTACTATAATTGTTATTGGGAGGGGGGAAAGGATGTTATAAATGTATTTATTTAATTTTGGGGGGTTATAGCTTTAAAAATG
This sequence comes from Heterodontus francisci, assembly GCF_036365525.1. Lineage (NCBI taxonomy): Eukaryota > Metazoa > Chordata > Chondrichthyes > Heterodontiformes > Heterodontidae > Heterodontus > Heterodontus francisci. The sequence continues at coordinate 51,546,027 of NC_090384.1, forward strand.
TGAATGTTCCGGCAGGGCCGGCTGCCCTTTAAAAACGGTGCTAGCGCCTGCACACAGGGAGTTAACGCCATTGCTGGTGACAGACAGCCTGTGGGCCACCCCGGCTATTTAAATGAGCTGCCATGCTTATAAAATACAGCCCTATGACTATAAAATATAGGACAGAGAAGCAGTCTTTTACCTGACAATTGACATATTGACGTGAAGAAAAATGGGCTTCTGTTTTAAAGCCCATATGTTTACATTTTAGAAATTGCTATCACTTTATTCAAAAAAAAATTAACAAAAATTAGATCCAGAACTCTGGAATTGTCACATAGCCAATAGGAGGAAAATTAGTGAGTAAGTATTGGAGAGGAAATTGTAGATATAAAAACCTTTTTGACATCAGCTGCTTAGCAACAGGGAATGATGTATGGCACAGTTCACTTAAAAAACAGGGAACGACCAATTGCAACCTTAGCTTAACTGATTACATCAACTGTAGCATCATTAATTTAACAGCTGGTATCACTATCTTCTGCTGGTTGGCCAACTTTTTTTTAATTGATTTTGAAACAGAGCTTCAAAATGCAATAGGAAAGGTAATGCTACAGCTTATCCCAGTCTGCTACATCAGGGCTTTTCAACCTTTTTTCTTCTGAGCTCCTCTCTCCCATATTATAAAAATTCCACAGACCCCTGTAAGATGAGTAATTTTTTCTGTATGCAGATTGCTTATACAATTTAACAAATATATTTATTATTTTTATTTTATTCACTCCATGTGAAACACGTTGTTGGTATTGAGCAAAAATATTATTTCCTTGTTCCACCCATACTGAACTTAGGTGAGTAAATAAGACATTTTAGAAATGTCTGCAATTATCATGATCTTGTGGAAATGCCCTCAGACCACATTTTGTTAGCACTAATTTAGTTTAGTCAGACTTGTAGGTAGTGGTCCCATGGCATTCAATGGACAGTCTGCAGAGCAGTTCTGGTGCACTACAAGCGGGAAATTTCCGAGGTGGGGGGAGCAGGGGTGGGATGAGGGGGAAATGTCCCGAGGAATTTGCCCCAGCTTTCAATCATAAAATTATAAATAACATATCCCACAAAGAGCTGCATGTTACTTAAAGTTTGTTGAGTGCGACATAAGCGGAGATCTCTATAAAAATATTAATAAATACTCAACATCATTTTATAAAGGTTAGGAAAAAGCATCAAAATTCTCGAAAAGGGTTTGTTCATTTTTAATCACTGGAAAATTTATGACCAGTAGTTGCATGGGTCATGTAGGAAGCCCAGGTGCGATGTAAGAAGATGGCAGCAAGCTTTACAACAGCAAAATAAACACAGCTTCTACTGCAGTCACTTGAAGGAAATGTTCAGTATTTATTGTTTGCTTTCCAGTAGTCATTAAATTGAAATCCAGTTTTAATAGTAACAGAAACCGAAAGTGATACAATGGCACCGAACATGTAGCTCGATGTTTAGGTCAGCCTGACAATGCTCCCTCCCCCCCATCAATATTATTAATTTACAGCAGCTGGATTGATTCCCACATGTGCCATTGGGCACTTCAAATGCAGGTTAATTCATCCCTTTTTGTCTGCTTCTTGTTGCACGCTGCAGCTCATTAACAGTTCCTGTGTATTTGGCTCTCAGAGTCAGTACCTGGGTGGGGTCAGTAATTTACTATCATGTCCATGTCTGCATTGCCATATTTGAAGCAGAGGAGTGGCATCAGCTTCTCACCCACCTTGGTCAGGGTGAGAGGTCTAGACCACTCGCGCAAGTCTACAGACATTTTGCAGCTGCACTGAGAAAACCCAGGCTCAGGCTGCACACCATGGTGCGTGGGGTACACGGTAACATGTTGAGATACACCCAGCTTTGAAGAGGCTCTATACTCCTCACCCTCAATCCTTATTGGTTGTACAGAGCTGTTTTCTCACAGCTGCACTGTCCACTGCAAACAACATCTTTGCCAGTCAGTGATAAGATGAAGTGCTGGGATAATGTCAGTTAGGATCTTATGTTTGGCGAAGACCTTGAAACCTCATGGACAACCGGTTGAGAGCAAGTGGCTACATCACTGAATTGTGCTTAACAATGCCTTGTTTCATCTTTTGTGTTCTTTCTCGCTCTCTGCTACATGACATAATCATTTTTTAATTGTTCACGGGATGTGGACATAGCTGGCAAGGCCAGCATTTGTTGCCCATTTCTAATTGCCCTTGAGAAGGTGGTGATGAACCACCTTCTTGAACCACTGCAGTCCAGCTGGTGTAGGTACACCCACAGTGCTGTTAGGAATGGAGTTCCAGCATTTTGACCCAGCGACAGTGAAGGAATGGCGATATAATTCCAAGTCAGGATGGTGTGTGACTTGGAAGGGAATTTGCAGGTGGTAGTGTTCCCATGCATCTGCTGCCCTTGTCCTTCTAGGTGGTAGAGGTCATGGGTTTGCAAGGTGCTGTTGAAGGAGGCTTGGCAAGTTTCGGCAGTGCATCTTGTAAATGATACAAACTGCTGCCACTGTGCATCAATGGTGGAGGGAGTGACTGTTTAAGGTGGTGGATGGGGTGCCTATCAAGTGGGCTGCTTTGTCCTGGATGGTGTCGAGCTTCTTGAGTGTTGTTGGAGCTGCACCCATCCAGGCAAGTGTAGAGTATTCCATCACACTCCTGACTTGTGCCTTGCAGATGGTGGACAGGCTCAAAAGCACAGAGGGAACATCAGTGGAGAAACAAATGGTCCAGATGTAATGATCAATGTGCCTACAGGAGGGATACAGTTCTTGCTGACTCTTTTGGTTCAGTTCGGAACCCAATATTCCTCCTCAAACATATGCAAGGATATTTTTTGAATGCAGGGATTGAAAACAAATGTTGCTGATTTAAAATTTAGCAGCTGGCCACTCCAAAACTAAACTTTGTGGCTAAAAGCCAGGTGTGCGATCAATTATAGTTCGGTACAGAAATACGAATACACTAAGTAAAGAGAAAGCAATTTACTCATGTCCAATACTGTGTGACTCATATACATTAGGTCTGTGCTGTGCAATATGTCTGTCTCTGTGACAACTTATTTTACAGTAATTATGCTATATACCAGATTTGAATACCTACAGTATTAGCACGATAAGGTGTGCTCTTAACAGGTTTATTCACGCCTTGATGTCTCAATAGGTATATACCTGACACCCAGAGGAGCCATTTTAACTTCTGGCAATGACGTAAAATGAGCATTATCAGATTGGCTACCCATTATACCCTCTGCCCAATCAGGTGGTGCATATAACTGTCTGCTGATTCAATATTGCCCGTTTTACACATCAGCAACATTAAAATTATCTCCATATTATGTAAGAATAGAATACCTCTCTTTTATAATGGGCATACAGCAGAGTTTAATTGCACCTACGGTGAATAAGGGTTAAGATCAAGGCTCATTATGGAGGACATCACCAAAGCTGTCGAAAGTAGAAAAGAAGACAAGGTAAATCAGGAAAGAGTGATTAGGTAACAATAAATTTGGGTTTTAACACAGGAATAGAGTCAGTTTGGATGGCCTCCACTGTTTAATGCCATGTTTACAAGTGAAGAACAATCACTGAGGCGCAGTTATGGAGGGCTACCAGTGCCCATGGAACTGTACTGCAACAAATGTCAAACCCCTCAGGGACAGGCGAGGAGAAAATTGCAGAAGATAAGGAGACTCTTTGAATCAGTCTCGGAGGCTGAGCAAAGTTATGCAACAAATTTATATAATTATGTTGGTGCCAGGACCCTATGTAGTACTTGATGTGTATTTTGTCAGTCTATAAAAAGGCTGAGCCCTGCAGTTTCACCAAGATCTGCGTGCCGCCTTTGAACATTGGTTGAGCAGAGTTGGAGACTGCTGCTGTACCCTCAATTTAAAAATGTACTCAATTCAGAATCTGTGAAGCTATGAGAAACCACAGTAAACACTGAAGTGACCATATCACCAAACATAAATATATAAAGCAATTGAAATCATGTGAAATGAAAAGATAATATAGGAGAGATGAGGTCAGATAACTATAATCCTATGCTTCCTGTCAGCTGTACTGTTGCTTTTTTAAACAGCTTGCATCAAAAGGCACTGAGGAGTAAGCAGAGGGATACACAAGCCCTTCTGGAACAGACCTATAAAAAGGTATGGCTGCGCAGGAAGCCTACTCCAGTGTTCCTTCATCAGGGGATGAGATCCAGGCCTCGCGACGCACAGGTGCAACTCAATTCCTGGAGGGCTTTCGCATGAGTCAGCTGGCACCCAGAATTCGTTGGCTTAACATTGGGACTGTTTAATGTATGGGGCTGAATATTAATACTGTCTCTAAGTTATTTCTGGAATTCAATGTGTGTCACTGTCAACCAACAGGTTATTTAAAACTGTGAAGTATAATTATTGATTTCTGTTTTAATTTTCACCCTGGAGCTGCCCCCTTTGGCTTGGCAAATCTACTGCCCAGAGTGGAATTGAGCAGAAACATCTCAGCTTCAATCCCAAGTGTAGACTGGATCAGCTGCTTTTATCCCCAGTTGCGACAGCAGCACTGCAGCTGATCTCAGTACCCCAGGCGAGCTTAGAAAATTCAGGCAGGGCTTCCACTACTGATCGCTATTCAACAATTCTTGCTGAAAAGTGCACGTGAGTAGATGTCAGATGATGGCACGATCAGGTTCAGCTTTGATGCCCCGACTATTTGAACAGCTGACTGACATTCATTGCTTGTACTTACACAAAGAAAATCACAAAGTGGACTCCAGCATTTTCCTGACGACTGATGCCAGGCTAACTGGCCTGTACTTCTCTGTTTTCTCTCTCCCTCTTTTCTTGAATAGCAATGTTATATTTGATGACTTCCAATCTGCTGGGACAGTTCTAGAACCTAGGGAATTTTGGAAAATGACAATCAATGCATCCACTATTTGTGCAGCTACCTCATTTGAAACTGGGATGTAGGCCATCAAATTGGGGAGATTTGTCCCTCTACAAAAGCACAATACTGTGGATGCTAGAAATCTGAAGTCAAAACAGAAAATGCTGGAAATACTCAGCAATTCAGGCAACATGTGTGGAGAAAAAAACAGAATTAATGTGTTGAATTTTACCAGCCCTTTAGAGATGGGCTGGGAGGTGGGAGGGGTGGTATAATTGTGGCGGAAGGCGTTGGGAGGGAAGTCCGACGTGTTCCCGCTGTCATAGGATATTATCAAAGGCAGGAATCGCAGCAGCTTGACTGCCCTCAGACCAGAGGTGGGCAGCCAATTAAGGAAATTAATTGGCCTATTAACAGCCATTTTACACTGGTATTTTATGAGCTTCAGAATGGCCCCCCATCGCATGTGGGTCTGCCAGCTACATCAAGACAGCCTCCCAGTGGGTTCTCGGTGGGGAGGGAGCCTTTCTTTCTGAAGGCTCCATGGTTCATGGTGGGGCCCACCCGCAACAATGGCTGCCCCGATGCCACTGCTGGAGGGTTCACCCCACCGATCGCCGGGGCCTGCCTGCCTGGCTCCGACATATAACAAAATTTTTCCATCTACCTGTGAGGGCGCCTCAATATGGAGGCATTCTCTCTTTCCTCTTGCATCCATGGCAGCGGCCACCTCAATTAGTAGTGCTGCCAAGGCTGCAAAGCTGCCGGCCCTCTGTTTTAACTTGTTTTTCTTTCTTTTTTGCTTTTGGACGGCAGTTGTCCATCATTCTGCATTCACGCCTCCGCTAGACACATCTTTTGTTTCTTGACTTGTCTTATTACCACTTCCTTTGGCCTTCCACCACCAACTCTTTTGTCATTTAATCTCTCCTGCCTTCCATTCTATCACAGACCTTCACTTTTGTTTTTTTTCCCCACCCTCTCCCCTTTCACTTGTTTAAAACCTACTACATTCTAACTTTTCCCAGTTCTGATGAAAGGTCATTGACCTGAAATGTTAACTCCTGTTTCTCTCCACAGATGCTGCCAGACCTGCTGAGATTTGTCCCCTTTGTTTCTCTAGTACTTTTACTGTACTAATATTGATTACTTTAAGTTCCTCACTCATTAGCCACTATTTTTGGAATGCTTTTTGTGTCTTCTCCAGTGAAGACAGAGACAAAATATTTGCTTAATGTCTCTGCCATTTCCTTATCCCTCATTATAATTTCTCCTGTCTTAGCCTCTAAGAGAGCAAAGTTTACTTTTCCTAATCTCACCCTTTTTAAATACTTGTCAAAACTCTTACAATCAGTTTTTATATTTCTTGCTCGTTTACTCTCATTCTATTTTCTCTCTTTTTGTCAATTTTTTGGTTGACCTTTGCTGGTTTCTAAAACTCTCCTAATCCTCAGGCTTCGTACTTTTCCTCGCAACATTATAAACGTTTCTTTTAATGTAATACCATCATTAACTTCGTTAGGCAGCCATTCTTGTTGCTAGGGTGTATTTGAGCAATGAAAACAGTCCACATATTTCACCATATAAGGCTTTTTTTGTTTTGGATATTTATGGGATTTTAACACAGAAATAAAACTTCAACAATTTCAGAAACAAAACAACACTGAGAGGATAATGTGCACGAAGAACCTTACCACAATGCCATGGAGCTGGATTTTATTTCATTAACAGGAGTTCCAGCAACGGGTGGGAGGGACCCCACCTTGGCCATTTATCAGATCCCCAGCCAACTTTAATAGCGGGCAGGTAATTTACTTTCAGGTGCAAGATCTTGTCTCAAGAGCTGCTAGCTAATCAGAGGGCTGGCAGCTCAGCAGTACTGGTAGCACCACTGGGCATGGTGGCCACTGCTGATACTGTAGGAGGCCTGGGACCAGGCCTGGAGCCCCAGACTGCAGGTAAATGGGGCAGGCTAACCGGAGCCAGTTAGGCAGGTCCCCACAAGGGATGGGGGTGGTTGTTGAGGGTGGTGGGATGGGGGAGTTGGCACTGGGGTGGTCTTTGCAAACAGGTGCCCTCCGTGGGCCACAGATTTCCCAGGCAGGAGGCCCCTCCACCCTCCCCCAGCCCGCAGGGAGGCTGCTTGGTGTAACTGGGTGGCCTCACCACCTGGTGAAGAGCCCCCCGCCGCTGGTTAAATGAAAGCAGGGGTGGAAAGAGGCCTTTAAGTGGCCATTAATTGGCAGTCCACCCTGCGCCCCCCCTCCCCTCGCTATTTTATGGGCCCCACTACCTGCCTGCCCATCCCTAGAGGACTGATAAAATTCAGCCCATTGTGTGCAAAATGTGATTATTAGACGCTGATTCTGACTGAGAGTCACCACATTATCAGAGTTTTGTTGTTCAGGGACAGTCCCAAACACAGCACAAGGATCTGTTCCTTACTGACGCAGGACAAGAATCAGTACAATCTCCAAACTGTATTTTTCATTCATCTATTCTACTGCTCCTCATTGTTCTGACTGTTGTGCCAGATGGTACCATTACCCACAGTGCTTTAAATCCTACATAAGTCATGTTCTTGGTAGAACAATTGCCCTATCTGCACAATCACCTGGCGCTCTTGAGTTTGGTTTCATGGAAGTCCGGCATAAAGAAAATAGCACAGTCTAATATGTAATCTTGCTGGAGCTTTTTATGTCTCTAGTAAAACAAATTCTATATCAACTGTGAAGTTTCAAGCTGCGAAATTCAACTCTGTAGTGTCACTGATGCTGGCATTACAGAAAACCAAAACTCTGAACATGTTGCACCATTCCGGCCACTTCAGGCACAGCTCATGCAGTGCCCTGCCTTTAAGGGCATTAGCGTGGGCACGCCATGCATGCACCAGAAACATGCAGAGTTGGCGGATTGTGATGTTAAACAGCGTCTAACGGTGATTTGACACCTGATCTGTCATGCTGGACCTTGCAGGTTCCGTTAAGGCCTCCTTTTTAATCACTCCCAGCTGAGCATGCCCCCTTCAACTAGCGCTATATGAAGGGATCACATTGAACCTTTAGGTGAGGTGCTTTTGACTTTCCTTTGCTGCTGCAGAGTTAGTAGAAGTCCTGTGTTGAATGTTATTGGAGGATTTGACAGAAGTTTTTGGATTCACAAGGGAGTGGTGCTGGACTCTGACAAGAAGGCCAGAGGAGTTGGAAGGCCTCTCAGGAGGTAGCCTGCTTTTAGTGATGGTATTATAGTTGCAGTTTCTCATGGGCTGCAGCATGACTTGGATCTGCATCACAGGAAACAGAGAGGGGAAGCTATGTTCAGAGGGAGGAGGAGCAGGATACACCCACAAGGGTCTTCAAAGCACACTTCAACTACCTCCAACTCAGCCAGGAACAGTGTCTGAACACCTGTTTCACCAAGGAGGTGGTGACTGAACTGTGCCATCTCCTGCAACTGAACCTGCAGCCGCATAGTAGGGCGAAGACACCATTGCCAGTGGCCATGAAGATAACCATGACCCTCAACTTTTACTCCTCAGGATTCTTCCAGGTGAACCTGCATGTCCTCTTTCAGGATGTCAGCATTTGTGCTCCCACCATTGCCACTTCACCCGTATCCTTCCAGGTGGAACATTTCCAACATTTCTCAGTTCACCATGCATCACTGCATCAGGCAGGTGACAGAGGCCCTCTACAGAAGGAGAGAAAACTTCATTGTCTTCTCTCTTACTGAAGAGAAGTAGGTACAGTGAGTGCAGGGCCTTCCCATTGAGCCATCGACTAAATGCATGTGGCTCTGTAGGTCCCACAATTCTTTGGGGAGATGTACCGCAACCACAATTGCTATGAATATGTAGTTAATGTACACCCATGCCCGGTAGATCCTTACATGGAATGCCCACTATCCTGGCAGCAGTCATGATGCATTCATCCTGTATCAGTCAGCTGTTTCCACCATCTTCGAACCACCACAACAAATCAGAGGGTGTTTGCTGGGTGATGAGGGCTACACACTCTATACCTAGTTCATGACTCCGCTCCGCCATCTGACCGTGCATGGACCAGGAATGTTGTGGAACAAACCATTGGCATCCTGAAACAATGGTTTTGCCACATGAACTGTTTTGGAGGAGCCCACTAGTACTTGCTGGAGCATGTCTCTAAGTTTGTATTAATCTGTTACATCCTTCACAACCTTCCTCACATGAGGGTGCCTGTCTTGCAGGTGCCTTTCCTGTCCTAGTGCTCCTGCACAGTGCTACCACATTGGCTGCATCATGACTGGGGAAGACTGCTAATTTTCAGTGGGGGAGACTGCAGATGGCCTTACTTGAGTCATAGAGTCATTTACAGCACAGAAGGAGGCCATTACAGGATGACCTTGAGCAGTTCTCAGCCTTGAGGGCCTGGCTTTGGACTGCACCATCTTGGCATGGACGTCAGCAGTCTGGACTGGCTGGCTGACAGGCAACAACAAGGGTACTGGTGGAGTGGCAGTGGTGGAAGCACAAATGCTGTTATCCTGAGAGAGGACATGCAGGTTCATGCTCCATGGGGCCATGGTCACTCCCCAGGGTGAGGCCTCAGCTATCCTAGTAATCTGTTGCAGCACAGATTGCTGGTGTGCTGTGAGACCCTGCAAGCCCCATTGAACACTGGTATCTGCAGCCATGATGGCAGCAGTATGAGCCTGCATGACACCGAGCTAGGCTTGCATGGGGGTGGTGGCATTGTGGTAATGTAACCGGACTTTTAATCTAGAGGACCGGACTAATGCTTCAGAGACATGAGTTCAAATCCCACCATGGCAGTGGGGGAATTTAAATTCAATTAATAAATTGGGAATAAAACGCTAATCTCATTAATAATGATCATGAGACTACCAGATTGTCATAAAAACTCATCTGGTTTACTAATGTCCTTCAGGAGAGAAAATTTGCCATCCTTACCCAGCCTGGCCTACGGATGACTCCAGATCCACAACAATGTGGTTGACTCTGAACTGCCCTCTGAAATGGCCCAGCCAGCCTCTCAATGGTATCAAACCACTACAGAAAAGAAAATATGAGTGTACCTGCACCACACACGCTGCAGCAGTTCAAGACAGTGGCTCACCACCATCTTCTCAAGGGCAATTAGGTATGGGCAATAAATGCTGGCCTTGCCAGCAATGCTCACATCCCACAAACGAATTTAAAAAAAGCATGGATCTCACAACCTTTGTCAGAGCATCCACTACAGCACTGAGATGTTGCAAGGCTTCTGCCTGTGCTGCTGTGGAAGCTGAGGCATCGGCTACCAGTCACTGCATTACGGGTCAGTTCACAAGTGCTGTCAGAGAGTTGGCCACCACTTTCACGATGAAAAGGATGAGCTCCAAGCTCTGAGTGATGCACTGTGCTACGTTGGAGCCGAGCATCTTCATGCTCCTTGACAGTGATGAGGTTCTGTGGCAGGCATGCCGATGTACCAAACATCTGTGTCTGCATGCCCATCAACTTTCTCCTGTATGTCACCCCATCAAAGTCGTCACCTGAGTCCTATTTAGCCAAACCCATCTGCGACCTTGTTTCCCACACCCATCCCCACCCCACCCCCATCCACCCTGGTGAGCTGGCACATATCATATCATTTCTCTCTGACCTTCCTACAGCCCATTCAGGCCCAGTGACTTACCACATGCTGATGCTAAATCCATACTATTGTCTAAAGTATGCACAGTGCCAGTATCTGAGCTGGTGGTTGTGATTGTCAGATCCAATGACCCAGTGCTTCTTCATCAGATGTCTGCTGTTGCTATGTCCTTCATAGTGAGGCTAACCAGGCAGCAAATCTTGGGCACCTGAAAGCAAAAATACACAGTGAAGGAAAAGCGGGCAGGGCGAAAAGCAAGCGGCCCATGGTGTCTCCATCTGCAGCTTGCACTTCATGCCAGATAGCAGGACAAGGGTGAAGTGGGATTTGAGAAGGTGCAAAGTCAGGAACATACCATCAGCTTGGATGTTCAGTCACAGCCGGCCCTATGATGTGGAGCACACTCCCCTATAATGGGCTCAGACGATGCAGGATCGCCTGTCTTCCCAAAGGTACCACCACCCCCACCCCCCCACCCCTGAATCCACCCAGGTTCTCTGCAGTTATGTGTGACCTTGTCCTGCAAGAAAGAGTGAAGAATGGCAGAAAATGTGTTTGGGTGATATACCTGCTCTAGTTGAATAGCTGGAAGTATGAGGAAAATGCAAGAGATGTTTGTAAGACTGGTAGCATTGGCAAGTGTCTGAGGGTGCAGTGGAGCATCTGAATGTTAGGCATGAGTCCTGAGTGCTAATCGATGAGTGATGAGGCATTGAGCAACAAACGAGGCTGGTAGTACAGTGGGTAGGAGATGTCATTTGAAGATGCAGCAACACCTGGATACATTCAGGTTTGGGCTGATAAGTGGCAAGTAACAATTTTTGCTACACAAGTGTCAGGCAATGGCCATCTCCAACAAGAGAGAATCTAACCATCTCCCCTTGATGTTCAATGGCATTACCATTGCTGAATTTCTCACCACCAACATCCTGGGGTTATCATTGACCAGAAACTAAACTAGGCTAGCATAAATACCATGTCTACAAGAGCTGGTCGGAGGCTGGAAATTCTGTGGCGAGTAACTCATGTCCTGACTCCGCAAAGCCTGTCCACCATCTACAAGGCCCAAGTCAGGAGTACACTTGCCTCCTTGACACCATCCAGGACAAAGCGGCCTGCTTGATTGGCAACCCGTCCAACATCTTAAAATTCACTTTCTCACCCACCAGCGTACAGTGTGTACCATCTACAAGAGGCATTGCAGCAAGTCACCAAATCTCCTTTGACAACACCTTCCAAACCCATGACCTCTACCACCGAGAAGGACAAGAGCAGCAGACACATAGAAACAGCACCACCTGCAAATTCCCCTCCAAGTTACACACCATCCTGACTTGAAACTATATCGCCATTCCTTCACTGGCGCTGGCTCGAAAACCTGGAACTGCCTTCCTAACAGCACTGTGGGTGTACCTACACCCCAAGGGCTGCAGCGGTTCAAGAAGACAGCTCACCACCAAGGGCAATTGAGGATGGGAAATAAATGCTGGCCTAGTCAGCGGCGCCCATATCCCACGAACGAATTAAAATTTAAAAAAAATTAGGCTTGGACAATAAATGCTGGCCTTGCCAGTGACACTTACATCCCATGAAAGAATGAAAAAAAGATGCATTCACTGACCTTGACCACCTATGTGAGGTCACTGAACCTTTCTGGCACTGCAGCCAAGTCCTTGGGGACAAACTCTAGGAATTGACCTCCCTGGCCACCTGCTCATATTCCCTTTGCAGTGTGTGTCTTGAGGGCCTCCCAGCCCCTGTGGAAACATGACATCTCTTCTTTCAACCTCCATTACTAAGGCCTCCAGCACTGCATCCGGAAATCTGACTGCCCTCTCTCTGGCCTGTTACTCTATTACCAGTCCTCTACTTTCCACCAAGGTCTTTCAGACATTGTTGCAGTAGCTGCTGTCGCCTGAATGCACCACCCCTTTAAGAGGGGCTGGCTGCCTTTAGGAAGTGCAGGCTGGCTGTGCATTGTGTTAGTGATGTATAATGCTGGGGCCCCTGCTGAGCTATCTTGCTGATGCACTGAACCTGTGCAGTTCCATTATCATGATTGTAGTGTGCAGCCAGTCAGAAGTGTGTTTCACACTGCGCTGATCATTCCCCTGCCCAATATTTGGCCTAATCGTTTTTTTTCCCCGCTCATTGTCTGAAAATATGCTGCTCTGGGAATTCTATGGATCACTTAAAGTTTCAATATTTTCTTGTAAGTATTCATAGACATCTGATCATTTTATCACGAATTGCCGATAGAGATTCCAATGAACCGAGTTAGATATCCCAATTCACAACATTTACACTGGAAGCTTGACAATGCTGAAATCACATCGATACGATGCTGCCATTCTTAAACCTGTCTTATGGCACAGTGGATAAAGGCAGTGACTGATTGTAGCAGCAGGACATACAAACAGTACAATCTCAGGATCCAAGTGCCAGTCTGTGCCTTAGTTGCTCTCTACCAGCATGAAGCAGAAGTGCTGTAGTTGATTGATACATCCCTGCCTCTGGGAGGGCAAAAATTAACTAGGATCCCATGTCTGATGACTAGCTTTTTTAAAATTTGTTTTTGGGATGTGGGTAATTCTGGCAAGGCCACATTCATTGCCCATCTGCAGTTACTTTTTGAAGGTGGTGGTCTGATGATGGTGGTGTTAGGAAGGAAATTCCAGAAGCAGCAACGATGAAGAAATGGTTATTCTATGTCCAGCTCAGCAAACCTCTGCTGGAAAATGTGCATGTTTGGACTCATGTGAGGACAGGATTAGGCTCAGTTCTTATGCTTCCCATCATGAAATAGTCTATATTCATGTGCTAGACATATACATACGATATCAGGAGGCTGACAAAATCCATGGAAACTTGCCTCAGAGCAGATCAGCATATATAAAAGAGGAGGGGAGAAAATGAGCAGAACAAACAAAGCCTGTGGCATATTACCAAACTCCTGAAGACTCTGCTTGTGAGTGTTTCCATGAACATTCTCAGGTGAACAGTGCAGTTATCTTGGGCAGTGCTCTACATGGAAACCTGATTAGCTCTGAACAGGGTAACTCTATTACATCATTAACATACTTTTTGTCCCAAAATAATATATCGTAAATATATTATGCTGTACCCCGCCAATATGCATGTTATCCCCGAGTACCATCATCATTCAGATAAAAATATATTATTCCAGTTACACCATCACATTGCAATATTGTGGCATAAATACCCGAGCCTTCAGTAAAATTGACTGTAGCCTATGATTGGTGAAAAGCACAACCTCAACTCTCATTCAACAAGGAGTGACAATAGGTGGAGATGAACAATAGATGTAATGGGAAGTGGGACACAATACAAACATTGATCTGTAGGTTCTGTTATATCATCTCTATGGGGGAGCAATATTAGCACACAGCATACAAACATATTCATATGAAATTCCTCTACCCACTGTTCTAATGGAAGGATTAACCTGTTTAAAATAATGTAGCTGACAAAGAAATTGTCAGAATTTCAATTCTTAATTCTGCACTTTCATTTGTATTTTTGCTTTTTTCCTTCCAACAGTATTTTTATTTTTTCCCATTTTACACCATGTTTAATGTTTACATGATAATGGAACTGCACAGGCTCAGTGCATCAGCAAAATAGCTTTCCTACAAAATCTAGGACCATCCTGTAGCTCCTAATTACATTTTGTGCAGCCTCCTATATTGTCGCATCCTCCAAACCTCTTCCCTTTGCTGTTTTGTTAAAATCCATTTGACAGGAAATTATTCATCCTGAATTTCCTGGAACATTTTGATGTAACTGTACGCAAGAGTGGCATTGGGTCGTATTTTTCTGAGAAAATTTTCATGCAATCAATTTAGCTGATTTTACTTTGAAATATCTCTATATGGGAATTTCCTCGCTCATTTGCATTGCTTCTGAGATATGCCTCCTGAAACTATCACTCATTTGCAATGCTCCACCACCATGCGATAGATCAGCTCATGCGAGTTTCCTAGATTTATGTAAATAATACGCTGGCATAGATTTTCGCCACATGTTTAAGCCTAAAATTTACCTCATATCAGCTTATCAGATTTCTGGAGTTAGATTGAAGTTTGTGATTATTTTTGAATTAGTTTCTTCCTCAGACTTGCACTATACTTAACCAAAGTGATGTCAACTCCAGTGTGCCCGCTTTCCCACGCATTCAGAAGAACTAAGCAGCTGGAATGGCTTTTCCAATAGGAATACCCCTGTTCTCCATAATAATGGCAGAGCAAGAGGAGCAGCAAAGACAAGTGGTTCTGAGAGTGAGGCACCATAGCACAATATAACAGCACATTCAATGTTACTCCTATTGGTGGCATTGTATCTGCACTTGTTTTATGCCAGTTTTTATGTGCCACGGTAGGCAAACAAGTTCCAGGAGAAATTTCATCATAAATTTCCATTAACAAGGTCAGCATAGAAACGGACACAAATCTTAGCTTAATTTTTGTGTAAGTGCGATCCAGGAAATTCCGAGTGATTATTCTTAAGTTAATATTTTGTGGTGTAGCAGTAGGAATTAAATTGTCAGCTTCCTTGATGGGTAAAGGCACCATTTGGGATGCAACATAATCATACTGATCAGAGGCCCCAGGTTCAATCTCAGCCAGTGAAGACCTGGAGCAATAGAGTTGGCCATAGTACCCCTGATTAAAGGGAAACATCAGCCTATTTTTTTTTATCAGATTCAAGATTGTTTTATTCTATACAGAAATTTGCTTCTCGTCTCATACACTAGTTACAGCCCACCGACCGTGGAAAGATGGGGAGATGCTGAAATTTCCGCATAATTGCAATGCTCTTCAGTCTTCATTCTCTAGTGATGTCCTCTATTCTTCTTGGGAGATAGCAGTGCATATTCGACACCCAAAGCCACAAAAAAAAATGCTGCAAACCCCCACCTGAAGCCTCAAAAGAAGATATCGCTAAAGGTAATTGGTTTAGCAAAGCCTCCACTGAACCTCCAGGCCTCATTGCGGGCCAAGGGGTCCCGTATCAGTCGGAATTAAATTGTCAGCTTCCTTGATGGGTAAAAGGCACCATGTGGGATGCAACATAATCATACTGATCAGAGGACCGCAGCCTCTCCTTCACAGCCTCCAGCGGGGTCCCCGCTGCCCTCCAGCTCCAGAAATCTGGCAGCTCCGGCCCAGCTCCCATGGTCAAAGCCTGTGTCTGTTCTTCATACATTTCCCCATACTGGAAAGTACATGTTTGTTAATGTGAAGTAAGGACAGTATTGGGTTTGTATTTGATGCTCTGCATACTGGCATTCATTTTCTGGGCTCACACAATGGCCACTTGGGTTACGTGGAAAGAATCAGTGGCCTGACAAGGGGACAAAACAGAAAGGGTAGGAAATAGAAATTTAACTGTCTTCGGTAAAATCCAGCAAGTTTAATTACATTGTCTATCAATTATAGTGCTTCTGCAGATGACCTTTTACATAGGATTTTCCCCAATGAGAATTGTATGACACTTTTCCCAGTTATTGTAACACTTTTGCCCCATATTTCCTGCTTTATAATTGTGTAACACCATGAATCCTTTCTTCCTAAACAGAAGTAATGGAGTGGATCTGGGAGCAGATCTAAGCTGCATTCCTGGCACAGTCCCTTTCAGCTAAAGAAATCTCCCTTGCCATTTAAGGAAATGGAAACTCAAAGCAGTCTAGCATGCAAATACTGTGTGTATATGTTTTTTTTCTTTCTCTTTTTTAACCTCTGCTATGGACAGAATGAATTGTTATTTTTAACTCCTTGGAATTCTTTTAACATGTAAACAAACGATGAAGCAGCTTATTTTCAAAGTGATGAATGGAGCTTAGTAATGGTGCTGAACATGATCAATTGCATAAGAGTAACTACATTCTAGCAATGCTTTATTTATTCATTACAAATTTATTAGTAAGAACAACTTATTAATAAATATGTAACTCTCACTCAAAATCTTACTGCAAAATGAAAACCAACCCTCCTTCTTCATTACTGTATTAATTATAACACTGTTATTGATATCATTTGACTACTGTCTCTCATGAAGTATTTTCCAAATGCTATCTTATTGCTGCGATGCAGGGTCATAGACATTCTTGAGTTAATCTGGTGATACAGACACATATGGTCCTAAATTGGGTGTGGCACATCCACATTGTTAACACAATCAGCTGTTAAATCTGTCACAGTATGATCTATCATTAGAAGGGCCCTTACTTTTTTAAAAGACCTAATCCTGCAATCCAACTTAGATTGGGTTATACAATAAAAACCAACTTTTTTGTGTTCAACTGTTTTGCGGCTAGTTCCGATCCCTTGGGCCATTTATATCTGCAGCTGCCTGCTCCATTCCCCACTGGTCCAGACTGAGTTAACCACCATCTCACAACGACTTCAAAGGAGCTGTCACTCGGTGCCTGATATGTGATATTCCTTGGCTGGTATCTGCAGCTGGCCTCATGTCTCCTCTTGAGAACAGTCTAATGCTGAGAAGTTTCCCTCTGTTTCCAGTGCCGTGGAGCCATTTTTGAGGATGCTATGTAAAGGCTCCTGATTTTCCTCATTCCCTTCATTTTCTTGAGCTTTGACAGCCAGTAGTTCTGCTGCCCCTTCACCCACCAATGTCACTCCATCTGCCACACTTGGTGGACGCTTGGCTGGATTATGGTCATAGGAAAACAGCTTGAGCCTTGAGAGATGCTCCATATTAGGGAACTCAGTAATTTTATTTTTGTCCACATCAAGGATTTCTAGAAATTCCATTTTTAGTAACACCTTTGGGAAGTCCTCGAATCTATTGCCATATAACCAAAATCCACGCAGGTTTATGAACCTAACCAGGTCCTCTGGTAAAGACTTTAGCTTGTTGTCCCCCATCTGTAGTGACCTCAGACTAGGCATATTAATTAACTGTTTGGGAAATTTTCTGAAATAGTTGCTCTCTATCCATAGACACCTGAGGTTTTCTAGATTCCTAAACTCTGGAGGAATTGTCATTAATCTATTGCTACCAAGGTAGAGCCGGGTTAGGTTCTGCATGTTGCATACAACTTTAGGCACATCTTCAAATTTGTTAAAGTCCAGTGCTAAGATCTTTAAGTTGACCAGCTGCTCAAACTCATTAGGGAGTTCCCTCAGCTTGTTGTTGCTGATGTACAGCTTCTCTACATATGTGAATGAGCAGATTGGAACTGGGAGTCTCTTTATCTTCTTGTGGCAGGCATCCAACATCCTGTCAGCCATCACTTCGTCCATGTCAGTCGAAATGCAGCTCAGTTCATCATCAGAGCTGCAAGATAAGACAGAGGCAACCTTCTGAAACGCACTCCCCATTTTCATTCTTGGAGGTCAGCCCTCCCTACACAGGATAAAAAAAAATCAGAATGGAAAATTTATGACATAGATTATCAAAATGCCCATTTGGGCAAAAAAAAAATCATAGATGGCAACCATGCGATGCAGATGTTTAGATAATATGAACTGCACAATCACAAAATCAGAAGATCTTTACATTTGAGAAAGGCCATTTAACCCATCTTAGTTCATTCATCCAGAAAGACCCTAAAGTCCCCCACTATGGCATCCAATTATTTCCTAAATGATTCTAAATTATTGCTTGCACCACTGCATCTGAGAATCGATTCCCTGTACTGATTATTCTTTGTGTGAACAAGAACTTCCTAGCATCAGTCCTGAATTTGCATTTTAAAAGTTTGAACTTGTGTCCCCTTTTCCTACTCCAACAATTTCATGTAAAGTAATCTTTCAGAGTTAAGTTTATTATACAGGATCTTGCATACCCCTAGAAGATCACTTCTCCGATATCTCTTACAAGGCTGATAAAACGAAGTTTCTCCACTCTTTCATGAGAACTCAGACCTCAACAGTCGTGATAGGTTCTTCTTAGCATTGTCTCCAGGTTTGAATGATCCCTTTTTATCTCAATGACAAGAATTGAATATATTAATCAAGATGCACAGCACTATACAATTTAATCATGACTTTTCCAGACTTGTGCTCACTGTTCTGGCTATGTCGTACAGGATTCTGTTTTTGACATATTCATCACGAGTCTATTAACACTTTTAGATCTTTTTCAAATTTATCCTTAGCCATTTCATTGCTCCTCATGAAATGCATGTGTTTGCCATTATTCCTTCCTACGTGTAGAGCCAATCCCTATTAAGTCTCATCTATCATTATTCTGCCCACTTACATATTTTGCACACCTGATTTTGTCATTTTTGATCTGCCTCCTCCAATTCCATAGCCTCCCACTAATTTAGTAACATCAGCAAACTTGACCAATTTGCACTGAGTTTCTGATTCTTGACATAAATTAGAAACAGTAGTGGGGCTGGATTTTACAGCCCTTCCGATGTTGGGGGTCGTGGCAGGTGGCACCAGAAAATGCCCCTGGCTGAGGCCCGCCATGGACCTCAACACAGGGAAGGCCTGGCCCGTCTGGGGATACGATGCGTGACACTGGTGGGGAGGGGGGGGGGTGGGGAGCCGGTTAGCTTTTCAGTGCGGGGAGGGGAGCACAGTAAAACTAATATCATTGGTTTAGGGGATGGTGGGAAGGGGTAAAGATTAAAGTTTATGAACTTTGGGTGGGGAGCAAGGTTGGGGGCACAAGGTAAGTGTTTTGAGGGGGGAGAGAGGGCAGGTAATTAATTTTGTGGTTATTGGTGGGGGGGAGTGGGTGAGAGAGGGTCAGGATACATTTATTTAATTTTTTAAAAGCAATAATTCTTTAAATTGTAAATTGAAATGTAGGGCTCGAAGCCATTGAAAAATGGCATCAGTGCCTGCGCAAAGACAGCTGACACAATTGCTGGGGACAGACCGCCTGCCCCCTCCACATCATCGGCGGTGGTGGTGGGGGGTCATCCCAGGCCATTTAAAAGAGCCGCTGCGTCTAATATCGCGGCGGCTGTGCGAAGTGCAGCCCGCAGGTGTGGGCCTCCATTGTTTCCGGCCGCCGCTGAAGCGATGTGAAATCCAGCCCATGGTAACAATGCTGATAACTGGAATATTGCATTCATAACCACCCCATCTCGACATAACTCCTCCAATAAGCATCTAATGATATCCAACCTTTACCTACTTTATAATCCATTGTTCAGATTTATCCTGAATCCAAACAGTTTGGATTTTAGTTCATAACATTTTGGTTGGAACTTTGTTAAATGTCCTTTAAAAGTCTAGTTATAAAATGCATTCCATGGGATCTTCCCCATCTGAATCCAAGTGGACTGTTGTTCACTAGATTATTGTTGTAATTCTCAAATTTACTCCTGATAATTAATTCCATTATTTTATACTGGATTGAAGAAAAATGAATGAAGGTGTAATTGTCTCTGTCTGACTAATTTGCCTTTTTGAAAATGGGCACCATGTTTGTCTGTTAACAACCTACTGATATGTCGATCCAGTGTCCAGTGACTTCCTCATAATTATTGTCAATGTCATACAAATCTTGGACAGGCGTTTCTGTTAGCACCAGCTTTTTCAGTACAATTTGCCCGAAAAGGCCAAACAAATGCAAAAGATTGTGGAATTTTAAAGTGCAAATCGAGGTCCTGTGATCTTTAGTGCTAGTTTCAAAAACATTGGACTAGAAGTTAGCCCTACCATAAAAAAATTGCCATGCCCCAAATCAAATTAATCGCCATTGTGAGTTTTCACTATCTGCATTCATTTGCGAGCATTAGAGGAGGCTCTTAAAGGTTTTAGATTTGCTTAAGTGAAAGTACACTAATATGCACATTTTAAAAGCTTTTTAAATTGTACCTATAAATGATTCTGTATAGTTTTTTAAAGTCATTTTCAGTTACTTAAGAAGTTACTCACAGGTGGTGGACTAGACAGTTTGATTAAAAATGCTTACTTTTTGTCATAAACTTATTTTCAGCTGTATTAATAAAGCTGCACCAAGTTGCCAAACTTAAATATATCAAGGAATTGTCTAATGCAAATTATAAAAAAAATTACTTTCTAAAACGCTGCCAGATTGTGCTGATGCACGGCAGATTTTACATTTGCAGATATGAAAATTAGTTTATGTGGCAACTTGGAGAAAAAAAAAAATTTTGAAAGCAAATGCAATTTTATGTAAAATTTGCATTGATCATGTCCAAAGTGGAAATTCTTAGCCATTCTCCCTAGGCTCTCTGAACGCTCTGAGTTAAGTGACATCTATCCATGGGGGAAAAAAATGCAAAATCTGAAACCAGTACAGAGAATACTGGAAATACTCAGCAGGTCTGGCAGCATCTGTGAAGAGGGAAACAGAGTTAAGGCTTCAAGTCGATGACTTTCATCAGGATTGGATAAAGTTAGAGTTGTAACATGTTTTAAGCAAGTACAGGGACAGTGTAAGGGGGCAGGGGAGGAAAGAACAAAAGGAAAGATTTGTGATAGGGTGGAAGGCAGGAGAGATTAAATGACAAGAGATGGTGATGGAGGAAGCTAGGACATTGGCTTTAATATGTGGTTTGGTGAGTCTATTTCAGGCTGTTGCTTTACTAGTCAAGGGAAAGTTTTCCCAATTTTGTCACAAGTCCTCAGATGTTAGTGAGGAGGACTTTACAGGGTTGCCTGGGCTGGGTGTGCTTTGGTCGTTTACCGTGCCTCGATCAATGGAGGGTGTCCTCACTGTGATGTCGGATTTTCATCTTCAAAAGGACTATGCGGTGGTCACTCCTACCACTATTGTCATGGACAGATGTACCTGCGACAGGTGAGGGTGAGAACAAGCAGATTTTTACCTCTTGTTGTTTCTCTCACCACCTGCTGCAGGCCCAAGCTGGCAGCTATATCCTTTGGGACTTGGCCAGTTTCGTCTGTTGTGGTGCTACTTACGCTCAGTGCTTCTTCTAAGTGGTGTTCAACATGGAGGAGCAGAGTGGTATACAATTGGGATGGGGTGGCTTTGGGAGTCCTCAACATTGACTCCGAACCCCATGAAGTCTCATGGCATCAGGTCAAACATGGACAAGGAAACCTCCTGCGGATTACTACCTACCATTCTCCCTCAGCTGATGAATCAGTTCTCCTCCATGATGAACACTACTTGGAAGAACCACAGTGGGTAGCAAGGACCCAGAAGGTACTCTGGGTGGGTGACTTCAATGACCATCATCAAGAGTGGCTTGGTAGCACCAAGCTGGCCAAGTCCTGAAGGACATAGCGGCTATACTTGGTCTGTGGCAGGTGGTGAGAGAACCAACAAGAGGGAAAAACCTACTTGACCTCGCCCTCACCAATCTATCTGTTGCAGATGCATCTTTCCATGACAGGGTTGGTAGGAGTGACCACAGCACAGTCCTTGTGGAGACAAAGTCCCATCTTCACACTGAGCAGCCCGCCATCGTGTTGTGTGGCACTACCACCATGCTAAATGGGATAGATTCAGAACAATCTAGCTACATAAAAATGGGCACCCATGAGTCGCTGTGGACCATCAGCAGCAGCAAAATTGTATTCAATCACAACCTGTAACCTCATGGCCTGGCATATTCCTCCATAGAACCTTGGAACCATGGAAAGATTATGGCACAGAAGGAGGCCGTTCAGCCCATCGTGTCCATGCCGGCTGAAAAAAAACTAGCCGCCCAATCTAATCCCACCTTCCAGCACCTGGTCCATCGCCTTGCCGGTTACAGCACTTCAGGTGCATATCCAGGTACCTTTTAAAAGAATTGACAGTTTCTGTCTCCACCGCCATTCCTGGCAGTGAATTCCAGACACCCACCACCCTCTGGTGAAAAAGTTTTTCCTCATGTTCCCTCTAACCCTTCCACCAATCACCTTAAATCTGTGCCCCCTGGTAATTGACCTCTCTGCTAGGGGAAACAGGTCCTTCCTGTCTCCTCTATCTAGGCCCCTCATAATTTTGTACACCTCTATTGAGTCACCCCTCAGCCTCCTCTGTTCTAAGAAAAACAACCCTAGCCTATCCAATCTTTCCTCATAGCAGCAACCTTCGAGCTGTGCCAACATTCTTGAAAATCTCCTCTGTACTCTCTCCAGAGCAATTATGTCCGTTCTGTAATGTGGTGCCCAAAACTGTACGCAATACTCCAACTGTGGCCTAACCAGCATTTTATAGAGTCCCAGCATTACATCCCTGCTTTTGAATTATATACCTCGGCCAATAAAGGAAAGCATTCCATATGCCTTCTTCACCACTCTATCTACTTGTCCTGCCACCTTCAGGGACTGGTGGACATGCAGTTCAAGGTCTCTCACTTCTTATACCCCTCTCAATATGCTCCCGTTTATTGTGTATTCCCTCACTTTGTTTGCTCTCCCCAAATGCATTAGCTCACACTTTTCTGGAATGAATTCCATTTGCCACTTTTCCACCCACTCAACGAAACCATTGATATCTTGCTGGAGTCTACGGCTATCCTCTTCACTGTCAACTACACAGCCAATTATTGTGTCATCAGCAAATTTCCCAGTCATGCCTCCCACATTTAAGTCCAAATCATTAATATATATCACAAACAGCAAGTGACCCAACACTGAGCCACTGGAAACAGCTGTCCATTCACAAAAACATCCATTGACTACTACCCTTTGTTTCCTGTCCCTGAGCCAATTTTGGATCCAACCTGCCACATTCCCCTGTATCCCATGGCCTTTCATTTTACTGACCAGTCTGCCACATGGGACCTTGTTAAACTCCTTACAAAAGTCCGTGTAGACCACATCCACTGCACTACCCTCATCAATCTTTCTTGTTACTTCCTCAAAAAACCCAATTAAGTTAGTAAGACATGACCTTCCCTTAACAATTCCATGCTGACTATCCCTGATTAATTTGTGCCTTTCTAAGTGGCAGTTTAGCCTGTCCCTCAGAATACATTCTAACAATTTACCCACCATTGAGTTCAGACTGACCGGCCTATAATTATTCGGCCTATCCCTCACATCCTATTAAACAGTGGTACAATATTCGCAGTCCTCCAATCGTCTGGTACCTCTCCTGTATCTAGTGAGGATTTTAAGCGCTTCCGCTATTTCCTCCCTGGCTTCCTTTAACTCCCTGGGATGCAATCCATCCGGACCTGGTGATTTGACCACCTTCAAGGATGTCAGACCCTCTAGTACTTCCTCTCTCATTATGCTTATCATATCTAATATTTCAGACTCTTCCTCTTTAACTACAATGTCTACATCAACCCTCTCCTTTGTGAAGACAGAGACAAAAAACTCATTAAGAACCCTGCCCACATCTTCTGCATCCACGCATAAGTTCCCTTGTACATCTCTGATAGGCCCTACCCTTTCCTTATTTCTCCTCTTGCTCTTAATGTACTGATAAAACATCTTCGGGTTTTCTTTGATTTTGCCTGCCAATAATTTTTCATCTCCTCTCTTTGCTTTTCTACTTTCCTTTTTTACTTCACCCCTGCACTTTCTATACTCCTCTAGGCTTTCTAGAGTTTTAAGATTTTTATGATCATCGTAAACTTTCTTTTTCTGCTTTAACTTACCTTGTAAGCTTCTAGATAGCCAGGGGACTCTAGATTTGGTAGTACCACCCATTATCTTTGTGGGGACATGCCTACACAGTGCTTGTAGTATCTCGCTTTTGAATGCCTCCCACTGGTTTGCCCCAAATTTTTACTTCAAGTAGCTCTATCCAGTCCACTTTCGCCGGATCACCTCTCAATTTCTTAAAATTTGCGTTCCCCCAGTTTAGAACTTTTACTCTTGTTTTAGCTTTGTCCTTATCCATTATTATGCTAAAACTTACTGTATTATAGTCAATATCTCCAAAATGGTCACCCACTGTTACTTCCTCCACTTGCCCAGCTTTATTACCGAAGACTAAATCTAGAACTGCGCCCCCCTCTCATTGGGCTTGTTACATGCAGGCTAAAAAAGTTCTCTTGAACGTAGTTCAAGAATTTTGTCCCTTCTGTACCGTTCACACTGTTTGTATCCCAGTTGATATTGGGGTAGTTGACTCACTCTACCATTACCACCAAGCCAGGGGATCAACACTGGTTCAATGAGGCGTGCAGAAGAGAATTCCAGGAGAAGCACTGGGCATACCTATAAATGAGGTGCAAACCTGGTGAAGCTACAATACAGCGCAACAAGCAGGTGTCACTATCAAGAGAAATGTAGCGACGAAACTACAGAACCAAACTGAAGAGTTATAAAAAATTGGAACAATTTTAAAGAGACTGGTACATGTGCTGTCAACAAAATGGAGGATAAGACACATGACCCTCCTCATTTCTTGCACTCAAATCCACATCAGTATCTATTAAGACTGAAAACCAATTTAGTCCTGTCTGCATGGAAATGTAACAGAAAATCACACCTCGGTGTGAGCTATAGTCAAAAACAATGAGACATGACCTTTCTCATATTTCTCATCTCCAAATAACCTCCATTACACTGCAGTGTGAACCACCCTCATCTCCTCAGAATGGGGCCATCATCAAGGCTATTATCCAGCCCATTTAGGACTGAAACCTGAAGTCACATGGGCAAAGCCAACCCTTGTAAAATTCACCTTAAAAGGTATTGTTTTGAGGAACAAAGGGCAAGCCTTTTCAGGACAGGACTAGAGAGAACAACATCAGTCTTGTCCCTCCTCAGCCACACAGTGCAACAAAAAGCCATCTTGACTTACAGCAAGGCTGAGAGAGAAAGATCATTTTCTGCCAATACAGTTGAACCCTGATGAGACAAGTTGTAAGCTAGTGTTATGCTCAAATGAAGTGCAGTGATTGAAAATACAAGAACTCAAACTGAATAGTTATAAAAATGAACTTTTCTTTAAAAAAGTGGGCAGTATGCTGGAAAAGATGGCTGCTGAAGGTCAAACCTGTATATTCAAACTGTCTTACTGTCTAGTAAGAACAAAAGGATACATTCAAAGCTAAGAGGTATCAATTACACCCATGGTGAACTCATCAAGAGACATTTTTGAATTGAATGGGTTCTTCTAAAACAAAGAAGGTGTGAAGTAACCACATCCTGGGCCATTGTCGGTCACCACAGGGAGGACGATCTATGTTTCCCAACAGAGGCAAGACACAAGTCCATTTTGACCTTAAAAGTAACTCTCTGGAGAGAGAGCGAAAGAGAGAGACCCAGGAAAAACATCACAAAAGCCTGTCCAGTTGAGAGCTGGGAGAAAATCCAGCAAGCCAAAGAAGGTGCCTTGCTGTTAGTTCAATGCTTCAACTTGTGCGGCAGAGAACTGGAAGCAATCTACCATCCTTAGATTGAAGATCCAGCTATAAGAGAAATCTACAAAACCCAGGCCTGCAACTTTAAAGGAGAAATTGACCTCAAAAAGATTCAACAGGTTATCGTGAAACCCGAAAACCTACCTCACTTCAAACCACTTACACCTTTTCCTCTCTCGCTATCTCTTCTTGTGTGTGCATGTGAGTGAATGCATGTGTGGGTGTGGTTGTGACCATTTTGAGAGTGAATATTGCTCAATAAACAGTTAATCTTCTGTTTTAAACCTACAAGAAAACCTGTTGCTGTCTGTTTATTTGACAAATAAAACACAAAGAGATTAAAACCTCCCCAAGTAACAAAAACACTTGCTATGGTCAGTTGGCAGTAGAACAGTAGGGACCACCCACACTCCTCACCATGTGGCCGTAACACCAGCTACAGCAGAGGCAAGAGATTGCCTTGGCAATAATGACTTTTCTGCTGGTGAGAATTGACCTAAGACATCAGCACCATCTTCAACCCAAAGTGAACCACCAGGAGACTGCAACAGTCCAACGAATACTAGACAACCAGCAAACAGGCCTGCAACTTTAAAAATTTCCCTTCCTAGGGGATCCCACAGCTTAGTCCTAAAACAGATTTTTACAAACTGAACTCTGAACACCTCTTACCCTGTAGTTTTCTATTTATCTTCTCTTGAGATTTTGTGTGAGAGTGAATGCAGGCGTGAGTGGTGTTGCGATCATTTTGGGATTTGTTCAAAATAATTTTTTTTTACCTACTAGAAAACCAGTCATCTGTCTGTTTATTTGGCAAATAAAACACAAGGGGTTAAAACACTAGTAAAAACACTTGCTGTGGTCAGTTGGGAGCTGAACAGTGGGAACAAGCCATGTCTTCACCCACCTGGCCATAACATGCTATAAACAAAGCAAAGTGATCCCACAACCAATGGATCAGATTAAAGCTCTGCAGTCCTGCCACATACGGTCATTAATGGTGGTGGAAAATTAAACACTGAACCAGAGGAGGAGGTTCCACAAACATCCCCATTCTCAATGATGGAGGAGCCCAGCACAGGTGTGCAAAAGACAAGTCTGGAGCATTTGCAACCATCTTCAGCCAGACGTGCCGAGTGGATGATCCATCTTGGCCTCCTCCTGAGCTCCCCAGCTTTTCAGATGCCAGTCTTCAGTTAATTCTATATACTCCACGTGATATCAAGAAATGGCTGAAGGCACTAGATACAGCAAAGGCAATGGGCCTTGACAACATCCTGGCTGTAGTACTGAAGACTTGAGCTTCAAAACTAGCCATGCCCCTAGCCAAGCTGTTCCAGTACAGCCACAACACTGGCATCTACCCGACAATATGGAAAACTGCCAAGATATGTCCTGTCTACAAAAAGCAAAACAAATCCAATCCGGTCAATTACTGTTCCATCAATCTACGCTCAAGCAAAATGATTGAAGGTATCATAGACAGTGCTATCAAGTGGCATTTACTCAGCAATAACCTGGTCACCGATGCTCAGTTTGGGTTCCGCCAGGGGCATTTGGATCCTGACTTCATTACATCCTAGGTCCAAACATGGACAAAAGAGGTGAATTCCAGAGGTGAGGTGACAGCCCTTGACACCAAGACAATATTTGACCAAGTGTGGCATCAAGGAGCCCTAGCCAAATTGAAGTCAATGGGAATCAGAGGTAAAACTCTCCATTGGTTGGAGTCATACCTAGCACCAAAGAAGATGGTTGTGGTTGTTGGAGGCCAATCATCTCAGCCCCAGGATATCTCTGCAGAAGTTCTTTAGGGTCGTGTCCGAGGCCCAACAATCATCAACTTTTTCATCAATGACCTTCCCCCACATCAGAAGTGGGGATTTTCACTGATAATTGCACAATGTTCAGTACCATTTGCGACTGCTCATCTACTGAAACAGTTCCTGGCCACATCAGCACACCTGGACAACACTGAGGTTTGGGCTAATAAGTGGCAAGTAACATTCTCACCACACAATTGCCAGGCAATGACCATCTCAATCAAGAGAGAATCTAACCATCTCCTTTTAACGTTCAATGGCATTACCATTGCTGAATCCCCACCATCAACATCCCGGGGAATACCACTGACCTGAAAGTTAACTGGACCAGCCATATAAATACTGTGGTTACAAGAGCAGGTCAGAGCTGGGAATTCTGTGACGAGTAACTCACCTTGTGACTTGCCAAAGCCTGTCCACCATCTACAAGGCACAAGTCAGGTGTGTGATTGGAATACTCTCCACTTGCCTGGATGAGTTTACTCAGGAGGATCAATACCATCCAAAATAAAGCAGCCCACTTGATTAGCACACCATCCACCATCATAAACACTCACTCCCTCCACCAATGACGCCCACTGGCAGCAATGTGTACCATCTACAAGATGTACTGCAGCAACTCACCAAACCTCCTTCGACAGCACCTTCCAAACCTACGACCTCTATCACCTAGAAGGACAAGGGCAGCAGATGCATGGGAACACCACCAGTCCCCCTCAAAGTAACACACCACCCTGACTTGGAACTATATCTCCATTCCTTCACTGTCGCTGGGTAAAAACCTGGAACTCCCTTCCTAACAGCACGGTGGGTGTATCTGCACCACACGGACTGCAGTGGTTCAAACAGATGGCTCACCACCACCTTCTCAGGGGCAATTAGGGAGGGGCAAGAAATGCTAGCCTTGCCAGCGATGCTCACATCCCATGAAAGAATAAAGAAAATTTATGCTTTTGTCAGGTCTATCTCTGCACCCTATGACAACTGTTTTAATCCAAAGAATATGTGTCTCTTTCAAATTTCAATGTTATTTCTCTTTTTTTTATTCATTGCTTAATCCAGTTAGGGTCATGAATGTTTAGTCTGTGGTTATTTATCCTGCATGGTCAACATTACGCCGTTAAATAAATACCACGATGATAGCTTGATGCACAAATGCACTGGGCCATGGATGTAAGCTCATGCCATGATTTTCCCAAATGCTTTAGCTCCTCATATTAGTTGTGTCATTAGGAGCTAGCATGGTCCGGAGACCAGGACCTATCCCAATGAGACCCAGTCACACTGGACAATTTTATTCCAACGTAACAGTTGTTTGCACTAATGGTATAATTTGATGGGTAAAATCAGAAAAGAAAACATTCGTGATGTTCAGAATGCAATAGGCTAAGATAAAGGGAGTATTAGTGGGGCAAGTTTCTGGAGAGCCAAATATTTTTTTCACATCCTTGACTTGTGTCCTTATGTTTGAATACTACAGATAGATCCTCTGTGGTAGATCAACAGTCCCCTGCAGAATTTTGCATGACTGGAGAGACCTCAGGAGAATAAAAAAAAGCTAATAAATAAAGGACAGAAAATGAATAAATTGCACAAATGTAGGTCAAGTAGTTGTATTAAATCTATTGAAACTGGTAAATGCTATGATACTAACTTTGTTATTTTATACAATACAATTGGGTCCTGTTATTGTTCACATGTGTTTCTCTTTCGGAGCAGAAGAGATAACAAAGTTTCACGCCAATAATTTCCTCTCAGAACCATTCACAATGAATCATTTTACGATGAAGCCCCCCTAAAAGCTGCTGTCGCTGGAGGTGGGACCTATGACCAAATTGTAGATATGGAGGCAGTTGTTAACACAACAGCAACCAATAACTTACATTTATATAAGTCCTTTAACCTGGTGGGAGAAGAAAAGAAAAAATTGCATGAAAGGAATCAGCATCTAACATGCCTGTTAACAGACTTTTTTTTTATTCCTTCATGGGATGTAGGCATCGCTGGCTAGACCAGCATTTATTGCCCATCCCCAATTGCCCTTGAGAAGGTGGTGGTGCCTTCTTGAACTGCTGCAGCTCTTGGGGTGTAGGTACACCCACAATGCTGTTAGGAAGTGAGTTCCAGGATCTTGACCCAGCGACAGTGAAGGAATGGCAATATAGTTCCAAATCAGGATGGTGTGTGCCTTGGAAGGGGAACTTGCAGGTGATAGAGGTTGTGGGTTTGGAAGGTGCTGTTGAAGAGGCCTTGGAGAGTTGCTGCAGTGCATCTTGTAGATGCTGTCACTGTGCATCAGTGGTGAAGGGAGTGAATGCTGAAGGTGATAAATGGGGTGCCAATCAAGAGGGCTGCTTTGTCCTGGATGGTGTTGAGCTTCTTGAGTGTTGTTGGAGCTGCACCCATCCAGGCAAGTGGAGAGTATTCCATCACTCCTAACTTGTGCCTTGAAGATGGTGGACAAGCATTGGGCAGTCACGAGGTGAGTTACTCGCCGCAGAATTCCCAGTTTCTGACCTGCTCTGTAGCCACAATATTTATGTGGCTGGTCCAGTTTATTTCTGTTCAATGGTAACCTCCAGTATGTTGATAGTGGGGGATTCAGCGATGGTAATGCCATTGAACATCAAGGGGAGATGGCTAGATTCTTGTTCAAGATTGTCGATGCCTGGCACTTGTGTGGCGCAAATATTGCTTGCCACTTATCAGTCCAAGCCTGGATGTTGTCCAGGTCATGCTGCATCTAGGCATGAGCTGCTTCAGTCATAAAGTGACGGACTTTACTAGCTCTACTTTATGCTTATCAAAGTGCAGGATATCGGTGCACCAAAATGGAACACTTACTAATTTTGAACATTCAAGGTGATATTTTTGCCCCTGATGTGACTGCCAATGTAGGTATGATGAGATGCCTTTACATCCATTAGAAGTATTGGTGCCGTCTAATGTGAACTTTCAAGAGCTAGGCGCATTTAAGTATTTTCAACAAGTTCCTGGCAGTATTGAAATCTGCATTTAGGTGGCTGCCACTGGAAGGAGAGGAGAAAGGCAGTAGGAGATGACCAGAGTCTGACTCTGGCAGAAGCTTAAACAACAACTTGCATTCATATAGCCCCTTTTATGTGGTAAAACATCCCAAGGTGCTTCACAAGAGCTTAATCAGGCAATAATTGACACCAAACCAAAAGAGACATTAGGATGTGACCAAAAGCTTCGTTGGAGAGGTAGATTTTAAGGCCTGTCTTAAAGGAGGAGAGGATTAGAGAAGGAATTCAAGTGTTTGGGGACTAGATGGCTTAAGGCATAGCCACCATTGATGACTCAAAGGAAATAGGGATGCACAAAAACACAGAGTTGGAGGAAGCAGAGTTCTGGGAGGGCTTCAGACTGGAGGAGGCTACTGAGGTAAGGACGGGTGAGGCTGTGGAGTAATTTGAACACAAGGCTAAGAATTTCAAAAACTTTAAAAGGCCACCCAAACAAAAAGCATGTTGCTGCCTCCAATGGAGATTCTATAATAAAGCAATGTGAAATGCAATTGATTACCCTGCAATAATTTCAATAACTGTTGTGGCCATTTCATTTTTTACACATTCTGCATCACCTAGCAATGCTGGATGTGCATTGTGTACAGAAAACAATAATGTACAGCATTATTGAGACAATAATGACAGAAAATGCAATATACACCATCACAACATTATCATCACCTCATTTAAATGACTCTGTCTATATTTGGGAGAGCTCTTCCAGCATCTGGCGAAAATGACACTGAAAAATCCCATAGCCACGGAAATGGGTGGGTATCAAGCAATAAGGACTTTGTCTCCATTTTCCACCCCACGCAGTGAAACACTGCCCAAAAATCAGGGAGTATTTAATCTTGCCTCTCGTGTTCTTATCAAGTTAGGCTATATAGTTAGACACAAGCTGAAGCGCCCTCTTCGTACAATATTTTGCCTCATTTGAATATCCTCTGTTCCATGAATGTGATATTTTTCTGTTTATTACATTACAATCTTTTTGTCCTTCCTAAGGGAACGTGCCAAAGAGTGTCTAATTACAGACAGCTATGTCCTCTAGGCCCAGGCCTGTTTGGAACTGGATTTAATTAGTGGCATTGGATTAGAAAGTACAAAAAAAAATCAATGAAAGATTTAGTGAAAAGAACTGGGATTGCGGCTAGGGTGCTGTGCAGATCCATGTATTTTCCTTTCACTCCTGGAACTCCAGGTTTGAACCCAGCACACATTGACATGATAAAATATACTTCTCTTTGCTGCCTTTGGAGGCCCTATGTGATATGAATTTGAAGCACATCTCAATCTAGTTCCCAGTGGATGTGAGTCCATAGTGCAAAATATTTTGTAATTCAGAGAGGCCACAAAGCTGGCTCATGTAAGAAATGAAAATGTCACTTCAATGCCATGTGAGATGTTTTTCTGAAGGTGGGACTAAAACATACTGTAGACGGCATCACATAATGTTTTTGTTCCTCCTACACTTCAAGTATGCCAGCTACATGCGTTTCCTTCTCCTTGTGTTTAAATCCAAGCCCACTTTATCATTTCCTATTGTAATTCATTCCTTCCCTGGACCTGCAAATGTGAAGCGCCTTGCATCCTTCAACCTTTTATTCCTTGTAGAATCTAAAGGCTTACAATACCCATATGTCACATCATTTAACAGTTACTTCTTAATTTATTTTGCCTTTTCTACCATTATGAAATCTTCCACTACACGATTTGCCCCTTCATAGAATCATAGAAAGTTTAAGGCACAGAAAGAGGCCACTTGGCCCATCGTGTCTGTGCCGGCCGAGAAACGATCCACCTATTCTAATCCCACCTTCCAGCATTTGGTCCATTGCCCTGCAGCTTACGGCACTTGAGGTGCATATCCAGACTCCTTTTGAATGAGTTGAGGGTCTCTGCATCAACTACCCTTTCAGGCAGTGAGTTCCGAACCATCACCACCCTCTGGGTGCAAAAGTTTTTCCTCATCTCCCATCTAATTTTACTACCAATCGCTTTAAATTTATGCCTCCCTCGTCACTGACCTCTCTGCTAAGACCCTTCACCTCCACTCTATCCAGACCCCTCAAAATTTTGTACATTTCAATCAGATCTCCCCTCAGCCTTCATTGTTCCAAGGAGAACAACCCCAGCCTATCCAATCTTTCCTCATAGCTGCATTTTTCCTGTCCTGGCAACATCCTCATTAATCTCTTCTGTACCCTCTCTAGTGCAATTACATCCTTTCTGAAATGAGGTGACCAGAACTGCACACAGTACTCAAATTGTGGCCTAACCAATGCGTTATACAGTTCCAGCATAACCTCCCTGCTCTTATATTCTATACCTCGGCTAATAAAGGAAAGGATTCCATATGCCTTCTTAACCACCTTATCAACCTGCCCTGCTACCTTCAGGGGTCTGTGGACATTCACTCCAAGGTCCTTTACTTCCTCTACACTTCTCAGTATTTTCCCATTAATCGTGTATTCCTTTTCCTTGTTTGACCTCCCCAAATGCATCACCGCACACTTCTCCAAGTTAAATTCCATTTCCCGCTTTTCTGCCCATCTGACCAGATCATCAATATCTTCCTGCAGCATACCTCACTATCTACCACACGACCAATCTTTGTGTCATCCGCAAACTTCTTGATCATGCCCCGTACATTTACATCCAAATCATTAATATACACCACAAAAAGCAGGGGACCCAGTACTGAACCCTGTGGAACGCCACTGGAAACAGCCCTCCAGTTGCTAAAACACCCATCAACAATTACCCTTTGTTTCCTGCCACTGAGCTGATTTTGTATTCACCTTGCTGCATTTCCCTGGATCCCATGGGACTTTATTTTATTTCATCTCCAATAATTCCAATAATAATAATTCTCCTTAGAGAAGAAAAGGTTGAGAGGAGATTTGATAGAGGCATTCAAAATCAATAGGGGTCTGGACAAAGTAGATAGGGAGAAACTGTTCCCATTGGCAGAAGGGTCAAGAACCAGAGGACACCGATTAAGGTGATTGGCAAAAGGACCAGAGGCGACATGAAGACAAACTTTTTTTACGCAGTAAGTAGTTGGGATCTGGAGTGCATTGCCTGAGAGTGTGGTGGAGGTAGATTCAATCATGGCTTTCAAAAGAGAATTGGATAATTATCTGAAGAGAAAAAATTGCAGGGCTGGGGGAAAGGGTGGGGCAGTGAGACAAGCTGAGTAGCTCCTACAAGGCACAGAGACAATGGACGGAATGGCCTCCTTCTGTTCTGTAACCATTCTATGATTCAATGATTCTATAACAAAAAATTTACTCTTGCTGCATGCCACTCTCGGAGTGCTTCGCCACACTGTTGCAAAAGATAAGCCAACATCTCTATTAAAACAGTGCAGAAAGGAATCTGATGTGAGCGCATTGAACATTCAAATGATAATGGTTATCTCCAGGCTACTATATCCAATTAAGTACAGAACTTTTAATTTTTTTATTGTAACTCTATGGGAAGAATGGTGTTGTTCATATTCCAAGTGCTTCCCCTACTGTAATGTTATAGCTATGAAATTCAGCCCAATAATAAAGGAAAACCTCTGGGACTTTGATTAGCAATTAACAACATGTCAACAGGTGGAAGGGATGTACCAGAATTTTACCGTAGCTGAGGCCTGTCAGGAGGTCAATCCCTAAACTAAACCAATCACCATCGCAGCAAAACCAAAAATCAGGAGCTACAGGTCCAGGATTCCCCAACCAGGGTTTCTTATGAGCATCTTATCAATTTAAATAGAATATGCTGTTATGATCACGTGAGAAGGCGTCTAGGGGTTCCCTCTCTGCCTTTGCCTGGTTTAACCGGAACAGGGTTTAATTTTTAAAAACACCGTGTTTTAGCTCCCCCCTCAGTGAATCCTTGTTCACCACTTTCCAATTGTAAGACAAAGAAATCAGACAGGTTTTCTTAGATTTAAACAAGAAAAGTGGATGTTTATTAATCTTAAACTCTAATTCAGTTAACGATTACGAATATGCGACGAGAACATGCTAGCATGCATTCACAATAAACACACGCAGATAGAGACAGAAAAAGTAGAAAGAATAAAGGGGAAGAGTTTGAGGCAATATCTGGTAGTTACTTACATTCCTTTAAGTTCAATATGGATTCTTTGGTTGCCAGTAAGTCTTGCTGTTCGTTGGGGCCCAGTGCAGGCTTCAACTAGTTTCAATGTAGGAGTCTTTTCTCTCTTGAGGTTTACGTGTCTTCAGCGGGTTCGGAGGCCTGTGAGAAAGTGAGAGAGAGCCAGCCAGAAGAGAGGCTGTCTTATTCCAGGTTCAGTTACAATCTTCAGTCTGACCCCAAGCTGTCCTGTGTCTAGTTCAAAAGGCTTGGACCGGCCAGTTAGTCATGTGACCAGCTGGCTTAACCACCCCTGCGTTTGTGGATTCCAAAGCTCTCAGTGGGGGCGGGGAGTTTGTGTAGTGCTTTCTCCCACCCTGACAAGATGTGGATCACCATTCCCCAGCCCAATCTCTGTTAATTGAATCAGTGAGCAACTCTTTTGTCTCTCCAAGCACTGTCTCTTCGCCTGCAAATGTCCTCCAGCCAAGTGTCTGGTGATCTCTTGTAAAACAAGTCATTTCTTCACTCCAGCAACAGTTTAAAATCATATGATGAAATCAATATGTCTCATTCCTGGCAGGTGTGGGTCTTCGTGATAATGCATATGGTGTCAGCAATGACTGACGGGTAGCACTCTCTGCGCTGAGTCAAAAGGTTGTGAGTTCAAGTCACATTTCAGTGACTTGAGCACATCATCTAGGCTAACATCATCTAGTCGTACTGAGGGAGTGTTACACCATTGTAGGTGCCATCGTTCTGATAAGATTTCAACTGAGGCCCCATCTACTGTCTCAGGTGGGCATACAAGATCCCATGGCACTACTTGAAGAAAAGCAGAGGAGCTCTCCTTGGCAAATATTTATTCCTCAACAAGCATCACTAAAATAGATGATCTGATCATTATCGTATAATGGGACTTTTCTATGGGCTCTGGGACATCCTGAGATTATGAAAGGCACTATTTAAATGCAAGTGATTACTTTCTTTTTATATCTGTAAATCCTATCTTATATCCAAAAATATCTCAAGAGTGCCTCATATAGAGTGAACTGTCTTAAGTGTAGTGACTTTGTATTTTGCATACAGTAAGATACTAAAAGCAGCAGTGAGATGAATATTGGGAGGAGGAGAAGGCTGCTCGAACATGGTCATTCTTAATGATGGTGGAGTCCAGCACATGAGTGTAAAAGATAAGGCTGAAGCATTTTAAACCATCTTCAGCCAGAAGTCCTAATTGGATGATCCATCTCGGCTTCCTCCTGGCATCACAGATGTCAGTCTTTAGCCAATTTGATTCACTCCACGGCATTGGATACAGCAAAGGCTTTGGGCCCTGACAATATCCGGCTGTAAGGCTGAAGACTTATGCAACAGAACCAGCTGCAGCTCTAGCCAAGCTGTTCCTGTATGGCTACAACCTTGGCATCTATCCAACAATGTGGAAAATTGCCCAGGTGTGTCCTATCCACCAAAAGCAAGACAAATCCAATCCGGCAATTACCATCCCATCAGTCTACTTGCAATCATCAGCAAAGTGATGGAAGTTGCCATTGACGATGCTATCAAATGCCATTTACTTTCAAGTAACTTGCTCACCAATGCTCAGTTGGGGTTCCACAAGGACCACCCTCCACCAAACATGAAAAAAGTGCTGAATTCAAAATGTGAGGTGAGAGTGCTGCCCTTGACATCAAGGCAGCATTTGATCGAGTGTGGCATCAAGGAGCCCTAGTAAAATTGAAGTCAGGGGGAATACTTTCCATTGGCTGGAGTCATATGTAACACATAGGAAGATGGTTGTGGTTGTTGGAGGGCAATCATCTCAGCCCCAGGACATCTCTGCAGGAATTCTTCAGGACAGTGTACTAGGCCCAACCATCTTTTGATGTTTCATCAATGACCATCCCCCCCCACCCACCCCCATCAAAAGATCAGAAGTGGGGATGTACCTTGAAGATTGCATAGTGTTCAGGTCCATTTGCAACTGCTCAGATAATGAAGCAGTCCATGCCTGCATGCAGCAAGATCTGGACAACATTCAGGCTTGGGCTAATAAGCATAAAGTTCCATTTTGTGCCACCATCTTTGACATTCAATGGCGTTACCATCACTAAATCACTGACTATCAAAATCCTGGGCATCACCATTGAGCAGAAACATAACTGGACCAGCCACATAAATACTGTGACTACAAGATCAGGTCAGAGGCTGGGATTTCTGTGACATTTAACTCATCTCCTGACTCTCCAAACCCTTCCCACCACTGCAAGGCACAAGTCAGAAGTGTGATGGAATACTCTCCACTTGCCTGGATGAGTACAGTTGCAACAATGCTCACGAAGCTCAACATCATCCAAGACAAAGCAGCCCACTTGATTGACACCCCATCCACCACCTTAAACATTCACTCTCTCCACCACTAATTCACCTTGTCTGCAGTGTGTACCAGTGCAGTGTAGCAACTCAGCAAGGCTCCTTCAACAGCATCTACCAAACCCGTGATCTCAACCACATAGAAAGATAAGGGCTACAAGCACATGGGAACCCTGCAAGCTCCCCCCAATGTCACACATTATCATGACTTTGAAATAAAGTGTCGTTCCTACACTGTTGCTGGGTCAAGATCCGGGAACTCCCTTCCTAACAGCATTGTGGGTGT
This sequence comes from Heterodontus francisci, assembly GCF_036365525.1. Taxonomy (NCBI): domain Eukaryota; kingdom Metazoa; phylum Chordata; class Chondrichthyes; order Heterodontiformes; family Heterodontidae; genus Heterodontus; species Heterodontus francisci. The sequence goes on from NC_090384.1 coordinate 51,583,419, forward strand.
ATCTACATTACACAGACAGTAGTGGTTCAAGAAGACAGCTCACCACCACCTTCTCAAGAGCAATTAGGGATGGACATTAAATGTTGGCCTTGCCAGCAACACCCAGGCCCATGAATGAATTTTAAAAAAACAGTCCGTATGTTTTTGGTAATATTGTCGATCAGGACATCAGGTGAACTCCTTGCTTTTCTTCAAGTAGTACACAGGGATCCTTAATATCAAAATAAACCATCGCAGCAGGCAGGCAAGGCCTCGGTTTGATATCAAGAGTCAGCCTCGTCTCAGCTGGAAGCAACCTCACCTCTGAGTCAAAAGGTCATGTACTCAAGCCCCGCTTTGGGACGTGAGCACACAATCTAAACTACATTTCAGTGTCATTCAGAGGGAATTGTCTGAGGTACTGCCTCAGATGAGGTGTTAAACTGAGGACTCATCTGTTATCTTAACCGGACGTAAGAAATCCTATGACCTTATGCGAAAGAAGGGCAGGGAGTTCTCTCCTGGTGTCTTAACCAACATTTGTCCCTGCACTCACATCACCAATAACATGAAACTCTGGTTGAAAATCATGGGGCCACAGGCATTGAATTTCCATCCATTTTCTGAATAGGTGGAACTTCAGGGGCTACAGACCAAGGATTTCCTAAAATGTGCTCCCTGTGAGTGTTGTTCTTCACAATGAATGCCTAATACATAGGAATATACGAATTAGGAGCAGAAGTAGACCATTCAGCCACTCGAGCCTGCTCTGCCATTCAATAAGCTCGTGGCTGAACTGTTTGCGTTTCGAATTCCACACTTCCATCTACCCCTGATAACCTTTGATTCCATTGCCTAACAAGAATCTATCTACCTCCGCCTTAAAATGATTCAATGAGCCCACCTCCACCACCTTCTGAAGCACAGAGTTCCAAAGTCGCACAACCCTCTGAGAGAAAAAATTTCTCCTCATCTCTGCCCTGAAAGGGCGACCCCTAATTTTAAAATAGTGCCCCCTAGTTCTGGAATTACCCACAAGAGGAAACATCCTTTCCACATCCACCTTGTCAAGACCGTTCAGGATCTTATAAACTTCAATCAAGTCTCCCCTCACTCTTCTAAACTCCAATGAAAACAAGCCCAGTCTGTCCAACCTTTCCTCATAAGACAACCTACTCATTCCAGGTATCAATCGAGTAAACTTCCTCTGAACCGCCTCCAAAGCAATCAGGGAACCAGCTCTAATGTATCCTTTTAAATTTTTCTTGCAGGCCTTAAAGGGATCACTGCAGTCTTCTCAGGAAAAGGTAGGATTATTCCCCACAAAAATCATCTGGCCCGCTGCCAGCCCATTCTCTCTGGCCCTTCCGGATTGGCTCTCACTCTCGCTTGTTGTCTAAAAGCTGTATAACTCTTTCCCTTTCGAAACTGGTGAGCTACCCATTTTGAGCCGATAGCTTGACAACTGAATTAAAAAAGACTAGACTCTGAAAATGCTTCACGTCTCCTGACTGTAGCACAGGCACTGTCAGCGCCTCTCCCACTTCGTACCCATTTTGGGTGCAGCATGAAAATCTCCTGCTACACGGCATAATCGCATGTGTTCTAAAGGAATTTTACACAGTGTAGAAAGATATGTCTGCTAATGGAACTCTACAGTATATAAATAGGTATTTTAAGTATACTGCATGCAAATGTGTGTGCTAAAAATTGCAGTGCAGCATACTAATGTGTGTATCAAATGAGCTTTATTCAGCATACTAATCTGTGTTTTAATGGAACCCTATACATCATATAAATTTGTATGCTAAATGGAATCCACACAGCCTGCAAATTTGTGTACTATGTGAAGCATACAGCATGCAAACATGTGTCCTAAATGAACTCTACCGTGTACAACTGTATATACTAGTGGTAATCTGCGCAGATGTGTTGAATTGGAATACATGAATAGTGCAAATTGCAACTTTTTAAAAAGCAAAAATCAATTTAAAAATTAAAAATAAAATTGTTAAAAGATATTCGATCGTATGCTTTTCATAAAGTTCTGTAACATAAAAAAGAAACAGGCTTGCATCCTTATAGCATTGATTCAAATCTCAGAAATGCCTCAATACATTTCAGAAACAATTACTTTAAAATGCTGTAATTGTTCTCATGCAGGCAAATGCAGCAGCCATTTTCTAGATAACAAGAGCCCACAAATAACAATGGGATGAATGGTTATCCTGTTTTTTTTTGTAATATTAGCTGAGGGAAGAATGTAGGCTAGGAAAACGATTCTCTCTCCTTCAAATAATACCATGGGATCTGAAGTTTAATGTCCCATCAGAAGCTGATGTAAAGCAAGTGGGAATTATTGACCATGTGACAGAGAAAAGCACTGCACTCCTCTTTCTGGGATCCATAGCTATCCATTGACTTTCTATTATGCATTTCACATATCAGCTCAGCACTACATTGTGCCTTTGCATCCGGACTTGCATTAGAGTCAATTGTTTTATAATCCTAAATGTACTAGCAGATATGTCTTTGCAACTTTCTTGCACCAGCAATAATCATGGAGAGAGCATTTCTGTATTTGGTTAGGAAGTCAAAAACTTTCTTCCCCTAATTTACTGGACTGTCAAAGTAAATATTCACTTTAGGTGTCTGTAGTGGACTTGAACCCAGGTTCCCAAGGTGAAATAGCCTGACGCACTCATAGAAGAAGCAACGAGAGTGGAGATAAAAACAAGAAATGCTGAAAATACTCAGCAGGTCTGGCAGCATCTGTGCAGAGAGAAGCAGAGTTAACGTTTCAGGTCAGTGACCCTTCTTCAGAACCGTTCTTCAGAATAGCTGCACTGTCGGAGGTGCTGCCTTTCAGATGATGTTGGCTGTCTGCCCTCTCAGGTAGATGTAAAAGATCCCATAGCAATATATAAAGAAGAGCAGGAGAGTTCTCCCCAGTGCCTTGGCCAATATTTATCCCTGAACTGACATTGATGATAATGATCTCATTGGTATTTGTGGACCTTGCTGGCTGCAGCGTTTCTTACAACAATTACACTTCAAAAGTACTTCATTGGTTGCAATGCTCTTTGACATGTCCTGAGGTCATGAAAGGTGCTATGCAAAAACAAAAGCAAAATACTGCAGATGCTGGAAATCTGAAATAATAACAAGAAATGCTGGAAATACTCAGCAGGTCTGGCAGCATCTGTGCAGAGAGAAGCAGACTTAACGTTTCAGGTCAGAGACCCTTCTTCAGAACTGACAAATATTAGAAATGTAAAAGGTTTTAAACAAGTAAAGCGGAGGTGGGGAAAGAGATAACAAAGGAGGTGTTGATAGGACAGGGTCACAGAGAATAACTGACCAGAAGGTCATGGAACAAAGGCGAACAGTATGTTAATGGTGTGGTGAAAGACAAAGAGTTAGTAAAGAGAGGGTGTGAATGACTGTAAAGCACAGAGCACTCTAAGCACAAACATAATTTTAAAAAAAACAGAACAGTGGGTAAGCACAGTGGAAACAAGCTAAAAAAACTGAAAAACCTAAAATAAAATAACCAAATAAAAAAGGAAAAAGAAAAAAAGAAAAAATAACTAAGCATAAAAAGGGGGGACCCATCATGCTCTGAAATTATTGAACTCAATGTTCAGTCCGGCAGGCTGTAGTGTGCCTAATCGGTAAATGAGGTGCTGTTCCTCAAGCTTGCGTTGATGTTCGCTGGAACACTGCAGCAATTCCAGGACAGAGATGTGAGCATGAGAGCAGGGGGTGTATTGAAATGGCCAGCATTCTGTAGCTCGGGGTCATGCTTATGGACTGAACGGAGGTGTCCGTAAAGCGGTCACCCAATCTGCGTTTGGTCTCCCCAATGTAGAGGAGACGACATTGTGAGCAGCGAATACAGTATACTACATTGAAAGAAGTACAAGTAAATCGCTGTTTCACCTGAAAGGAGTGTTTGGGGCCTGGGATAGTGAGGAGAGAGGAGGTAAATGGGCAGGTATTACACTTCTTGCGATTGCAGGGGAAGGTACCGTGGGAAGGTGACGAGATGGTGGGGGTAATGGAGGAGTGGATGAGGGTGTCGTGGAGGGAACGATCCCTTCAGAATGCTGACAGGGGAGGGGAGGGGAGGGGAAGATGCATTTGGTAGTGGCATCACGCTGGATGTGGCGGAAGTGCGGAGGATGATCCTTTGGATCTGGAGGCTGGTGGGGTGGAAAGTGAGGACAAGAGGACCCCTGTCGCGGTTCTGGGAGGGAGGGGAAGGAGTGAGGGTAGAGGTGCGGGAAATGGGCCAGACACAGTTAAGGGCCCTGTCAACCACGGGTGGGGAATCCTCAGTTGAGGATAAAGGAAGACATATCGGAAGCACTGTCATGGAAGGTAGCATCATTACAGCAGATGCGTCGGAGATGGAGAAACTGGGAGAATGGAATGGAGTCCTTACAGGAGGCAGGGTGTGAAGAAGTGTAGTCGAGGTAGCTGTGGGTGTTGGTGGGCTTATAATGAATATTCATAGACAGCCTAACCTCAGAGATGGAGACAGAGAAGTTGAGGAAGGGAAGGGAAGTGTCGGAGATGGACCATGTGAAGGTGAGGGAAGGGTGGAAATTAGAAAGTTAATAAAGTTTTCTAGTTCCGGGCAGGAGCAGGAAACGGCACCGATACAGTCATCAATGTACTGGAAAAAAAGTTGGGGGAGGGGGCCTGAGCAGGACTGGAACAAGGAATGTTTGACATATCCCACAAAAAGACAGGCATAACTGGGACCCATGCGGGTACCCATAGCAACACCTTTTACTTGGAGTAAGTGAGTGGAGTTGAAGGAGAAGTTGTTCAATGTGAGAACAAGTTCAGCAAGGTAGAGGAGGGTGGTGGTGGATGGGGACAATGCAAAAACAAGTTGACTGGAATTTTATGCCCCCCCCAAAGAGCAGGAAGGTGGCGAGGGGTGGGGGGCATAAAATGGAGCAGGAGGCTCGGGGGGCCCTTTCCAACCAGCTTCCTCCTCTGCTGCCACTTTACACAGGGCGGCGGTGGCATAAAATGGCCCACCCACCCCAGGCTAATCAAGGCCCTTATGACCACTTAACAGCCACTGAAGTGCCTCCGCCCACCGCCACAGGGATTTTACCCGAAGTCCGTCGGGCGGCCCAGGCCCGAGAGAAGCTGCCTGACAAAAGCAGGCTGCTCTCTGACAGCGTGGGGGTGGGGCGGGGGGGGAGAGCACCCTGTGCCCGACGGAGGGCCGCCCCCACTGCCCCAACCACCTCCAGCACCCAAAACGCCAGCCCCCGGTCCCCCAATCGACCACCCTTGCCTCGCCGGGGTCCGACTGATCACCTCTGGCAAGGCACCAAAAAGTTACCTTTGTTCCAGGCTCCCCAACATCTTCTTTGCGATGGCTGGGTTGCAATCCTAGCAGTGGCCACTACTCCTGGTGGTACTGCTGGGACAGAGAGCTGCTGGCCCTCTGATTGGCTGGCAGCTCCATTAGGCAGGACATCCTGCCTCAATGAGGTGAAAGTGCCTCCTCAGACCAATTAAAGACTTGGGGACCGCAAAATGCGGACTGGATCCCCAGGCCAGGCAGAGGCGGGTTCACCACCTACTGTTCAGTTGGTGGATGGCTCCCATCCGCCAAGGGTAAAATTCCGGCCATTATTTCTTTCTAATGATGGAAAGGCAGAGAGAGTAATAAGGTACACTTCCCAGTTCTGTGAACTCAGCTATGTCTATGCTGCTGTTAATCCCAATCCATCACATAACTTCCTTTGCTTAAGGAAGAAAAAGATTTATTTGGCTCAGAATCTTACTCTCACATGAAACATCTACTGGCGAACTTGTCAAGCGTCACCTATCCGGTGTAAGATTCCTTTGGTTTGGTCTAAAAATATGACCCATTGTGACGTATATCGCTCTTAAAAATAAACACATATGTTTCAATAGGTTTGGGTCTATATGATTATTTTGTTTATAACCTGCATTCCTACATGTTCCCCCATAGGTTGACTGCGCTATGCTTGAGAAGATTTCGTCAGGAGACAAAGAAATGTGTGAGTAAAAGCAGAATACTGTGGATGCTGGAAATCTGAAATAAAAACAAAAAATGCTGGAAAATACTCAGCAGGTCTGGCAGCATCTGTGGTGAGAGAAGCAGAGTTAACTTTTCAGGTCAGTGACCTTTCATCATTGTGTGAGGTGTGGATCCAAGACGGGGTGTGACATTTTCGGACACTTTGCAATTTTGATTTTAGCCAATGCAGCATCATAGCGTCCTAGCACAATCTGCATGTTTGTTTCCACATGGCCTTGTCCTCCATCAGACGCCAAGCAAAAACACAGCCAGTGAAACCGGCCGTAGTTCTCAGGACTCACTGAACGAAGTAAGTTGATGCACTTCCATTGCCTCAGTGCGCCCAGAGGTGTGTGTGCGGGCCACCGGCTGCACTTTTATAACATTAACGTAAATGGGGCGGATTGGAAACAGAAAGGTTCATGTTTTGCCAGCCGGGTGATTAAAGAGAAAGCTTTTCAGCACTAGATGACAGTTCTGCTATTGCAAAGTTACTGCACTGAACGCTGCTTCAGTCTTTTTTGTTAGTAATAAATGTCTGAGAATTGTAAAAAAAAAACTGTTGAATTAGAACCCTGTCCCTGCGTTTTTCATTCACAGAACCAGGAAGTCAGGCAAGAGGCATTGCATTATATATTGCATAGTATTTACAGCACAGGAACAGGCCAATCGACCCAACAGGTCCCTCTGCCCGTGCTTATACATCACGTGGGCGTAACACAAATTAAAACAAAATATCAAAAGGTTACTGACAGAAAGAAACAGAACTAGCAGTGCAGACAGAAACATGTCAGTGGCGCCCAGGGGATGGGTGTAATTCGAACCCAAGGATGGGGTTAGGGGACGACATTTGTGGCTACAAAGGAGTTAATACGTGAACCATTTTTCAGGCAGCTGTGGCAGATAGTTCATCAAATCACATCAATGGTGATTAATGTCCTGGGGCTAACCAAGAAGCCTTCGTAATCCTGCAGTTATCCCGTCCTTACATTTGACAATACTTATTCCAGCGTTCTGTCAATTGTCTTGTGCGGTGAGACGTGAAATCGCCACTTGATGTTCAATGTAATAGACATGAACGGGAACAGAACATTACCGGGGATCAGTACATAAGGAGGGAGAACAGTCTCAGATTACCAAAATAACAGTAGTAAAATTGGCAGTAATGGTCTTAAGGTGAGAAGCAAACTGACACGCAAAAGTTGGCGATAGCAGTTTCCAGGAATTTGAAGAAGCTGTATGCGTTCAGATGGTAAAATAAGCATTGTCCCCTCGCTTCCCTTCCCTGCTCCGAGTTTCCTACCTTGTCTATTATGTGATGGAGACTGTCCAAACCAGGACCAACATCCAGGGGCGAAAGGAGGTGACATGTTAACAAAGATCAGACTTCCTTTGTCCAGCCAGACCCCGTCTGATCCGCAGACGTCACTTTGCTGAATCCTTGCACAACACACATTACAGTAAGTGAGGGGAAGAAACAAGCTCGTCCCCGCCTCCTTCTTTCTCTCTGCGCGTCCTCGCCATCACCATGGAGACATCTAAAGAGATAGCATCCAAAAAATGAGGCACTCGAGCATGGAAATGGTGCATCAGGTCGCTTTCCCCCTCTCCCTACCTTTGCAATGGTCCTGGCCCTGGCCCTGGCCCGGCTTCTGCCTGGCACTTGTCCTCCTGCCCGCCCCTGGTGTGCACAGTCCCCTAGGTGAATGGATGCTGGATCCCGCCGATCTCTTTCACTTGTAATTGACAGCGCGGTGAAAGCTGGAGATGTTCTGTTGCTAGGATGCGATCCGCCAAACCCGGGGCGCCTTGGCAACCTGGCTCCCTTCCAATTATCTTAAACCATTAATTTCTTTTAAATCGTTTTTGCTGGGATTGAGCTTTACCTTCCGACAAGAGATCCAGCCAACGTGTTGCTGATGGCTAAATTCAATAAAGGGGTGTGTTTTTGTTAGAGCTGCCTGTAAACCATTTGAATTATACTATATTGTTGATATATCATTGGAAATATTTGAGTACATACAGTGGACAAGACGCTTCAAATAACGCCAGATTTGCAGGAAATTCAGATTGATTGGGTTAAATCTTTATGATTAAAATTCTTGCAGAATACGAGGCTGGCACTTTATTACAGTACTGGGGAGATGCTGCATTGCTGGAATCCATGGTCTGTCTCGGTTCAAGTGGATATTATAAATCCCATGGTATAATTAAAGAGCAGGCAACTCACCAGCACCCCGGCCAACATTCCTCCCTCAACCAACACCACCAAAACATGCAAACATACGAATTAGGAGAAGGATATTAAACATATACTTTGGTTCTGTGTTCACAAAGGAGGACACAAATAACCCCCCAGGAATGTTCAGGAACCAAGGGTCTAATGAGAGGGAGGAAGTGAAGGAAATCAGTATTAGTAAAAAAAATAGTGCTAGGGAAATTAATGGGGTTAAAGGCTGAGAAATTCCCAGGGCCTGATAATCTACATCCCAGAGTACTAAAGGAAGTGGCCCTGGAAATAGTGGATGCATTGGTGGTCATCTTCCAAAATTCTGTAGACTCTGAAGCAGTTCTTACAGATTGGAGGGTGGCAAATGTAACCTCACTATTTAAAAAAGGAGGGAGAAAAAACAGGGAATTACAGACCATTTGGCCTTACATCAGTAGTGGGGAAAATGCTAGAGTCTCTTTTATAAAGGATGTGATAGCAGAACACCTGGAAAGCATAAATGGGATTGGAAAAAGTCAGCATGGGTTTACGAAAGGGAAATCTTGCTTAACAAATCTACTGGAGTTTTTTTGAGGATGTAACTAATAGAATAGATAAGGGAGAACCAGTGGATGTGGTGTATTTGGATTTTCAGAAAGCTTTTGATAAGGTCCCACATAAGAGATTGTGTGCAAAATTAAAGCACATGGGATTGGGGGTAATATACTGGCATGGATTGAGAATTGATTGACAGACAGGAAACAGAGAGTAGGAATAGACGGGTCTTTTTCCGGGTGGCAGGCAGTGACTAGTGGGGTAAGGCAGGGATCAGTGCTTGGGTCCCAGCTATTCACAATATATATTAATGACTTGGGTGAGGGAACTAAATGTAACATTTCCAAGTTTGCAGATGACACAAAGCTGGGGAGGAATGTGAGCTGTGAGCAGGATGCAAAGAAGCTCCAATGTGATTTGGACAAGTTGGGTGCGTGGGCAAATGCATGGCAGATGCAGTATAATGTGGATAAATGTGAGGTTATCCACTTGGGTTGTAAAAACAGAAAGGCAGATTATTATCTGGATAATGATAGATAGATTGGGAAAGGGGGAGGTGCAACAAGACCTGGGTGTCCTTGTACACCATAGAAACATAGAAAAATAGGAGCAGGAGTAGGCCATTCGGCCCTTCGAGCCTGCACCGCCATTCAATACGATCATGGCTGATCATCCAAACTCAGTACCCTGTTCCCGCTTTCTCCCCTTTTTCCTTGATCCCTTTAGCCCTAAGAACTATATCTAACTCTTTCTTGAATATATTTAATGATCTGGCATCAACTGCTTTCTGTGGTAGAGAATTCCACAAGTTCACCACTCTCTGGGTGAAGAAATCCCTCCTCATCTCAGTCCTAAATGGCTTACCCCTTATCCTTAGACTGTGACCCCTGGTCCTGGACTCCCCCGACATCGGGAACATCCTTCCTGCATCTAGTCTGTCCAGTCCTGTTAGAATTTTGTAGTAACCAGTCGCTGAAAGCAAGCGTTCAGGTGCAGCAAGCAGTTCGGAAGGCGAATGGTATGTTGGCCTTCATTGCAAGAGGATTTGAGTACAGGAGCACGGATTTCTTACTGCAGTTATATAGGGTCTTGGTGAGACCTCATTTGGAGTATTGTGTGCAGTTTTGGTCTCCTTATCCGAAGAAGTATGTTCTTGCCACAGAGGGAGTGCAAAGAAGATTAGTAGGCTGATTCCTGGGATGGCAGGATTGACGTATGAGGAGAGATTGGGTGAACTGGGCCTATATTCACCAGAGTTTAGAAGAATGCGAGGGGATCTCATAGAAACCTATAAAATTCTAACAGGACTAGACAGGTTAGATGCAGGGAGGATGTTCCCGATGGTTGGGAAGTCCAGAACAAGTGGTCACAGGCTCAGGATACAGGGTATGCCATTTAGAACCGAGATGAGGAGAAATTTCATCACTCAGAGGGTGGTGAACCCCTGGAATTCTCTACTGCAGAAGGCGTTATTAAATATATTCAAGAAGGAGATAGATAGATTTCTTAATGTCAAAGGGATCAAGGGATATGGGGAGAAAGCAGGAACAGGGTGCTGAATTAGATGATCAGCCATGATCTATTTTGAATGGCAGAGCAGGCCCCACAGGCTGAATAGAGTCGTAGAGATATACAGCATAGAAACAGGCCCTTTGGCCCATCGTGTCTGTGCTGGCCATCAAACATCTAACTATTCTAATCCCATTTTTCAGCACTTGGCCCATAGCATTGTATGCTATGGCATTTCAAGTACTCATCTAAATACTTCTTAAATGTTGTGAGGGTTCATGCCTCTACCACCTCTTCAGGCAGTGTGTTCCAGATTCCAACCACTCTCTGAGTGAAATTTTTTTCCCTCAAATCCCCTCTAAACCTCATGCCCCTTACCTTAAATCTATGCCCCCTGGTTATTGATCTCTCTGCTAAGGGAAAAAGTTTCTTCCTATCTAACCTATCAATGCCCCTCATAATTTTGTATACCTCAATCAGGTCTCCCCTCAGCCTTCTCTACTCTAAGGAAAACAACCCTAGCCTTTTCAGTCTCTCTTCATAGCTGAAATGCTCCAGCCCAGGCAACATCCTGGTGAATCTCCTCTGCCCCCTCTCCTGTGAAATCACATCCTTCCTATAGCGTGGTGCCCAGAACTGTACACAGTACTCCAGCCGTGGCCTAACTAACGTTTTCTACAGCTCCATCATAACCTCCCTGCTCTTATATTCTATGCCTCAGCTAATAAAGGCAAATATCCCATATGCCTTCCTAACCACCTTATCTACTTGTGCTGCTGTCTTCAGTGATCCATGGACAAGTACACCAAGGTCCCTCTGACCCTCTGTACTTCCTAGGGTCCTACCATCCATTGTATATTCCCTTGCCTTATTAGTCCTTCCAAAATGCATCACCTCACACTTCTCAGGATTAAATTCCATTTGCCACTGCTCTGCCAATTTTACCAGCCCATCTATATCGTCCTGTAATATAAGGCTTTCCTCTTCACTATTTACGACACCACTAATTTTCATGTCATCTGTGAACTTACTGATCATACCTCCTATATTCATGTCTAAATCATTAATGTACACTACAAACAGCAAGGGTCCCAGCACCGATCCCTGTGGTACACCACTGGTCACAGGCTTCTACTCGCAAAAACAACCCTCGACCATCACCCTCTCCCTCCTGCCACTAAGCCAATTTTGGATCCAATTTGCCAAATTGCCTTGGATTCCATGGGCTCTTACCTTCTTAACCAATCTCCCATGCGGGACCTTATCAAAAGCCTTACTGAAGTCCATGTATACTACACATCTAGTCACCGCCTTGAAAAATTCAATCAAGTTAGTTAGACATGATCTCCCCCTGACAAAGCCATGCTGACTATCCCTGATTAATCCCTGCCTCTCCAAGTGGAGATTAATCTTGTCCCTCAGAATTTTTTCCAATATTTTTCCAACCACTGATGTTAGACCACCGGCCTGTAATTACCTGGTTTATCCCTGCTACCCTTCTTGAATAATGGTACCACATTCACTGTCCTCCAGTCCTCTGGCACTTCTCCTGTGGCCAGAGATGATTTGAAAATTTGTGTCAGAGTCCCTGCTATTTCCTCCCTTGCCTCACATAACAGCCTGGGATACACCTCATCTGGGCCTGGGGATTTATCAGTTTTTTAGCCCACTAAAACAACTAATACTTCCTCCCTTTCAATGCTAATATGTTCAAGTATATCACAATCCCCCTCCCTGATCTCTACACCTACATCATCCTTCTCCATAGTGAACACAGATGAAAAGTAATCATTTAAAACCTCACTCCTGTTCCTATTTTCTATGTTTCTATAGGAGTAGGCCACTCGGCCCCTCGAGCCTGCTCCGCCATTCAACAAGATCATGGCTGATCTGATTGTAACCTCAACTCCATATTCCTGCCTTTACCCACTTGCTTATCAAGAATCTATCTACGTCTACCTTAAAAATATTTAAAGACTCTGTTTCCACTGCCTTTTGCAGAAGAGAGTTCCAAAGACTCACGACCCTCTGAGAGAAAATATTTCTGTTCATCTCTGTCTTAAATGGGCGACGCCTTATTTTTAAACAGTGACCCCTAGTTCTAGATTCTCCCAAAAGGGGAAACATCCTTTCCACATCCACCCTGTCAAGACCCATCAGGATCTTATATGTTTCAATCAAGTTGCCTCTTACTTTTCTAAACTCCAACTCAAGCCCAGTCCAATCTTTCCTCATAAGACAACCCGCCCATTCCAGGTATTAGTCTAGTAAACCTTCTCTGAACTGATTCCAATGCATGTACATCCTTGATTAAATAAGGAGACCAATACTGTACACAGTACTCCAGATGTGGTCTCACCAATGCCCTGTATAATTGAAACATAACCGCCCTACATTTGTATTCAATTCCCCTTGCAATAAACGGTAACATTCTAATGGCTTTCCTAATTACTTGTTGAACCTGCATACTAACCTTTTGCGATTCATGCACTAGGAGACCCAGATCTCTCTGCATCTCAGAGCTCCACAATCTCTCACCATTTAGATAATTTGTTTCTTTTTATTCTTTCTGCCAAAATGGACAATTTCACATACTCCATTTGCCAGATCTTTGCCCACTCACTTAACCTATCTATATCCCTTTGTAGCCTCCTTAAATCCTCTTCACAACTTACTTTCTTACCTATCTTTGTGACATCAGCAAATTTAGCGACTATACCTTCAGTCCCTTCATCGAAATCATTTATAGAAATTGTAAAAAGTTGAGGCTCCAGCACTAATCCCTGTGGCACACCACTCATTACATCTTGCCAACCAGAAAATGACCCATTTATGCCTACTCTCTGTTTCCTGTTAACTAGCCAATCTTCTATCTATGCCAATATGTTACCCCCTGTACACCATGAGCTTTCATTTTCCGCAATAACCTTTGATGTGACACCTTATCAAATGCCTTCTGGAAATCCAAGTACAACGCATCCACCAGTTCCCCTTTATCCACAGCACATGTTACTTCTTCAAAGAACTCCAATAAATTGGTTAAACATGATTTCCATTTCACAAAACCATGTTGATTCTGCCTGATTACCTTGAATTTTTCTAACATTTTACCTATGACAGATGTTAAGCTAACTGGCCTGTAGTTTCCTGCTTTCTGTCTCCCTTTTTGAGTAAAGAGTTACATTAGCTATTTTCCAATCGAATGGAACCTTCCCCAAATCTAGGGAATTTTGGAAAACTAAAATCAACGCATCAACTATCTCATTAGCCACTTCTTTTAGGACCCTAGGATGAAGTCCATCAGGACCTGGGGACTTGTCAGCCCGCAGCTCGAACAATTTTCTCCATACCACTTCCCTGGTGATTATATTATTCTCGAGTTCCTCCCTCCCTTCCATTTCCTGATTTACAGCCATTTCTGGGATGTTACTGGTATCCTCTATAGTGAAGACCAAAGCAAAATACCGATTCAATTGATCTGCCATCTCCTTAGTTTTCCTTATTAATTTCCCAGACTTAGTTCAGACTCAACTCATTTCTGTTTGTTGTATCTTGTCGTGCACAACATAACTTACCCATTTTCCTAGAAGGCATATACACTTCTAACTAATTCAACTGCTTCAGCTGTGTCATCAATGGCCTTCCCTCCAACGTAAGGTCCGAGTGGGGATGTTAGCTGATGATTGCACAGTGTTCAGTAAAATTCACAACTCCTCAGATGATGAAGCAATCCGTGCCTGCATGCAGCAAAACCAGGACACCATTCAGGCTTGGGCTGGTAAGTGGCAGGCAACATCTGTGCTACACAAGCGCCAGGCAATGACCATCTCCAACAAGAGAGAATCTAACCATCTCCCCTTGACGTTCAATGGCATTACCATCACTGAATTCCCCACCATCAACATCCTTGGGGATACCATTGACCAAAAATTTAATTGGACCAACCATATAAATATTGTGGTTATAAGAGCAGGTCACAGGCTGGGAATGCTGTGGTGAGTAACTTACCTTGTGACTCCCCAAAGACTGTCCACTATCCTCAAGGCACAATTCACGAGTATGATGGAATACTCTCTACTTGCCTGGATGAGTGGAGCTCCAATAACACTCAAGAAGCTTGACACCATCCAGGACAAAGCAGCTCGCTTGATTGGCACCCCATCTACTACCTTAAACATTCACTCCCTTCACCACCAACGCACCATGGCAACAGTGTGTACCTTGTACAAGGTGCACTGCAGCAATTCGCTCACATCCCATGACCAAATTAAAAAAAGTATGCAAACCACTTTGAGAGGTTTTTGAATGGTATGATATATTAATTCACAGAATCACAGATTCGTTAGTGCAGAAGGAGGCCATTCGGCCCATCGTGTCCGCACTGGCGTTCGAAAGAGCAATTTCCTCAGTTCCATTCCCCTGCCTTCTCCCCATAACCCTGCACATTCTTCCTTTTCATATAATTGTCTAATTCCCTTCTGAATGCTTCAATTGAACCTGCCTCCACCATGTCCTCAGGCAGCACATTTCAGACCTTAACCACTCGCTGCGTGTGAAGTTTTTCCTCATGTCACTTTTGCCTCTCTTACCAAATACTTTAAATCCTCTGCCCTCTCATTCTTGATCCTTTCACGAGTGGGAACAGTTTCTCTCCATCTACTCTGTCCAGACCCCTCATGATTTAGAATACCTCTATCAAATCACCTTTCAGCCTTCTCTTCTCCAAGGAAAACAGTCCTAACATCTCCAATCTATCTTCATAACTGAAATTCCTCATCCCTGGAACCATTCTCGTGAATCTTTTCTGTGCTTTCTCCAATACCTTCACGTCTTTCTGAAAGTGTGGCACCCAGAACAATACTCCAGCTGAGGCCGAACTAGTGTCTTATACAAGTTCAACATAATTTCCTTGCTCTTGTACTCTCTGCCCCTCTTAATAAAGCCCAGGACATGTATGCTTTATTGACTGCTCTCTGTACCTGTCCTGCCACCTTCACTGACTTATGCACAGATACACCCAGATCCCTCTGCTCCTGCATCCCCTTTAGAATTGAACCCTTTATTCTATATTGTCTCTCCATGTTCTTCCTACCAAATTGAATCACTTCACATTTCTCTGCATTGAACCTCCTCTGCCACCTGTCTGCCCATTTCACCAACTTGTCTATGTCCTTTTGAAGTTCTATACTATCCTCCTCACAGTTCACAATGCTTCCAAATTTTGTATCATCTGCAAACTTTGAAATTGTGCCCTGTACACCAAGGTCTCGGCCATTAATATATATATCAGGAAAAGCAAGGGTCCCAACACTGATCCCTGGGGCACTCCACTACAGACCTTCCTCTAGTCCGAAAAACATCCATTAACCACTACCCTTTGTTTCCTGTCACTCAGCCAATTTCGTATCCATGTTGCTACTGTCTCTTTTATTCCATGAGCCTTTAAAAATAATTGCCTGTCAATCATCTCTGCCCATTTCACTAACTTTGAAGTCTGCCATATTTATTCATCCCTTCCCATTCTTTTCCATTCAAGGTATTGACTCCTTCTGAAGTCTAATTCCAAAAACACTGGTAGCTCTTAAGCAACTCTCCTGAATAACTATACCTCATGTTTGAGCATTAAAATGAATGTTGGCAGACTTTCTGACAGTGGGAGGGCATCGTAGCCAAGCACAGAAATAACCTGATCCAAAATCCACAAAAGTATACTTACCAATATGAGTCATTGGATAGTGGTTAAGGTGAGAGCCCCTACCTTAGCTCATGGATACTGAGATTAATCATCATGTCCCAGCTATAGCCCCAACTGAAATCAGCTAACTCAGCACAGGCTGGGAGTTGAAGCTGAGAGTTCAGGATCTGTATGACTTACTCTGAATAGCCTTTTACCCAGTGGTGCATTAAGACCCCCATAATTTATTTGAAAAGGCATTTTATTAAAATGCAGTAATTTGCAGGGATGCTAAGATAATTTGAAACTTAAAAAGCTGTCATTGCTTAATATTTTAAATGGAAATTGCATGCATCTGTCAGGCTGTATTTCTGCAAATATAGGGTTAACAACTCTGCTCGGTTTGTGAAGTTATTTTTTGTTTGACAGTCATAACCTTGAGTTCATACCCTACAAGCCTCAATAAGAAAATGTGTGTATAATTTATTTCAGTGCTCCCTCAGCTCAGGCTTTGTGCTGAGCATTTATAACCATTTGGCTGGCTCGGATTGTTTTTTCTCTGTCTGTCTTGCTGTAGTAGTATGAGACACCTTCGTATGCAAAGCAGTGAGTTTATACCTGGAAATATTCATTTCCATACCTCATAAATAATTGTTCTTTGTGTGACCTGGCCTTGTTCTTTAAGGTTAATACTACCACTCTGTTTGTTACAGTGCAGAACTGGAACAAGGGAGCTGAGAAACTCATGTCTGAAAAACAGATGGTTTATTTTATCTACCATTGCCTGTAGAGGGCTTATGTTGAAACCACCTTCTTACCACCTGACATGCAAATACAAGCATACATCATCCTGCCCGCTCAACTTGTTTTCTCAGCCAATTAACCTAATAAAAACAAAATGCTGGCAATGTACAGCAGATCCATCAATGTTTCAAAGAGATTTAGTTTTGTTTTTGGTCAGCTGGGTTTTTGATGAGCATGTAAACTCATCACCATGTTTAAGTTTTTGAACTACCTGTACAATTTCTTGTTTGGCCAATGCTGAGTGCATATACTGTGTTCATAGGTACGCACCCTACTTACCTAAGTCGAGGGATCTTGAGCACAAGTTGATAGAGGTACATATATGCAGAGGTAATGCTGATGTTTAACTAGCTGAAACCATGCAGTTTACCAGCAGAAAGCAGTGAGAAGCTTCCCACTGCCCAACTAACTAGAACCACCTTACTGTTGGAGCACTGGCGTGCCCAATCACTGCCTCTTCTGTATATGACACCTTTCCAGTGACCCAGGATGCTCCCACCTGAAGATATTCTTCCCATGTCTTTATCTGGTCTTTATGCTTATTCATGTTATTCTAATTACTGCCTCTATATAAGGAGGATCCAGGGTTGTCAGGTGCTGAGAATGCAGCTGCAAAACTCATCTTTGCATGATAGATGGTTTATTTTATCTACTATAACCAATAGAAGGCCTAATTTGAAATCATTATTCCACTACACAATGAACCAGCATGTCTTGCTTTATGTAATGCTGCACTGAAGAAATCTGACCGATTACTGCCCCATCAATCCACTCTCAAACATCACCAAATGCTGACAAGTGACACGGACTCAGCAATAATGTATGTTATCTTGGTATTGTTCTTAATGAATACTTTGCGTCTGTCTTCACAAAAGAGGGGGACGATGCAGGTATTGCAGTTAAGAGGGGTGTGAAGTATTGGTTGTGATAAACATAGGGAGAGAGGAAGTATTAATGGGATTAGTATCCTTGAAAGTTGATAAATCACCATGGCTGGATGAAATGTAGCCTAGGCTGATAAAAGAAGCAAGAGAGGAAATAGCAGAAGGCCTGACCATCATTTTCCAGTCCTCACTGGATACAGGTGTGGTGCCAGAGGATTGGAGAATGCTAATGTTGTATCTCTGTTTAAAAAGGGAACAAAGGATAGACCGAATAATTACAGGCCAGTCAGTCTATCCTCAGAAGTGGGCAAATTACTAGGTAGCAGTACAGGCTATAAGCTGGTTAAGAAGGCATATGGAATCATTTCCTTTATTAGCTGAGGTGTAGAATATAAGAGCAGGGAGGTTATGCTGAAACTGTATAATTCATTGGTTAGGCCACAACTTGAGTACTGTGTGTACTTCTGGTCACCTCATTAAAGAAAGGACGTAATTGCACTAGAGAGGGTACAGAGGAGATTTATGAAGATGTTGCCAGGACTGGAAAATGAGGAAAGATTGGATAGGCTGGGGTTGTTCTTGATCTTCAAGTCGTCATTGTCGACAGGAGTAGTGCCGGAGGACTGGAGGATAGCAAATGTTGTCCCCTTGTTCAAGAAGGGGAGTAGAGACAGCCCTGGTAATTATAGACCTGTGATCCTTACTTCGGTTGTGGGTAAAATGTTGGAAAAGGTTATAAGAGACAGGATTTATAATCATCTTGAAAAGAATAAGTTCATTTGCGATAGTCAGCACGGTTTTGTGAAAGGTAGGTCGTGCCTCACAAACCTTATTGAGTTTTTCGAGAAGGTGACCAAACATGTGGATGAGGGTAAAGCCGTGGATGTGGTGTATATGGATTTCAGTAAGGCGTTTGATAAGGTTCCCCACGGTAGGCTATTGCAGAAAATACGCAAGTATGGGGTTGAAGGTGATTTAGAGCTTTGGATCAGAAATTGGCTAGCTGAAAGAAGACAGAGGGTGGTGGTTGATGGCAAATGTTCATCCTGGAGTTTAGTTACTAGTGGTGTACCGCAAGGTTCTGTTTTGGGGCCACTGCTGTTTGTCATTTTTATAAACGACCTGGATGAGGGTGTAGAAGGGTGGGTTAGTAAATTTGCGGATGACACGAAGGTCGGTGGAGTTGTGGATAGTGTCGAAGGGTGTTGTAGGGTACAGAGGGACATAGATAGGCTGCAGAGCTGGGCTGAGAGATGGCAAATGGAGTTTAATGCGGAGAAGTGTGAGGTGATTCACTTTGGAAGGAGTAACAGCAATGCAGAGTACTGGGCTAATGGGAAGATTCTTGGTAGTGTAGATGAGCAGAGAGATCTTGGTATCCAGGTACATAAATCCCTGAAAGTTGCTACCCAGGTTAATAGGGCTGTTAAGAAGGCATATGGTGTGTTAGCCTTTATTAGTAGGGGGATCGAGTTTCAGAGCCACGGGGTCATGATGCAGCTGTACAAAACTCTGGTGAGGCCGCACCTGGAGTATTGCGTGCAGTTCTGGTCACCGCATTATAGGAAGGATGTCGAAGCTTTGGAAAGGGTGCAGAGGAGATTTACTAGGATGTTGCCTGGTATGGAAGGAAGGTCTTACGAGGAAAGGCTGAGGGACTTGGGGTTGTTTTCGTTAGAGAGAAGGAGGAGGAGAGGTGACTTAATAGAGACATACAAGATAATCAGAGGGTTAGATAGGGTGGATAGTGAGAGTCTTTTTCCTCGGATGAGGATGGCAAACACGAGGGGACATAGCTTTAAGTTGAGGGGTGAAAGATATAGGACAGATGTCAGAGGTAGTTTCTTTACGCAGAGAGTAGTAGGGGCGTGGAACGCCCTGCCTGCAACAGTAGTAGACTCGCCAACTTTAAGGGCATTTAAGTGGTCATTGGATAGACATATGGATGTAAATGGAATAGTGTAGGTCAGATGATCGGCGCAACATCGAGGGCCGAAGGGCCTGTACTGCGCTGTAATATTCTAATTCTAATTCTCCTTGGAACAGAGAAGGCCGAGGGGAAATCTGATTGAAAGGTACAGATAGAGTGGAGGTGAAGGGCCTATTCACCTTAGTAGAGAGATCAGTGACTAGGGGGCATAGATTTAAAGTGATTGGTAGAAAAATTAGAGGGGTGATGAGGAAAAATCTTTTCACCCAGAGGGTGGTGGGGGTCCAGAACTCACTGCCTGAAAGAGTAGTTGAGGGAGAAACCCTCAACTCATTCAAAAGGAGTCTGGATATGCACCTTAAGTGCCGTAATCTGCAGGGCTATTGTCCAAATGCTGGACGGTGGGATTAGAATGGGTGAATCATTTTTCGACTGGCACAGACACGATGGGCCAAGTGGCCTCTCTCTGTACCTTAAACCTTCTATGATTCTATAATTCTATAACCTGCTCACCAATGCTCAGTTTGCATTCCATCAGGACCACTCAGCTCCAGACCACATTACCTCGTTAGACAAAAGAGCTGAATTCCATAGGTGAGGTGACAGTGACTACCCTTGACATCAAGGTAGCATTTGACCGAGTGTAGCATCAAGGAGCCATAGTAAAATTGAAGTCAATGGGAATCAGAGGGAGAACTTTCCATTGGCTAGAATCATACCTAGCACAAAGGAAGACAGTTGTGGTTGTTGGAAGCCAATCATCTCAGCTGCAGAACATCACTGCAGGAAGTTCCTTAGGGCAGTGTCCTAGGCCCAACCATCTTCAGCTACTTTATCAATGGCTTTCCCTCCATCAAAGGTGTCACTGATAATTTCCCAGTGATCAGCACTAGTTGCAACTCCTCAGATAATGAAGCAGTCCATGTTCACATGCACAAAGATTTGATCAGCATTCAGGCTTGGACTGGTAAGTAAGTGGCAGGTAACATTTGTGCCACATGATGCCAGGTAATGACCATCTCCAACAAGTCAGAATCTAACTACCTCCCCTTTACATTTAACGGGATTAGCATCACTGAATCCTCTAGAATCAACACTCTGGGGGTTATCATTGACCAGAAACCAAACTGGACCAGCCACAAAAGCAAGGTAGCTACAAGAGTAGGTCACAGGGTGGATATTCTGTGATGAATAACTCATCTCCTGACTCCTTAAACCCTTTCCACCATCTATAAGGCACAAGTCTAGGAGTGTGATGAAATACTCTCCACTTGTTGCGTGGATAAATGCAGCTCTAACCACACTCAAGAAGCTCAACACCATCCAGGACAAAGCATCCCACTTGGTCAGCACTCTATTCACAACCTTAAACATTCATTCCCTCCGTCACCAGTGCACAGTGGCAGCAATGTGTACCATTTACAAGATGTGCTGCAGCAACTGACTAAAGCTTCTTCAACAGTACCTTCCAAACCCATGACCACCACCATCTAGAAGAACAAGGGCACAGACACATGGGAACACCATCACCTGCAAGTTCCCCTCCACGTCACGTACCATCTTGTCTTGGAAATCTATCATTGTTCCTTTACTGTCGCTGGGTCAAAATCCTGGAACTCCCTCCCTAATGACACTAAGGGTGTATCTAAACCACACAGACTTCAGCAGTTCAAGAAGGTGGCTCACTACTACCTTCTCAAGGACAATTAGGGATGGTCAATAAATCCTGCCTTGCCAGCGACACCCACATCTCATGAATCAATAAAAAGGATGATCAACAGCCTGAAAAACCTGATTGGCCGCCCTTGGAGAAGATGCTATCAGTCATATTGTTAGGCACTGACTTACCTGAGAAGAACTGTGACTGAGTTTCTGGGGCTCTTAGAGACCTCAGTCTGTCAGTTGAGCAACTCCATGTTGGCAGATATTGACCTGATTTTCATACCTTAATTTTGAGTGCATCAGATAACTATGGATAAGGAAGGCCATTCAACTCATCTCAATTTGTTCATCCAGAGAGATCCTAATGTCCTTTTGTGAAGGGATGTTTGATGTCTGTTACATAGATCAGTTTTTTTTATGTAGATTTCTTTAAAGAATTATAGATTTGTCTGTTGTTAGGAGAAAGGTTAACCTTTTGATTGGTAATACCCAATTGTTCTTGAAATGATTCCAGTGTTTTTGCCCCAGTATTCTCATTATTCCATGTGTTGATCACCCTTGTGTGAAGAATTCTCTGATATCAGTCCTAAAATTACCTATTATTAATTTCAACTAATATCCCCTATTTCTACCCCTGCAGGGTAATTTAAAATAACTTTTTCTAAACCCTTAGCAATTGCACATCCTTCTATCAAATTACATTTCAGGTGCCTCCATTCCATGCTGAAAAGCCAAGTTTCTCCAAACTTTCCTCAAAACCCCATGACACTAATGACACCTCTTGGCTCTTTTCTACATAGACATTATTATGAGGGAGTCAGTAGGCTTTAGGATCATACCAGTAGATTCTAAACAAGTTGAAGTAATGCTCATATTTCAAAATTGGTGGCAAAGACGACAAGGGCTGCTACAGAACTTTTAGTTTTACTTCCACTCTATGCAAAATCATAGAATTAATTATCAAGGCTAAACCTGTACAATTTTTTTTATTCATTTCATGAAATGTGGGCATCGCTGTCAAGGCCAGTGTTTGTTGCCCATTCCTAATTGCCCTTGAGAAGATGGTGGTGAGTTGCCTTTTTGAACAACTGCAGTACATCTGATGCGGGTACACTCACAATGCTGTTAGGGAGGAAGCTACAGGATTTGAATAGCAGTCAACATGAATGAGAAGAGGAAATTATTGCCTGCTTCCTCGACTTCTTTGAGAAAGTAATAGTCCAAGTGAACTGTGGTAAGCCCTATGACATGGTATATCTCGACTTCTGAAAGGCTTATGATAAATTTTCACCCAGGAGGCTATTAATTAAATGCAAAGTTCTGGGGATTCAGAATAAACCCTGGGAATGGATAAGAAACTCACTAAAGAATAGGAAATTTCAACATCAAAATTTCTGCCCTTGTCACTGTTGGCATTCTGGCATAAATGCCATCCATCTTTGGGGATTCATTTGTTTAGACCTCAAGTACTCTGGCTAGGAATTCCATCTCATGTATAGTGAAGTCACTGATTATGCATAGGATATCATTGGAGAATTTCTTGTGCTCATGTCTTCCGACTGTGAATGTTTGAAAGAAGTGGTTATTCAGAATATTTACCATTTTGTGCTCGTCCTCAGTTTCAAGCGCACTTGCATCTTTTATAGTTTTCAATTTTCTGGCTGCCGTCTTACTTATGTGGCACTGTGATGTTTAGGCTCAGCTGCTTTTAATTTAGCAGATATCTTTGCTTTTCTGATCATCCTTTGGTCATGTAATTAGGAGAGCGAAGAGGGCGCATGAAAAAAACACTGGCGAGCAAGATGAAGGAAAATCCCAAGGTATTTTATAAGTATATTAAGGGCAAGAGGATAACCAGGGAAAGAGTAGGGCCCATTAGGGACCAAAGTGGCAAACTTTGTGTGGGGCCGGAGGACGTAGGTGAGGTTTTAAATGATTACTTTTCATCTGTGTTCACCATGGAGATGGACGATGTATATGTAGAGATCAGAGAGGGGGATTGTGATATACTTGAACAGCACAGTGGCGCAGCACAGTGGCGCAGTGGGCAGCACAGTGGTGCAGTGGTTAGCACCGCAGCCTCACAGATCCAGCGACTCGGGTTCAATTCTGGGTACTGCCTGTGCGGAGTTTGCAAGTTCTCCCTGTGACTGCGTGGGTTTTCGCCAGGTGCTCCGGTTTCCTCCCGCAGCCAAAGACTTGCAGGTTGATAGGTAAATTGGCCATTATAAATTGCTCCTAGTATAGGTAGGTGGTAGGGAAATATAGGGACAGGTGGGGATGTGGTAGGAATATGGAATTAGTGTAGGATTAGTATAAATGGGTGGTTGATGGTCGGCACAGACTTGGTGGGCCGAAGGGCCTGTTTCAGTGCTGTATCAATAAAATAAAAAATAAAAATAACAAATTATCATTGAAAGGGAGGAGGTATTAGTGGTTTTAGCGGGCTTAAAAGTGGATAACTCCCCAGGCCCAGGCTGCTATGAGAGGCAAGGGAGGAGATTGCAGAGGCTCTGACACAAATTTTCAAATCCTCTCTGGCCACAGGAGAGGTGCCAGAGGACTGGAGAACAACGAATGTGGTACCATTATTCAAGAAGGGTATAAGGAATAAAGGAAGAATAAGCAAGAAGGAATAAACCAGGTAATTACAGGCCAGTGAGTCTAACTTCAGTGGTAGGGAAACTATTGGAAAAAATTCTGAGGGACAGGATTAATCTCCACTTGGAGAGGCAGGGATTAATCAAGGATAGTCTGCATGGCTTTGTCAGGGAGAGATCGTGTCTAACAAATTTGATTGAATTTTTCAAGGAGATGACTAGGTGTGTGGATGAGGGTCAAGTAGTTGATGTACTCTACATGGACTTCCGTAAGGCTTTTGATAAGGTTCCGCATGGGAGATTGGTTAAGAAGGTAAGTGCCTATGGGATCCAGAGCAATTTGGCAAATTGGATCCAAAATTGGCTTAGTGGCAGGAGGCAGAGGGTGATGGTCGAGGGTTGTTTTTGCGAGTAGAAGCCTGTGACCAGTGGTGTACCACAGGGATCGATGCTGGGACCCTTGCTGTTTGTAGTGTACATTAATGATTTAGACGTGAATATAGGAGGTATGATCAGTAAGTTCGCAGATGACTTAAAAATTGGTGGTTCCGTAAATAGTGAGGAGGAAAGCCTTAGATTTCAGGACGATATAGATGGGCTGGTAAGATGGGCAGAGCAGTGGCAAATGGAATTTAATCCTGAGAAGTGTGAGGTGACACATTTTGGGAGGACTAACAAGGCAAGGGAATATACAATGTATGGTAGGACCTTGGGAGGGTCAGAGGGACCTTGGTGTACTTGTCCATAGATCACTGAAGGCAGCAGCACAGGTAGATAAGGTGGTTAGGAAAGCATATGGGATACTTGCCTTTATTAACCGAAGCATAGAATATAAAAGCAGGGAGGTTATGATGGAGCTGTATAAAACGCTAGTTAGGCCACAGCTGCAGTACTGTGTACAGTTCTGGTCACTACATTATAGGAAGGATATGATTGCATTGCAGAGGGTGTAGAGGAGATTCACCAGGATGTTGCCTGGGCTGAAGCATTTCAGTTATGAAGAGAGACTGGATAGGCTAGGGTTGTTTTCCTTAGAGCAGAGAAGGCTGAGGGGGCACCTGATTGAGGTATACAAAATTATGAGGGGCATAGGTAGGGTAGATAGGAAGAAACTTTTTCGCTGAGCAGAGGTGTCAATAACCAGGGGGCATAAATTTAAGATAAGGGGCATGAGGTTTAGAGGGGATTTGAGGAAGTCCTTTTAAACCCAAAGGGTGGTTGGAATCTGGAACATACTGCCTGAAGGGGTGGTAGAGGCATGCACCCTCACAACATTTAAGAAGTATTTAGATGAGCATTGAAATGCCATAGCATACAAGGCTACGGGCCAAGTGCTAGAAAATGGGATTAGAATAGATAGGTGCTTGATGGCCAGCATGGACACAATGGGCCAAAGAGCCTGTTTCTGTGCTGTATAACTCTTTGGCTCTATGTTTCTGCATTTTCTTATCTTCATCCCAAAAAGGCCCTATTCCTTTTTCTTTGCAGGAGTTGTACAGATCTTTTTTCCTCTTGATCTAACTTTTAATTTGCTCATTAATCCATTTAGTATCATGTTTGCTTACACTGAGTTTGTTAGTTTTGTCAATGTATTTATCCTGCTTGATCAGCATTATACCTTTAATGGCATTCAACTTGTTTTCTACTGAAGCATTGTTGAACAACTTTATGTATAGGTACTTGATGGATGGACATAGAGGAAATGGAATCTTCATTTCTATATGAATACTAGGCCTGCTCCTATTGCAGAGACAGGCACAGGTCTGTCCATTTGGAAAAGCTCCAGAATTTCTATATGGTAGCAGAGATCTGATAAACGTCCTTTCCACCTTTTCCTCTCTGTAGCGGAGCTCGTGCATTCTTCAGGTGTTGTGATGATGAAAGCTGTCCCTTACATGTCCTTGCTGACAGGAGGAGGTTCAGCACAGCTGCACTCTGGATTATTTATGAGGACACCACAGAAATAAAGTGATGTGGATGAGGCAAACAACCTCTCCCAAGCTCATGGCTACTTTCATCCTTCACTTTTCATTCATTATCTCCTTATTTACTTATTCATTCACTCCGGAAATGCATAGCAGCAATGTAGCACAATGCATCCTGTTGTCTAAAACTGTTTAAAGCTATCTTACTGCTGGATGTCTACAATATATTTGTCTGCAGATCAAGGTAGCCAATAGAAGAAGGTACTTGAACTCAATGACCCAGTTCAATCAAGTATCTCATAACATCCTATATCATTCATTCTTACATTGGCAAGCAGTAGAACAGATGCAGACTGTTCGGTGGAGGGGGTGGATTATTAGTTACTGAGCACTTGTTGAAGTATGTTTCGTGATTGAGCAGAAGCAAGTTCAGGTGCAATTGGAGATGGCACATTCAGAGCGCCAGCTTGAGGTGTCCTTCAACTTGAGCCCAGGGATTCAGACTTCAAAGGAGATTTAGCAGAAATTTCCTACAGTTGCTCAGAAAGATCCAATGGTTTAAAACAGCAAAGCAATTTTTGACTGCCCCAGGCTCAGCTATACTTTTTTCAGAATTGCTTTCTCGATTTGGCTGCATAAATGTGCACAGTTCTGTGACTGAATCCTTCATGAACCAAAGTCTTCACATGGAGATATCAAATTCAATTGCCTGATCCTAAATGTGAGGGTGCTGGTCAACAGCAGATTCTAAATAAATATCTAAGTTCCAAGCACACCTGTCAAACATGATCCACTTTCCCCTAGAGGGATGCTTTAGTTGATGGCCATATGGACAGCATAGTAAAAAATATTTCCAGGCAAACAGACCAAGCCATCAGGAGCAGTGCAGCTTTAAGAAACAGACTGTAATTGTACTTTGTGACAGAACAGCTAAACAGCAAAGTAATAAAACAGCTACTCAACTCGCCAACAAAAGAGTAAAATCGGTAGAAAATAAATATCAGGTACCGACAGTAAATGCTAATGAATGCACAAACAGGAGCAAGTGGGCTTCCTCTGCAGTTTTATGTGAGCATTGTTCAGGCACTCCAGTCAGATTATGGACCTAACTCCAATTTAAAATTTTTTGTGGACTTTGAGTCTAGCACATATGCTCAGACTCCAAACTCAACCTTAAAAGGCACTTTATCAAGCTCAATGTGCAACAGCATTATGGGCAGTATGGAGTGCATTATTTAGCCCTACATTTATATGTACACTGTTCAGTACAGAGGTACTACATTGATACAATAGTAATGAGAATTATTCTTCTTCTTTTGGGCCTCCTTATCTCGAGAGACAATGGATACGCGCCTGGAGGTGGTCAGTGGTTTGTGAAGCAGCGCCTGGAGTGGCTATAAAGGCCAATTCTGGAGTGACAGGCTCTTCCACAGGTGCTGCAGAGAAATTTGTTTGTCGGGGCTGTTGCACAGTTGGCTCTCCCCTTGCGCCTCTGTTTTTTTTCCTGCCAACTACTAAGTCTCTTCGACTCGCCACAATTTAGCCCTGTCTTTATGGCTGCCCGCCAGCTCTGGCGAATGCTGGCAACTGACTCCCACGACTTGTGATCAATGTCACACGATTTCATGTCGCGTTTGCAGACGTCTTTATAGCGGAGACATGGACGGCCGGTGGGTCTGATACCAGTGGCGAGCTCGCTGTACAATGTGTCTTTGGGGATCCTGCCATCTTCCATGCGGCTCACATGGCCAAGCCATCTCAAGCGCCGCTGACTCAGTAGTGTGTATAAGCTGGGGGTGTTGGCCGCTTCAAGGACTTCTGTGTTGGAGATATAGTCCTGCCACCTGATGCCAAGTATTCTCCGAAGGCAGCGAAGATGGAATGAATTGAGACGTCGCTCTTGGCTGGCATACGTTGTCCAGGCCTCGCTGCCGTAGAGCAAGGTACTGAGGACACAGGCCTGATACACTCGGACTCTTGTGTTCCGTGTCAGTGCGCCATTTTCCCACACTCTCTTGGCCAGTCTGGACATAGCAGTGGAAGCCTTACCCATGCACTTGTTGATTTCTGCATCTAGAGACAGGTTACTGGTGATAGTTGAGCCTAGGTAGGTGAACTCTTGAACCACTTCCAGAGCGTGGTCGCCAATATTGATGGATGGAGCATTTCTGACGTCCTGCCCCATGATGTTCGTTTTCTTGAGGCTGATGGTTAGGCCAAATTCATTGCAGGCAGCCGCAAACCTGTCGATGAGACTCTGCAGGCACTCTTCAGTGTGAGATGTTAAAGCAGCATCGTCAGCAAAGAGGAGATGAGTAATGAGAATACACAATGAATTACAATACAGTTAAATGAATATAGGCACTGGTTTGGACACAGTGCATAAAGTTCTAATTATTATTGCATTTGCTAGAGTACATTACTGACTATAATTTCCATGCTATATTGATTACTGTGCAAGAAAATGGCTATGCTGGAGGTGGCCTATTTAAATTTTCAAGATTATGCAGGGAATATACAAAATTAATCCAGGAAAACTGTTCAAATACCAGAGGACACAAGTAACAAATTAGGAAGTTAGAAGTAAGAAGGGAAATAAGGCAATGGGAATATAGTTATGAATTAAGTTACTATGGAAGACTATCAAAATATCCAGCATATATTGGGACTACGGGCAATTAGATATCTATTTAGAAAGGGAAGCTAAGGACTTCCCCAATGTCTCAGCTGATTACATGACGAGCAGTTAAGCTATACAAACTGGAATGGTCCCAACTCAATCCCCAATCAATGCAGAGTTAGTTGTTCTCAGCTGGGAAGGCTGTGTGGTTCACCTCAGTGCTTCTGGGATAGGGAGGGGTAAATTGACTAGTCTGCTGATCCTGATTGCTGTTTGGAGTGTGCCTGTGTAGATGTTGGGTGTGGATACAATAGTGCTCAGAAATCATGCCCTCTGCAGTTAAATAATTTACTCATCCTCATTTCCTGGGCTTGTAAATGAAGAACACTTGGGTGATGTATTGGTGAGCTGGAGCTTGTGAACCAAACCCTAACGAGGAGTCAAAGGTACCAAATTTAGTCTCTGTTGAATTTCACAAATGAATTCAGTAATGGATCATAAAACTGTGTGAGATTAACAACTTCCCATCAGAATCCATCTTTATTTGGTTTACTTGGATGAAGGGCACTGTTGTGGACACAATGCAATTGAAGTGCTGCCAAGTTGTATTTTCCAAAAATAGGGTCTGTTTATCTACTTTATACCACCTTGGTGCCTCCACTTGTGTGTGTCTGCTATACTTTAATACCTCACCTACTTCTTCATTATGGCCCACAACTGGCTGGTTCCTGAATGTCTGTGTAAGGGTCTCCACAGAAAGGTATTCCTCAACTTCTGTGAGTGTGCTGCACCAATTTTAATCGTTGTATGCTTTGGTACACATTTGCAGTCTTTGGATGGAGATGACATAACAGTGCAGAGGAGTGATCATCTAGGTGGATAGGGACATCACCCATGCCCATTGTACTCTGCCTCTTCTACTGGACTCTGAACAACATGACAGGAAACCCACTGACATCACTGAGATTATTAAAGCCTTTAGCAATAGTTGACCCAATGCAATCTCCAAGCAGGAAATAGTCTAGCCCAAGGTCTGTAGGACAGCAGTATGGGCATTTGTGTGATGTGCTAAGACTGGTGTTATGGTTCCGCCAAGGGGATTCTACGGCAATGTCTGTGGAATTGCCAAAGGCTCCACATTGGAATTTCTTTTCTAGACAGAACACCACATATGCAGATGTTGGACTTCTCCCTACTAACTGTCATGTTCTGAAAGCTTCTAGACACAGTCTTTAAAGGCTGAAGCAATCATAAAAGTTCAGAATGCACCCTTCTTTTAAAAGCAGAGCCCCTGAGGTCTGCATCAATATTCTCATCAGCTGAGAATGTACGCAATCTCCAGACTGCTGGATCTTGTGCTTTTTGTGCCACCACCTCCTGTTCTTTCTCACTTGTACTCCGTGTATCACCCACTGCATTCTTCTCAAAGTCACTGCCAAAATCCTGTGGAGTGGATGTTAGTGTGAACGATGGTGTCTATTCATACGTGTTTTGCTTCCATTAGCTCCCTGGCCCTCGACTCTGCTTCATGTGGCAAAACTAGAGGAGAACAAGGATTAGGATACTACCTTCTTATCAATTTGGTTAAGTGATGAAGAATTGTGTGATTTGATTCCAGTGAGTAAGTGAACAGAATGGAAAAGGAACAATGTAAAAAGTCAGGTATAAACCTTGAGCTATATCACATCCCCTATTTCTCCCATCTCCTGCTTCCTCCATAGTCTTTGTGCCTTGTATCTGTTGTGCTGTCTCCTATGCACTCTTTTATATACAGTCCTCTCCTACAAAAAGACTATAGGGAGTTGAATTGTTAACATTGGATGAAAGATCTGTATATCAGTTTGCTTCCCATAGGGGCTATGACTGCAAGAAGAAGCATAATACAGGTACAATTAATTGAAAGATTTGTCAGGAACTGCAGTTAAGGATATGAAGAAAGCAACTGTTAGTATGAAAGGGACATGCAGTGAAATCATTGCTGGTGCATAAATGGGTAATCATGGGAAAGTGCTGAGGAATTATAGGATGTGTGTTGGAGGGAAGTGGTCATGCCACTGATGTTTAATACCAGTGTTAATATAATGTTTCAGGGGGATCTCCTGCCTTGGCACAACTGGTGCACCTTTCAAACATTATATGGCACTATAACTAGGTGCAGGTAAGAATGCTGTCACCACTTTCTACAAGCCATCCTGACCCACTTGGCACAACACACAAAGGCCATCTGTATGGAAGAGGACCTCCCTCATCTGATACAACAGCACAATAAAATATCTACAGCCCCATCAGAAAACTGGAGCTGCTGTTAACGTGACTGCTAGGTGATGATCACAGCTCTTTAACTTTCTTCATCACTGCTACAATGCTTCATTAAGTAAGTCTTACAGCCAGTTGAGATATGCAATTTGTTGCCTATTAATGATTGAGCTGCCAATCAGACATAATTTATTCCCACTGCTCACCCACAATGTGTTAATGAGGTTGAACCTGGATCATCAGGTGGGTTTAGCACTCATTTTTAACGCACTCAAAACCCATTCATTTGCACAGAGTTAAAATCTAACCTAATGACAGACAGGTGCTAGTCTTCCTGCATTTCAGTGGTTCCATTCATTAAGACTAAAATTGGCCTCAATGCCTTCAGGAAAGGAAGGGGAAAAGGTGCAACTTTTTAAATTTAAAAACAGAGGATCACTTTGACATAGTAACTGTTCAATATTTTCTAAAATTCTTGCATTCTTATATACAGTTTCTATGGTTGAGAAATTACACCATGGAATACAAGAATTAGACATTCAACATGTTTGCTGGGAGTTCCTCTCTGCTATTTTAGCAGATATATTAACCAGTTCAAGATAAAATATGAACCCCCTATCTATACCACTTGGGTTGCTAATTTTTGGTTGGTGAGTTGGGGCAAGTGCCAATGCTTCTTGAGAGTCTAAGTCATGAGATGGGACAAGAAAAAGGGAACAAGGATCAAGCGAGACATGGAAAGGCTAGACAGTAGCAGATGATTGACACTGTTGTGCAAAATCAGGTTGTCACTCTGCCTCTGTGTGATTGCTTGAGGAATGTGAATAGGCACAATATGAACTCCTTGATCTGCCTGCTCCAATTAAATTTGTTGCTTGTTCCTCCATCTCGATGAGAGGCTGGCTGGAGGCCGTCTCTCCTCTAGTTTTCTGTTGTGGCTGTTCCGTCTGCTAGCATGTCCTGCGGAACGAGTGGGACTGAGTTAGCGTGTGGATCTTGTAAAGAGTTGTGCAAACATGCGAGGCAGCTTCATATAGTGGGCTGAGGGGGAGAAGTAGCAAGTTGTAAGCATGATGAGGAGATGGTCATGTGCAATAAAGTGTCTCCAGTGTGAAATGTGAAGGCAGTCAGGACAGGAGTGAAATGCTTTGTAGTCACTGTCAGATAAAAGAAGAATGCTGTCTGTGTAGTGACAATAGCAGCAGCAAGTGAGCATGTGATTTACATAAGAGATGTTGAAATGTCCCCTTGTTATCAGATGTGAAGCATGTGGAGTGGAGTACTGAGGAAGTGTGAGTGCTGCAGCAGGTCTAACAGAGAGATAGCAATGCACCATTCTCTCTTTTTCTGTCTGGTCAGGTCGATGGTCGATGAATCTCTAGAACTGAACTCTTGTCC
The DNA here is from genome assembly GCF_036365525.1 of Heterodontus francisci. Taxonomy (NCBI): domain Eukaryota; kingdom Metazoa; phylum Chordata; class Chondrichthyes; order Heterodontiformes; family Heterodontidae; genus Heterodontus; species Heterodontus francisci. The sequence continues at coordinate 51,615,500 of NC_090384.1, forward strand.
TAGGTGTGATGATCCAGACATTTAGTTTTTCTGCCACCTCCCTGAAGGCCTACTGCAGAGTCTGTCTGGGCACTCTCCAGTCATGTGAAGGAAAGGGGACCTGACTGTGCAACACCTGCTCCACAAGGATCTCCAGTATTCAGTCCCCAGATGTTGGTGGTCTTGATTGAGTCACATTCAACCCAAATTCAGCATGGCGAAATAACACCTTGCTTTAAGAGGTGCATTCACTGTTTAAATAGCTGCTAGGCCTGTCAGAATTTCCGCCTTCCATCTCATAGTCATAATAGCACAGAAAGAGGCCAATCACCCCATCCAGTCCATGTTGCCTCTCTAAAGCAATCTAATCAGTCCCATTCCCCGGCTCTAACTCTGTTGCCCTGCAAGTTTATTTCCCTCAAGTCCCCATCCAATTTCCTTTTGAAATAATTCACTGCTCCCCCCACCCTCATAGGCAGTGAGTTCCAGGTCATTACCACTCACTGTGCAAAAAATCTTCTTCCTCACATCCCCCCCTGCATCTCTTGCCCAAAACCTTGAATCTGTGTCCCCTGGTCCTCGTACCATCAGCTAATGGGAACAGATTTTCTCGATCTACCCTACGCAAACCTGTCAGAATCTTGAATACCTCTATCAAAATCTCCCCTCAATCTCTTTTGCTTCAAGGAGAACAACCCGTGTTCATCCGCACCCAGGCTGCGACTCTTCGCCTTCGGACCCTGCAGAGATACCTGCACGTTGAGCGTCCTCCCAGATGGTGAGCGCTGGCGATGTATTTTTTCCGCCACTGTCACTGCCTTCAAGATGACACGCAGCTCCCAGCAGAGACTGTGAGCTGCGCCTCTCTGAGGGAGTTGCCTGTCTTTTACCGGGATCTATTCCGAGTCTGGAACATGGTCACCTCCAGTTAGGGTGTTCCCCTGCTGGTAGAGGAGAGCACCTCGGCTGTCTGGGCAGCCGGCTTCGGAGACAGACCGGCGGGCGGAGGAGTAGCCGAAGCCCCCGGGATGCCCCTCACTGAGGGTTGTGAAGGGGGCCCGGTGTGTTGGCCCCTGCTCGACTGGAAGTGCTCATTGGACCCAAGCCCCGAAACCCTCCTCGGGAGTCAGTCCTACACAACCTGAGCTGCCTCTCGGAAATGCCCTCCTTGCCATTCCAGTCGGCGCGGAGGGGTTTCCTGTATGGGCTGCTCCTGCACACTCTCCACTTCCTCGCCCTCGTCAGCCAGCTGGACATGCCTTGGCAGTTCCTGTCGCCATCTGGCGGCGAGGGGAAATCCCAGTGGAGGTCTCTCTTTGCGGGAGTCCTCCCCCTTTACATCGGGGACCTGGGGTGGAGGGTGCTGCACAGGGCAGTCCCATGCAATAGAGTTTTAAGTAGGTTCACGGACTCCCAGGCCGCCTGTAATTTCTGCTACCAGGATGAGTCCGTGTTCCATGTATATATGGAGTGTGCAAGGTTGCAGCCCCTCTTTGAGTATTTGAAGGGGCTACTCCACAAGTTCTGGCTGCAGTGCAGCCCCACGCTTCTGATCTTTGGGCACCCGGTGCAGAGGGGCGTGGGCCAGGAGAAGGATCTCCTAGTCAGTCTGCTCCTGGGCCTGGCCAAGGTGGCAATTCACAGGTCTAGGCTGCGGGCCAACGGGGGGTCTGTCCTCCCTGATTGCCAGCCCCTTTTCCAAGGTTACGTTCACGCCCGGGTGTCCTAGGAAAAGGAGCATGCGGTGTCCGCCTGTATGCTTGAGGCCTTCCGCGACTGGTGGGCACCGCAGGGACTGTAGTGCATAATTGATGCCGAGAATGGCATTTTAATTTGAGTTTTATTTTTATTTTTTACATTTCTGTAAAAGGTGCCTGAAGAATAAAGGCCCCCTCGATGTGACATACATAAAAGGGGCCTGGGGTATAAAGGCCACCTTCAAAAAAAAAAAAGGGTTAGGTGTACAGAGTAAAGCTTCCTCTACACAAAAAAAAAAAACCCGAGCTTCTCCAACTTAACCTTGTAGCTAAAATCCTTGGAACCATTCTGGTAAATCTCCTCTGCACCCTCTCAAGGACCCTCACATCCTTCCTAAAGTGTGGTGACCAGACTGGATGCAATACTGTAGTTGTGGCCTAACCAGAGCTTTATAAAGGTTCAGCGTAACCTCCCTGCTTTTGTACTCAATAATGAAATCCAACATCCTACATGCTTTGTTAATCACTCTCTCAATATATCCTGCCACCTTCAAAGATCTATGGACATGAACCCCCAGGTCCCTCTGTCCCTGTACACTCTTTTGAACTGTACCATTTAGTCCATATTGCCCCTCCCTATCCTTTCTGCCAAAATGGATCACCTCACACTTCTTGTATTAAATTCCATCTGCCACTTGTCTGCCCATTCTGCTAGCCTATCTATGTCCTGTTGCAGTTGATTGGTATCATCATCATTGACAGTCACGCCTCCATTTTGCTATCATTGACAAATTTTGAAATTTTATTTTTCTATCCAGATATCCAAGTCATTTATGTATATTGAAAAAAGTAGTGGTCCTAGCACTGAACCTTAGGGAATATCACCATCCTCCGGTCTGAAAAACAACCATTTACCATGACTTGCTGTTTCCTGTCCTTAAGCCAATTTTGTATTCAAGCTGACAATAACCCTCCTATTCCATGAGCCTCAATTTTGGTAAAGAGCCTTTTATATGGTACTTTGTGAAACCCTTTCTTAAAATCCATATAAACAACCTCCACCGCTTTCCTTTCATCAACTTTCTTTGTTATTTCATTAAAATAATCAATTAGATTAGTCAAGCACAATTTTCCTTTTACAAACCATGCTGGTTATCCTTAATTAACTCATCTCTCCAAGTGCCTGTTGATTTTTTTTTTCCCTAATTATTGTTTCTAAAACCTTATCCACCACAGATATTAAACTACTTGAAATGCATGGGCAGCCCGCCCAGAAAATCTAAACAAGGCCTAATCATCTAAGTGGTTTGGGCCTCTCGCTGATGAGATCAAATGGTGGCCCCATCGCCCACCCAAAGTCTGCCTGTTCTGAAAATGGACCCCAATGTTTCTTTGATAAATTTAGCTTTTTTATTAACTGAAACTCGAGATATATTTTCAATAAAAGTGTATCTTCCTTTATAGATTAAGTGGGATCCATAAGCACCTCATGCCATTTGCTGCAGGCAGAAAATCCTCCCTAACCTTTGGATTTGAATTTAAAGCTCAGCTACTTGTGGGTAATGCATGTGTATGAGAGAATATGAATTATGAATGTTTTTTCTCCATCCTATCTATCTATCAATCTATGATATTCTCTCAATTCTGCAGACACACTTTCCAACTCACTTCCACTTAATTTACCTCCCCTTTTGTATTTGTTTCATTCCAGGTGTCATCCTATGGGCCTTTAATCTTGATTTCTCAAAAAGAAAAAATAATTTGAAGAAGCATACACACATTTGTACTCTTCTATGCATTTCACTTCTTTCTTTCTATCCCTTTTTCTTTTAGCCTGCCTGAATCCCCTGGTTCTGTTGGTAATTGTTCTCTTCTAACACTCCCCTCTCGCATGCTTCTGCTTTGCTCCAGATCCCTGCTTTCTCTGACAACTGTGGCTAATTCCACTGTCATGCTCAATCGCCAGGGCAACCATCTGCTTCTGCATTCGTCACTATGACGAAAAATGACCTTCTATTTCAGCACTGCCTAAAGAGACAGTCTGTCTTCGTTGTTAACCCACATCACTCTAGCTTGAAAAGCCAGTACAGTCACACCTACACAGTGTTCTTCCAAACATTTCTCAGTGTTCGCACTGGCGGAAGTAATCACCAGCAAAAAGGCAGCTGTAATCTGACAGAAATAGACATGTCCATAATTACTGTTTGTTGAACACAGTTTATTAGATTAATGTTTTCTTTTCCTTCTTTTCACAATTTTCTCCTTAATGGTGGCCTGACTTCTACTGCACAGCTCCTTCTAATCCTCAAGGCAGAAGACTCAAACCCCAGCACAATGCTATTCCCTCATGATGATAGCAGCAGGTACAATTCATACAGATTGAGCTAATTTTAGGTGTATCCCTCCTTCTCACTGAATAAAAATATCTTCAATTTCCTATCATGGCCATGTACTATTCCTTGATAAAAGCCACCTGTCCCCAAGGCTCTCCCAATGAACAAGAATAATGTACCTTTGTAAAGCTTGATCTCAGAACACTCTACAGGGTGAAAAGCTGGACATAGAGCACAGAGTAAATGGATTTTAACACGTGCAAACTAGGGACACAATTGAACATTAAGAACAGGGAGAGAGACAGTGATGTGGTTTTTGAAGGAAAGTGATTGTGGTTTTGGAAGAAAATTCCAGAAAGTAGGGCATAGAGGTTGCAAGACCAGCCTCCAGTAGTGGAGCAGAGGGGCCAGAGAACAAACACTGGTCAGTTGGTGGAATGTAGGGCCAGAGGCGTTTTTGGCCTTGCTTCAAGAGATCCTTGACAGCACATCAGGGTGTCTCACCCATTGCTTTTCTTTCACGTATAGGCCAGACCAAATAAAGATGACACGTTTTTTTTCCCTAAAGGACGTTAGTGAACCAGTTATTTTTAATTTATGACAATCCAACAGCTGCATGGTCACTCTTACTAATACCAGCTTTTTGTTCCCAGATTTTTTTAAACTGCATTTAAATTCACAGACGGCCATGGCTTGATTTGAACTCACATCCTTGGATTATTAGTCTAGGTCTCTGCATTACTAGTCCAGTAACATAACCATTTGATTTCCCTGCTCAATATTTCTACAGCTCCTCAGATTTAATTATCCGATAGTTTGGCTTTAATGTCACAGTTTTCTGCATTCATTTTTCTTCCCTTTTACTTCTCCTGAGGGTGTTAACTCCACTGGAGCTGAAATTTCAGTGCCAGCAAACACAGCTTCACAGGGAGCAGTTGCTCAAGTGACCACTGTTCAGGTGTAAGCCTGGGTAACAAGTATCAGTAAATGCTGAGTCAATTTAAAGTTTCGAGACTGAGATTGATATTTTATTATCAAGGGATATAGCACAAAAAGACAAATCAATGAATTTGAGGTACAGATCCAGCATGATCAAATAGAATGGCAGAACAGGCTTGAGGGACTGAATGGCCTATTAATTTTGCTATATTCCGACATCAGTGAGCTGTTCATCCACAAGGGATATCACAACTGAGCCTGTTGGTATACACATAGGCATCACACACAGGTACATTTCAGTAAGTGTCATTAGATAGTAATCAGGAGTGGGAGGTTTGGTCAAATATTATTCTTCATAACTTAGGTGTGTTGAGGCCTCAGACCCTACCCCTATCCTGTAGGAGATCAGTCAAATCAACATGGATTAGGTAGTAAACCTGAGACTGAATCAGCTATTTACAAAGCAATAATGCTGAGCCATTGCAGCCAAATGTCTAAAATTTTGGACTATAGCAATTAATCTTCACTCAAATGCTGTAAGGGTACATATATGTAACATTCTGCATATTAAGGTAATGCATGTTAATGGTATTGCTGATGTCATTTGGGGATACTTCGAGGGGAGAAGCAACTGGTCCATCCCTGGTACTTGTCAACAGATGCCCTGGTATCCAGTCTTCCTTTGGACAGCAGGGTGGGGTACAATTGTTTGACAAATTGATCTTACTGTTGAATCAAAGGACCCTGTTCGATGGAGAATGGAGGAATAGGGCGTGGCTTGTTTGCTTTTCTGCTCTAGTATGGAGAGGGTGTAGAATATTCTGCAGGGGGGAGAGAGTGAGTCAGAAGTTGTGGTAAATGTGGATACCAATGACATAGAGAGAGCAGGTATTGAGATTATAAGATGTTCAGGAGCTAGGGAGGAAGTCAAAGAGTAGTACCTCGGAGGTGGTAATCTCTGGATTATTCCCAGTGTCGCACCCTAGCGAGAGTAGAAATGGGAAGATAGGGAGGATCAATGCGGGGTTTGAGGCATGGTGCAGGAAGGAAGGCTTCAAATTCACAGAATCACAGAAACGCAGAATTGTTACAGCACAGAACGAAGCCATTTGGCCCGTTGTGTCTGCGCCGGCTCTCTGAAAGAGCAATTTACCTAGTGCCACCCCCTGGTTTCTCCCCATAGCCCTGGAAATTCTTCCTTTTCAGATAACGATCCAATTCCCTCTTGAATGCCTCAATTGAACTTGCTTCCACCACACTCTGAGGCAGTGCATTCCAGATCCTAATCACTCGCTGCGTGAAAATGTTTATCCTCAATTCGCCATTGCTTCTTTTGCCAATTATCTTAAATCTGTGCCCTCTTGTTCTCGATCCCTCCACCAATGGGAACAGTTTTTCCCTATCTACCCTGTCCAGACCCCTCATAATTTTCAATACCTCTGTCAAGCCTCCTTTTAACCTTCTCTTCTCCAAAGAAAACAGCTCCAACTTATTCAATCTATCCACATAACTGAAGTTCCTCATCCCTGGAACCATTCTCATGAAACTTTTCTTCACTCTCCCTAATGTCCTCATGTCTTTCCTAAAGTGTGGAACCCAGAACTGCACACAATACCCCAGCTGAGGCCGAACCAGTGTTCTACACAAGTTTAACATAACCTCCTTGCTTTTGTACTCTATGTCCCCATTAAAGAAGCCTAGGATGCTATATGCCGTATTCTTGGGACATTGGGACCAGTTCTGAGGCAGGAGGCACCTATTCAAAAGGGACAGGTTGCATCTCAAAAGGACTGGGACCAATGTGCTCAAAGCATCGTTCACTCATGTGATTGGGGAGGGTTTAAGTTAAATTGGCAGGGCGATGGGCACCAGCAAGTAGAAAGAAGGAGCATAAAGGAGTGAGAGTTTTGCAGGAGAAGGAAGTAGTACCATATTAGGAATAGACTGAGAAGGACTATGAAGAAAACAAAGAAAGGTTTACAAAGCATGTATGTAAATGTACAAAGTGTCGTGAATAGGGTTGGTGAGCTAAAAGCACAAATAGCCATGTGGAAATATGATGTAGTGGCAATAACAGGAATGTGGCTTAAAAACAGTGAAGGTTGGATGCTTAAAATGCAAGGATACAAAGGCTGGGATTTTATGTCGCCCCCTGAAGTGGAATCGGAGGTGGGGGGTGGAAGGAGTATCGCAATGGGTGGCGGATCGGCTGGAGGGCCCATCGCCTTCCCATCGCCAAGTGATCTTCCTGGGGGCAGGATAGGCCGACAACAGCCTTCCCGCCCTGAGGTTAATTGAGGTTCTTAAATGGCCTATTAAAGGCCTCTTCCTGCTGCCGCTGGGATGTTACCAGTGGTGGGGTTGCGTTCATCATGTGGGGAGGACATCTTGTAACACGAAGCACCCTCCCTGTGGCTTGGCAGTGGGGTGGGCTGGGGAGGAAGATTCCCTTCGTGGACAATTTGTGGTCCGCAGAGCCTGGAGCACCCCCGCCAGGAACCACTTTACCCCCCGAATCCCCCTCCCCTTGGTCTGCACAACCACTCCCTCCACCCCATTCACCAGGGCCTTCCGGACGGGCCCCAGAGATCCTGCCTCACTTACCTGAGGTCCGGGGTTCCAGTGCTGGGCCTGTATCCGAGGCCTCTGCAGTACCGGCAGTGGCCACCGCTCCTGGTGGCATTGCCGATACTGCTGAGCTGCCAGTCTTTTGATTGGCTGGCAGCTTGGAGGTGGGATCCCCTTCTTTAAAGGATGGAGATCCCGGCTCGTGCCACTTGGAGGTTAAAGGACCGGAGGATTGCTCCAGGGGTGGGGCGGGGGGATTGGAGGAAGAGGGTGGCAAGCCAGGAGCCCCACTTGCAACACAAAATCCACCTCCGTGTTCAAAAAAGATAGAGAAGGAAAAGGGGGATGTGGGGTGGCAGTACTGATTAGGGAAGACTATTTGGTGTTGGAAAGTGCAGATATCCTTGAGGGGGCTGTTGTATGATCACTTTAAGAGTAATGTCCCTTTAAGAAGTCAGTATGCTAATGAGCTAAGTACCAGGATGTCACCCTGTGACTAGAATCCATAGTCACACTACACTGTAACACCATGGACAAAGGTTCTGCATATAGTTTGCTCTGTATTGTGTGTATTAGTTTAGCGTCAATAAACCTTCTAGAGATCTTCAAGGAACTGGAATTCATGTACCTCATTGTGTTGCTTACGATAGAAACTCATGATATGGTGGCAGCGGTGGTGAAAAGACAAGATATAAGCTTGAAGAGCATGGGTAAAACAGCAAACAAAATTTAAAAGCAGTACAGAAAACAGAAGATAAAATTTGAAGCAACAAGTGAAGAAACTTTAAAACAAGTACCTGAAAAGAGTACCTGAAAAGTACCTTAGCAGCCTGAGAAAAGCTTCATAGAACGGAAGCGTGGCTGAAAAGCAAGTGGTAAGGTGAATCATTGTGCCGACAATCGAGAAATCCCTGTTACAAATAAAAGCATTTGAAGAATTTTTTAAAAAAAATTAATTTTCTAAAAGATCCATGTGAGCAACACAAAAAAGGGAAAACCCTGAAAAGCGCACGAACTAAAACCAAGTTCGATGGGGTAAAGAAGCACGAGAAACCCCCCAACACAGCAGAGTCTCTATTTAAAGCAGTCAAGCTGAAAAAAATCATTAAACCAGCATGAAGATAAATAAACTCTAGCAAAAAAAGCACAGGGGAAAACCCTCAAACTGCCTATTGAACAGCTGTGTACACATACAAGCGAAGTGCTGAAAGAGAAAAAAAACAGAACACCGTCGAGCAAAATTTTACCTTCAGCATAATCCAATTACTCAAATATAGAGCGGGAAACACTTGCTCTGGTGTTTGGAATCACAAGGTTCCACACCTACCTGTTCAGTAAACAGTTCACGGAAACTGACCACAAACCAATGGAGATGATCTGGCGCAAACCATTGACAAACACACCACCTCGAATACAGTGATTTTCAGAGAAAGTACAGGGGTACGAATTCGATGTTTGCTACAAACCGGGTACCAAAATGATCACCTCGGATACGCTGAGCAGATTGCCAAATTCAAACAAGAATGAAGAAGTCCAACGGATCTACAAGTAGACAGCATGGACATCGAGGTGGAAGATGTGCTCAAAATCAATTTAATTGCATTTTGGTCAGCAGAAATGTGACCATTTGCAATCAGAAACACCCAATGACCCACAACTAAAGGCACTGTTGAGAGTCATCATAGAAGGATGGCCTGATACAATAAAAGAGGTGCCAGAAATCCTCAGATGCTTTTGGCCTACAGAGATGAACTTGGTATCTCGAGGCGTCGCCTTCAAAGGAAAACAAGTGATTCTGCCCAAAGCTTTCCAACAGGACATCGTGTCACAACTTCATCAAGGCCATATGGGTATAAAGCGAACAAGACGACTGGCACGAGACACCGTTTACTGGCCAGGGCTTGAAGAAGAAGGTATAGCAGCACAAAAGATGTTAGCTTAGGTGGTTTGCTGAGAGTGTATATAGTAACTGTAAATAATAAAGTTGTTAGTTTACCTTTTGCTGGAGTCTAGGGCTTTCTCTAAAGTGCCCTACAATGCCACTGATACAAACCCAACAATGTAACATGGATGCAATGAAGAAAGCGACCAGGAGAATTTGAAGATCTCCTTACCTTTTGGAAGAAACACCAGGGGAACAACAGAACAATTTAAACATAAATACTGGCCCGGTACAGTAAGAAAACTACTTAGCAGAAGAGGTTGTGAAGAGCTCTGCAGCCTTTCAGACCACACCACAGCAGCATGGGCTCTGCGCTGTGTTTCCCCAGCACACCCGGTGGTCGAGTCCGCGTCTTCATGCCGGGCGACGATCAAGGATTGGTGAGACAGTGAAACTGGCCATCTATTTAAACAGGGCACTAGGAAAATAAAATTGGGTGCAGAATGTGATCTCGGTCAAATCGGTGACTAGGGAGGCAAGTACAGTCGGCAGCCATTGCTCAGCCTCGCTGAGGAGAAAAAGCATGGTATTCGTCTGAAAGGTCGGGGAATGCGGGAAAGTCCTGAACAGAACGCGAACACCTCAAGCCAAGCATGAAAAAATTAAAAGGGAACACCCTAGCAAAGACTAGCAAGCAAAAGGAAGCATTAGGGATCGAAAATTGGGAATGCCTGAGAGTTTCCAGAATCACACTAGTAAGGGTATTCTATAGGCCTCCAAATAGTGAGAGATATTGAGGGGCAAATCTGCAAGGAAATTAGAGATGTGCAAGAACTATAGAGTGGTGATATTGGGGGACTTTAATTACCCAAATATAGTTTGGGATGATAGAGTAAAGGGTAAAGAGGGGGAGGAATTTCTGAAATGTGTTCAGGAGAACTTCCTTAACCAGTATGTTCTCAATCCAACTAGGAAGGAGGATCTTGTGCTAGGGAATGAAGTGGACCAAGTGTCTGTGGAGGAACACTTGGGTAAGAGTGATCATTGTGTCACAAGGTTTAGCTTAGCAATGGACAAGAGCAAGGAACAATCTAAAGTAGAACTTCTAAATTGGAAAAGAGCTGAGAGGGAATCTAGCCAGGGTAAAATGGGCCCAAAGATTGACAGGAAAAATTGTAATAGAACAATAGGTGATCTTTAAGGAGGAGATTCTTCAGGTACAGGCTAGGTACATTCCAACAAGGTCGAAAGGCAAGGGAACCAAAGCCTAGGTTCCTTGGATGACAAGGGAGAGAGAAAATATGATGAAACAAAAAAATGTGAAGAGGAAAATAAGACTGACAAAGATTGTCTATGAGAATAGAATGGCAGTCAACATAAAAGGGAACCCAAAAATCATCTTCCGCCATGTAAATAGTAAGTGAGTATTAAAGGTGTCTTGGGGCCTATTAAGGACAAAGAGGGTGATACGTGCTTAAGAGGTGCATGGCAAGGCTGGAATACTTAACGAGTACTTTGTATCGGCGTTCACTAAGGAAGAGGATGCTGGTAAAATATCGATAGAAGCGAAGATAGTTATGCAGCACAGAAACAGGCCCTTCGGCCCATCATGTCTCTGCTGGCCATCAAGCACCTAACTTTTCTAATCCCATTTTCTAGCACTTGGCCCGTAGCCTTGTGATGGTAGTAATGGATGTAGTGAAAATTGATAAGAAGAAAGTACAGGAAGGGCTGGCTACGCTTAGAGTTTCCAGGTCTGGATGACTTCATCCTAGGTTGCTAAAGGAAATGGGAGTGGAGATAGTGGAGCAGCTTGCCACGGTCTTCCACTCTTCTCTAGATACAGGGGATCTGCCAGAGGATTGGAGAGTGGCAAATGTGATACCCTTATTCAACAAAGGGCGTTAAGATCATTCCTAGTGTTACGACCAGGTGAGAAAGGGGTCTAGGGGTTCCCTCTCAGCCTTTGCCTGGTTTGACCGTAACCGGGTTTAATTTTTAAAAACAGTGTTTTTAGCTCCCTCTCAGTGAATCCTTGTTCACTACTCCAATTGTAAGGCAAAGAAATCAATCAGACAGGTTTTCTTAGATTTAAACAAGAAAGGTGTAAGTTTATTAACCTTAAAACTCTAATTTGGTTAAAATGACTACAAATACACAGCACGATCACGCTAGTATGCATAGGCGATAAACACACACGCAGATAGAGACAGAAAAGGAGTAAGAATAGAGGGAAAATGTTTGAAGCAATAGCTGGAGTTCATTACTGTCCTTTTTGAGTTCGATGTAGAGTCTTTGATTGCAGTTAAATCTTGCCATTTCGTTAGGGCCCAGTGCACGCTTTCAAACTTGTTTCAATGTAGGAGTCTTCTCTTTTGATGTTTAAGTGGCTTCAGTGCATTTGGAGATTTGTATGAGCGAGCGAGCCAGGGAGGGAGACCTTCTTTCTCTTTTGTCTTCAAAGCAGTCTCTGTCTGCAAACCTGTCCTGTAAGCACAATTCAAAACCCCTAGGCCAGCAGGTTAGTCAAGTGACTAGTTTCTTTAACAAACTCTCCTGCATTTATGTGGATTCCTTTCATCTTAACAGACACCTGTTTTGGGGGGGGGGTGGTGGGGGGGAGTTGGAGAATGGAATGCTGGCTTGTTCTACCTTCAATGTCTGTGATCAAAATCTATTTGAGTTAATGGATCAGGGAGCAGTTCCATTGTCTTTTCCTCAGCAACTGTCTCTTAAAATGCAATTTTTCCAGCCTCTGCTCTTCTATTTAAACAATTCATCTATTCGGTCCAGCAACAGTTTAAAATTCATGTTTCATATGATGAAATTAATATGCCTCATTCAGAGCAGCTGCAGTCTTCATGACACCTCCACGTCCAGCGGAATGAAATACGATTTTTAGAAGAGCATTTCATTAAAAGGGACTAGAGAGAAGAGTAGGTACAGGAAAACACACATGCATCTCTCTCATTCATTCTCATTCATTCAGAAATCCTAAAAATTGTTACTGCTTGTCTTGGTAGCAATATTGCTTTAAACTGCCCTTTTGGGCATTCCAATAAACATGTGATTTTTGGGGAAGTTTTTCAGTTTGCACATTTCGTTGACTGCCTCGGGCATCTTTGTTCCTGTTGAGGTCTGTAAGGGGGAGGGTTAGATTTAATTAGCCCTAGTGTGGACTTCTGTTCATGGGCGCGGCAGTGGGTGGATCCACTCTGAACTCTCTTTCAGTGCTTTGATGAGTCGTGCAAGGGCTTTTCACCTTGGGGGATGGTTGTTCCCTTTTCTCCTGACTGTGGGGTGAATTCCTTGCTAATCTTCCATTTGTCCTCTGGGACACTGCTGCTTGCAGATATTTGCCCAGATTCTACTGCACTCCCCTGTGGCACTTCGACGAGGAGAGGCATCATCCTCACAGTTCCTCTGCCCTCTTGAGGACTTTCTTTGTCTCTGTAGGTTCCTGTAAATGCTGTTAGCAACTCTGGTGGGGTGCTTCTGTGTCCGCATTTACATAGGAGGATGTGGCTCTACCGTTTGAAACATTTTGTGGTTCGCTGACTGGACAGTAGGGGTTTCCATTTGGGATTCCTCCCAGACTTCCTTTAACCTGCCTTCTTTGTCCCTTTTTCCACTTTCCTTTCTAACCTGTTGCCAGCCTTGTGCCTGCCTGTCCCCTTTTGTTCTCAGCAGGGGTCCCTTGCAGTTCACCAGACCGTCGTGGAAAGACAGGAGCTCCTTTTCTTGGGGATGGACTCAGAAGACCGTCCCATCTGACCAAGGTGGCGTGGATGGAGGTTGCAGAGGAGGTGTTGAACCCCAGGGTCACTCGTAGATCCTGGGTACAGTGTCGGAAATGGGTCAGTGACTTGCTCAGATCAGCAAGGGTAAGTGATGTCACTGAAGCTGTACAAATGTTTATCTCATGAGCTCCTTGAAACTTTATCTCTGGCAGTGGGCAGCCATGCCTTGTGTTTGAACACATGTTCAGCCTTGGTGCCATATAGCAATTGATTCTGGAGAATGCGTAGGTCCGGCGTCCACTTGCACTTGGATGCAGCCTGTGACTGACAGCCCAGAATGACTGATGTCGATGCATGTTGACAATGGGTGTTAGGCATCATTTGACATGTCATTAAATCAAAACATTCTCCTGCAGGAAAAGCAGACCCACAAGCATAGGGAGCGGACCAAGACAAGAGATGGTGTACCCAATCTTTGTCTCCTGACCCCAGCAGAGGAGGAGACAGCACAGATAGCTGGAGAGGAGGGAGGGAGAGCAATAGCAGACGGTGAGGCACGATCGTCAAGGCATAAGGATGAAGTGTCAACGTTACTGTTGCAGCCATATGTGCACACAGGAGAATCGTGTGAAAATGTGATGACCTCATGCTGTGATGATACTTAATGTGCTTCTGTTTGTTTTCCACTGCAGATGCCCGCACTCGAACAACGGGACGCCATGAACCTGAAGACACCACCTCTGGGAAGATAATGCCAATGCCCCAGAGGGTGCACCATCATCTGCCTCTTCCACCTTCACCAGCACAGATACATCCACTCGTTCCATGGGGGTTTTGAGATTAGATTCAGGGTCACAAGCTGGGTCGCACGGCACAGATACATCCTAGCAGCTGAGGGAGTTTATGTCAGACTGGCCCCCTGACAATCGGAGGACGGCTGGGGACCAGGCCTCTGCTGAGCCCCAGGCTAATGATCCTCTGTTTGAGGCTGCAAGAGGTCTGCTGGAAGTGCAGCAGCGATCTCATGGGGAAAATATGTTGGAGATGCCCGAGGTCATGCATGGCTTTGCGCGTGCCATGGAGGAGTCCATGCAAGCCATGACGTCAGCCATATCCCAGGCACGTGAACGTATGGCTTCCTCCATGGAAATATTGACGAGCTCCATGGCAAGTCTGGTTGAGCACTTGACACATATGTGCTCTGACCTGCATTCCATCTATGTAGCAATCCCTAAGCGAGAAAGGGACGAGGAACCTGGACCACCCTCCAGGTGACCCTTCCCTTCATGGAGACAGGCAGGTTCCAACGTGCACCCAGATGGAGGAGAAGCATGTGCCAGCTGCCCTAGGGCCTTCCTCCCAGGGTAAGTGGCGTCTCATTTTCTCCCCAACATTGACCCCCTTATTTCCAGCAGGTGAGCACAAGGTGGATGTTGAAGCACCAGTGCTTGAGACCCCCAGTAGGATGGAGCCCTCAAGGCTCTATACCTCCAGAGGACACCTGCCATGGTCATCCAGAGCAACGGGGAATCACACTGAGTAGACTACCTCCACCTCAGCTCCTAAAGTCAGGATAGCACCAAGATGTAGTAGTAGAAAACGCAAACTGGAGGAATTAGTCATAGTCACAGAGTCGTACAACATAGAAACAGACCCTTCGGCCCACAGCGTCCATGCCGACCATAATGCCCATCTATACTAATCCCACCTGCCTGCATTAATTCCATATTCCTCTATGCCTTGCTCATTCAAGTACCTGTCCAGATGCCTCTTAAATTTTACTTCTGTTCCTGCCTCCACCACCTCCTCTGGCAGCTCATTCCAGATACCCACTATTCTTTGTGTGAAAAATGTACCCCTTTGATCCCATTTAAACCTCCTCCCTCTCACCTTAAATCTATGCCCTCTAGTTTTAGTCACCCCTACCATGGGAAACAGACTCTGGCTATCTACCCTATCTATGCCTCTCATAATTTTATATACCTCTATCATATCCCCTCTCAGCCTCCTTCACTCCAGGCAAAACAGACCCAGCCTATCCAATCTCTCTTTATAACTCAAGCCCTCCAAACCAGGCAACATCCTTGTGAATCTTTTCTGCACCCTCTCTAGCTTAATCACATCTTTTCTGTAGTGTGGCGACCAGAACGGCACAAAGAACTCCAAATGCGGCCTAACCAACGTTCTGTACAACTGTAACATGACGTCCCAACTCTTGTACTCAATGTCTCGGCCGATGAAGGTAAGCATGCCATACGCCTTCTTCACCACCCTGTCTATCTGTGTTGCCACTTTCAGGGAACTATGTACTTGCACCCCAAGGTTTCTCTGCTCAACAGCACTCCCAAGGGCTCTGCCATTCACTGTATATTTCCTGCCCTGGTTTAACTTCCCAAAATGCATCACTTTGCACTTGTCTGTTAAATTCCATTTGCCAATCCCTTGCCCACCTCCCCAGTTGATTGATATCCTGTTGTAACCTTAGACAACCTTCTACACTGTCCACTATACCACCAATTTTGGTGTCATCTGCATACTTACTAATCATGCCCCCGACATTCACATCCAAGTCATTAATATATATGACAAACAACAGAGGGCCCAGCACCGATCCCTGTGGCACACCACTGATCACCGGCCTTCAATTGGAAAAACAACCCTCCACTACTACCCTCTGCCTCCTATCACCCAGCCAATTTTGTATCCAATTTGCTAGCTCACCCTGGATCCCATGTGTTCAAACCTTCTGGACCAGCCTACCATGCGGGACCTTGTCAAAGGCCTTGCTAAAGTCCGTGTAGACAACGTCCATCGCCCTGCCCTCGTCAATCCTCTTAGTCACCTCCTCGCAAAATTCAATCAAATTCATGAGACATGATTTCCCATGCACAAAGCCATGCTGACTATCCCTAATCAGACCATGCCTTTCCAAATGCATATAAATCCTGTCTCTCAGAATCCCTTCCAATAATTTTCCCACCACTGATGTAAGGCTCACCGGCCTGCAGTTCCCTGGCTTATCGCTGCTGCCCTTCTTGAATAAAGGCACAACATTAGCTATCCTCCAGTCTTCCAGTACCTCACCCTTGGCTAACGATGATACAAAAATCTCTGCCAGGGCCGCAGCAATCTCCTCCCTTGCTTCCCATAACATTCTAGGATACACCTGGTCAAGCCCTGGGGATTTATCCACCTTAATGATCTTCAAAACTTCCAACACCTCCTCCTTTGTAATGTTGATATGCTCCAGGATAGCGCTGTTCCCTCCTTTGAACTCACTAGCTTCCATGACCTTCTCCACGGTAAATACGGACGAGAAATATTTATTTAAGACCTCGCCCATTTCCCATGGCTCCACACATAGATTGCCACACTGATCCTTAAGGGAACCTACTCTCTCCCTGGCTACCCTTCTACTCTTAATATACATAGAATCTTTTAGGATTCTCCTTTATCTTATCTGCCAGGGTAATCTCATGGCCCCTTTTCGCCCTCCTAATTTCCTTCTTAAGTGTAGTCCTACATCCCTTATACTCCGAGGGACTCACTTGATCCCAGCTGCCTATACCTGACATATGCCTCCTTCTTTGTCCTGACCAGACCCTCAATATCCTCATCAACCAAGGTTCCCTAAACTTGCCAGCCTTGCCCTTCAATCTAACAAGAACATGCTAGCCCTGAACTCTTCCTATCTCACTTTTAAAAGCCTCCCACTTGCCAGACGTCCCTTTACCTGTAAACAGCCTCTCCCATTCAACTTTTGAGAGTTCCTGTCTGATGCCATCGAAATTAGCCTTCCCCCAATTTAGGGCTTCAATTTGAGGACCAGTCCTATCCTTTTCCATAACTATCTTGAAGCTAATAGAGTTATGGTCACTGGTCCCAAAGTGCTCCCCCACTGACACATCAACCACCTGCCCAGCCTCATTTCCTAAGAGGAGGTTGAGTGTAGCCCCTTCTCTTGTAGGGCCATCCACATGCTGCTTCAGAAAACTATCCTGGACACACTTAACAAATTCTTCCCCATCTGATCGCTTAGCACTAAGGCAGTCCCAGTCAATATTAGGGAAGTTAAAATCACCTACTATTACTACCCTATAATTCCTACACCTATCTGTGATTTCCCTACATATATGCTCCTCCACTTCCCTCTGACTAGTGGGGGGCCTATAGCATAATCCCATCAAAATGATCACCCCTTTCTTATTTCTAAGTTCTACCCATACAGCCTCGCTGGACGTTCCCCCCGGATATCCTCTCTAAGTTTATCATATATATTAATGACTTGGATGAGAATGTAGGGGGCATGATTAGTAAGTTTGCAGATGACACCAAAATTGGTGGTATAGTGGACAGTGAAGAAGGTTGTCTAAGGTTACAACAGGATATCGATCAACTGGGAAGGTGAGCAAGGGATTGGCAAATGGAATTTAATGCAGACAAGTGCGAAGTGTTGCATTTTGGGAAGCTAAACCAGGGCAGGACATATACCGTGAATGGCAGGGCCCTGGGGAGTGTTGTTGAGCAAAGAGACCTTGGGGTGCAAGTACATAGTTCCTTGAAAGTGGCAACACAGGTAGACAGGGCGGTGAAGAAGGCATATGGCATGCTTGCCTTCATCGGCCGAGGCATTGAGTACAAGAGTTGTGACGTCATGTTACAGTTGTACATAACATTGGTTTGGCCGCATTTGGAGTACTGTGTGCAGTTCTGGTCGCCACACTACAGGAAAGATGTGATTAAGCTAGAGAGGGTGCAGAAAAGATTCACAAGGATGTTGCCTGGTTTGGAGGGCTTGAGTTATAAAGAGAGATTGGATAGGCTGGGTCTGTTTTGCCTGGAGTGAAGGAGGCTGAGAGGGGATATGATAGAGGTATATAAAATTATGAGAGGCATAGATAGGGTAGATTGCCAGAGTCTGTTTCCCATGGTAGGGGTGACTAAAACTAGAGGGCATAGATTTAAGGTGAGAGGGAGGAGGTTTAAATGGGATCAAAGGGGTAAATTTTTCACACAAAGAATAGTGGGTATCTGGAATGAGCTGCCAGAGGAGGTGGTGGAGGCAGGAACAGAAGTAAAATTTAAGAGGCATCTGGACAGGTACTTGAATGAGCAAGGCATAGAGGAATATGGAATTAATGCAGGCAGGTGGGATTAGTATAGATAGGCATTATGGTCGGCATGTACGTGGTGGGTCGAAGGGCTTGTTTTTATGCTGTATGACTCTATGACTCTAACTCACCCCACCGTCCACCTGCCTTAAAGCCTTCCTGGAGTTGAAAATCAGGGCTGCTGTTCTGTTGAGTCTGCAGTGGGAATTGAACATCTTCTAACTTGAGCTGTAGTTCAACCAAATGCCTCAAATTCCAAGGTCCCTACTCCACAGCCAGAAGTGTGGTTGAGTAGGCCTCCTGACTTCCCATGACCTCCAGTAGAGACATCACATCAAATCACAGGGTCAGAGCCGTTTCCCTAATCAGGATGGGTGGCACACGCATGTTCAAGATCATTGGAGGCATTTGCCCATAGTGCTGGTGGAAGTTAGAGCAGCTTCCTGCTGCTCTGCAACAGGAATACCCTAGGGTGGGAAGTGCTAAAGAAAAAATGTTACAATTCTTCCTCAGCTCATAGCCATCGGAAGGTTACGGTGAATGCAACATAGCCTGTCTGTTGTGTAACACATGAGATTCCATGACTTCCAAGAATGTAGTATGGGATTCAATCAGTGTAGAAATTCCCAGTCAGTGCCTCATAAGACACTTTAGGGATAATTTCCCTGGGGCTTATGGAAATGAGTTTCTGCCAAGGTTACTCTTGTAGAAGCATAAGCATTATTTTATCTTCACGCCTGGTGGTCTTAGGCAGGGTCTTTTCCTTTTGTTGGCATAGATGTTTTTCCGACTCTATCTGCCCAGAATGTATCTTATCAGAAACCTAGTTTGTCATGTGACAAGAGCATCTCCTTCCATTATCCTCATAAATAGTTTGTGATGGTTAAGTTGTTGTCAGAAAATGGAGTCCGGGCATTGCTCATCTTCATAACATCTTGATAAAATAGAGCTTCTCACACACATTTTCTGCATTTCAAGTTTGAAGTCGAAGAGTCTGCAACAGTATTGTGCACCCAGTTTTTTTTAAATTAGTTGGAGAATGCAGCCATTTCCAGAGGAAGAGTGGTCTGAATTCCACTGACTTCTCCAAAACATGTCCAGACATGAAAATGAGTTTGGGGTTCTTGCAGTTCCATGTTTATTGGCAGGAAAGAAATGGTCACCTGACCTCTCAACTCCATTTTGTTTTACAGGAAAGTATACTTTTATACTTAAGTTTATACTTAAGTTCATATTTATAATTCATAAGTTCATATTGTGAGTGTGACAGGATACACCATGAATCTACTGATGTATGTAATGTTCTCTGAAATCCTCCAGTGACATAATAGCTGAGTGCTATTGTAAATTTTTCCCCCTGGCATTGACAGGGCAGTGGAGGTTTAGGATAGTGGCTGCAGGTCCTTTTCCAATGTCTACCAAACTACCTACTAAACAGGAACTTACTTAAGTATTGCCCCTCTGAAAGATTCAGGCAAATCCATCTGAGGCTGTGAACCAGCTCAGTCAATGCTCTCCTTCTCTGGTATCATCTCATTTCCAATGCTTCTGGCTTCTCCTCCTCTATATAGTTAATTACATCCCCATCCTGCAGTTTGCACTGGTGTCTTCCCAGAAATCCAAAATAGATTGGCAAACAGCCCATACAATGCCTCTATTCCCAAATGTGCAAGGCTCTTCTCTCGAATAAATTGCTGTAACTTACATGCCACGCAGCATCTTTACAACTCTTTAAAAATTCACATTGCCCTCTTTTTATGGGGCTAGCTTGCCCACAACCTGCAACTGGTAATGAACCTGCAAATCACATTGCAACTCTTTCTGCATTCATAAATGCAGGACTTCAGTTGAGTTCTGGCCTCTTGTGCATTCTCAATTTCGTATGCTCCACCATTGGAGGCTGTGCCTTCAGTTGCCTGGTCCCAATGCTCTGGAATTCCCTGTTAAACCTCTCTGCCTATCTCTCCTCCTTTAAGTCACTCCTTAAAACCTACCACTTTGACCAAGCGTTTGGTCAGCTTTCCTCATACTTTTTGTGGCTGAATGCCAAATTTTGTTTGATAACACTCCTATGAAGTGCTTTGGGATGTATTACTGCATTAAAGGTGCTATATAAATACAATTTGTTGTTCTTATTTGCTTGATAATGCTTCCTTTTTGTTGCAGCACCATGGATCAGGACAGGAAATTCAAAGGCAGAGCTACAGGAGCAGAGATCAGGCATTACAGATCTCTGCCATTAACTCCAGGTGCTCCTGGGCTGCCAAGAACAGAAAAATCTTCCATCCCATTAAAATGAACCCTGTTAAGATCTAGGACAGGAAATGTTTCAAAAATGAGAAATGCAAACTAACCAACAGCACTTATTTCCATTTTCTTCTCCATAGTATCCAGCAATCTACAATTCAAGCATTTGATGTATTTATTTAATCAATTATGGTTCCTTTTTGTTTGGACAAAAGTTTTAATCATTTATTATGACACAAAACTTTTGTGTTTTCCTGACTCTGTTCTCAAGTTGTTTAGTTTGGTAAGTGATCAGAGGATTAGAATTTGATCATCTATGGGTAGTTTGCATTTCTCATTTTTAAAGCATTTCCTGTCCTTGATCTTAACATTGTTCATTTTAATGGGGTGGCACTCTTCCAAACATAGTAAACTGTTTTAACTATTATAATGTCTTCCAAAATATTTTTCTGCAGTTACTAAGCACAGGGTTCACTAATTTGAAGTAAAGAACTTTAATCACTTTGCCAGTTTCCTGCTTAATTATTGGACCAATCTTATATGGACCAGTGTTCCCTTACAGTCTATTTGTGCATGTAAGGCTACTCCACGCATTCAAGCATACTTTCAGCATCTGTGCAAAAACATTTTGGGATATTCTGGGACAGTCAATAAGGATTTATAAAAAGCAGGTTGTGTCTGACAAATTGATTAAAAGTTCTTTGAGGAAATAATGGATTGCATTGATTAAAAATATATCATGGATTTATGTATATGGATTTTAAAAGGCTTATAAGATGTCACCATAAGAGGTCTGTTGATGAGATTAAGATGCACAACAGTAAAGAGTGTGTGGAATCAAGGAAAGTGGTTAAAGGACAGAAAACGGATCATTTTTGGACTGTCGGGATAGAGATAGTGGTGCTCCCCAAGAGTCAATGTTGGATATCATTGTGCTTCTCTGAATATATAAATGAACTGGTCTTGGGCAGAGGAGGCAGAATATTAAATTTACAGGTGGCACAAAGACAAGAAGCATGTTTCATTGAAGAGGATTGTAAATGACACCACTTGCAAGAAGCACTGAGAGTAGCAACAGCACAGAATGTGCTGAGTTGGGAACTTCAATGTCCATCACCAAGAATGGCTCAGAAACACCACTACTGACTGAACTGGCTGAGTCCTGAAGGACGTATCTACCAGACTGGGCCTGCGGCATGTGGTGAGAGAACTGTCAAGATGGAAAAACCTACTTGACTTCGCCTTCATTAATCTACCTGTTACAGATGCATCTGTCCATGACAGCATTGGTAGGCGTGACCACCGCACTGTCCTTGTGGAGAGGAAGTCTCATCTTCAGACTGAGGATACCCTCCACCATGTGATGTGGCACTACTGTCGTGCTGACTGGGATAGATTCAGAACAGACCAAGGAGCTCAAAATGGACATCCATGAGGCGCTGTAGGTCATCAACAGCAGCAGAATTGTATTCAACCACAATCTGTACTTCATGGCCTGGCATATCCCTCACTCTACCATTGTCATCATACCAGGGGATCAACTCTGGTTCAATAAGGAGTTCAGAAGAGCATGCCAGGAGCAGCAATAGACCTAGTTCAAAGTGAGGTTCCCAGCCTGGTGAAGCTACATTATAAACCTACATGCATGCTAAAAAGCGCAAGAAGCATGCTATAGACAGAGCGAAGCAATCCCACATCCAACGGATCAAAGTTCTGCAGTCTTACTACATCAAGTCATGAATGGTAGCGGACAATTAAACAACAAACCAGAGGAGCAGTTTCCACAAAAATCCCCATCCTCAATGATGAGGGAGCCCAGCATGTCAGTGTAAAAGACAAGGCTGATGCATTTGCAACCACTGTCGGCAGAAGTGCGGAGTTGGACGTTCAAGCTCAGTCTCCTCCTGAGGTCTCCAACGTCACAGGTGCCAGTCTTCAGCCAAACTGGTTCACTCCACATGATATCAAGAAACAGCTGAAGGCACTGGATACAGCCCTGACAACATCCTGGCTATGGTACTGAAGACTTGTGCTCCAGACCTAGCCGAGCTTCTAGCCAAGCTGCTCCAGTACAGCTACAACACCAGCATCTACCCGACAATGTGGAAAATTGTCTGGGTCTGTCCTGTCCACAAAAAGCAGGACAAATTCAATTCGGCTAATTACCACCCTATTACTACTCTCAGTCATCAGCAAAGTGATGGAAGCTGTCATTGACAGTGCTATCAAACAGCACTTACTCAGAAATAACCTGCTCACTTATGCTCAGTTTGAGTTCTGCCAGGACCACTGAGCTCCAGACCTCATTACAGCCTTGATCCAAACATGGTCGAAAGAGCTGAATTCAAGAGGTGAGGTGATAGTGACTGCCCTTGATGTCAACGCAGCATTTGCCCAATAGTGGCATCAAGGAGTCCTAGCAAAACTGGGAATCGGGGGAAAACACTCCACTGGTTGCAGTCATACCGAGCGCCAAGGAAGATAGATGTGGTTGATTGAGGCCAATAATCTCAGTCCCAGGACATCACTGCAGGAGTTCCTTAGGGTAGTGTTCTAGGCCCAACCATCTTCAACTGCTTCCTCAATGACTTTCCCTCCATCATAAGATCAGAAGTGGGGATGATCACTGATGATTGCACAGCGTTCAGTACCATTTGCAACTCATCAGATATTGGAGCAGTCTATACCCACATGTAGCAAGATCTGGACAACATTCAAGCTATGGCTGATAAGTGGCAGGTGACATTTGCGCCATAGAAGTGCCAGGCAATGACCATCTCCAATATGAGAGAATCTAACTATCTCCCCTTGACATTCAATGGCAATACCATTGTTAAATTCCCCACCATCAACATCCTGGGGCTTACCATTGACTGAAAACTTAACTGGGCCAGCCATATAAATACTGTGGCTACAAGAATCAGAGCTGGGAGTTCTGCGGTAAGTAACTCATCACCTGACTTTCAAAGGCTGTCCACCATTGACAAGGTGCAAGTCAGGAGTATAATGGAATACTCTCCACTTGCCTGGATGGATGCAGTTCCAGCAACACTCAAGAAACTCAACACCATCCAGGACAAAACAGGCCGCTTGATCAACATTCCATCCACCATCTTAAAATTCATTCACTCCACCAACATTGCAAAGTGGCAAAAGTGTGTACCATCCACAAGAGGCACTGCAGCAACTCACCAAACCTCCTTCGACAGCATCTTCCAAACCCACAACCTCTACTACCTAGAACAACAAGGGCAACAGGTGCATGGGACACCACTACCTGCAAGTCCCCTCCAAGTCACAAACCAACCTCACTTGGAAATATGTTGCCATTTCTTGATGCTGGGTCAAAATCCTGGAACTCCCTGCCAAATACCAATGTGACTATACCTACACCAAATGGACTGCGGCAGTTCAAGAAAGCAGTTTACCACCACCTTCTCAAGGTCAATTAGGAATGGGAAACAAATGCTGACTTTGTCAGTGATGCTTTCATCCCATGAATGAATTAAAAAAAGGAACAAAGATAGGTTAGTAGATTGAGCAGATAAATATCGGGTGTAATTTAATGCAAGGTAATGTAAGGTGTTCAAGAACACAAGAAATAGGAGCAGAAGTAGACCATATGGTCCATCAAGCCTGCTCCACCATTCAATACGATCATGGCTGATCTTGGGCTTCAATTCCACTTTCCTGCCCGCTCCCCATATCCCTTGATTCCCTGCAAGACCAGAAATCAATCTATCCCAGCCTTAGATGTATTCAATGATGGAGCATCCACAACCCACTGGAATAGAGAATTCCAAAGATTCACAACCCTTTGAGTATAGTAATTTCTCCTCATCTCAGTCCTGAATTGACCCCTTATCCAGAGACTGTGTCCCTGTGTTCTAGATTCCCTGACCAGTGGGAACAATCTCTCAGTTTCTACCCTGTCAAGCTCTTTCAGAATCTTGTATGTCTCAATTAGATCGCCTCTCATTCTTCTAAACCCCAGAGAATATAGGCCCAATTTACTCAGCGCCTCATCATGGGACAACCCCCTCATTCCAGGGACCAATTTAGTAAATCTTCGCTACACTGCCTCCAGTGCAAGTATATCCTTTCTTAAATGTGGAGACCAAACTGCACACAGTGTTCCAGGTATAGTCTCACCAAAGTCAATTTTAGTAAGACTTCTTTATTCCTGTACTCCAATCCCCTTGCAATAAAGGCCAACATGCCAATTGACTACCTAATAGCCTGCTGTACCTGCATGTTAACTTTGTGTGTACCTTGTACGAGTACATCCAAGTCTCTCTGAAACATCAACACTTACCAGTTTCACACCTTTTAAAAAATATTCTGCTTTTCTATTTTTCTGACCAAAGTGAACAACTTCACACTCCCCTACATTATACTCCATTTGCCATCTTGTTGCCCACTCACTTAACCTGTCTATATTTCTGCAGCCTCTCTACATCTTCCCTGCAGCTTACCTTTTCACCGCGCTTTGTATCATCAGCAAACTTAGATACATTACTCTTTGTCTGTTCATCCATGTCACTAATATAGAGTGTAAATAGCTGAGGCCTCAGCACTGATCCTTACGGCACCCCGCTATTCTCTGCCTGTCAATTTGAAAATGCCTCATTTATGTCTACTCTCTGCTTCCTATCTGTTAATCAATCCTCTATCCACGCTAATATATTACCCCCAACACTATGAGCCCTTATCGTGCCTATTAATTGTTTATGTGGTACCTTATCGAATGTCTTTTGAAAATCCAGGTATACTACATCTACTGGTTCCCCTTTATCTACCCTACTAGTTACATCCTCAAAAAACTCTAATAAATTTGTCAAACAGGATCACCCTTTAGTAAAACCATGCTGACTTGTTCTAATCATACTATGCTTTTTCAAGTGCAATGTTAAGACTTATTTAATAATAGTTTCCAGCTCTTCCCAATGACTGATATTAGGCTAACTGGCCTGTAGTTCCCCGTTTTCTCTTACACTGCTTTTCAAGAAAGGAGGTAAACATTTGCTAACTTCCAATCTGATGGGACCATTCCTCAATATAAGGAATTCTGGAAAATCATAGCCAGTGCATCCACTATCTCTGCAGTTATCTCTTTTAGAACCCTAGGATGTAGGCCATCTGGTCCCGGGAACCTGTTAGATTTTAGTCCCTCAAGTTTCTCCAATACTTTTTCTCAGCTGATATCAATACCCTTAATTTCTTCACTCTTTTTAGCCCCTAAGTTACTGCCTATTCCTGGTATGGAAATTGTGTCTTCTACGGTGAAGACAAACACAAAATATTTGTTCAGTGCCTCTTACATTTCCTCATTCCCCATGATGATTTCTCCTGTCTCTGCCTCTAAGGGACCAACATCTAATTTAGCTACTCTCTTCATTTTATGTACTTATAAAAGCTCTTACAATCTGTTTTTATATCGCTGGCTAGTTTATTCTCATTCTATTTTTTTCCCTTTTTATCAACTTTTTAGTGGCCCTTTGCTGGTTTCCAAAACACTCCCAATCCTCAGACTTGCTACTATTTTTTGCAACATTGTAAGCCTTTTCTTTTAGTCTAATACTCTCCTTAACTTCTGGAGTGAGCCACAGAAGGGTCTTGATGAGTTTTTATTTTTGAACGGAATGTACTTTTGTTGAACCCTTTGAATTATTTCTTTAAATGTTTCCCACTGTTCATTTACCACCATACCTTCTAGTCTATTTACCCAATTAACCTTAGCCAGTTCTCCCCTCATACCTTCGTAATTGGCTTTGTTTAAGTTTAAGATTCTTGTTTGTGATTGAAGTGTGTCACTTTCAAACTTAACATGAAATTCAATTATTTCCACTATTTCCAAGTGGATCCATTTTGTGAAAAAAATAAAAATAGGGACTTCGCAATAAATGGGAAACCTTAAAGTATTATAGTAGCAGAGAGACCTAGAGGTTTGGATATATTAACATTTAAAAGTGCAAGAAGAAACTGATAAAATTGCTGGAAAAAAACATCTGGGCTTCTAGGCCATCTAAGTAGGAGCACAGAATGTCAGAGCAAGATGGTTATGCTAAGCTTATATAAATTAATTAGGCAGCAGTTAGCGTACTGGGGCTGATATTCTGCTCTGGACTGAGCACCAGTGCAAGTGAATTTATGTTGGAACACTCCAGCCATGAAATTCAAAACCCCTGAAAACTGGCATAGGGATCACAATGTGGGATTATGTGATGCTCGCAAAGCAACGTGCATGCAGTCAATGGCACCTTGCACCATGGGGAAGCCTGCAGTCTTTGCAAAGCTGCGTGCTCACTCTGCCTACTTCTCTTTGGTAAGGGAATTAAATGCATTCAGTAATTTTTGCATGCAGAGCCTCAGTGACCTCCCTTATGCATTGGTTGACAGCGAACTGGGAGATATTGCAAATATCACGTGCTTCAGTCTGGAAGGAGTCTGATGCATAAAAGTTCATGGCCACAGTCACTTTCACAATCACGGGCAATGCCATCCTCACCCTGTTCTGGCGTTGTAGCTAGCAGGTGGCAGACTTCAGCGAGGACATCCTTAGTGAAGAGGAGATGTCTGACACACTGGACGGCATTTAATTTTAAAAATTCATTTGTGGAATATGAGCGCCGCTAGCAAAGCCAGAAATTATTGCCCATCCCTAATTGCCCTGAGTAGCTTTCTAGGCCATTTCAGAGGGCATTTTAAGAGTCAACCACATCGCTGTGGGTCTAGACTCACGTGTAGGCCAGACCAGGTAAGGACCATGAAACTGTTGTCGATTGTTGTAAAAACCTATCTGGTGTACAAATGCCCTTTAGGGAAGGAAATCTGTCGTCCTTACCTGGTCTGGACTACGTGACTCCAGAGCCACAGCAATGTGGTTGACTCTAAAATGCCCTCTGAAATTGCCTAGCAAGCCACTCAGTTGTCAAGGGCAACTACAGATGGGCAATAAATGCTAGCCTTGCCAGTGACGCCCACATCTTATGAAATAATGAAAAAAGTCTCTCAAAATCACTAGAAGAGATGATATCATCAGGAGACAAGAGAACCACTGATGTCATCTTCCTTTCCATCAAGACTATGCGAATGTCTTGGAATGGATATTTTTGAACACACAGGTAAAATGTCCTTGATTGCAGTAGACTATTACTCAAAATGGATTGAATTCAAGCAACGGCAGGGTCACACTTCTGAAGCAGTAATTACATAATTAAAGGAGATATTTGAACCACATGGAATCCCAGACCTTGTAATTTCAGACAATGGACTGCAGTTTGCCAACGAATACTTTAAAGAGTTCACAGTATCAAATGGATTTGTTCATACCACCTGCTCACCAAGGTGCCCTTAAGCCAACGGTGAAGCTGAAAGAGGAGTGCATGCAGTGAAAGCATTGCTGAAGAAGAATGATGACGCCCAACTTGCACTTCTGAGCTATCATTCAACTTCACTCCACAAAGGTCTTCTTATTATTCTTCTTCTTTGGCCTCCTTGTCTCAAGAGACAATGGGTAAGCACCTGGAGGTGGTCAGTAGTTTGTGAAACAGCGCCTGGAGTGTCTATAAAGGCCAATTCCAGAGTGACAGACTCTTCCACAGGTGCTGCAAGTAAAATTGGTTGTTGAGGCTGTTACACAGTTGACTCTCTCCTTGCACTTCTGTCTTTTTTCCTGTCAATACCTAAGTCTCTTTGACTCGCCACTCTTTAGCCCCACCTTTATGGCTGTCGGCCAGCTCTGGCGATCACTGGCAAGTGACTCCCATGACTTGTGATCAATGTCACAGGACTTCATGTCGCGTTTGCAGACGTCTTTAAAGTGGAGACATGGACGGCCGGTGGGTCTGATACCAGTGAAGAGCTCACTGTACAATGTGTCCTTGGGGATCCTGCCATCTTCCATGCGGCTCACATGGCCAAGCCATCTCGAGCACTGCTGGCTCAGTAGGGTGTATATGCTGGGGATGTTGGCCGCCTTGAGGACTTCTGCGTTGGAGATACGGTCCTGCCACCTGATGCCAAGAATTCTCCGGAGGCAGCAAAGATGGAATGAATTGAGACGTCGCTCTTGGCTGACGTACGTTGTCCAGGCCTCACTGCTGTAGAGCAAGGTACTGAGGACACAGGCTTGATACACTTGGATTTTTGTGTTCCGTGTCAATGCGCCCTTTTCCCACACCCTCTTGGCCAGTCTGGACATAGTAGCGGATGCCTTTCCCATGCGCTTGTTGATTTCTGCATCGAGAGACAGGTTACTGGTGATAGTTGAGCCTAGGTAGGTGAACTCTTGAACCACTTCCAGAGTGTGGTCGCCGATATTGATGGATGGAGCATTTCTGACGTCCTGTCCCATGATGTTCATTTTCTTGAGGCTGATGATTCGGCCAAATTCGTTGCAGGCAGCCGCAATCCTGTCGATGAGTCTCTGCAGACACTCTTCAGTGTGTGATGTTAATGTAGCATCGTCAGCAAAGAGGAGTTCCCTGATGAGGACCTTCCGTACTTTGGTCTTCGCAAGGTTGAACAAGTCTAGTGCCATTGGAACTCCTAATGGGAAGAAGACTGAAAATCCCTGTTACTCCCTACTCTCTCACACACACTCATGCCACAAGTACGAGTTGATGACTTGAACAAAATGAGGGAGAAAGAGGATAGAGATCATTCCAGTCAGATGTGGATTTATGACATATGTCACAAAGCATGAAACATACCAGACCTACAACCAGGAAAACCAGTTTGGTTCTGAGACCAAGCTCGATATGGAGAAGTGGTTGAACAGACCACATCCAAGATCATACCTTATTCTGACACAGTATGGTCTGGTGAGACAGAATAGACAAGCATTGGTGGCCATTCAGAAGCAGCCTCCTATCCTGGGGAATTAATCATCTACAAAATCTAATGGACCAGAGATGCTGCACTCATCCACCAATCCAGAAGACAACCCAAATGATGAACCTGAATCATCTACCAATTGCATTCTTGCACAACAGTGTCAGAGAGACCACTCAGAGGACCTAAAACCTCAATCCCATACAAAGGAGAAGAGGAATTGATATGGTAGACTTGTAAAATCACCACGTCAATTCTCCATGTAGAACTGGAAATCAGAGACTTGTGGGGAGATGTAGTGTAATATCTTATACTGGCTTTTGGGTTGTTACTAGGTTAATATTATTACGACCAACCGCTCCAGTCAAAGCCCCCAATCAAAATATACGATTCTGATTGTGGTGGGAGAGACGCACTGATAATTCAATCCCGTCGCTCCACAGATTGCCTAACATAGCATTTAAAACTTTCCAAATTAAAGAAAGACCCAACCAAATTGTAACATCTATTAACCCCCGAATGAGGCTAACCAATCCAGGTGCCTTTAAATCAATAAATTAACTCTTTAATTAGAAGAACTAAATTCTTAAACACTATGAAGGTATAAACAACATTTAAAATAGAAAAAATTAGAGTCCTTGCAAATTTAGTCCAATGTTGCTTGAAGTCCTCACAGGATGTTGCTTTCCTTCTCCAGCGAATTTCAACAATTAACGACTTGCAAACACTTTCAACAGAATCAATCTGACTTTAGAATTTTGGGATAAAAGATTGTCACAGTCTAACTTCCCTTTCTTCAATTTAAATTACCCGAGATCGCTGTTTTAGCTTGATGTTTTAGAATTTTGAGAGATAATAATTAAAACAGACTAAAATCCTATTCCTTCAGTTTAAATGATTGAGAGCTCTTTTTCAGGTGTCTGAACACCACAGCTGTCTGTGTCTGTGTCTCTGTTCTCTGTCAGTGTGTGTCTGTTAGAACAAACTGTCTTCCACTAACAGCCAGTTCAAAACTGAATTGTAACAAATGTATCGCATTAGACTCACTCCCAGTGGCTGTTTCCATGGTATTGTGAATGCACCCTTTGAATCGCAGTCTCCAAATGGCTGTTTCTAAGGCAACAAAAATGCACCTTCCTATAACTCCTGAGGCTTGCTTGTTCTTAAAGCAGTACTGATCCCTTGCAAGCCTTAAAGGCAAACTGCATATTCCCGGAAAGAAAACTACGGGACCATGACAATATGTTAATCATACTGTGTACCTCATCACAGGAAGTGATGTAATACCATGTGGGTTTGGATCCCTCGTGCAGTCTCTTGGAAGATGTAAGCGATAGCAGTAAGACATGCTTCAATAAAGCCTCTATTTATTTTAACCCAGGAGACTCTTTAGATATTCTGTGCCAGGTTAACAATACTCAAAATATTACACTTAAGAGGCTGTAAGTGAAAGGTCATCAGAGGAAGTGATGTTGCATCACACATGACGGGAGAGTTGTGGGTGTAGCCTGACAGAGTGAGACGTGCGTAGATGTTCCTGTAGTAGTTGTGCATATATCTGTTCTAGTTTAAGTTTTAGTAAAACGCCATGTGTTCTTTGGATATACTTGTAGACCTGGGAATCTTATAATAGTTCACATACCAAAAGAACAAGTAATATTACAGTCTCTTGCCTCCTTGGTGCAACGCTCAATCTGTCTGGCCTCCAGCACAAGGTCTTCAACATCCAGTGCTGTTTGCTCCTTTCCCTCCTCTGCATCCCCCTCATCAGTGGAAGAGTGTCGCTCATGCATCTCATCATCATGTAAAGTGTCCCCCCTCTGCAGTGTTAGATTATGCAGAGCACAGCAGACCACCACGATATGCGGGGCATACTGCAGGGCTCGATCAAGGCAGAGGAATCTCATCTGCAGTAGCCCAATGGCTTGTTTGATGGTTGCTCGGGTGGTTCTGTGGTGATTGTTGTACCTCTCCAGTGCTGCAATGCGAAGGTTCCTCACAGGCATAAGAAGCCAAGTCTTCAATGGGTAGCCCTTGTCCCCAAGAATCCATCCCTGAAGGCGAGCAGGGGGCCTGAAAATCTGTGGCACTTGGGACTGTCGAAGTATGTAGACGTTGTGGCTGCTTCTCGGGAAACGGGCAAGCACGTGCAGGAAACGCTTTTGGTGGTCGCAGACAATTTAACGTTGATTGAATGGAAGTCCTTCCTGTTGATGAAGTCAGTTGGCTAGCCCGTGGGAGCCTTGATGGCCGCATGTATGCAATCTATCACGTCTTGCACCTGGGGAAATCCAGCGATAGTCCTAAAACTGATGGCCCTCTCTGCCTGTCAGTGTCAGTCCGGTAACACACATAGTCGCCGGCCCTCTTCAATAGGGCATTGGTCATCTCCTTGATGCAACAGTGGGCTGCTGCCTGGGAGACCCCACACATGACCTTGGTGGATCCCTGGAAAGATGCAGATGCATAGAAAGTTAGTGTCGTGATCTTCAGGGCCACTGGCATAGGGTGACCACCAAATCCCAGAGGTCGCAACTCGTCCTGCAGCAAGGTGCAGAGGTCAATGATGGACTCCCTGGAGAACCTAATCTACGCTGACAATGGCGCTCAGACATTTGGAGCTAGCTGATCCAAGTCCGGTACACACTCTGGTGTGCGTGGGCCGTTCTTAGCATGGCCAGCTGCTTTTGCCCACGTTTTGAAGGTTCACAGACAGGCGCAGCAGCCTGTAGGCCCTCTCTCCATAGGAGGTGCTGCTTCACGCCATGTGGTCCAGAAATACAGGGTGTATGAGACCCATGCCAGGTGGCCTGTGGGCCTGCAGGTCACTGTCGATGCAGAAACAACCCAGCCTTGGTAATTGGGTTTTTGACACTTCTCTCGGTGGAATCCCTGATGGACCTCGGAGCCCAATCTTTCTGATGACCGACCCTCTCTTCCAGCAGTATGAGCGAGCAAACATATCACACAGCAGTTTGTTCACCCAAAACAGAGACCCCAAACCCACATTAAACCCTTGTAGAGCCCTGAAACACTGATCCCCTTTGCAGAGCCTCCAGCAACACCGTCCGACAATGGCTTCTAAACCCCCCTGTTCCTCTATGCAGCAATGCTCAGGGCTGCCTCCCCCTCGCAGCACTGATGCCTGTCATCTTGCCAGGTTTTAATGGTCGTGAAACCGAAGATACATGAGTGCCGCCCACCGTCCACTGAATCAAAGGCCAATCATTAAATCGAGGATAGTTAGATTTAAATGCATTTAGAACAGGTACTCAGCAATTTAAAATAGCTTCCCATCTCATCGGGGCGGCAATGCTATGATGAGGTTTTCCCAGCACTGACAAAATTCAGAAGCGACGCCAGATTTCTGAGTGGACAGTTGCGATACAATTCTCTGTCCTCCATGCCATCATTTCCGCCTTAAGCGGCCAAAGACATGGCCGCCAAACAGAATTTCTTTTTCTGGCTCGACATTTTGTGGTGCCCAAATGTCCTTGGTGCAATTATAAGAACAGAAGAAATAAGAGCAGGAGTAGGCCATTCAGCCCCTCAAGCCTGCCCCACCATTCAATAAGATCATAGCTGATCTGTCCCAGGCCTCAACTCCTCTATCGGGCTCCTCCTGCTCCGCATAACCCTTGACTCCCCGAGATTTCAAAAATCTATCTACCTCCTCTTTAAATACATTTAGTGACCTAGCCTCCACAACTCTTTAAGGTAGAGAATTCCAGAGATTCACCACCCTCTGAGAGAAGAAATTCCTTCGCATCACAGTTTTAAATGTGTGACCCCCTTATTCTGTAACTATGTCCCCTAGTTCGAGATTCCCCACCAGTGGAAACATATTCTCAACATCTACCCTGTCAAATCCGCTTAGAATCTTATATGTTTCAATAAGATCACTTCTCATTCTTCTAAACTCCAATGAGTAAAGGCCTAACCTGTTTAGCCATTCTTGATAAGACAACCCCTTCATCCCAGGAATCAGCCTAGTGAACCTTTTCTGAACTGCCTCCGATGCTAGTATATCCTTCCTTAAATACGGGGACCAAAATTGCATGCAGTACTCCAGGTGTGGCCTCACCAACACCCTTGTACAGTTGTAACAAGACTTCCCTATTTTTAAACTCTAACCCCCTAGCAATAAAGACTAAAGTTCCATTTGCCTTCCTAATTACTTGCTGCACCTGCATGCTAACCTTTTGTGTTTCATGTACAAGAACACCCAGATCACTCTGTACTGCAGTATTTTGTAGTCTTTCTCCATCTAAATAATAATCTGCCTTTTTATTCTTCCCAACAAAGTGGATGACCTCACACTTTCCCACATGAACACCACCTGCCAAGGTTTTTCCCACTCACTTTACCTATCTATATCCCTTTGTAGATTCTTTGTGTCCTCATCACAACATGCCTTCCCACCTATTTTTGTATCATCAGCAAATTTGGATACACTACACTCTGTCCCTTCTTCCAAGTCATCAATATAGATAGTAAATAGTTAAGGTCCTAGGACCGATCCTTGTGGCACCCACTAGTTACAGCTTTCCAACCTGAAAAAGACCCATTGATCCCGACTCCCTGCCTTCTGCGTTAGCCAATCCTCAATGCATGCCAACACATTACCCCCAATACCCTGAGCTCTTATTTTGTGCAATAACCTTTTATGTGACACCTTATCGAAAGCCTTCTGAAAATCCAAATACACAACATCTATCTATCCACTCTGCTTGTTATATCCTCAAAGAACTCTAACAACTTTGTCAAACATGATTTCCCTTTCATAAAACCATGTTGACTCTGTTTGATTGCATTATGTTTTTCTAAATATCCTGCTATTTCTTCCTTAATAATGGACTCTAGCATATTCCCAATGACAGATGTTAAGCTAACTGGTCTCTAGTTTCCTATTTTCTGTCTCCCTCCTTTCTTGAATAGGGGTGTCACATTAGCAGCTTTCCAATCCGCTGGTACTCCAGTGAGCTTTGGTTTATTACAACCAATGCCTCCACTATCTCTGCAGCCACTTCTTTTAAAACCCTTTTTAAAAATGCAGTCCATCAGGTCCTGGCGACTTGTTTGCCTTTAGTCCCATCAGTTTGTCCAGCACCTTTTCCCTCGTGATAGAGATTGTTACAAGTTCTTCCCTCCCATTTACACCTTGCTCATCTATTATTGTTGGGATGTTTATAGTGTCCTCCACTGTGAAGACTGATGCAAAATACTGGTTTAAATTATCTGCCATTTCCTTCTTTCCTATTATTAATTCCCCAGTCTCATCCTCTAAGGATCCCACACTTACTTTAGCTACTCTTCCTTTTTATATACCCGTAGAAGCTCTTACTGTTTGTTTTTATATTTCTTGCCAATTTACTCTCATAATCAATTTTCTCCCTCTTTAATAGCTTTTTAGTCATCTGCTGCTGGTTCCTAAAAAATTCCCAATCCTCTTGCCAACCACTATTTTTCGCCGCTTTGTATGCCTTTGTTTTTGATTTGATACTCTCATTAACTTCCTTTGTTATCCATGGGTGGTTCATCGTTCTCATCGAGTCCTTCCCTCTGACTGGAATAAATGTTTGCTGAGTGCTATGAAATATCTGCTTAAAAGTCTGCCACTGTTCATCTACTGACTTTCCCTTTAGTCTATTTTCCCAGCCCGCTTTAGACAACTCTTTCTTCATACCTCTGTAATTGCCCTTGTTTAAGTTGAAGGCACTGGTTTGAGACCCGAGTTGCTCACCCTCAAACTGAATTTGAAATTCTACCATGTTATGATCGCTTCCCCCTAGAGGATCCTTCACTGCGAGGTCTCTTATTAATCCTACCTCATTACACATGACCAAATCTAAAATAGCCTGTTCCCAGGTAGGTTCTGCAATGTTTGTTCTAAGAAACTATCCCTGATGCACTTTACAAATTTGTCTTCCATATTACCCTTGCCAATTTGATTTGTCCAGTCTATATGCAGATTAAAATCACCCATGATACTTGCAGTGCCCTTCTTACACGCCTCCATTATTTCCTGATTAATACTTTGTCCTACAGAGAGGCAACTCCTCAGAGGTCTATAGACCACTCCCGCCTATGATTTCTTTCCCTTGCTATTCCTTATTTCCACCCAAGCTGATTCTACATCACGATCTATTACACCTATATCATTACTCACAACTGCACTGATCCCTTCCTTTAATAACAAAGCTACCCCACCTCCTTTTCCTTTCTGCCATTTCTTCCATAATGTCGAATATCCTTGAACATTGAGTTTCCAGTCCTGGTCATCCTGCAACCACGTCTCTGTGATGGCTATCAAATCATATTCGTTTATTTCTATTTGTGCCGTCAGCTCATCGATCTTGTTACAAATGTTCCGTGCATTCAGATAAAGAGCTGTAAGCTTTGACTCTTTACCATTTTTACCTACTCTGGTTCTAATTTCTGCTGTACTCTTATGCTTGTATTCTCTGTTTCTTCATGTCACACTCTGATTAATGTATGCCCCTTCACAACCCTGCATCTGTGCTCTCTCATTACTTTTCAACTTTTTAAACTTCCCTTCAATTGAACCCTCCCCCCCCACACTATTTAGTTTATAGCCTTATCTACAACCCTATTTATATGATTCGCCAGGACACTGGTCCCAGCATGGTTCAAGTGAAGCCCATCCCAACAGAACAGCTCTCTCTTTCCCCAGTACTGGCACCAGTGTCCCATGAATCGGAACCCATTTCTCCCACACCAATCTTTGAGCCACACATTTACCTCTCTAATCTTATTTACCCTATGTCAATTTGCACGTGGCTGAGGTAGTAATCCAGAGATTATTACTTTTGTGGTTCTGCTTTTTGATTTAGCCCCAAGCTGCTCATAGTCCCTCAGCAGAACCTCTTTCCTAGTCCTACCTGTGTCGTTGGTACCTACATGGACCACGAGAACTGAATCCTTCCCCTCCCACTCCAAGTTCCTTTCTAGCCCAGAATAGATGTCCTTAATCTTGGCACCAGGTAGGCAACACAGCCTTCAGATCTCTCTTCGCTGCAGAGAACAGTATCTATTCCCCTAATTATGCTATCCCCTATTACTACTACATTTCTCTTTTCACCTCCCACTTGAATGATGCTCTGACCCACGGTGCTGTGGTCAGTTCGCTCATCCTCCCTGCAGTCTCTGCCCTCGTCCACATTGGGAGCAAGAACCTCGTACCTATTGGATAAGGGCACTGACTGAGGTTCCTCCAAAGCTAAATTATGGATCCCCATACCTGCCTCACTCGCAGTCACACCCTCCTGTCCCTGACCACGGTCCAAATTTGATGTAATTAATCTAAGGGGTGTGACTGTCTCCTGAAACACAGTGTCCAAGTAACTCTCCCCCTCCCCCTCCCTGATGTGTCACAGTGTCCGCAGCTTGGACTCCAGATCATCAACTCTGAGCCGAAGGTCCTCGAGCAGCCAACACTTGCTGCAGATGTGGTCACCATGGATCGCACCGGCGTCCACCAGCAATCTTTGTAGTATGGTCTAGTCTCAGAACAATAGGAATGACCAATCTCTAATCATAGGTGAGTAAATCATAAAGTACACTAAGACGTCCTCTCTGTTCATAGTACTGTCAGAGAATAGGATTGTGTGGCAAGGATGCTGGCCATCCTATGACACAGTACTCTCTGACTTGAGCACCTTCTTCATCAGATTTCTGTGCATCTCTGATTTTGTTCAGTCGCTGAGTTGTTGCTGGTAGAGTTGTGGTTGTTGTCAATGCAAAGGTTTCTATCTCTTCAATAAGGGATATATCACCTTGTTCAGGTCTTGCAACTGGGATATGAGACAATGCATCTGCTGTAATCTGTTTTCCCAGAACATACTCCATCTCTGCATCAAACCTCATCATCCTCAGTCTGAATCGTTGCACTCGTGCAGGCATTTTTGCTAACTCCTTTGAATTTAAAAGAGTCACCAAAGGTTTGTGGTCGTTCTCTACCTTGAAGTGAAGGCCAAGAATATAATCTGCAAACTTTTCACATGCCCATGTAGCTGCTAATACTTCTTTATCACTGCATATCTCTGTTCCATTTCTGTCAGTGAACAGGATGCGTAGTAAACTGGTCTGCACTTTCCATCCATCTGTATCTGAAACAGTACAGCTCCCAGTCCTGTAGAAGATGCATCTGCAGCAATGATCGTGGTAGTTCTGGGTCATAGTGAGCTAACACATCAGGTGACATTAGCAGTTCTTTGATTTTCTCGAAAGCTCAAGGGTGGCACAGTGGTTAGCACTGCAGCCTCACAGCTCCAGCGACCTAGGTTCAGTTCTGGGTACGGCCTGTGTGGAGTTTGTAAGTTCTCCCTGTGACTGTGTGGGTTTCCACTGGGTGCTCTGGTTTCCTCCCACCACCAAAGACTTGCAGGTTGATAGGTAAATTGCCCCTTGTAAATTGCCCCTAGTGTAGGTAGGTGGTAGGGAATATGGGATTAATGTGGTAGGGAATATGGGATTAATGTAGGATTAATATAAATGGGTGGTTGATGGTCGGCACAGACTTGGTGGGCTGAAGGGCCTGTTTCAGTGCTGTATCTCTCTATGACTCTAGGTCTCTGTTGTGCTTTCTCCCAGCACCATGTATTGTCCTGTCACAACAGTTAACATATTGACAACAGCTAAATTGGGCAAAAACTCTCCAACTTGGTTTACCGTACCCATAAATCACTGGAGTTCAATCACTTTCTGAGGAGCTGGAAAATCCTTGATTGCTTTTGTCTTCTGTGTATCAACTCTTACACCAGATCCATCTACAATATGTCCAAGGAATTTGACAATCAGCTATGAGAGCTCACATTTGTTATTATAAATCCTGCTTTCTCTAAGCGTTGCAGCATTGCTCTCATTCTAGTGTCATGTTTAGTTTAGTTTAGAGATACAGCACTAAAACAGGCCCTTCGGCCCACTGAGTCTGTGCCGACCATCAACCACCCATTTATACTAATCCTACACTAATTCCATATTCCTACCACATCCCTACTTGTCCCGATATTTCCCTACCACCTACCTATACTAGGGGCAATTTATAATAGCCAATTTACCTATCAACCTGCAAGTCTTTGGCATGTGGGAGGAAACCGGAGCACCCAGTGAAAACCCACGCAGACACAGGGGGAACTTGCAAACTCCACACAGGCAGGACCCTGAATTGAACCCGGGTCGCTGGAGCTGTGAGGCTGCAGTGCTAACCACTGCGCCACATGTTCTGTCTGAGTGGATCCATGGATCAGGACATCATTCATATGACATACAACTCCATCTAGTCCTTCTAGGATGCTTGCAATTACCCTCTGGATGATTTCAGGCACTGATGTGATACCAAAGGGTAGTCTGTTGAAACAAAACCTTCCAAATGGGGAAATGAAGGTTGTGAACAACTTAAACTCTTCATTGAGGGGTAGTTGCCAAAAAATACTACTTTCATCTAGCTTCATGAAGATTGAATTCTTCCCCAACTTAGCTAAAATATCGTCTACAGATGACATAGAATGAACTTCACATTCAATTGTTTTGTTTAGCTGTGTAAGGTCAACACAAATTCTAATAGATCAATTTGGTTTTTGATCTGGGACCATCCCTGAACACCATCTTGTGCACTCTGTCACAGGTGAAATAACTCCTTGCTTCACCATAGAGTCGATTTCTTTCTTTACCTTTAGCAAGAGTGGGTGAGGGACTTTTCTGGGTGTAATCAGGCAGACTGCCTTCACTTCTAGCCATGGGGTTATATGATATGCTGTCTTTAGCTTCCCTAGTCCTGTGAACAGCTTTGGGAATTCAGCTGTAAAGTTTCTGCACTGATCTTTGCTGCTTTCCAGTCCTTTCACTGTGAGAATCAAATGCAAGTCAGTGCAAGCTTTCCTGCTCAAGAGTGAACAATTTTAGTTTTGAAACACATACAGTGTTTCTGTGATTGCTTTTTCCCCAATATTGGAGGGTTGTTTTCAGGTCACCTATGACTTTGAGTTCTATTCCTCCTGGCCTGTATAATCTTTTGCCTGATGGCTGAAGAAAGCTCCTCTCTAACCACAGTTAGGCATCAGAAAGAACTGAAACTGCTGCTCCAGTGTCTTGTTCCCCTCAACAAGAATCTATACACTCCAGCAACTTCCACTTGGTTCACGGATCTCTCCAAGGAAAGGCATCTCAACATCATGGATGTCCTCTACTTCATGGATCTTGCCACATTTCGAAGGTTTCCATTTATGTATATGCTGTACCAGCTTTTTGCTACAGCAGACCACCTGGAAGTGACCCATCTTTACACACGGATGGCATTCAGCCTCTTTGGTGGACAGTTTTCCCACCTGTGTCTCTCTCTCTCTCACTCTCTCTCTTTCAGCCACATCTTCTGCAGTTAGCTTGGGCTGCCATAGGTGCTCCTCCTGTCTCCCCTGCTTTTTACCGCCATCTTTCCCTTTTTTATATTTAACTAACTCAATTGAGTCAGCTGCTTTCGAGATGGAACTCTCCTTGTCATCTCAAACCACGGATTGATTCTGTTTCCTGATCTCTGCTTGTCTGCTCGGTTGGATTGCCTTTGCTAAGTTTAGATCATCTCTTGACTGCAAGTGGTGAGACAAGGTGTCATCAAACACTCTAACAATTCCGTCTCTGATCAGTTTGTCTTTCAAGCTGCCATACTCACAGTGCTCTGCAACTTTAAATAGGTCGTTTATAAAAGCATCAACACTTTCCCCTTGACATTGGGTACGTTTGTTAAATTTGGCGCACTCAACAAGGATATTCTTTCTCAGATTAAAGTATGTATTGAGTGCTTTGATTACTTAATCATACATGGTTTTGTCTTCATCGATACCTTGCAGGACGAGAATATCATCTGCGCAGTCACCCATTGCCTGTAACCTCGGACTGTTTGGTTTTGCAGCAAAGTCTGCCGCAGTGCGTTACCTGGCAAATCTCCGATATCACTTCGGCCATGCCTCAGCTCGATTTAGGCCTGTGATTTTCTCGAAGCTTTCCAGTAAAGGTAGGGACTTCTCCTTAATTGTTACCACCATATAATATTCTGTGTATTGTTAGCTGAACACAGAATATCTAAAAAGTCTGCTGGTTAAAAGAAATAGGAGCTTTGTTGAAACACAATTTACTGTTATGGCTTAAAAGTTCCAAGAGACTGCACAAGGGATCCACACCACATGGTATTACATCAGTTCCTGTGATGAAGTATGCAGTATGATTAGGATATTAACCCAGTAACAGCACAATGTCCAATACATCAGATTATACTACATTAGAGTGGTCGCATAACATCCCCCTTTTTCCCAAAGATAACATATGAACAATATACAATTATGTTACAGTTTGG
The DNA here is from genome assembly GCF_036365525.1 of Heterodontus francisci. Lineage (NCBI taxonomy): Eukaryota > Metazoa > Chordata > Chondrichthyes > Heterodontiformes > Heterodontidae > Heterodontus > Heterodontus francisci. Next base: position 51,656,199 of record NC_090384.1, read on the forward strand.
ACAAACAACACAGGCATAAAACAAAATGTAATTTACAAGTAGGCAAGTTTAACACTCTCTAAAATGTAGAGGAGGTTTGTTTATTCGTCCCGATCTTGCTATCGTAAACCTCTTCCCAAAGCTGAGCTCGTCTTGGCGACTCCTCTGAGACTCTGGTGACTCGGAACTCTGGTTAACATGTTCTTTCTCTGTGCTCAGAGTCTCTGTACGTTCATCTTCAGACTTTGTCTTTGAACATGTCTGCGATGCCGCAGGGTTGTCATATGTAGAGTTGTCATGCAACTTTCTGAGTTGACTTTGGTTTCATCTGAGAATTGCACTATTGGCTGTCAGGACCATGTACGATCTGAGCTGATCGCATATCTGAGCAACGTCTGCAGGATACCAAGTTCCCAACGCATGATTGAGGACTCTGACCTTCTGTCTACTCACAATCAAGCCAATTCTTGTTCTGTCTGCCTGTCATATGAAGCCTTCATCTTCCCTTGTTTGGAAAACTTAGAAAAGTAATGACTGGCGACATCACCAATCACTGACAGTCACCTCTGGCATCCGGGTACTTACTGCAATGAACTGAAGCCCAAAGAGAGACTCACGGTCATATCGCCTCTTTATGTCAAGACTCCCAGCCTTTGTGTCATCCTTTACATGAACCAACCCGATACGCTTGACCTGGATATTTTGTACAATCTTCAGTGCATTACAGACTTCATGTCATGAGGGGTCTGGACAGAGTAGATAGAGAGAAACTGTTCCCACTCGTGAAAGGATCGAGAACAAGAAGGCACAGATTTAAAGTATTTGGTAAGAAACGCAAAAGTGACATGAGGAAAAAATTTTCATGCAGTGAGTGGTTAAGGTCTGGAATGCATGAACTAAGAACGTGGTGGAGGTAGGTTCAATTAAAGCATTCTTTTTTTAAAAATTCATTCATGGGATATGGGCATCACTGGCTATGCCAGCATTTATTGCACATCCCTAATTGCCCTTGAGAAGGTGGTGGTGAGCTGCCTTCTTGAACCACTGCAGTCCATTTGGGGTAGGTAGACCCACAGTGCTGTTACGAAGGGAGTTCCAGGATTTTGACCCAGCGACAGTGAAGGAACGGCGATATAGTTCCAAGTCAGGATGGTGTGTGACTTGGAGGGGAACTTGCAGGTGGTGGTGTTCCCATGTATTTGCTGCCCTTGTCCTTCTAGTTGGTAGAGGTCACGGGTTTGGAAGGTGCTGTCTAAGGAGCCTTGGTGCATTGCTGCACTGCATCTTGTAGATGGTACACACTGCTGCTACTGTGCGTCGGTGGTGGAGGGAGTGAATGTTTGTAGATGGTGTGCCAATCAAGTGGGCTGCTTTGTCCTGGATGGTGTCGAGCTTCTTGAGTGTTGTTGGAGCTGCACCCATCCAGGCAAGTGGAGAGTATTCCATCACACTCCTGACTTGTGCCTTGTAGATGGTGGACAGGCTTTGGGGAGTCAGGAGGTGAGTTACTCGCCTCAGGATTCCTAGCCTCTGACCTGCTCTTGTAGCCACGGTATTTGTATGGCTACTCCAGTTTCGTTTCTGATCAATGGTAGCCCCTAGGATGTTGATAGTGGGGGATTCAGCGATGGTAATGCCATTGAATGTCAAGGGGAGATGGTTGGATTCTCTCTTGTTGGAGATGGTCATTGCCTGGCACTTGTGTGGCGCGAATTTTACTTGCCACTTATCAGCCCAAGCCTGGATATTGTCCAGGCCATACTGCATTTCTAAACAGACTGCTTCAGTATCTGAGGAGTCACGAATGGTGCTGAACATTGTGCAATCATCAGCGAACATCCCCACTTCTGACCTTATGATTGAAGGAAGGTCATTGATGAAGCAGCTGAAGATGGTTGGGCCTCGGACACTACCCTGAGGAACTCCTGCACTGATGTCCTGAAGCTCAGATGATTGACCTCCAACAACCACAACCATCTTCCTTTGCGCTAGATATGACTCCAGCCAGCAGAGGGTTTTCCCCCTGATTCCCATTGACCTCAGTTTTGCTAGGGCTCCTTGATGCCATACTCGGTCAAATGCTGCCTTGATGTCAAGGGCAGTCTCTCTCACCTCACCTCTTGAGTTCAGCTCTTTTGTCCATGTTTGAACCAAGGCTGTAATGAGGTCAGGAGCTGGCGAAACCCAAACTGAGCGTCACTGAGCAGGTTATTGCTAAGCAAGTGCCGCTTGATGGCACTGTTGATGACACCTTCCATCACTTTACTGATGATTGACAGTAGGCTGATGGGGCGGTAATTGGCCGGGTTGTACTTGTCCTGCTTTTTGTGTACAGGACATACCTGGGCAATTTTCCACATTGCAGGGTAGATGCCAGTGTTGTAGCTGTACTGGAACAGCTTGGCTAGGGGCGCAGCAAGTTCTGGAGCACAGGTCTTCCGTATTATTGCCGGAATATTGTCAGGGCCCATAGCTTTTGCAGTATCCAGTGCCTTCACTCTTTTCTTGATATCACACGGAGTGAATCGAATTGGCTGAAGTCTGGCATCTGTGATGCTGGGGACTTCAGGAGGAGGCCGAGATGGATCATCAACTCGGCACTTCTGGCTGAAGATTGTTGCAAATGCTTCAGCCTTATCTTTCACACTGATGTGCTGGGCTTGCCCATCATTGAGGATGGGGATATTTGTGGAGCCACCTCCTCCAGTTAGTTGTTTAATTGTCCACCACAATTCACGGCTGGATGTGGCAGGACTGCAGAGCTGACCCAAAACGTTAACTCTGCTTCTCTTTCCACAGATGCTGCCAGACCTGCTGAGTGGTTCCAGCATTTCTTGTTTTTATTGCAGAGCTTAGATCTGATCCGTTGGTTATGGGATCGCTTAGCTCTGTCTATCGCATGCTGCTTACACAGTTTGGCAAGTAATCCTGGGTTGTAGCTTCACCAGGTTGACACCTCATTTTGAGGTATGCCTGGTGCTGCTCCTGGCATGCCCTCCTGCACTCTTCATTAAACCAGGGTTGGTCTCCTGGCTTGATGGTAATGGTAGAGTGGGGGATATGCCAGGCCATGAGGTTACCAATTGTGGATGAGTACAATTATGCTGCTGCTGATGGCCCACAGCGCCTCATGGATGCCCAGTTTTGCATTGCAAGATCTGTTCGAAAGCTATCCCATTTAGCACGGTGATAGTGCCACACAACCCGATGGACGGTATGCTCAATGTGAAGGCGGGACTTGGTCTCCACAAGAACTGTGCGGTGGTCACTCCTACCAATACAGTCATGGACAGAAGCATCTGCGGCAGGCAGATTGGTGAGGACGAGGTCAAGTATGTTTTTCCCTCGTGTTGGTTCCCCCACCACCTGCCGCAGACCCAGTCTAGCAGCTATGTCCTTTAGGACTCGGCCAGCTCGGTCAGTAGTGGTGCTACCGAGCCACTCTTGGTGATGGACATTGAAGTCCCCCACCCAGAGTACATTTTGTGCCATGGCCACCCTCAGTGCTTCCTCCAAGTGGTGTTCAACATGGAGGAGTACTGAGTCATCAGCTGAGGGAGGGCGGTAGGTGGTAATCAGTAGGAGGTTACCTTGCCCATGTTTGACCTGATGCCAAGAGACTTCATGGGGTCCGGAGTCGATGTTCAAAAGGGAATTAGACAGTTATATGAAAAGGAAGAATGTGCAGGGTTATGGGGGGAAGACGGGGAATGGAACTGAGAGAATTGCTCTTTCAGAGAGCCATTGATACGATGGGCTGAATGGCCTTCTGCACTGTAACGATTCTGTGATTCTGTGATGTATTGTGACAATACATAAATTTCGGCATGCTGGAAGTCCTGCAACAGCTGGTCCAGTTGTGTCTGCAAAAAAGACATTTGTGGTAGGCATTCAGAGCTCCCATAGCTGCACTGTAAGGTTATCATTCCAATGCACTTGATTGGAGAACCATTGTAGGCAGTCAGACTAAACGTGGTAGGTCATACCATAGATTCCCTTTTCTTTAAGTATATGTTCTTCAGTATACGGATGGGCAGAATATTTTAACTTGCTCCGGTGTCGTTTTTCACGCTGAGCTCATGCTTTCCACCCTTCTGTGGACACATAATCCTGATCATGGCGAATGCCTCAGATTGTGTGATAGCATTGACATGTTGATCCAAATTAATTATGTGAAATGCTTGCTCGCTGTTTGCACGAGTGCACTCTTCACCTGTGTCCTCCTGGCAATCTGCCTCTCTGTTAATCTGATGTCCCTGCTTTGTTGTGTGTTGGCATACCTATTGTTGCATTTGCAATCCTGTCTTGCAGACCTTCTCTCTGCATGTGATCTGCCACCATTCCTGTGTGCAGTAACAGAGCTTGGCCTTCTGCACTGCCTTGCCCTTTGTCCTCGCATGCCACAAGCTTTGGTATTGGTGAATTGGGTGAGTCAGGCCACATTTGCCACAAGGCTTAGACTTCTGATTGTCATAGCTGCCGTCAATGCTTGTAACTGTTGGCACCCAGCCATGATGGCTTCAAATTTTCTTCCATCATTGAGTATTGCATATTTGCTGGGACCTTTCTTCTTTTCCAACAGGTCTTTTTGAAAGGCCTGTAGTGAGGTCGATGCGATTATTGGCCCTATAATCCATTCTGACAATTCAATATCTGCGAAGTCACATTCTTGAGCTTTCTCTTGGCACTGTGCAACAAACTGGTCAATGGATTCATCTTACCATTGCCGGTAGGTCATAAGCTCAAGCCTATGTACTAGGAATTTGACCTTTACCTTGAGTTGATCTTCCAGAAATGCCCACAGCTTGCTTGCTTCTGATCCTCAGTTGACAATCCTGCTATGTTGATCCATTACAGGCGCTTGTTGCCCAGTATGATCTTGATTTTCACAGCTTGTTTCTGTGGTTTGCCCACTTCTTTATCCAGGAAACACAGCTCAATCCATTGTCGAAAGAGTTTAAACTCAAACGCTACATCTAACACCTTCCTTTCCATAATTGGATACCTGAAAAACATTTTCTGGATGATCTTGCTTCTCTACAAATATAGGACTTTTCACAGTTTTTCTTTTTCACAGGAACACTTCTTTTTCCTTTTTTAGACAGATATGTTTTCTGCAGGCCTGCCCCTTTAAGAGTGAGAATCACAGCTGTTTTTTTGTTTATGCAGTTCATTTTTTTTTAACTGTGAGATGACAGCTTTCTTTGTTTGCACGGGCTTTTTTTGAAACTGAGAGCGCATTTTCTTTCTCTACAGTTGCAGCTTGCAGTAAAAGGCTGATGGTGGCAGCTGCCAGCATTGGTCTAAGGGGGAAGGGGGAATTCAGCAGCTCACAATTAAGGCATAATGGAACATGACTTTCAGACAATGATGGCTAATGGGTTGCACAAAATAACTTTTAACTCATCACTATATTACATATCTTCTCCACCTGTGAGTCCCCAAGTGTGGCTGGTGGTCTTCTAAATGGGTTTGTGAGTGCTCCTACATAGTGTGATCCCTGCGACAGCAGCTGGGCTGGAGGCAGGCTGCTCATGAGGCTGCCCCTTGGCCTGTGATGACTTTGACAGAAGTCCTCTGGAAGGCCTCAGCTGCCTGAAGTTTCCTGCACAGGTGCTGGCGTCTCCTCAGACATCACAGCTGCTAGAGCTAGGCTCACTGGAAGAGGGGTTGAGGAGCCGGTGTCCACACTTGGTGTGCCCTAAGGGGAGCCCCCAGATGTGGAGAGCAGCCTCTCCTCCTCCCTTTCAAGGCTCACTGGAACCTCCCTACTCATGAGAGAAGGACGAGAAGTGGGAGAAGTCTCCAGGCACCTGTTCCTTCTCTCACCTTGCCACTGCTGCGTTGAGCTCATGGCCAAGGCGATGGTGTGCAGGTCTGCCCACATCTGTGGGATCTGGCTCTCCATGAGGGTCACCAACCTCTTGATGGAGGAAGCCATGTGCTCACATGCCTGAGACATGGCAGCACTCATAGCATGGATGAGTGGGCGCTTGCGGCTGCGCATGGCCTCTGGCATCTCTGCCAGATGTTGCCTTAACTCTTTCTGCAACTCCAGCATTCCTGTACTGTCAAAACCAGAGGCTCTTTATCAGTCTGGAGCACTGAAGCTGTTGGGCCTGGCCACCAAAAGTCCTCCAACTGTCAAAGTCTTCAGCTGTTTCAGCCTCAGCCAGCTGCTCAGGCGCATGTGTGGTGCTCTCACCAGCTTGTGACCCTGATTCGACAGCCAAGTGGAAACCCACCAAGGTGAAAGTATCTGCTCTCGTGGAAGGTGTAGGAGAGTCATGTGATGGTGCATCCTGTAACTGCTCCACTTCAGAGGTTGACTGCTGTCCACCTTCTGATTGAGGGTAGTTAATGGGGGTGAGCTATGATGGCAGGTGGCCTGTGACTGAGGTGCAGCCATGCATCTGTCAGAATCAGGTAATACCCTAACCTCTCTGTCATCGCCGTGGTAGTACCACCCTCCCCATGTCATGCACCTTCCCGTGTAGTCACATGCAATCCCCAAAAAGTAAAGCGTTATGGAACCCTCAGCTTGGTAGAATGCAGGAGGTCATTGATCCTCTTTCATCACTGGACCCAGTTCCGGTGGGTGATCCCATGGCTGCTGACCTCCTGTGCGACCTCCACCCAGGCTTGCTTGGCCAGGCGGGAGGACCTCTTCCTGCCTTCGCTGGGGAAGATAACCTGCTGCCTTTCCCTTGCAGCCTGGAGGATAATCTACAGGAAGGGGTCACTGAGCCTTGAGGCTACCCTTGTCGTGGTTCGGCCATCCTGTGCTGTCCTCCTTAGGGGAGACCAGGAACCAGTCAAGCAACGTTTTAACCTGCCCAAAGCTGCCAATGACTCTGATAGGAGTGAATGCAGGGTTTGGCAGGTTTTTAAATATGGTGTCAGCACCAGCACTGGAGTCATCTGACACCATAACAGGTGACTCGCCTCCCACCTCTGCCACATGATTGGGAAGGGCCTGTGTCTCCAATATGCAAAATGGCCACCCGCCGCATGATTGCATTGGGTCGGCCACCCTTGTGACAGACAGGAACAACACCCATTTCTGGCGAGCTCATTAAATTCAGCCCACTGTTCCTTGCTGAGTTTCAGATAGGAGAAATGCTCCCTGAACACCTTGGGCAGATATGGCCTCCTGCTGAGAGTCCTTCTCCCCTCCCCTTCCTCCCTTTTCTAGCTGATTTTCCTGTTCTATGTTGTCTCTGCTCATTCTCCCAGTCATGTTGTAGGACCAAAACTGTGCAGCTGCAGGTTGACGCTTCTTAAAGTGGCAGCTGCATGTCTTGTTCACTGCAGATTGCTTCTGTCACTAAGATGAACCATGAGTCTGCTGGCTCCTGGACAGGGTGGACATAGTTTTTTTGTGACCAGATCCTTGAGGCCATGCTTAGAAAGATGATGCAATGGGGTTTACCATTTCGGTGTATCGGGGCAACCCCCTCAAAATACAGTGCCAGGCCTGTCTGGGAAGAGGTGGCCTTTGTAATAAAGCGGTCTGTTGCCCAGAGAACGATGAAAGTCATCACCTTTAAAGAAGTTTTCTAAGAGTAAATGCTTGCTGTTCTTATATAATACCATCCCTGCAACATATGCACATGCTTTACCCTCAACCAGCTGCATACATAGATGGGATGCTTCCTTATCTGTAGAGACCCCTGTGCACTCTCTAACATTAACACAAGGCACCCAATGTTTTCATGATCTGTGCAAATCTCTCATTGTACTCATTGATTGAGAGTGGGACCATGAAACATTACCCTGTTATATATCGGGAGGAACTTGTTGTGTCCAGTTTAGTTCAGAAAGATTCTGTAATTTAGAAAAGATGTCATGGCCATGGAGAGGGTACTGAAAAGATTCCCTAAGGTGACAGAAGGCTTTCATTTTGAGAAGAAACTGAGAATCTTTTTCAGTAGAGCAGAGAAAGTTGTACAGATTTGATAGAGATGTTCAAAACTATAAAGGGTTTTGATAAAGTAAATGGGGAAACCTGTTGCCACTGCTTGGTAAGTCAGTAACTAGAAGGCATAAATTTAAGGTAATCTCTAAAAGAACAGAGGGAGAGTTTGGGAGAATTAATTTCTATGGGGTTATTAGTACATGGAGGGTGAGAATTTTGCCTTGGCCAGAGGTGTAATATCACAAAGTATTACAAAGCATTTACAGCACTTTCAGCCCAAAAGGTCCATGCTTGTGTTTATTCTGCACACCTTCCTAACCTTTATCATCTCACCCTACCAACATGGCATGGCCTTCTATTCTTTTCTTCCTCATGTGCTTATCTAACTTCCCCTTAAAAGCATCTATGCTATTCACCTCAACTTCTGTGTCTATGTCTACTCTATTTGAACCTTTCACAACCTTAAAGAGCTCTATCATGTCACCTCTAAGTCTCCTGCAGGTTATACATCCTATCTGATATTCAGTAGCTTCAATGAACTGAATATTGGGTGGGTCATCTAAACTGAGGTAGATGTGATTCTGCCTGTTTTACTTCCAACATGTCCTACCAGAAACAGGGGTGAAAGCAAAAGACAGAACAGCTTTTTAAAGGGAAGTGGATAAATATTTAAACAAGAAACATCTAAAAGGATTTGGGATTAGGATAGGGTACAGCTCTTTCAGGGAGCCCACAGAAGCTCACCGGCTTGAATGGAGAATGTGTTGTAGTATTCTTTGATTCGATGGTGTACAAATTACACATTTGTTCATGTTCATGAACATTGTAAATATGTCCCAGTTTGGTAGCCAGTGGCTGAACTTTCAAATGTCAGTGGGGGTGGGTGTGGGTGCGTGCGCAATTTGAAAATCATGTTCCCGGAGGGTGGCACTGGGTCCCATCGCCTCCAGAACGCAAAGCTATTTTGAAAGGGACGGCAGGAGGTGGGGAACAGGAAACCAAAATTCTTCAAACTAATTGGCTATTGAGCTCGTTGAGGAGATCATTGAAAGGCTTGTTAGGAGCAGTTTGTGATATTCAATGATAGGCACTAGGAAAAGGCAATGTCTGGAACACAGCAGAGTCTAGAAGTCACGAACACTGTGGGGAGCCATGCAAGCTATTGGAAGGTCTGTTTAACATATTGCAGAAGCGCAGAATAAAGCTCAGCTGCTCAAACTGAAGTGGATTATAATCCTAGTCCCCTATTGGGACTATAACACATCAGGCATACTTCTCAGATGAACGCTCTCACTTAAGGTTGAGAAAGACAGTTCTCACTAACACTTGAATGGGTCTGAAGAAGTGATCTAACTCTCCCCAAAGGAAAGGAACCAGCTGAGCAAATTACCTCCAGATAACCCTTTTAACAAGATTTAGCCAGATTATAACAACCTGGATATTATAAGGGTTCAGGCATCTCTCCTCAATAATGTACCTCCCCACCAAAGAATGTACAGAGATGGGTTCTCAAGTTTGAGAGACAGAAACGTCAGGAAAACCCTATATGCCAAATAGAAAATATTAATTTCATTGGTTGGAAACTTACCTTAGACTCTTTATGGAAAAAATCCTACATGTGAACTTCTAAAAAAAAAAAAAATGAGCAACCGAGATGACCACTGCAATTTACATTTGAAATACCAGGAGATTGAACTGGAGACAAGAAGCCCAGCCAGAACATTGCTTTAGCTAACTGAGTAGATTAACCAGATCAGCCTAGTTAGCGGGACATTCCAAACCATCTCAAGGCATTCATAAATGGAGACGTCCCTCCAGAGGGTAAACACTGCCAACCCCACCTAAGAGAAGTTTAGGTTTTAGACTTTGGACCTCATTAAAAACAAAGGGGAGTGAGAGAGCCATGTGACCGTCTGTTCATCTCTGAAGAAACTGGAAGTTTCGTTACACAGACAAGCAACAGGCAGTAACTGAGTGTACAGCAGCTCAGAAGGCTGCAGCTCCCCTATCTCTCTCTCTCTCTCTCTCTCTTTCTCCCCCAGAAAATATCAAGTGAAAACCATCTGTGACTGGGGAAATTCTCCAAGCCTACAGACTGCTACAGCCAGCAACAAGGGGAAGAGTGCCAACTGCAGATTCTGCCTTCAGGAAAACCTTGAGCAAAGCAAGCCAGCCAAAATACACTTTGACCAACCAAGAACTTTAAGAATACAGCTTCAACTGAGGACGATTGGGTCATCCAATTTACATACTGTATTTAAGTTCCATTTATTCTGGACTTTAATCCAACCACCAAATCTATTTTCCCTCCTGTAATCTACTTGTGTCTGTGTGATTCTCGTGTGAATGTGTGATTAGATTAGAGATACAGCACTGAAACAGGCCCTTCAGCCCACCGATTCTGTGCCGACCATCAACCACCCATTTATACTAATCCTACACTAATCCCATATTCCTACCAAACATCCCCACCTGTCCCTATATTTCCCTACCACCTACCTATACTAGTGACAATTTATAATGGTCAATTTACCTACCAACCTGCAAGTCTTTTGGCTTGTGGGAAGAAACCGGAGCACCCGGAGAAAACCCACGCAGACACAGGGAGAACTTGCAAACTCCACACAGGCAGTACCCTTGGTGTGTTGATAGGAGGAACTGCATCCTTCCACACGTGCAATGCAGTATCACCCCTGAAACCCATGAATGTGTGGCGTATTTTTAAATCAGGTTAGAGTGTTAAGTATAATAAACTTACCTCTTTCTTGTTTAAGCTCAAGAAAACCTGTCTGATTGGTTCTTTCACAATCACAATAAAGGAAAAAGGTAAAACACTCACAGAGGTGGTAAGCACAACCACTGTTTAAAAGGAATAAACTCTGTTGTGGTCAAATAAGAGGAAGGGATAAAAGGGGAGCCTGAGACCCCTCCTCACCTGGCTACAGCAGAAGGAAATGTGAAACAATATAATTTCTAAATTATATAAAATTTTATTAAAGATACAAACATACAATTCACATTTGGTGGAAAAGTCAATCACAATGTTAATAATATCGGAAAGGAAGTAAAATTTTGTTTCTAGTTCAGAATACAATTTTTTAAGTCGAAATATTGTTACAGTAAAATATTTAAGATAATCAACATTTAAAGTAAAATTTACCTTAAATCCCTGAGTAGAAAGCTACAGAGTTTAGTGAGATACCTCTATCCCAATTAACAGGAGAACTATTGTCGCCGCACCCCAGTAGCTTTACCGTGTGAATGCTGGAGCGAGTCCAACGAATGTGAAGATCCACTGTGTGTGTCCAACATATATACCGTTTTTAAGCTGCATAACTTTTTTTTTTACTTATGGGGGTGTTACCTCTTTGCAAGTAGGTTCATCCCTCTCTATTTCCAAAATAAGACTGTATAACTGTTAATTTCTAGTTAAGATCCACCTAAGCTGAGCCAGCAGAAAACTGAGCACAAATGCTGGTCAATATCCTTAGAGCCAGCAGCATTCTGGAAGTTGCAAATGGTGGTCAGTTTCCTCATCACCCAACAGTGTTTTAAGATTACAACTTAGTTTTCCGGATTCAGTTGACAGTGATTTAGGTCCATCTGTAGATAATCATGTTATCAATTGTTATACTGTGGTAGCTTATAATGATAAACAATAAAACCTGTATCATCAGTGCCTTACTGGTGTGATGGATGTCCATGACTTTTAGGAGCAAGTTCCTGTTTTCAGAAACTGCCTTTATGTTACAGGATGGGGCAAACATGCTGCAAGATGTTATGTATCTTGACCACAGGGGCATGTTACAATCATGCCTATGAACCTTTTTTTTAAACCTTTCAGGCAGATGAACCCTGATTTTAATTTATAATCCCTAATTAATAGAAAAATAACTCTTTGAGCATTATAACCCTTTATTATGGCTGGGTTCCTTCACATAACAATGGCACAGACAAGCTATCACTGGAGCAGAAAGACTTGCAGTTGTGAATGGTGTGTGGTAGGAATCTGAAGAGGGCCATGAGGCCACTGGCATCATTTGGACAGCTGGAATTGGCAGGGGAAGGCCTAGTGAATGAAAAAGTGCCAGCTGACATAGTTCAGATGGGAACAAGCGACTCTAAAATTGGACAGAGCAGCCAGGATGAGCTGCAGTAGATGCAACCTCCCGAACAGCAGGACGCCAGAGGAGCACAGTGGGGGCTGCAAGGGGAAGAAGGCGCTACCCAAGACATCAGGTCTGCTGCCCAAGAGTCAGATACCTGCAAATGATAGAGCGCCAGTGCCATAGGAGGCTATGCCTATCTAGGCATGGTCTTGGACATTTGTGCTCTGATCCACAATAACCTGCAGTCTCACAGCCCCCATGGCAGTCCCTTACCTGCAGCTATCAAGGACACTGTGGCGTTTTCTGCAACTCGGTTGTTCCAGGGATCAGATGCGGACCTAGGTGGCATCTCACAGTCGACATCTCATCATGCCATCTGGCAGGTCATGGATGCCATATTCCGGAAGGCAGGGGACTACATCCATTTTTACACAGATGGGCGTGTGCAGGCACAGAGGGCATTGTGTTTTGCCACCATCGATGGATTCCGGAGGTCATCGATTACACCCACATAGCCAACAAGGCACCGACAGACCAGCCAGCCAAATTTCTGAACAGAAAGGGCTACCAATCATTGAATGTCCAGATGGTCTGTGACCATAGGAAGCAAATCTTGTGGGTCTGTGCCTGTTTTCCAGATAAGGATTATCTCCTAAAGAGATGGCTCCTGATGCCCATCCACGATCCAGACATAAATGGAGAGAGGCGCTACAACCAGAGCCACCTACTAACACAGACCTGCATTGAACAGACCATTGGCATCTTGAAGATGTGCTTCCGTTGCATTGACTGGTCAGGTGGTGCCCTCCAATACAAGCCAGCCAGTGTGTCTCGCATTGTGGCTGTTTTCTGCACCCTACACAACATGACAGTGCAAAGATGCCTGGAGCTGAATGAAGAGGAGGACCTGCAACACCATTCCAACTCAGAGCAGGACTGGGAGAAGGAAGAAGAGGAGGTGGAAGAGGAGAAAGGGGTCACTCCAGAGGTGGCCGGCACGCAGGCATTGAAGGACGCCCATTTATGCTGTCCTAGACCTCAGGGTGAATGGCAGACTGGCATGGCCACAAGGGCGACTCTTATTTCAGCAGTATTTCACCTGATCACCTCCCATCCCATTATGACAGAAAACCCCAAAACTCACCTTCCAGCATAGAGAGCAATCATGCCGCGATGACCCATATCGGAGGAGTCCCATTGCCAACCCACTGCCAACATGGTGTTTCCACCGCCAACTTTCCACAACATCACAGAGCTTGGAAATACAGCAATCCTCGGCCTTCCCCAGCCTCCCACCCACCCCTGAAACTCCATCCCCTTTTGACATGAAGCATCAATCAGTTTGAATATATAAAAAATTGATATTGAAATGAAAACAAAAGAGCAGACAAATGTGGACAACAGCACCCAGGTGAAATCAGCAACGTGGTGCCTTTCTATCCCTACCACTTCTACATGGTGCTTCCCCCCTGTGACAGAGGGTGAGGTGGAGGCAGCCTGCTCCCTAGTCTATGTCTCTGGCTGAGATGCCCATAGCTTCCATCCTCACTTTGGAAGTGCCCGTGTGGAATCCTCCACAGGCTGCCATGCCTGTGTCATTACAGGGACAGCCTCTGTCACAGGGCCTTGGCACAGATGCTTCCTGAGTTGGAGGGGGTGAGGGACTGATGGGTGACACCAGTGCACCTGAGGGGTGACCCTTTCATTTGCCGCTTCGACTGCCTCAGCCCTTTCCTGGCACCCTTGGATGCTGGATGAGGCCACCGACTGGGACGCAGCTGGCATCCACTGAGCATCTCAGCGCCATTAGCAACACTGAATTGTCAGTGCTACAGACAGTCCCACTGTTTCTGTGCATATCAACATGCTGCCCCTGCACCCACTCACAGTGGTGCTGCATATGGCTCTCCAAGAGGTTCCCCAACCTCTCAATGGAGGAACTCATGCAATCAAAACGCTGAGTCATGAAGGAGCACATGCACTGCATGGATTCCTCCAATGCCTGGTCATGGCTCCTCAAGGTGTTCGGGATCCCTGACAAATGGGAACTTAGCTGCCTCTGGTTCTCGAGGAAGACCCTCCTTGTTTGTGACACCCGAGGTCCAGCATCTTCACCCAGTGAAGCATCGCTGTGTCTGTCCTCCATCCTTCAAGGAAGACTGCTCACAGCTGACTGTCTCACGCTCCTCCTCCTCCTCACACTTGATGTGAGGTTCACTCAGTGCTTCCTGTTCTAAGCTAGTTTGGGGCCCCGCCAAGATGAGTGTGTCTGCGCTGGTGGAAGGTGCAGAAGAATGATGTGACAGTCCTGGCTCTATTAAGTGTCCCCCTGCTAAGGAAGGTGGCAACGATTGTGCTTGTGGACTCTCCTCCCCTCTGCAACTGGCCCTTTGGGAAACACAAGAAGGTGGTTATGAGAACTCGGCCCACTCGGCAAGTGCCTCAGCACAACCAACGCATCGGAGCCACAACACGCATTGGGAAAGAGTCTCCTTCATGCCCTTCACCTCAGAATAGAGCTATCAAATGACCCTGCTGTTCATGACCAGCCATCTTGCCATCCCCCACGGACTGACATGTTAGTACCCAAGCGATTTTCTGTGCTGCTTCCTCTATCGGGGTCAGAGTGTGAAGGTTGGCCACACACCACCTGTTTGAGCCATTTCCCATGCATTGTGGGCACTCCTTTCCTGAAGGATGAGGAGAGAATGATTCATGAGTAGGCTGCCCTCCCTGACTTCTTCCAGCCTGATGCTCACATGAACTGCTGCGCCCCTCAGTGATGCCCCTTCTGAAGAGCCTCCCATATGTGTGGCTGGCTGCTGACTCAATGATGTAACTGGACATTTGATCTGACAATGTTAGGGAGAACTGCATAACAACATAAGAAATAGGAACAGGAGCAGGCCTTCGGCCCCCTCAAGCCTGCTCCACCATTCAATGAGATCATGGCTGATCTGATCTTGGCCCTAACTCCACTTTCCTGCTGGATCCCATAACCCTTGACTCCCTTGTAGATCTGTCTAACCCAGCCTTGAATATATTCAATGACCCAGCCTCCAATGCCTCTGGGGAAGAAAATTCCAAAGATTAATGATCCTCTGAGAGAACAAATTCCTCCTCAGCTCCGTCTTAAAAGGGAGAACCCTTATTTTTAAACTGTGCACCCTAGGTCTAGATTCCACCACAAGGGGAAAAATCCTCTCAGCATTTACTCTGTCAAACCCCCTCAGAATCTTCTATGTTTCAACAAGATCACCTCTCATTCTTTTAAACTCCAATGAGTATAGGCACAACCTGCTCAACCTTTCCTCATAAGTCAAACCCTTCATCCCAAGTATCAGTCTAGTAAACCTTCTCTGCACTGCTTCCAATGCAAGTATATCCCTCCTCAAATATGGAGACCGAAACTGTACACAGTACTCTAGGTGCAGATTCACCAATACCCTGTACAGTTGCACATTCCATTTGTCTTCCTAATTACTTGCTGTACCTGAATGCTAACTATGAACAATCTCTGAGTTCAGTTCATCTGCATGCCGTTATATAGAGAGTTGATGACCTGTCACCCAGGTGTCGCTTGCCACTCACCTTTCCAGACCTTATCAGGTCTATGAATCTCTTCCGACACTGCACCCATGTCCCTCGGGTTACTGCTCAGCTGCTGACCTCTGTCACCACCTCCACCCAACCCTCTTTGTGTCTCTTGAAACTTTCCTTTCCCCAGATGCTGGGACTAATATATGTTGCCTGTCTCCAAGTACCTCGGTTAATGTCTCAAGGGAGGCATCAGAAAAGCATAGGGCTGCCCATGGATGCCTGCCTGTGACAGAGCTGCCCCTTTCAATCCCTTGAGGATCCATCTCTTCAGTAAATGGCAAGCCCAGTCATGGCTGCCATTCTCCATTACAAATGGTCCTTGTTTTGCAAGCCCCACCTCCATGCTAGTCCCTGGTACTGCTATGGGATACCACATTCTCCCCCGGCCAATTAGGATGTTTACATTTAAAAATGGTGTCATGTCAGCAACACTCCCCCCAAAAACAATTAAACTCTCGATCCTGACCATTCCCTGCCGAACCTTCTTTACTTCAACCTTCAACCCCTTCCCACCATCCTCTCAACCAATTGCATTAGTTTTTGTTGCTTCCCCGCGGAAACTTCACTCCTCACCCCCTCCCCACCAGTGTCTGCCTCAGATCTCTGAACGGAGATCCGAAGGCGCGTGAGTTCCAGCAACTGTCCAGAATATCGGCGTGGGATGGCTGTTGCAATGAGGTGAGTAATTATTCATTAATTACCATTCACTTTAATATTTAAATTAAGTCTCCATCGCCGAGCGGTGGTGGGATGGGGGGGCACCACTAGGCCTTGCCGCCACCGGTAAAATGGAGCGGGGCCTTCCCGTTGTCGAAGCCCGTGGCGGGCCTCTCCCGGAGGTATTATCTGGGCACCCCCGCCATGACCCCCGACATCAGGGAGCTGGTAAAATCCAGCCCATGATCTCCATAGACTAATATTAAATCAACTTTGGAATCCTTTCCCTCTGATCCTATGAACTTCAGTAGGGTCAGTGGCAGAGTTCCACAACAGCACAACCTTGGCATAACTGCTGGGATCAAGCTCCCATGGAATTTCTGGGGCAGGATGTGACAGGGTGCTATAGAAATGCAATGTTTTTCTTCCTGCCTACACCCTTCATTCATTTGCATCCAAATTTCAGTTCAATTTAATGTTAAAGAGTTGATGTAACAGTTGACTCTTTCAAGTAAGGTGCAAAAGGAAATGCAAGTGTTTCACAGACCAGTAAATCTTTTCAAATTTTCCTTTGCACCAATTGGTGTACTAGCATTGATATAGCACCTTATCACATCAATATGTTCCAAAGTACTCCACGTTATGAATTACTTCTGCATCAACAAATTCCCACAGGCACAAATGAGATGAATTAGTATAAGTAGTCTGTTAGAGTCTTGAGCTACTGTTTATAGATGTTTCATCAATGCCACGGATGATGAAATTACAGAAAGGATAAAGTGTAACGTGAACAAATAAGTGTGTATTACAGAACCAGCTTTAATTGTATCCTGAGAGCAGAATTATCCTTCTGTAGCTTCATCCGTGTGGTAGGCACCTGGACTTGTCACTTCCATTTGCCTGTTTATCAAAAAGACAGCTAAATACAGAATGGCAAGAACAGGATCTCACTCCAATCTGATTGAGAGCTTTCTTAGAGAAACATTAAGGATCAGCCAATGGGTAATAAAATCCCTCAGAAATAAGCTGCCTTTTCTGGTAGTGACTATTGCAGATTTTGGAGGTTTGATTGAGAATATTTGAATATAAGAAACATGAGCAGTAGTTGACCATGCATTCCGTTGAGCCTGCTCCACCATCCAATAAGGTCCTGGCTGATCTTCTGTCTAAACTCTACTTTCCTACCCACTCCCTATAGCCCTTGATTCCCCAAGAGACCAAAAATCCATCTATCTCAGCCTTGAATATAGTCAATGATGGAGCATCCACAACACTTTGTGATAGAGAATTCCAAAGATTCACAACCCTCTGAGTGAAGAAGTTTCTCTTCATCTCAGTCCTAAATAATCAACCCGTACCTATTTGTTTCACTGAAGCAGTAGGGTGTTCTTCTATGTCTGGATCTGAGGCTGAACCTAGCTAGGGGGAGTGGAGGTTAATGCTGATATTGTCACTTACTATCTGAGCTGGCGATTGAAATGTGACAATCTGCCAGAGGACTGCTGAGAACAATGGAACTGTACAGAAACAAGAGACAGACCTTTCAGGAAAGAAAGGAGGAAAGAACTTGCAAGTGTTAATGCCGACTAATGAAGAAAATTAGAAAAGACAGCAGCGTTGTAAGGAGGTAATAAAAAGAAACAGGAGAAACAGAGGTTTCTAGAAATATAGCAAAACCCGTTAGAAAAAATTAACTGCATTGTTAGGATTACTCACATATTAATCTGTTAATGTGAAATGGTATGGCTATATTTTAATGATATATCTAGACTAGTTGTCATTGTCTGGATTTTTAACCTTGAAAGTCTGACACTAAACAGACTGTACTCAATCAGATGAGGTAATTTACATGGAAATTAATCGGAAATAGTTTGATACTTCAGAATGCATCTATAATAGATCATGATGTAACAATTTATGATAATGAGCAGGATTATGATATAATGCAGCATGGAAATGAGTGATCATGTCATAATACACTACAACAATGGATTATAATGTAAAAAAAAATCACTATGACTCTCCAATGCATATACCATATCATAACCTTACTCTGTTTATAAAATGTGCCCATCTTCTCTGCTATATGACTCATGGTAACATTTTCTGAAATGAGAAACCAGCCTAATGTTTGCAAGAGGGTGAGGGCCTCTCACTGCAAAACAATTATGGGGTACGCCCACTATTAGGTAAAAACGTTTAGCCTCAGTCAGAGCTGCAGAAATATCAAACAGATTGGACACCACCCCTGTAAACTGCAAGATAGATAAAGATAATAACCAACATGACAACTGGTAGAAAGGGCCCTGACCTCCATAGCCAACTGAACCCAGGGACCAAGAACAAGCGACCTCAATACGTAAAACTGCATTATTACCAGCTCATACACAGCCATGTCAAAACAATTAAATGCATCAATGTACTCCACTCACAAGCACTGTACATTCAAATTGTGCAACAACTTCATAAAACCGATGCCTGAACGGTAACTCTTGCAGATTTAATAAAAAAAGATGAGGTGTGCAATACAGATCTCCTCATTGTAACACACCACACCCCCTCTATAATATGCCTCTCTCTATAGCATATCTATATTATATCTTTCTCTATAACTCTCTTGGCATTTCTTCATGGACGAAGATTTTGGGAAGGTTGTCATCGGTTGCAGGCTAATCCGTGACTGGCAGATTCTCCCTCAGCGAGTGCAACTGAAGGTGTAGTCACTACTGGGGGCAATTGGATCTATCCTTCTCCTCCTTTTCTCTTTCATGCTGGTGTTTCACTCAGTCTCAAAGGTGCCTGTAGCCCCCCCCTCTCCCCACCGATGTAGCATCTCCAGGCATCACGATCTATGGCCTGTGCTTCCCACTGGTGATGGTTGATGTGACATACAGTGAGGGGCTTCTTCAGGGAGTCCCTGAAACGTTTGCATGGGGCCCCTCTGTTCCTTTTACCAGTGGTCAACTCTCCATACAACGCGATCATGGGCAGGCGACTTTCGTCTATCTGGGCAATGCGACCCACCCAAAGCAGTTGGCTTTGCAGGAGGATGGCCTCGATGCTGGTGATGTTGGCTGTTTCTAGGACTTCAATGTTTGTGATGTGGTCCTGCCAGCAGATCTTGAGGATGCTGCGAAGGCAGTGTTGATGGAAGCGCTTTAGAAGGTATACATGACGGCGGTATGGGACCCATGACTCAGCGCCATATAGAAGGGTGGTGAGGCCTACAGCTTCGTACACTTTGAGTCTGATCTGTGCCCTGAGGCTGTGGTTGCTTCACACTCATTTGTAGAGTCTGCCGAATGTATCGTTTGCTTTTGAAAGACTATTGTCCACACACACACACATACCATTCATTATAACACATGTTACTATGTAATAAAATGCTCTCTTTAAACTACCTGCCTCGAGAACAAACCCCTTTCTATAATCCACCATTTTTATAATACATCTGTCTCCATCCACATGATCATCTCTGCAACATCTTCTTACCTATAATAAAACCCTCTGCATGACATACCGATTTCTGCAACATAATCCTCAAGAGAGGTGATAGGTAAAACTGCATGTCATCAGGGTACATATAGAATTTTCTCCTGCATCTATGAATGATGCCACCTAGGGCGCGTGTAAATGGGGAAGAGGAGGGGTCGAAGATGGATTTTTCCGCCCAATGGATTTGGGCTCAGAAGTGATGCGGCATTGGTAGCTGTCCTTAATATTTCCTCATGCTGCCTTTTGTTACAGATATCTCCTGGACTGCAGTACCTCCAGGTATTCGGCACTGCATGGCAAACCTCCTGCAATGTGTTGCGGAAACATACAGAACATTCATACTGACTAGTGCTTGGTGATTTATCCTGTGACTGTCCTTCTACCTCGCTGACTACTTCCTCCCAGTCTTCTGCTGGAGCACAAAAGATGCCATGATGGAGTAGGTTCGGATTATGCCTGAGTTATGCAGTGCCTGGCTGTTTTCCTCATCCTCCACTGGCTCAACAGATGCACTGCGGGTTAGCCTTAACATGACACTTTTGTAGGACTTAATTGGGACTGTTCTCACATCAAACAGTGTATTAAAAAAACACAGAAGCTTCCTAAGCTGTGTGAAGAATTACATGTCTTTTTTACTCATTTCATGGGATATGCGCATCGCTGGCAAGGCCAGCATTTGTTGGCCATCCCTAATTGTCCTCGAGAAGGTGATGGTGAGATGCCTTCTTGAATCGCTGCAATCCATGTGATGTAGCTACACCCACAATGCTGTTAGGAATGGAGTTCCAGGATTTTGGTCCAGCAACAGTGAAGGAATGGCGATATAGTTCCAAGTCAGGATAGTTTGTGGCTTGGAGGGGAACTTGCAGATGGTGGTGTTCCCACGCATCTGTTGCTCTTGTGCTTCGAGATGGAAGAGATCACAGGTTTGGAAGATGCAGTCAAAGGAGGCATGGTGAGTTGCTGTAGTGCATCTTGTATATGGTACACATTGCTGCCACTGTGCATCAGTAGTGGAGGGAGTGAATGTTTAAGGTGGTGGGTTGGGTGCCGGTCAAGCAGGCTGCTTTGTCCTGGTTGGTGTCGAGCTTCTTGAGTGTTGTTGGAGCCGCACTCATTCAGGCAAGTGGAAAGTATTCCCTCACTCTCCTGACTTATGCCTTGTCAATAGTGGACAGGCTTTGGGGAATCAGCAGGTGAGTTACTCACCACAGAATTCCCAGCCTCTGACCTGCTTTTGTAGCCATGGTATTTATGTGGTTGCTCCAGTTCAGTTTCTGGTCAATGCTAACCGCCAGGATCGTGATTGTGGAGGACGCAGTAATGGTAATGTCATTGAATGTCAAGGGGAGATGGTTAGATTCTTGTTGGAGATGGTCATTGCCTGGCACTTATGGCGTTAGTGTTACTTGTCACTTATCAGCCCAAGCCTGGATGATGTCCAGGTCTTGCTGCATAAGGACATGGACAGCTTCGGTATCTGAGGAACTGCGAATAGTACTAAACATTGTGAAATCATCAGCAAACATCCCCACTTCTGACCTTATGATGGAGGGAAGGTCGTTGATGAAGCAGCTGAGGATGATTGTGCCTAGGACACCAGCCTGAGGAACTCCTGCAGTGATGTCCTGGAGCTGAGATGATTGGCCTCCAACAACCACAACAATTTTCTTTTGTGCTAGGTATGACTCCAACCAGTGGAGAATTTTCCCCCTGATTTCCATTGACTCCAGTTTTGCTAGGGCTCTTTGATGCCACACTCGGTCAAATCCTGTCTTCATGTCAAAAGCAGTCACTCTCACCTCACCTATTGTGTTCTGCTCTTTTGTCCATGTTTGAAACCCAGGCTGTAATGAGATCAGGAACAGAGTAGCCCTGGCAGAACCCTTTGAAGAAATAACGGTGCCCCAATCAATGCCATTTAAATAGCTTGCTCTTCCACATGAAGCTGAAACAACCTGTTCTCTCCCTTCGACAACCTGAGCTTGGCACTTAGCCACCTACTTCTTCACCTCCTGTAGCCCCTCCTGTATATCTCCAATAATCAGCAAAGCTTCCAACTCATGTGCACTCAAGCCTCAGGAAAGATATGTCTTCTCCAACAGATTATGCAGAATCTTATTCTTTACAATGAGACAACACCATGATGAAGGAATTTGAATGTCAATTACGTTTTTCCTCACCCAGGTCTCTGCTTCCATCCCATGATTACAATACTTGCAACTGCAGGCTCCCTTTAAACACCTCTTCTTCTGAAGTTGAAAATATTGACAATAAGGTGGACAAGTTGTCAACATCAAAGGCAAATGGAACAGTAAAAAATGTTTCAGTACTTCAATAGTAAGGAGAAGAGGTGGGAACCATCAAAGATGCATGTTGGATTGAAATAGGGAATGAACATAAGACAGTAAACATTGTGAATGATTACTTTCTGCAATTATTCACAGGAAAAGGTATGATCAATACGCTCTTCCCAAACAGGTATAGCCTAGGCAAAATTAATGACTTCTGAAAGAAGATAGGCTCAAAGGGCTCAAAACAAATAAATTACAAGGGACAGGTGGTAGTCATCCAAGAGTGCTAAGTGAGACTAGAGACTTCTGAGGCATTGACAGGGAGTCACTGGACACTGGGGAGGTATAAGTAGATTTGAAACTGGTTCATACGGTGCCCATATTCAAAGAAGAGGACACAAGCAACTAAATATACATTAGTCTTACATCAATTCTGTATAAAACAATAGAATTGAGTATTAGGAATAAACTTGAGGATTACCTGTATGAAAATAGTCTGACAAACAGCAGTCAGATTTAAAAGGGGAAATGATCCTGCCTGATCAACCTTCTCAACTTCTTTGAGAAAGTTACAATCCAAATGGACTTAGAAGTTTATTTGACTAAGCAGTGGGATCAAGATAAATCTAGATGGTCAATAAGAAACTTGATGAATAGTAAAAAAAAGGGCATTTGTTAGAGGGATTATGTTTGTACCTGGTTGCGGGGGGGCGGGGGGGGGGGGGTGGTGGTGGCAGTGGTGAGGGGAGATGTCTTGAGTAGGTTGACCTCATGAATGATGTTGGGCCCACTACTTTGTTAATTTAGATTGATAACTTAGATTCAGAAAATCAATGCAAATTGGTGAAAATTGCAGATGATAATGGAGTGGCAGTGAAATAAAAGAAGGCAGCTCAGAAATTGCTGATGAGTTGGACAAATATGTATGTGGCAGATAGCAGTTGAAATTTGCTGCAGACCTGTATAAAGCATAGGAAGGAAAATGAGAGACCGATGTACTCTACAAATGGCATTGAAATAGCTAAAGTGGAAAGAGAATGAGGAGTCTTTCCGTGGTAAAGATTTTGGCAAAAGTTTTCCTTATAAAGCCATTTATGGGCCGAATGGGTGGAATTACCAGGAACTCGCTAGATATACTTCCTTGATGTGGGGAGGAGAACAGGAAGACCCATACATGCGCTTCCGCTGGAATTTAAGGGGCCTGTAACTGGGGTGTAATCCCAGCAGAACCAGGGTCCACTAATTGTTGTGGGACGACTTTAAGAAGAGACTACCTTAAGAACGGGCCACCTTAAGAAATTCTTTACTTTTTCTTTAGAGATACAGCACTGAAACAGGCCCTTCGGCCCACCGAGTCTGTGCCGACCATCAACCACCCATTTATAATAATCCTACAAGAATCCCATATTCCAATAACATCCCCACCGGTCCCTATATATTTCCCTGTCACCTACCTATACTAGGGGCAATTTATAATGGCCAATTAACCTATCAACCTGCAAGTCTTTGGCATGTGGGAGGAAACCGGAGCACCCGGAGGAAACCCATGCAGACACAGGGAGAACTTGCAAACTCCGCACAGGCAGTACCCAGAATCGAACCCAGGTCCCTGCAGGTGTGAGGCTGCAGTGCTAACCACTGCGCCACTGTGTAAAGTGTAAGTGAAGATCATCAGTGGAAGTAAAGGCGTGTCACACATGACCAGAGATTTGTGGGTAGAGCCCGGCAGAGTGAGAGGTGTTCAAATCAAGCTTGTACCGTAACTATTTGTACATATACGTTGCAGTTCAGATCTAATAAAGCCAATGTTTTATTAGGATATTACTTGTAGTCCTGTGAGTCTTGCAACAGATCACATACCAAAAGGACAAATAATATTATACGGTGGCAGCGGTGGGATCTATTTATTTTTTGAAGACCACCAAACATCACAGTGTGGCAAAGTTTGATTTTTCCTGAAGAATCTATCACGTGAGAGAACAAGGAACAGCAATATGCCTATCTGTGTATGAAGATACAGTAGGAGAGCAGCTAACAAGAGACCCCACAACACTGCAGTGAGCCAGGACATAGTCAGGACCCCGGGTGGTTGGAATCCTGTGACTACAGCAGACAATTTACCAGGAAATCAGAACTTTCACCTATCTGACAGTGGGTCAAATATTTTTTAAAGCAGTCGCTGAAGCCATAACTGTTCTGGTTTTCCCAGATTTTCTTTGCTTCATGGACAGGGACTCAGCCTAAAAGAGCGGGAAGAACTTGACAGCACCATGGGAAGTCCGTCATGAAGTTAAAAACCTGGTTGTGGCAGCTGCTAGTACTGCAAGCTCCAGCCCTCTTTAAAAAAAAACTGCTTTGTTTAAAAAAAAAGGAAGTTCACAGTTCTGAAAAAAATGAACAGCTGTGTCAACAAAGAGCCTCTCCATGCAATCAATGAAAGCTATAGTCTATCACTTTTAAAAGGGGCACGTCCGAATCTGTCTTAAAAGGCAAACAAAAGAGGTGTGCCTGTGAAAAATATGACCTGTAAAAGTCGCATATTTATAAAAACCAGGATTGTTATGACATTCAGATATCCAGTTATGGACTGGATGGTGTTGGACATAGCGTCTGCATTTAAACTATTCTGACAGCAAATGGAGCTGTGTTTCCTGGACCTAGAAGTGCACTAGCCAGAGAAACTGAAGGTAAAGCTAAATTTCTGAGTTCAAAGATTTGAGCTTATAACCTACTGGCAAAGGCCAGATGAGTCCA
The DNA here is from genome assembly GCF_036365525.1 of Heterodontus francisci. Lineage (NCBI taxonomy): Eukaryota > Metazoa > Chordata > Chondrichthyes > Heterodontiformes > Heterodontidae > Heterodontus > Heterodontus francisci. Next base: position 51,681,005 of record NC_090384.1, read on the forward strand.
TTGACCAGTTTGTTGCAAGGTGTCAAGACAAAGCTCAAGAATGCGACTTCGCAGATATCAAATTGCCAGAGTCATAGAGCTAGTAATCGCGCCTATCCTACTAGAGGCCTTTCAAAAAGGCCTACTAGAAAAGAAGAAAGGGCATACCATAGATGCACTACTCAATGATGGAAGGAAATTTGAAGCCATCATGGCTGGGCGCCAGCAGTTACAAGCATTGGGGTCGGCTACGACAATAGGCATGGTAACCAAAGCTCAAAAGTCTAAGCCTTGTGGCAAATGTGGCCTGACTCACCCAATTCACAGTTGTCTGGCATACCAGGACCAGTGCAAACCTTGTGGCATGCGACGACATTGGGCAAGGCAGTGTAGAAGGCCGAGCTCCGATACTGCACACAGGAATGGTGTTAGATCAGATGCAGAGAGAATGTCTGCAAGAAATGATGGCAAACACAACTACAACAGAAGCCCAAGCAAGTACATCAGATCAGTAAGGAGACAGTTTGTTAGGAGGACACGGGTGAAGAGTGCATTAATGTGAACAGCGAGCAAGCATTCCACAGAGACAACTTGGATCAACATGTCAGTGCTATTATGTAATCTGAAGTATTCGCCATGATCATGATTATATGTCCACAGAAGAGTGGCAAGCATAAGCTCAGGGTAAAAATCTACACTGGAGCAAGGGCAAATATTCTGCCCATCCATATACTGGAGAATATATATCTAAAGAAATGGGAATCTATGGTGCAACCTATCACAGCTAGGCTGATTGCCCACAATGGTTCTCCAATCGAGTGCATTGGAACAATAACCTTACAGTGCAGCTATGGAAGCTCTGAATGGCTACAACTAATGTTTTACATTGTAGACACAACTGGTCCAGCTGTCGCAGGACTTCCAGTATGCCAAAATATACAAAATGTCAATATACATGAGGTCAGCACCACACCAAAAGGTACAGAAGGTTGCAACACAGAGTACATTGAGTTGGTTAGAGACCTGAAACTACTTTACCCAGACAGACTTGATGCAATTGACGATTTCAAGGGTGATACTGCATTGCACGTGTGGAAGGATGCAGTTCCTCCTATCAACGCACCAAGGGTACTGCCTGTGTGGAGTTTGCAAGTTCTCCCTGTGTCTGCGTGGGTTTCCTCCAGGTGCTCCGGTTTCCTCCCACATGCCAAAGACTTGCAGGTTGATAGGTTAATTGGCCATTATAAATTGCCCCTAGTTTAGGTAGGTGGTAGGGAAATATAGGGACAGGTGGGGATGTGATAGGAATATGGGATTAGTATAAATGGATGGTTGATGGTCGGCACAGACTCGGTGGGCCGAAGGGCCTGTTTCAGTGCTGTATCTCTAAACTAAATCAAACTAAACAAGGAAGTATAGCGTGCACATTCAAGAGAAGCTTAAAGTGGAGCTGGGTGAGATGGAGCGCAATGGAGTCATTCGCCGAGTGCACCAGCATTCTGATTGGTGCAGCTCCATCATCTGCGTGCTGAAGAAAGATGGCAATCTCAGGATTTGCTTAGACCCGCGCCTCCTGATTTTTGCCCTTAAGATATCGCAGTAATCCCAACCCTGGAAAAGATGAATCCTAAGTTTGCTGCTGCTGTGTATTTTTCAAAACTTGATGTGAAACATGGCTACTAGTCTATCCACTTAGCCAAGAAGTCTCAGCTACTCAGAACTTTTAGAATGCCATTCTGGAGATACTGCTTCAGATGGTTACTGTTTGGTCTGTGCATCAGCCAGGACATTTCCAACATTACATGGACAGGATAATAGAAAATGTCCCAGGCTGTATCTGTATAGCCAACGATATTGTGGTGATGGGATGCACCAAGGCAGAGCAAAACTGATACCTGCATTTGCTAATGCCGACTGCTCATCATGAAGGCCTTATATTTAATAGCAAGAAGTGCCAGGTTGGCCACATCAACTTCTTTGGGTCCCTATATTCCCCCACAGGAATACGTCGAGTCCCAGTTAAGATTGAAGATTTCAGAGCCAAGCCGACTCCTCAGGATCGGGAAGACCTACAACGGTACCTCAGGGTGTTCAACATTTTGGCCCCATACGTCCCCAATTTCGTTGAGCAAGCAGCACCGCTTAGGGAACTGCTGTGTAAAGATATCCCTTATTTGTGGTAGGAAGACCTCCAGCAGGAGTTTGAGTCCTTAAAGTTAAATCTGCCATGTCAACACAGCTTGCTACAATATTACGACCCAACCAAAGAGACCACGCTCAAGGTTGATGCTCAAATCCGCGAAGGGATTAGGCACCTGCATCATGCAGGAAGGGAAGCCAATCACTTTGCATCTTAGTTTTATACAAACCCAATCCAATTATTCTAACATTATACGTGAAACCTGAGCTCTTTTTTTTGGTATTGCTAGGTTTCACACCTACTTGTTCGGAAAACATTTCACAGTGGAGACTGACCGCTTGAAACCATATGGCTCAAACCGCTCACAGGTGCTTCTCCGCAGTTGCAGAGTCTTGTTGATCCCTTGATCCTGCATGAAACACCTTCACGTTCATAGGTGAAGATCGGCACAGACTTGTTTCACGTTCAGGGTGATGATTTCCTCCTTGGCACAGACAGTTTTACCAAGTTTCCAATCATCAGGCAGCTATTAGATATGTCAAGTGCACTGATTGTTGATATGGTCAGTGCCCTCTTCACCCTGTTTGACATGCTGGACGATCTCATTTCCGAGAATGGGACGCAGGAAAACCATTTTGTGACATATGTACCAGGTGGGGAGTTCGTCACATAACATCGTCGCCGCATTATCCAAAGTCCAATGGTATGGCTGAACACATGGTGTGCACCATCAAATCACTTATTTTAAAGTGTCAGCAGATGGGTCAAGATCTCAGGGTTGCTATGCTGCTATATCATCGGATATGGGCTTGCAGAGTTGCTATTTGGAAGGCAGGTAAGAACCAGCCTGCCCAGTCATCATTTAAGTTTTCCACAGTAAAGGATGCACTTCTGTCTAAACAAGGGAAGAGGAAGGCTTTGTACAACAGGCAAGCAGGACCAGAATTATCTCAGTTGCAGGTAGGGCAGAAGGTCAGAGTCCTCAATCATGCATCAGAAACTTTGTATCCTGCAAAGGTTACTAGGATATACAAGCTAAGCTACAAACTCTTAGGAAAAACAGACTAACCAGAGTTCTGAGTCACCAGAATTTCAAGGGATTCACCAAGTAAAGCTCAACTTTGGGAAGCGACTCACAACAAGTAGATCTGTAAAAATAAGCAAACCTCCTCTATGTTTTAGAGACAGTTAAATTTGCTTACCTATAAGTAACATTTTGTTTAATCATGTATGGTTTGTATGAGCCACAACATCATTATTTATAGTACATATGTTTTATCTTTGGAGAAAAGTGGGTGTTGTGGGATGACCTTAAGAAGGGACTAACCAGACCACCTTAAGAACAGTAAATGAAGATCATCAGTGGAAGTGATGTCGTGTCACACATGACCAAGGAGTTTGGCAGAGTGAGAGGTGTTCAAATATAGCTTGTGCAGTAACTATTTGTATATATACATTCTAGTTCAGTTATAATAAAACCCATATTTTATTGGCATATTACTTGTAGTTCTGTGATTCTTACAACAGATCTCACACCAAGGCGCAGGTAATACTAATATCTCGCCTTCCCAATCAAAAGAAAATCTTTTCTGCCCTCCCCAAAAGCAAGAATTTCCTGGCCAAAGTTTTGTATGCCTACTTGACTTCAACAGGCTAACGAGCTATAAAGATGGCTTTCAGTGGTCTATGAACATGACTTTGAACCATTGCACATGAACCTTTTGCACCATCCTGACATCCTAAGTGAGCGTAAAACAGCCAAGCACAAAAAATCTATGTCATTTATCATTGAAATAGCATTGTGGCTGTTGAAGAAATGCCATGATCATTTGGCTCATGCTTCCACTATGAAATGCTCTGCATACTGACTATCCACAGAAGGTATCCATATGACATTCCAGAAGTATAGTTCCATGACCTTGCTGTAAAGATGAAGAATTCTAGTAGCCTGTGCCAGGAAAGAATAATCTGGCTAGCCTTGCTTTTAGCATACTTTAATTAAAGGAATCACTCTTGTTAATGAGAATTCAAACACATTACTTCACCATATTCTCAGGCAAATGTGCACCATTTCTTAACAGATCTAACAGATGGTGACTTGTACTTCTACAGAACATCTACACTTTACATTTAGACCTGTCTCCATGAGAACAATGAACAATTAACTTAAATGAAAGGTAATTAATGTAATATTCTTTTCAGCCAACAAATTTTTGACCAATCATCTAAATTTATGTGCAAGCTATTTACAAAATGTATGTCACAATTTTTTGTATTTTGTATTTTTGCTCCGGCTGTTCGTTGGTTGGTTGTATTTTTCATCAACATTATAACAGTTCCAATGGGATGGCAACTTCAGCCAGAAGACAATGGAATCATCCAATCCCACAGACTGTGCATTAATTTTTATTTATTCTGTAAAAATCTAACCTCAAAATTCATATGATTTTCTGGATTCACTAAAGACTATTTTGCAAGTTCATACAATTCTAAACTCAAACTAAAAATCTCTGCAAATCACGATTTATGAGCACACGGCCAATACCCATAAGGGAAAAATTAAGTGTTTCTGTGGCTCCCGACAAGCTATATGAACAACAGCTTTAGCTAACACCAAAACCATTCGACCTGTTTGCATAAATATCTGGTCAGACCATCCAATCCATGACGCACAAACAGAAGGTAAATAGTGGATTTAATGAGTCATTGACTGTTGGAACAGGATTTAGGAAATAACATGTTATCACTTATTATTTGACATAATGATGGATTAGGTCACATATACATCAAATGAAAGACAACATTGGATTATGTTGCAAATGAAATTGGAAGTGGTAGACTTTGTCACACAGTCATTTACAGCACAGGAGGAGGCCATTCGGCCCATTGAGTCCATGCCGGCTCTCCACGAGCAGTCAATTCCACTGCCCCGTTCAATCCCCCTAGCCCTGGAAGTTTATTTCCTTCAAGTGCCCATCCACTTTCCATTTGAAATAATTGACTTTCTCCGCTTCCAGCATCCTTGTGGGCAGCGAGTTCCAGGGCATTACCACTCGTTGTGTAAAAAAGTTCTTCCTCATATTCTCCCTGCATCTTTTGCCCAAAATCTTCAATCTGTGTCCCCGAATCCTTACACCATCGGTTAAAGGGAGCAGTTTCTCCATGTCTAACTTATCTAAGCTTGTCATAATCTTGTACACCTCTGACAAATCTCCCCTTAATCTCCTTTTCTCCAGGGAGAACAGCCCCAGGTATTCCAACCTAACCTTGTAACTAAAATCCCCCATCCCTGGAACCATTCTGGTAAATTTCCTCTGCACCATCTCAAGGACCCTCACATCCTTCCTAAAGTGTGGTAACCAGAACTGGATGCAATAATTCTCTTGGGGCCCAACCAGACCTTTGTAAAGGTTCAAAATAGCTTCCCTTCTTTCATGCTCAATGCCTCTATATATGAAGCCTGTTACAAAAGTGTTTCCATTTTTAAAATTTTTGTTTGAGGACTTGTGCTAAAACTGAAAAGATTCCATGGATGTGTTTTTTTTTTACCAAGTTCACCGACAGGACAAAATGTTGTTTGAAAGCCACCTGTGCTGGAGGCCACCTGTGATTTGGGCTTAGAAAATAGCAGAACCCTTGGTGACCTGGAAAAAAAGGCTACAGAGAAGCCACATGTCAAGTTTTATGGAGGTCAGGCGGTCAACTCACTGTTTAGGGTTTGAACATTGTTTTCAATTTTAGTTGTGGTGTGAACTGTTTGAAGACAGTTGGTGTTTTCCTGCCAAGGAGAAAAGAAATCACCCAGCTCACCTCCTTCCTAACTTTCTGAAGAAATCGTGCCAGGATCCAGTGTGAAAAAAAAATCCCTGGTGCGGTATAGCTCCTGAGGAGCTGAAAATAAATCCTGCGATTTAAGTGAGCGCTATCGGAAAAACCTTGATGCCACATTTCTCCTAGAAAGCCTACTAGAATAATTCTCAACATCTTCAGAACGGACGGCTTCTAAAATGATCCTAGTGACCTGTCTCCGTATACCCGGATGCCAGACCAAAAAAGGGACAACTGACTTCCTTCCATATCTTCTTTCTATTTTCATCAGGAATTAGCAAGTATTTGGCCAAAGTAGGTTTTTTTTGTCTTTTTTTTGGTAACAGACCTCTGTGAGTGAATTTCTGTATTTTTTCCTGTATGTGTGTGTGTGTGTGCGTGTGTGTGTATAATTGGGAAATATTTTTAAAAGGGAACTCTCATATGTTTTAATCAGTGTGTTAATGCTTTGCTTTGTTACCCATTCAGTCTTGTTTTATAATAAACTGATAATGTTGTTGTTTATTAAAGAAACCTGGTTGGTGTGTTTTGTTCTGGGATAAAAAGAATAGATTATATGATTGGTTGTATCGGTAATCGGGTAAACATTTAAATAGATGTTGTGACCTGTGGATAAGTAGAACTAGAAAAGACAGTGCACTCCTCCCATCTCGGTCGTAACAAGCCCAAGATCCCATATGCTCTGCTAAGCACTCCCTCAATATGTCCTGCTATCCTGCCACCTTCAAAGATCGATGCACATGCACTCCCCAGCTCCCTCTGTTTCTGCACAATCTTTAGAACTGCGCCACTAAGTCTATATTGCCTCTCCCTATACCTTCTGCAAAAATGCACCACCTCACACTTGTCTGTATTAAATTTAATTTGCTACCTGTCCACCCATTCTGCTAGCCAGTCTATGTCCTGTTGCAGATGGTTTGTATCATCCTCACTGTTTGCCAAATCTTCAAGTTTGGTATCATTGGCAAATTTTGATATTCTACTCTGTATTCCAAGATCCAAGTCATGTATTAAGAACAAAAAAAGCAATGGTTCTAACACTGACCCTTGGGGAACACCACTCTCGACCATCCTTCATTCTGAAAACAAAACAACCATTTACCACGACTCACTGTTTTCTATCCTTAAGCCAATTTTTATCCATTTGGACACTGACCCGCTATTTTGTTAACCAGCATTTTATGTGATACTTTATCAAACACTTTCCTCAATGGCCTTTTGGGTAACAATACAACCCAGTGTAGCGTAAAGCCAAACAGACCAACCAATCATAGTTGTAATTCTAGTCTGATTAGCTGAGGTGACATAATTGGCTTCAGCATTTCTGTGTTAGGGACACCTATATTCCAACTGTTGACATTTTATGATGACAGTCAATATTTCAATCCATGAGCCAGCTTATCAGATTTTTAAAATAAAAACTAACTTTTTAACTGGTATTGGGAGTTGCTAAATTGAAGACCTAGAGGTCAGGATTGGAGGTTGTTAGAACCAATCAATCAATCGTTCATTTTCTTTCTCCCACTGCTGTTGCACACAATCTTGAGACACAAAGATTTTATGATGAGTTGATGGTTTCTGAGAATCACTGTTGTGTGTATGTTTGTTTAGTATTTGGCCCTGAAGCTGTTATATAGAATAAATAAACTGCTAAAATGAAGTTTTTGAAACTCTTCATTTTATACAAAAGATTTTTTTTTGACATATATTTTCTTTATGAATGGTTACAGCCACATTTATCTTTAGTATCTATGTATCAACTGGTTCTATTTGAAAATTCCATTCACTGTACTTGCAGAACTGCCAGGATTTAGAAATAAGACAGATAATGGAGTTGGAATGGCCATCAGTTTTACATAATTTTAAAAATAAATGACACTGAGATTCTAATATTTAGGCCTTTACTAACATGGGCTACTATAGTGCATGATGCTGGATATAATTTTGTCAACAGTTTTCTATTTGTTTACTTGCTTGCATTGGAGGTCTTTTGTTATGTACATCAACTGTTGAAATAGCCAGTACCATCCATATTACAACATTCAATATCCATGAAAAAATGTGAGAAGTAACATCAATGATTAAAAGAATATAATAGATTGTAAGTGCTAGGTAGGGAATGATCAAGTGCACCTGGAATTACAAAATTTAACCCCCTAAACCAGTATTTACAGACCATGGGGACAAGAAGAGATCCAGTAAGGCTCTGAGTTTTTAGTTCTCAGCCATGGAGATGCCGATAGAGCAAATTTGTGAGAGGAAGAAAGTCCTTTTTTCCTTAGATGGTAGTAAATGCCATGGCAAGATGAAGAACAGCCATGGAGAAAGGTGGCACAGCAAATGAATATGAGCAGCATTTACAGAAAAACCTGCCTGTGATGCCAGGAGCAGCAAGGAAAGGCTCCACACCACGTCTGATTCATTCTGCACAGCCTCTCCAGACTGGACCTTTGCCTCTGCACATTCAATTGGAACTTAGGATCATTGGAATAGGAGTAGGCCATTCAGCCCCTCAAGTTGGTTCAATTAGATCATGGCTAATCTGTATCTTAACACCTTCTACACTCCATGGCTCCATAAACTTTAACACAATTGCCTAATTAAACTCTATTAATCATTTCCTTCTTTGTTGCCCTTAAATCAGTAGGTTAGACATCACTGCAACCTTCTTTGTGCTCACTCTCAACCTCAAAAGTTGATACTGGCTTCACAAGTACTTCTCCTTCTTGATCACTCTTGTTGCTTCTTCCTGTCATCATTAACACTAGAAGGAAGAAATAAACTTGCATTTATATAACACTTCTCACATCCTCAGAATATCACAATACACTTCACAACCAATGAATTGCTTTTGAAGTGTAAGGAAATATAGCAGCCAATTTTCACATAGCAGATTGATACAAATGACAATGAGACAGATGACCAGGCAATGAGTTTTTAGTGACATTGGTTCAGGGTTAAATTTTGGTCAGTACACTGGAAGATTCCATTAGCTTCTTCTATTTGTGCCTGTCTACTGGCTTGCAATAATTTGTGCAGTTGGGCTCTCAAATCTTTTCTTTTCTACAATTCCAGGTTTCTACAGAACTTTGATCTATTAGTTGTTGAACCTCTTAGCTCAGTTTATAGGCTTTCGGTATTTAGAATCACAGGGTCATTGAGTTGTTTATGGCACAGAAGAAGGCCATTCGGCCCATTGAGTCCATGCCAGCTCTCCACAGAGCAATCCAGTCAGTCCCACTCCCCGATCTTTCCCCATAGCCCTGTAAGTTTATTGCCTTCAAGTGCCCATCCAAATTCCTTTTGAAATCATTGATTGTATCTGCTTCCACCACCCTTGTGGGCAGGTCATTACCACTCACTGCGTAAAGAAGTTCTTCCTCCTGCATCTCTTGCCCAAAATCTTCAATCTGTGTCCCCTAGCCCTTATACCATTCATTAATGGGAACAGTTTTTCCTTATCGAACTTATCTAAGCCTGTCATAATCTTGTAAATCTTGATCAAATCTCCCCTCAATCTCCTTTGCTTTAAGCAGAACAAACCCATCTTTTCCAACTTAACCTTGTAACTAAAATCCTTCATCCCAGGAACCATTCTGGTAAATCTCCTCTACACCCTCTCAAGGTTCCTCACATACTTCCTAAAGTGTGGTGACCAGAACTGGATGCAATACTCTACTTGGGGTCTAACCAGAGCTTTATAAAGGTTCAGCATAACTTCCCTGCCTTTGTATTCAATGCCTCTATTTATGAAGTCCAAGATCCCATATGCTTTGCTAACCACTCGCTCAATATGTTCTGCCACCTTCAAAGATTGATCCACATGCACCCTCAAGTCCCTCTGTTCCTGCACATTCTTTAGAACTGTGCCGTTAAGTCTATATTGCCTCTCCCTATTCCTTCTGCAAAATGCATCATCTCACACATTCAGTAGTAAATTCCCATCTGCCACCTTTCTGCCCATTCTGCTGGCCTATCTATGTGCCGTTGCAGGGGGTTCATATGATCCTCACTGTCTGCCACACCTCCAGGCTTGGTGTCATTGATTACATTTTAAAATTCTACTCTGTATTCCAAGATCCAAGTCATTTATATATAGCAAAAAAAAACAGTGGTCCCAGCACTGACCCTTGGGGAACACCACTGTCTGCCATCCTCCAGTTTGAAAAACATCCATTTACTACGACTCGCTGGTTTTTGTCCTTAAACCAATTTTTTTTATCCAATTGGACACTAACCCACCTATTCCATGAGCCTCGATTTTGTTAACCAGCCTTTTATGTGGTACTTTATCAAGCGCTTTCTTAAATTCCATATAGGCAACATCCACTGCATTCCCTTCATCAACCTTCTCTGTTATATCATCAAAAAATTCAATTAATTAGTCAAGCATGATCTCCCTTTAGTGTGCAGTTATCCCTGCATGGTCACTTCACTAGGTTGGCTGGCTTTCTGCACTCCATATTAACCCAAGTTTGGTTTCCTGGCTTTTGCTAATCATGAATTGGGGATGTTCCAAGCCATGAGGGTACAAATTGTGGGAGTTTACAATTCTGCAGCTGGTCCACATTGCTTTATGGATTTGCAGTTATAGGCTTCTAAATCAGTCCTTGGTCTGTTTCACTTAGCAGAGTGGTACTGCATGTTAGAGCACAAGGAATGATCTAAGCTGTGATGCTCTGCAGAACTTAATATCCAGCTGATATTCATTGTATAGATTCACTCTTGAAGAATGACACTTGGGCAAAATGCTAGAAGACTAGGGTACCTCTTTCCTTCAAATGTCTATGGAACCATATTGCAGCAAGTGTCAGCATCTTCAGCAGAGATGGGGAATATGTAGGGGATAAAGAACCATATTTAAGAATAGTGTTTATATTGGCTGCATGGGCAGAATCTTACCGCCTTAGTCTCTGGAGCAATGGCAGGATCATTTTTGAATCACAAACCAGACCTACTGATTAGTGAGCCTTCCGATTGCTGTTTACCAGAGCAAACCAATTAAGAGCCTACTTCCTGGCTCCCCAAATAATCAGGGAGGGTGGGTTGGGTGGCATGACCAATTTGTCAGAGGAAGAATTTCTGTTTAAAGGGACCACGGCATCTTTCAGATAGGCTCAGCAGCATTTGAATTTTTCAGCATGCAGCACCCTCAGGAATGGAGAGGAGACCTGGGAACGCTGTCCCACTCTGGGTCTCCCACTCTTACCTGGAGGTCCAGCTGAGAGAGATGATGTGCTGCAGTGAGATGAGCTTCCCCCAATGACAGGAGGAAGAGAACAGCCTCTTCAACCAAACATGCATGAATGGAAGTGGCTGAGGAAATGTGGTCCATCCAACCTAGGGACCATGCACCAAGAAGATCCAGAACCACAGGAAGGCACGACAGGAGAGTGATGTAACACCTTGAGGTGCCAAGGCCCATATTCTGACTTTCACAGCATTCTTCTGTACAGCACGCTTTAAGTCAACGTACCTTGAAGTTCCACTCATTCTTCTCAATGCAGGCCCCTCACATCCCCATCTGAGCAGCCAACACAATTACAATTGCCCTCATCCTATTACCGTCTCGCACCCATAACTCACAGTGACCCTCCACAAATGGTGCCCTTCCTTCTTCTGCACACAAGCCATTACGAGCACTCATACTTCCCTGACTTTCTCTCCTTGCAGAGAGAAAAGATCACAGACTTGGCGAGAAGCAGAGACACGGGGGTGGGGGTGGGGGGGGGGTGGTGGGTGGAGGGGAGAGGCAGGTGCGGTGGGCCTTCAATGATAGGCACCTTGTCGGCTATTGGCAATGCGTGCCCACCTGGACCATTGGAAAAGAAGTCTTGTTCCATGAAGATACAGCTGTCAGCACTGACCAGCCATGAAAGAGGAGGTGGTGGCATAGTGGTAATGACACTGGACTAGCAATCCAGAGACCCATAACCCATAACGGTTCAAATCCCTCCACGATAGATGGTGAAATTTGAATTCAATTAATAAATCTGGAATTAAAAGCTAGTCAAATGGTGACTTTGTAACCATTGTCGATTGTTGTAAAAACCCATCTGGTTCACTAATGTCCTTTCGGAAGGAAATCTGCTGTCCTTACCTGGTCTGGCTTCCATGTGACTCCAGACCCACAGCGATGTGCTTGACTCTTAAATGCCCTGTGATCTGGCCGAGCAAGCCAATCAGTTGTATCAAACTGCTACAAAGTGTAAGAAAAGGAATGAAACTGGACAGACCACCGAACATCGACCGGCACTAGGAATGACAACAGCAAATCCAGCCCTGTCGACCCTGCAAAGTCCTCCTTATGAACATCTGGGGGCTTGTGCTGCCAAAATTGGGACAGCTGTCCCACAGACTAATCAAGCAACAACCTGACATAGTCATACTCACGGAATCATACCTCACAGAAAACGTCCTGACACCATCATAACCATTCCTGGGTGTGTCCTGCCAGTGGAACAGGATGCCAGTGGTGGTGGCAGAGTCGTATACAGTCAGAAGAGAGTTGCCCTGGGAGTGCTCAACATTCACTCCAAACCCCATGAAGTCTCATGGCATCAGGTCAAACATGGGCAAGGAAACCACCTACTGCCCCCGCCTCGGCTGATGAATCAGTGCTTCTCCATGTTGAACATCAATATGAAGAAACACTAAGGGTAGCCAGGGCACAGAATGTACTCTGGGTGGGGGACCTCAATGTCCATCATCTACAGTGGCTTGGTAACAGCATTACTGACTGAGTTGACTGAGTCCTAAAGGACATAGCTGCTAGGCTGGGTCTGCGGCAGGTGGTGAGGGAACCGAAAAGAGACAATATTCTACTTGACCTTTTCCTCACCAACCTACCTGTCACAGATGCATCTGTCCATGACAGTGTTAGTAGGAGTACCCACCGTACAGTGCTTGTGGAGACAAAGTCCCGCCTTCACATTGAGGATACCCACCATTGTGTTCTGTAGCACTACCACCATGCTAAATGGGATAGATTTCGAACAGATTTAGCAACTCAAAACTGGGCATCTATGAGGCACTGTGGGCTATCAGCAGCAACAGAATTTGTATTCAACCACTATCTGTAACCTCATGGCCCGGCATATCCCCCACTCTACCATCAAGCCGGGTTCAATGAAAGGTGCAGGAGGGCATGCCAGGGGCAGCACCAGGCATATCTAAAAATGAGGTGTCAGCCTGCTGAAGCTACAGCACAGGACTACTTGCATGCCAAACAGCAGAAGCAGCATGCGATAGACAAGGCTAAGTGATCCCACAACCAATGGATCAGATCTAAGCTCTGCAGTCCTGCCACATCCATCATGAACGGTGGTGGACAATTAAACAACTGACAGGATGAAGAGGCGCCACAAATATCCCCATCCTCAATGATGGGAGAGCCCAGCACAATAGTGCAAAAGACAAGGCTGAAGCATTTGTATCTATCTTGAGCCAGAAGTGCCGAGTGGATGATCCATCTTGGCCTCTTCCCCAGGTCCCCAGCATCACAGATGCCAGTCTTCAGCCAATCCAATTCACTCCATGTGATATCAAGAAGCAGCTGAAGGCACTGGATACTGCAAAGGCTATGGGCCCAGACAACATTCCGGCAATATTACTGAAGACTTGTGCTTTAGCTGTGCCCCTCGCCAAGCTGTTCCAGTACAGCAAAACACTGGCATCTACCCAGCAAAGTGGCAAATTGCCCAAGTATCTCCTGTCCACAAAAAGCAGGACAAATTACCGCCCTATTAGCCTACACTTGATAATCAGCAAAGTGATGGAAGGGGTCGTCGACAGTGTTATCAAGCGGCTCTTGCTCAGCAATAACCTGCTGACTGATGCTCAGTTTTGGTTCCACCAAGGCCACTCAGCTCCTGTTCTCATTACAACCTTAGTTCAGACATGGACAAAAGAGCTAAACTCAAGAGGTGAGATGAAAGTGACTGCCCTTGAAATCAAGGCGGCATTTGACTGAGTATTGCATCAAGGAGTCAAACTGGAGTCAATGGGGATCAGGGGGAAATCGCTCCACTGGTTGGAGTCATACATAGCACAAAGGAAGTTGGTTGTGGTTGTTGGAGGTCAATCATCTCAGTCCCAGGACATCACTGCAGAAGTTCCTCAGGGTAGTGTCCAAGGTCCAACTAATTTCAGCTGCTTCATCAATGCCCTTCCCTCCATTATAAAGGTCAGAAGTGGGGATGATCGCTGATGATTGCACAAGGCTCAGCACCATTTGTGACTCCTCAGATAATGAAGCAGCCCATGTCCAGATGCAGCAAGACCTGGACAACACCAAGCTTGGGCTGATAAATGGCAAGTGACACTCGTGCCACACAAGTGCCAGGCAATGACCATCTCAAACAAGAGAGAATCTAACCATCTCTCCTTGATGTTCAATGGTATTACCATTGCTGAATCCCCCAGTATCAACATCCTGGGGGTCACCATTGACCATAAACTGAGCTGGACCAGCCACATAAATACTGTGGCTGCAAGAGCAGGTCAGAGACTGGGAATTTTGTGGCGAGTAACTCACTTCCTGACTCCTCAAAGCATGTCCACCATCTACAAAGCACGAGTCAGGAGTGTGATGAAATACTCTCCAGTTTCCTGGATGAGTGTAGCTCCAACAACACTCAAGAAGCTCAACATCATCCAGGACAAAGCAGCCCGCTTGATTGGCACCCCATTCACTACCTTCAACATACACTCTCTTCACCACCGACGCCCAGTGGAAGCAATGTGTACAAGATGCACTGCAGCAATTCACCAAGGCTCCTTCGACAGCAACTTCCAAACAAGTGACCTCTACCACCTAGAAGGACAAAGGAGGCAGACGCATGGGAACACCACCACCTGCAAGTTCCCCTTTGAGTCACACACTATCCTGACTTGGAACTATATTGCTGTTCCTTCACCTGTCGCTGGGTCAAAATCCTGGAACTCCCTTCCTAACAGCACTGCTGGTGTACCTACAACCCAAGGACTGCTGCAGTTCAAGAAGGCAGCTCACCACCACCTTCTCAAGGGCATTAAGGATGGGTCATAATTGCTGGCGTAGCCAGTGACGCTCAGGAACAATAAAAAAAAATGTGAACGTAAACCTCCTGAGGCACTGGTGCTCAGACATGTTGCGTGAGCAGGTCCTCTTCCTGCAGATACTGTGTTGGGGGTCCCACCTCCATCCAGTTGGATCTAATTAGCCAACCCCCTCTGCCCTGTGGAGGGGCATGTGATTGAGGAGAAGGCAGCTGGTGCTGGTGTTGCCCCTGCTCGATCTTGGAATACAGAATTGCAATAAACACCAATGTCAGAAAATCTTAACTTATAGATTCATAGAATGGTTACTGCACAGAAGGAGGCCATTCAGCCCATCGTGTCCATGCTGGCTCTCTGCAAAAGCAACTCACCTAGTCCCACTCCCCTGCCTTTTCCCTGTAGCCCCGCATTTTTTTTCTCTTCAGAATATATACTGAACACATCTGAGACTTGCAATTCGTCAATTATGTTAGAATCTAGTGCCCTGTCATGCATGTTGTCTAGTTCTTCCTATTTATTTCTGCTGGCTGAAACATTGTAAGATGAATTGAGCAAGACGAGGAAATATGAAACTGTTTAAACAACTTGGCATATGATCAAAACTAATTGACAAGTACCAAAATAAAAATCTAAACTTGGCAAAGCAATCGGTGATTTATGGAGATTCACTAATGGTTGAGCAGTTATTGGACCTCTCACTCTCATTCCTGTCAAATCCTCTACTTTGCATGATTCCAGTCAGTACTGAGAACAGGATCAAAAGGTGAGCTTTCTCAGTAGCCTTCCAAATGTTCATTCACTGGGTAGTCTGAGTGCTTCTTATCAAAGAGGAAAACAGAAAATGCTGGAAATATTCAGCAGGTCAGGCAGCATCTGTCATGAGAGAAACCGAGTTAATGTTTCAGGTTGATGATATTTCATCAGAAACAAGCTTTCCTCTGGTTTGCCTTTCTTGTACTGACTTTTTATCCAACTCCTTTATTATTTGCCTGCTCCAAGATAGATGGATGAATGTAACATGTAATGTACTCTTCTGGAGCAATGTATAACAGCATAAATGCTGTTAAAAGTTCCATGGCAAAGCTACAGACAGATTTGCTAACAATTACTGTGGATTACTACCCAAGTTACAATGAATGGAGAGTTAATGCACCCCACCCCCACCACCCACTCCACCCTACAGCACAACGTTTCAAGCTGTATTACTTCACAACACAACAGCAGATGGTTCAGAACACTTGCAGCAGACTTTATTCATAATTAAACCATTCGCATTTAACTCTTGGACTGCTAGCAGATATAACAAAATTCCTCTATCTTTATGCTTTCCACTCATGTATTATAGCTCTGAAACAAATACTAATATTACTGTAATAATGTTATTCAAGCACCAAAGATAGCTTTATCACTATTATTACATCACTCACTCTTATATGTATATCATAGGATATATATATCCTACATATGTTTTCGTTATTAGTTTAGTTTAGTTTTTAGTTTAGAGATACAGCATTGAAACAGGCCCTTCGGCCCACCGAGTCTGTGCCGACTATCAACCACCCATTTATACTAATCCTACACTAATCCCATATTCCTACCACATCCCCACCTGTCCCTACATTTCCCTACCACCTACCTATACTAGTGGCAATTTATAATGGCCAATTTACCTACCAACCTGCAAGTCTTTTGGCTTGTGGGAGGAAACCGGAGCACCCGGAGAAAACCCACGCAGACACAGGGAGAACTTGCAAACTCCACACAGGCAGTACCCAGAATTGAACCCGGGTCGCTGGAGCTATGAGGCTGCAGTGCTAACCACTGCGCCACTGTGCCCTGCGACACTGTGTATATTTCACGTTTTTCATGACATTCAGTACGGACAGGTCAAGCAAAACAGCAACCTCTCGAGTCCCTTCCCTACCTCCAATGAAGCAGGGATATGTGCTGACCCCGACCCTATTTACCATATTTTTCAGCATGATGCTCCAGCAGGCAACAGAAGACCTTAAGGAGGTACGCTTCTGGACTCAGGGGGGCATTTTCAACCTCGGGCGTCTTCAGGCTCACACAAAGACACAAGAAAAACTCATCCGTGAATTTCTTTTTGCAAATGACTGTGCTCTCCTGGCCTACAGTCAGTCAGTCCTGCAATGTATAACAACACATTTTTCCGAGGCGGCACAACTCTTGGACTAAAAATCAGTTTAAAAGAAAACTGAAGTCCTGCATCAGCCTGCACCCCAAGAAGAATATAGACCATCAAGTATGGTCATCGAGGGAACCGAGCTGAATGCCGTCAATCAATTTACCTATTTGGGGAGGGTCATCTCGTTTGATGCCACCATAGACAAGGAAGTGGACAATAGGCTCTCAAAAGCAAACAGTACATTCGACAAACTCTACAAACGTGTGTGGAGCAACCACGGCCTCAGAGCACAGACAAACTCAAAGTGTAGAAAGCCATAGTCCCCACCACTCTTCTGTATGGCGCCGAGTCATGGGTCCTATACCGCCATCATGTACACCTTCTCGAGCGCATCCATCAGTGCTGCCTCTGCAGCACCCTTAAGATTCGCTGGCAGGACTGTATCACAAACATTGAAGTCCTGGAAACAGCCAACATCACCAGCATCGAGGCCATCATCCTGCAAAGCTAACTGCGTTGGGTGTGTCACGTTGCCCGGATGGATGATAGTCGCCTGCCCAGAATCTTGTTGTATGGAGAACTGACCATGAATAAAAGGAATAGAGGGGCCCCATGCAAACGTTTCAAGGACTCCCTGAAGAAGTCCTTCTCTGTGTGCCACATCGACCATCACCAGTGGGAAGCGTAGGCCATAGATCGTGATGTCTGGAGATGCAACATCAGGAAGAACCAGCATGAAAGAGAAAAGGAGGAGATGGATAGATCCAATTGCCCCCAGCAACGACTACACCTTCACTTGTACCCGCTGTGGGAGAATCTGCTGGTCATGAATAGGCCTGACTAGCCATCAATAGGCCTGCAACCGATGACTACAACCTTCTCAAAATCTTCGTCCATGAAGAAATGCCAAGAAGAAGATACAGTATTTGCTATGGGGCAATGTAGTGTTATAGTACTGAGGCATGAGTTCAGAGCCACCATGTCAATTTGTGAAACTTAAATAAATAAACCTGATCATTTGTGGGCTAGTACCCAAAAACTGACCATAAAATCTATCAAATTGTCATAAAAATCATTTGATTCACTAATGCCCTTCAAGGACGGGAACCTGAACTCCTCCCAGCCTGGTCTACATGTGATTCTAGACCACGCTCTATAGTTGGATTTCAATGCTCCCTGAAGAGGCCTAGAAAGCTATTCAGTTATGCAAAGAAAGCAATCGCTTCATGAAAAAGGCCCATCACCACCTCAGAACAACTAGTGATAGAGCATTGCCTGCATCAACTATGTCCCAAAAAGTAACAGAAATAATAAAATTTAACAAGTGAATGTGTGACTTGAGCATTGCTGAAAGAACTGATGGGTCTCTTGGATATGCACTGAACAATGATCAAGTCTTGGGTTCAGGCAGGGAGGTTGTCAACAAGTGTTTCTTTGTAAAGATATATATAAAATTAATTACACTGGCCAGGATTTAATGCAGAGGCAATGGCTAGGAAGTCAGGGATAAGCCCGTTCCGTCGGCCCATAAGGCAAGATGGAATTTTGCTTGGCACAGGCAATCGGTTGACTTCCACCCCCAGGAGGTAGAAGATCCTGCCTCCAAGAGCTGCTGGCCAATCAGAGGGCCAGCTATTCTTCAATCCCAGCAGCTCCAGAGGTGGTCACTGCTGGGATTGCACCCAGTCCCCGACTCAGCCAGCGATGAGACCCGGAGTTCAGGTAAGTGGGACAGGATGTTGGCAGGCAACGATCAGGAGGCTGATGTGGGGATCAAGCCGGGACAGCCCTTTCTGCTAGGAGTAGGGCCCAGGGTGCAGGAGCAAGAGGACCACCCACCCACCGAGCCCACAGTCAGGCCACCAGAGTATGCGTAGTGGCCTCGCCACATGGTGTAGGCACCCCTGCTGCTGTTAGAATACCGGCGGTGGCAGGAAGAGGCCGTTCTGTGGCCATTAATTGACCACTTATTGGCTTCAATTGGCCCAAAGGCGGCTAGGCTGCCTGACATCTCCCCTGCTACTGGTAAAATACCAGCAGAGATGGGTAGGCAATGGGCACGGTGCCCCCCCCACCGCTGCCATCCACCCAATGTCACCTATCTCACCTCCCAGCCCGCTCCCAAGGGGCAGGGGGCATAAAATTCTGACCACTGTCAGATATCATTATATTTGTCTGATTTTCACAGCCTAGAAAGGTGTTTGTTTCCAATCAGGGTCTAGAGTCTAGAAATTAGCTTGTGATATGAACGGTTAAGAGCGAGGAGGGAGGAATGCACTGTCTTTCTCTAGTTCCACTTCTCCACAGGTCACAACATGTATTTAAATGTTTACCCAGTTACCAATACGGCTAATTATATACTCTATTTTTATTTCAGAATAAAATCCACCAAGCAGGTTTCTTTAATGAGCAACAAAATTATCGATTTATTATAAAACAAGACTTATTCAGTAAAGATGCAAAGCATTAACACACAGATTGAAATGTGAAAATTCCCTACTAAATTAACCCAACACACACACACACAGGTTAAAGAAAAAATAAATGTTATGAAAGTGCTTCCATTTTTAAAAATATTTTTGAGGACTTGTGTTTTTGAATTCGAGAGATGGATTCATTTGAGGATGAAGGGTTTTAATGGATGTGTTTTTTTAAAAGGGTCACTGGAAGGACTGTGTTTAAAAACAACATTTACTGGATGTCATATGTCTTCAGCTAAGTAAACAACAAGTGCCTTCTGACTATGGGAGGTGTTTACAAGAGAAGTAACATGACAAGGTTTATGGTGCTCAAGAGTGGGTTTCATTTTTGAATACTATTGTAAGTCAGTTGGGTTTATGACCTGCTGAAAGAAATACCCAACTCATCTTTTCTCCACTTCTCTGAGAACTCTGCAAAATCCAGTGTGCAATAGCTAAACCCCTGATGCTACATTTCTCCTGAGAAGCTTCTGCAAGTTTTCCTCTTGATATCTCCTGAACGAACTGCTTCTGAAAAGATCCCAGTGACTCATCTACATGTACTCGGATGGCAAACTGTAAGCCATCTGGAACATGACATACCTTTTCCATTTTCTTCAAGAATTAACAAGTACTTTGACCAAAGCATCTTTATTTTTCTTTTAACCGGTGTGTGTGTTTATACATATATTTAATGTCAGATATCAAACTGTGTGTTAAAGTTGTGCATCTTTATTGAGCAAGTCTTGCTTTATAATAAATTAATACATTTTGTTGTTTATTAAAGAAACCTGGTTGGTGAATATTATTCTGACATTAAAAAAGTATATAATTGGCCATATCGGTAACTGGGTACAGATTTAAACACATGTTGTGACCTGTGGAGAAGAAGTGGAACTACAGAAAGACAATGCATTCCTCCCACCTCAGTCATAACATATAATTGGAGACTCTGTGCAGGATAACCCAAAGCTGACGACGTGCAATTGTAAGTGGGGTAATAACAACTGAAAAAGGGGAAAAGAAAATACCGGTTTCTTGTGCATTAGAGTAAAGTTTACACTACCGGAGTGGCTTTGGCAATTGCTATGACCTTTCTGGAAAAGGAGGACTTATCCCTGAAAGAGATGCAAATCTTAACAAAGGCTAGGCGAAAGGATTGGCAGCAAAGTTGGAGTTAAGAAAGCAGACATAAATGAAGTAATAGCACAACATTTGAAACTTGAAGAAGGAAAAGGCAATCTAGATGATAATTCAGTTGAATTAGCTAGGATTCAGTTACAGATGAACAGCTTGAACAGGAAAGAGTATTGGAAATGAAAAAACCTGAGCCTTAACAGGAAAAAGAAATGAAAAGAATTTGAACGACAATTTCAAAAGGAAAGAGAAGAGAGGCAGGAGAGAGAAAAAGAAAGAGAAAGACATAAAAAGAAGAAAGGGAGCAAGAAAGGGTATTCGAATTTAAAAAAAGCTAGAACTAAAAATGCAGGGTGGCCTTGATCTCGATGAAAATTCTAGTGAGGAAAGAACTGACTCCTGCCCAGGACCCAGTGGAGAGGTGTTTAAATTTGTACAAGCCCTCCCGAAGTTTGAGGAAAGGGACACAGAGGCATTTTTCATTTCTTTTGAAAAGATAGCCATAGAGGTGAAGTGGCCAAAAGAAACCTGGACACTGCTTATGCAAAGCAGATTGATTGGCAGAGCTCATGAAGTTTATACCATGCTTTCTGAGGAAGCTTCTGTAGATTATGCGGTAGCAAATTTTCGCTACTTATAAGTTAATCCCTGAAATTTACAGACAGAAATTTCAGAATCTCCGGAGACAGCCTCAGCAAACTTATATAGAATTTGAGAGGGTGTAGCAAATTAACTTTTATCATTGGATGTGGGCACTAAAGGTAGAGGCCACGTATGAGACCCTGAGGGAAATCATTCTCCTGGAAGAATTTAAAAGTTCACTCCCTCTGTTAGTAAGAACCCATGTAGAGAACCAGAAGGTTTCAACAGCCAGACAGGCAACTAAGATCGCTGATGATTGCCACCTTGTTTACAAGTTCAAACCCTTTGTCTGTCACTCCCACAAACCTGAGAAGGAAAGAAGGTGGAAGGGTGAAAGCAAGGCAAGTAGCCAGGGACAAGAAGGGGCAGACGGCAATGCCCTGGGATCTCCTCCTCAGGTCAGATAGGATGATGCTGAGGGTGGAAATGAGGTCCAAAAGTCTAAGTGTTTCCATTGCCACAAGGTGGGACACCTTCATGCAGAATTCTGGAAGTTGTGGGGTAAACCCATGGGACTTATTGGGTTACACAAGGCCAACGCAGAGAAAGGGGCCCTGACCGAGAGTACGACAGAGCAAGCTGTAGCTCTGATGCAGCTGGAAGGCGAAGTACAAAAACCACTATGAGGGAGAGGTGAACAAGATACCTGAGAGTTATAGGGAATTCTTGTCTAAAGGAAAAGTAACTCCTTATCCTTCAAGTGAGGCAGGCAAACCTATAGTTATACTTAGGGATACAGGAGCCACATAAACTCTTTTGCTGGGGAAAGGCATAACATTTCCAACAGAGAGCAATGCCAAGGTTTTAGTGAATGGTGTCAGCGGGGAGGATATACCAATACCTCCGTATCGGGTGCATCTGGAGTGTGACCTAATGTCTGGAACGGTAACTGTAGGAGTTGTCCATATTTTGCCAGTAGATGGAGTTGACCTACTCCTGGGGAATGATTTGGCCGGAGTGAAGGTAGTAGTTTCTCCAGTAAGACCAAGTGAAGTCAAAGAGACAGAGCAGTTGCAGGGAAAGGTTCCAGGAATTTTTCCTTCATGTGTAGTGACCCGAGCAATGGCTAAACAAGTTCCATTGACAGAGGTCAGATAGGCACCACAGAGAGATAAGCGAATATCTGAAACTTTCTTTGGCGACTTGGATAATCCGAAGGAAATGTTCAGTAAGTCTTCTCTGATCAAGGCTCAGCAAGCTGATCCAGAGTTAAATAAAGTGACACTATCGGCTCTAACAGAAGCTGAGGCAAAGGGAGTTCCAGAAGGCTACTATATTAAAAATGGGATTTTGATGAGGAAGTGGAGACCTCCTCACAGACCTGCGGACGAAGAATGGATGGTAGTTCACCAAATAGTGGTACCGCCCAAGTATTGCCGGAAAAAATTAAGGATAGACCATGAAATTGCTATGGCGGGACATGTGGGGATCTGGAAGACCCAATCACATATAAGTCGATATTTTTACTGGCCAGATCTTTTTAAGGGCCTGGTGCAGTTTTGTAAAACGTGCCAGATTTTGGGAAAACTGCAACCTGCCATAAAACCGGCACCACTAATTCCCATACCAGTTTTTGGGGAAACATTTCGTAGGGTGTTGATAGACTGTCTGGGACCTTTACCAGAAACAAAAGCACGACATCAATATATACTCACTATCATGGATATGGCTACTTGGTTCCCAGAGACCGTTACGTTGTGAACACTTTCTGCTAAGGTCGTGGTATAGAGGTTAACCCAGTTGGTCACTCGATATGGATTACTGATCGAGATTCAGTCGGATCAAGGTTCCAGTTTTATGCCGAAAATTTTTTAGGAAGTTATGGGGATTCTGAGAAGGACTTGGTGGATGATGAGCCGAGGGAAGGGAGTGCAGATAGTCTCAGTCATCTCAGTATCAAAAAGGAGGAGGTGTTGGGTGTCTTGCAAAGCATTAAGGTAGATAAGTCCCCAGGGCCTGCTGGGATCTACACGAGAATACTGAGGGAGGCAAGGGAAGAAATTGCTGGGCCTTGACAGAAATCTTTGCATCCTCATTGGCGACAGGTGAGGTCCCAGATGACTGGAGAATAGCCAATGTTCTGCCTTTGTTTAAGAAGGGTGGCAAGGATAATCCAGGAAATTATAGGCTGGTGAGTATTACGTCAGTGATAGGGAAACTATTAGAGAGGATTATTTGGGACAGGATTTACTCCCATTTGGAAACAAACAAACTTATTAGCGAGAGACAGCATGGTTTTGTGAAGGGGAGGTCGTGTCTTACAAATTTGATTGAGTTTTTTGAGGAAGTGACAAAGATGATTGATGAAGGAAGGGCAGTGGATGTTATCTATATGGACTTTAGTAAAGCCTTTGACAAGATCCCACATGGCAGACTGGTACAAAAGGTGAAGTCACATGGGATCAGAGGTGAGCTGGCAAGATGGATACAGAACTGGCTCGGTCAAAGAAGACAGAGAGTATCAGTGGATGGGTGTTTTTCTGAATGGAGGGATGTGACTAGTGGTGTTCTGCAGGGATCAGTGCTGGGACCTTTGCTGTTTGTAGTATATATAAATGATTTGGAGGAAAATGTAGCTGGTCTGATTAGTAAGTTTGTGAACGACACAAAGGTTGGTGGAGTTGCGGATAATGATGAGGATTGTCAGAGGATACAGCAGGATATTGATCGGTTGGAGACTTGGGCGGAGAAATGGCAGATGGAGTTTAATCCGGACAAATGTGAGGTAATGCATTTTGGAAGTTCTAATGCAGGTGGGAGGTATACAGTAAATGGCAGAACCCTTAGGAGTATTGACAGGCAGAGAGATCTGGGCGTACAGGTCCACAGGTCACTGAACGTGGCAAGGCAGGTGGATAAGGTAGTCAAGAAGGCATACGGCATGCTTGCCTTCATCGGTCGGGGCAAAGAGTATCAAAATTGGCAAGTCATGTTGCAGCTGTACAGAACCTTAGTTAGTCCACACTTAGAATATTGCGTGCAATTCTGGTCGCCACACTACCAGAAGGACGTGGAGGCTTTGGAGAGGGTACAGAGGAGGTTTACCAGGATGTTGCCTGGTCTGGTGGGCATTAGCTATGAGGAGAGGTTGGAAAAATTCGGATTGTTTTCACTGGAACGACGGAGGTGGAGGGGCGACATGATCGAGGTTTACAAACTTATGAGCGGCATGGACAGAGTGGATATTCAGAGGCTTTTTCCCAGGGTGGAAGAGTCAGTTACTAGGGGACATAGGTTTAAGGTGCGAGGGGCAAAGTTTAGAGGGGATGTGCGAGGCAAGTTTTTTTACACAGAGGGTGGTGAGTGCCTGGAACTTGCTGCCAAGGGAGGTGGTGCAAGCAGATACGATAGCGATGTTTAAGAGACATCTTGGCAAATACATGAATAGGAAGGGAATAGAGGGATATGGGCCCCGGAAGTGCAGCAGGTGTTAGTTTAGGCAGGCATCAATATCGGCGCAGGCTTGGAGGGCCGAATGGCCTGTTCCTGTGCTGTACTGTTCTTTGTTTGTTCTTTGTTTATAACACAGGTAAAGTCTGCAGCATACCACACACAGGTACAAGGGGCTTTAGAAAGGTACCATCAGACCCTCAAAACCTGGTAAACCTCCTCTGATGATCAGGGCATACTGTCATGAATATCCCAATGATTGGCATAAAGGGATGCAATTTATTTTTTTTTCCATTAGGGATTCACCTAATGATACTCCTAGTTTGAGTCCTTTAGAATTAGTTTATGTACATGAGATAAGAGGTCCTCTAAAGCCAATCAAAAAAAAACTTTTAGAACAGAGGGACGATCTTCTCTGTTAGATTATGTATCCATGTCCCGGGAACGGCTCATGAGAACCTGCAAAGTGGTTCAG
Source organism: Heterodontus francisci (assembly GCF_036365525.1). Taxonomy (NCBI): domain Eukaryota; kingdom Metazoa; phylum Chordata; class Chondrichthyes; order Heterodontiformes; family Heterodontidae; genus Heterodontus; species Heterodontus francisci. Next base: position 51,706,243 of record NC_090384.1, read on the forward strand.
GAACACCTAAAAGCTTCCCAAACAACCATGAAGAAACGGGCAGACAAGCATGCCAATACTTGAACATTTCAACCAGGGGATGAGGTGTTAGAATTACTGCCTTTACAAGGTGAACTGCTGAAAGCATGGTTCAGTGGACCATCTAGAGTAGTCAAAAGTATTGGTAAGGTAAATTATTTGATTGACACCCCAGATCACCAGAAAGAGAATCAGCAGTGTCATATCAATATGTTGAAACAATATCACTGCTGGGAAGAGGATAAGTGAATGCAGATGTGTCAGGTCGTAGGGACAGTGAAGGATGAAAGGGATAGTGAGGATGAGGCAAAAGGAGGCCAAGACAATTCTCAACTTGAACCTCCTACTATCCGGTTAGCTAATACTGGATTGTTCGGGAGATTAGACACTATGGGTGGCACAGCAGTTATCACCGCAGCCTCACAGCTCCAGCGACCCGGGTATGGTTCTGGGTACTGCCTGTGTGGAGTTTGCAAGTTCTTCCTGTGACCGCGTAGGTTTCTGCCGGGTGCTCCAGTTTCCTCCCACAGCCAAAGACTTGCAGGCTGATAGGTGAATTGGCCATTGTAAATTGCCCCTAGTTTAGGTAGGTGGTAGGAGAATGGTTGGGATGTGGTAGGGAACATGGGATTAATGTAGGATTAGTATAAACGGGTGGTTGTTGGTCAGCACAGTGCTGTATCTCTCTATGCTTTCATATTTAGATGCAGAACAATGAGAAGACCCAACAAGGCTACTCACAGAATTTAAAGGAGTCTGAAGGGATAAACCAGGAAGTACAACCTTAGTCATACATGATGTGAACATAGGAGAATCCTCTCCTATAAAACAGCATCCTTATCACTTAAGTCCAGAGAAACAGGCCCAGGTGAAAGCAGAAATCAAATACATGTTGGAAAATTACCGAATTGAACCCAGTCAAAGCAGCTGGAGTTCCCCCGTCATGATAGCATCTAAGCCTGATGGTTCAAGTAGATTCGGCATAGACTACAGAAAGGTTAATGCAGTAACAAAGGCAGACTCCTACCCAATTCCTCGCTTGGAAGACTGTATTGACAGAGTGGCAGTGCCACATTTCTTACCAAAATAGATTTGTTAAAGGGATACTGGCAGGTTCCTTTAGCCATCCGAGCTAAAAAAAATTAGCCTTTGTCACACCAGACGGTCTTTTCCAATGCCGTGTGATACCATTCAGGCTAAAAAAAATGCCCCAGCAACTTTTCAGAGACTAATGAGCCAAGTGGTAGCCAGTGTTCCTAACTGTGTGGTTTACCTTGATGATGTGTTGGTACACAGTGACACTCAGAAGAACCACTTGGAACAACTAAAAGCTCTGCTTAGAAAATTACAGTCAACTTATCTGGTGATAACCCTTCCAAAAGTGAATTTACAAAAGCACAAGTAACCTACCTAGGGCATATAGTAGGGCAAGGACATGTGTTGCCAAGAACAGCAAAAGTACAAGCATTGATGGAGTTCTTTGCCCCTATGAATAGACATGATAGCATGGGGTTTTTGGGGAAGTGTGGTTTCTACCACAGGTTTATATCAAATTTTAGTACTATAGCTGCTCCACTGACAGATTTGCTACAAAAAAGAAAGCCAAGATCGTTTATTTTGATTTGTTCATGGGATGTGGGCATCGCTGGCCAGGCCAGCTTTTATTGCCCACCCCTAATTGCCCTTGAGAAGGTCGCGGTGAGCTGCCTTCTTGAACCGCTGCAGTCCATATGGAGTAAGTACACCCACAGTGCTGTTGGGAAGGGATTTCCAGGATTTTGACCCAGCGACAGTGAAATAACGGCGATATAGTTCCAAGTCAGGATGGTGTGTGGCTTGAAGGGGAACTTGCAGGTGGTGGTGTTCCCATGAGTCTGCTGCCCTTGTCCTACTAGGTGGTAGAGATCGCAGATTTGAAAGATACTGTCTAAAAAGCCTTGATGCGTTGCTGCAGTGCATCTTGTAGATGGTGCACACTGCTGCCACTGTGTGTTGGTGGTGGAGGGAGTGAATGCTTGTGGATGGGGTACCAATCAAGTGGGCTGCTTTGTCCTGAATGGTGTCGAGTTTCTTGAGTGTTGTTGGAGCTGCACCCATCCCGGCAAGTGGAGAGTATTCGATCACACTCCTGACTTGTGCCTTGTAGATGGTGGACAGGCTTTGGGGAGTCAGGAGGTGAGTTACTTGCCACAGGTTCCAAGCCTCTGACCTGCTCTTGTAGCCATGGTATTTATATGGCTACTCCAGTTCAGTTTCTGGTCAAAGGTAACTCCCAGGATGTTGGTAGTGGGGGATTCAGCAATGGTAATGCCATTGAATGTCAAAGGGAGATGGTTAGATTTTCTCCTGTTGGAGATGGTGATTACCTGTCACTTGTGTGGCGCAAATTGCATTTGCCACTTCTCAGCCCAAGCCTGGATATTGTCCAGGCATGGCTGCATTTCTACACAGACTGCGTCAGTATCTGAGGAGTCGCGAATGGTGCTGAACATTGTGCAATCATCGCCACATCTGACTTTATGATGCAGGGTAGGTCATTGATGAAGCAGTTGAAGATGATTGGGCCTAGGACACTACCCTGAGGAACTCCTGCAGTGATGTCCTGGAGCTGAGATGATTGACCTCCAACTACCACAACCATCTTCCTTTGCGCTAGGTACGACTCCAACCAGCGGAGAGTTTTCCCCGATTCCGATTGACTCCCGATTTGCTAGGGCTCCTTGATGCCGTACTCGGTCAAATGTTGCCTTAACGTCAAGGACAGTCACTATCACCTCACCTCTTGAGTTCAGCTCTTTTGTCCATGTTTGAATGAAGGCTGTAATGAGGTCAGGAGCTGAGTGGCCCTGGCAGAACCCAAACTGAGTGTCACTGAGCAGGTTATTGCTAAGCAAGTTCCATTTGATAGCACTGTCAACAACACCTTCCATCACTTTACTGATGATTGAGAGTAGACTGATAAGGCGGTAATTGGCTGCATTGGTCTTGACCTGCTTTTTGTGGGCAGGACATATATGGGCAATTTTCAGCATTGCCGGATAGATGCCAGAGTTGTAGCTGTACTGGAACAGCTTGGCTCGGGGTGCAGCAAGTTCTGGAGCACAAATCATCAGTACTATTGCTGGAATGTTGTTAGGGCACATAGCCTTTGCAGTATCCAGTACCTTCAGTTGTTTCTTGGTATCACGCAGAGTGAATCGAATTGGTCGAAGACTGGCATCTGTGATGCTGGGGACTTCAGGAGGAGGCCGAGATAGATCATCCACTTGGCACTTCTGGCTGAAGATTGTTGCAAATGCTTCAGCCTTTTCTTTTGCACTGATGTGCTGGGCTCCCCCATTATTGAGGATGGGGATATTTGTGGAGCCACCTCCTCCAGTAAGTTGTTTAATTGTCCACCACCATTCACGACTGGATGTGGCAGGACTGGAGAGCTTAGATCTGATCAGTTGGTTATGGGATTTCTTAGCTCTGTCTATTGCATGCAGCTTATGCTGTTTGGCACGCAGACAGTCCTGTGTTGTAGCTTCACCAGGTTGACACCTCAATTTGAGGTATGCCTGGTGCTGCTCCTGGCAGGCCCTCTGCATTCTTCATTGAATCAGGGTTGATCCCCTGGCTTGATGGTAATGTTAGAGTGGGGGATATGCTGGGTCATGAGGTTACACATTGTGGTTGAATACAATTCTTCTGCTGCTGATGACCCACAGCGCCTCATGGATGCCCAGTTTTGCATTGTTAGATCTGTTCAAAATGTATCCCATTTAGCCTGGTGGTGGTGCCACACAACATGATGGAGGGTACCCACAATGTGAATATGGGACTTTGTCTCCACAAGGACTTTTCGGTGGTCACTTCTACCAATACTGTCATGGACAGATGCATCTGCAGCAGGAAAATTGGTGAGGTTGATGTCAAGTATATTTTTCCCTCTTGTTGATTCCCTCACCACCTGCCGCAGATCCAGTCTAGCAGCTATGTCCTTTAGGACTCAGCCAGCTTGGTCAGTAGTGATACTAATGAGCCACTCCTGGTGATGAACATTGGAGTTCCCCCACCCAGAGTACATTCTGCGCCCTTGCCATCTTCAGTGCTTCCTCTAAGTGGTGTTCAACTGATTCGTCAGCTGAGGGAGGGCAGTAGGTGATAATCAGCAGTAGGATTCCTTGCTCATGTTTGACCTGATGCCTTCATGGGGCCTGCAGTTGATGTTGATGTCTCCCAGGGCAACTCCCTCCTGACTGGATACCACTGTGTCACCACCTCTGCTGGGTCTGTCCTGCTGGTGGGACAGGACATACCCGGGGATTGTGATGGCGGTGTCTGGGACATTGTCTGTAAGATATGATTCCATGAGTATGACTGTCAGGCTGTTGCTTCACTACTCTGTGGGACAGCTCTCCCAACATTGGCACAAGCCCCCAGATATTAGTAAGGAGTGTGGTCAGGAGAGTGCCAAGCATCTTTTGAGAGGCTGAAACCATTTTGATTAATGAACCAGTGTCGGCTGCCCCAAAGTTTACTGAGCCCTTCAAGGTAACAATTGATGATCATGACCTGGGGGTCGGTGCAATCCTGTTACAAGATGATGAATCAGGCATAGATGGCCAGTGGGATACTTTTCCAACAAGCTAAATTGACACTAAAAGAGATACACAACAGTGGAAAAAGAAACCCTGGGCTTACTACTACCTCTTAAGCATTTTGAAGTCTATGTCCACCACAACTACAGAGAGATACTGGTATATGCGGATCATAATCTTTGTGGAAAAATTCAAAAAACAGAATGAGACTATTTCGATGGAGTTTACTGTTGCATTCCCATCACTTAATGATTATCCACATTGGGGAAAAACAATGTAATTGCTGATGCTTTGTCTAGAATTTAACTTTGCTTTGAGTTATGAGTACAAAGATGGTACAAAGCAGAACTTTAATAGTTACAGGTAAAGAGTGAATGAGAATGCGTGTGTAAATGTGTTTTCATCTTGTTTTTCTCACACTTTGTAATGAAACACATTTAAAAATGGTGTTTCATTCCTCCAAGGACTTGACCTTACAGCTTCAGTCAGAGCTACAGCCTGATCTGTCATACTCTCAGTCAAGTCCCCTTTCTCTGTATTGGTCTTGTGTACCCCAATAAATCCCATGGGTTTACCTGAAACTTTCAGCATTCTGCACGAAGGTGTTGCACCTTGTGGCAATGGAAACACTTAAGCATTCAGACTTCACTTCCACCCTCAGCACCTTCCTTTCTGGCTGAGGAAGAAATCTCCTGGCATTCCCAGCGGTCCCTTCTTGTCCTCGTCTACTCGCCTTCCTTTCACCCTCCCACCTTCTATCCTTCTCGGGTTTGTGGGGGTGACAGAGAAAGGCTTTGGGCTTGTAAACAAACTCATAATCATCAGCAATCTCAGCTGCCTGTTGAAATCTTTTGCTTCTCTACATTGATTCTGACTAATGGAAAGAGTGAATTTTAAAATTCTTCCTGGAGAATTATTTCTATAAGGGTCTCATACATGGCCTCTACCTTTAGTACCCGCATCCAACAATCAAAGTTAGTTTGCTTTACCCCTCAAATTCTATATAAGTCTGCCCAGGCTATTTCTGGAGATTCCAAAGTTTTTGCCTGTAAGCTTCAAGGACTATGTCATAAGCAACGAGACTAGCCTTTTTTTGCCATCTCATAATCTGCAGAAGCCACCTCAGAAAGCATGCATAAACTTCATGAGCTCTGCCCATCAATCTGCTTAGCATGAGCAGTGTCCAGCTTTCCTTTGGCCGCTTCACCTGTCTGGCTATTTTTTCAAAAGAAATGAAAAATGCCTCTACGGCCCTTTGCTCAAATTGTGGGAGGGCTTTCATAAATTTAAATAACTCTCCACTGGGTCCTGGGCTGGAGTCAGGTCTTTCCTCATCAGAATGTTCACCGGAGTCAAGGTCATCCTTTCATTTTAGTTCCAGATTTCTTAATTTGAGTTCCCTTTTTCTCTCATGCCTCCCTTCACTTCCCTTTTGAAATTCTAGTTCATGTTTTTCATTTCTTTGTCTCTTTCAAATTCAAGTTTATTCATTTCTTTTTCTTGTTCAAGCTGCTACACCTGCAACTGAATTCTAGCTAATTCAATGGAACTACCATCTGGATTGCCTTTTTCTTCTTCCAATTTCAAATGTTGTTCTATTACCTCAATTATGTCTGCTTTCTTACTCCTGGTTTTAACTCCAACTCCAACTTTTCTGCCAATTCTTTTAATCTAGCCTTGGTTACATTTTTCAAATCACTCAGGGATAAATCTTCCGTCTCCAGAAAGGTCATAGCACTGACAAAGCCATTCCAGTAGTGTAAACTTTATTCTAATGCACAAGAAACCTGGTGTTTTCCTTTTCCCCATTTCATTTATTATTAACCCACTTACAATTGCACATCATTGGCTTTGGGTTATCATGCCCCCAGTTATGTGTTATGACCAAGGCTGGAGGAGTGCACTGTCTTTCTCTAGTCTGGCAGGCTTTCTAAGAGAAATGCGGCATCTGGGCTTTCAGCTATCACATTGGATTTTCAGGGTTTCTCAAAGAGGTGGAGAAAGGATGAACTGGTGTCTTCTCTCTTAGCAGGCTGACCCACAACTGACTCAAAACAATATCCAAAATGAAACCAACTCTTGACCACCATAAACATTGACATGTCATTTCTCTGTAACAATTCCCCCAGTCACCAAGGTTCCTGCTGTTTATTTGGCTTAAGATATGTGACATCCAGTAATGGTGTTTTTAAACAAAAATCTCAAGCCTTTCCAGTGACCTATTTAAAAAAGAAAATGTTCAGCAGCTCCTCAGATATTTCCACAGACGTTTACCCACAAGTCCTCAAAAATATTAAAACATGAAAACACCCTCATAACAGAACATTTACCATATTTGCATGACACCCCATTATCAGCTATTTAAACAGATATCTTAATCAATTTAAGTCAGGTTAAAATAACTGATGGAAGAAACTCGTATGAACACAAGAAATGTCCATGCGCTAATATCACAAATATGCTTTTCTAGGGTTAGATCTTTAAAAGACATATGATTGCCTTTATATGTATATATGGCATTGGACTGCCTTTATATATAATTAAATTGGCAATAAACATAAAAACAAACAGTAAGAGCTTCTACGGGTATCGAAAAAGGAAGAGAATAGGTAAAGTAAGTGCGGGACCCTTAAAGGATGAGGCTGGGGAATTAATAACAGGAAACAGGGAAATGGCAGATAATTTAAACCAATATTTTGCATCCGTCTTCACGGTGGAGGACACTATAAGCATCCCAACAATGCTTGTAAATGGGAGGGAAGAACTTGCAACAATCCCTATCACGAGGGAAAAGGTACTGGGCAAACTGGTGGGACTAAAGGCAGACAAGTCGACAGGACCTGACAAGGGTCGCCAGGACCTGATGGCCTGCACCCAAGGGTTTTAAAAGAAGTGGCTGCAGCGATAGTGGAGGCATTGGTCATAATGTACCAAAACGCACTGGATTCCAATAGGGTACCAGCGATTTGGAAAACTGCTAATGTGACGCCCCTATTCAAGAAAGGAGGGAAACGGAAAGCAGGAAACTATAGACCAGTTAGCTTAACATCAGTCATTGGGGAAATGCCAGAGTCCATTATTAAGGAAGAAATAGCAGGACATTTAGAAAAACATAATGCAATCAAACAGAGCCAACATGGTTTTATGAAAGGGAAATCATGTTTGACAAATTTGTTAAGAGTTCTTTGAGGATATAACAAGCAGAGTGGATAAAGGGGAATCGATAGATGTAGTGTATTTGGATTTTCAGCAGGCGTTCGATAAGGTGCCACATAAAAGGTTATTGCACAAAATAGGAGCTCAGGGTATTGGGGGTAATGTGTTGGCGTGCATTGAGGATTGACTAACACAGAGAAGGCAGGGAGTCGGGATCAATGGGTCTTTTTCAGGTTGGAAAGACGTAACTAGTGGGGTGCCACAAGGATCGGTCCTAGGGCCTCAACTATTTACTATCTATATTAATGACTTAGAGGAAGGGACAGAGTGTAGTGTATCCAAATTTGCTGACAATACAAAAATGGGTGGGAAGGCATGTTGTGATGAGGACACAAAGAATCTGCAAAGGGATATAGATAGGTTAAGTGAGTGGGCAAAAACTTGGCAGATGGTGTTCAATGTGGGAAAGTGCGAGGTAATGCACTTTGGTAGGAAGAATAAAAAGGCAGATTATTATTTAGATGGAGAAAGACTACAAAATACTGCAGTACAGAGTGATCTGGGTGTTCTTGTGCATGAAATACAAAAGGTTAGCATGCAGGTGCAGCAAGTAATTAGGAAGGCAAATGGAATTTTGGTCTTTATTACTAGGGGGTTAGAATTTAAAAATAGGGAAGTTTTGTTACAACTGTACAGGGTGTTGGTGAGGCCACACCTGGAGTACTGTGTACAGTTTTGGTCCCCGTATTTAAGGAAGGATATACGAGCATTAGAGGCAGTTCAGAAATGGTTCAATAGGCTGATTCCTGGGATGAAGGGGTTGTCTTATCAAAAACAGCTAAACAGGTCAGGCCTTTATTCTTTGGAGTTTAGAAGAATGAGAGGTGATCTTATTGAAACATATAAGATTCTAAGGGGGCTTGACAGGGTAGATGTTGAGAATATGTTTCCACTGGTGGGGGAATCTCAAACTAGGGGACATAGTTACAGAATAAGGGGGCACACATTTAAAACTGAGACGCGAAGGAATTTCTGATCTCAGAGGGTGATGAATCTCTGGAATTCTCTACCTCAATGAGTTGTGGAGGCTTGATCACTAAATGTATTTAAAGAGGAGGTAGATAGATTTTTGAAATCTCGGGGAATGGAGGGTTATGTGGAGCAGGTCCGAAAGAGGAGTTGAGGCCTGGGACAGAGCAGCCATGATCTTATTGAATGGCGGGGCAGGCTTGAGGGGCTGAATGGCCTACTCCTACTCCTATTTCTTATGTTCTTATGTTTATAAGGCAATTTGTTTTAAAGGGGCAATACACCTGGTACACAATAGCAGGAAAAACTAGAAACTACACCAGTGAGTTGAATCCCGAGATCCTAATTTGTGATGGACATTATCTAGTTACATAAGTCATAATGTATTTAAACTTTCACTGCCACTTATCACAAATTTGCTCAGCATTCTTGTGTTAATGTAACCTTTGACAGTCTATATAACAGAGTACGTCTGGTAATGAGATGCAGAACATGCTACTTGTCAGTCCTGACGCCAGCAAATGCTGGAAAGGGTTCAATAGAAGTACAGAGATTGCTCCAGACGCAATACTGGCTGACAGTGTTTGTGTTACCTGCGTATACATGTCTGGCAAATCCTTCTTACTTGATTCTTTTGGTACATTGTGTTTCTAACCCTAAAAGAGAAATTCATTTCACAACAATAGACAGGACCTTGGATTATAAATGCCTTGAATGCTTTCATGAATAATGAAGACACAGATTCTGTGGTTTTTAAATAATATTTATCCAGTGTTTGCGGCTGTCTGTTGCTCATGGTGTATGTCTGTTTGCACAATCTTTTATTAGAGGAACTGACACCTGCCACTTCCTGTACTGCAGGCTTAGTTACAAACAGCAGTAAAAGAATAGAAGAGGCAGGTGATCGGCAGCAGGACCGCTGTGTGTCCAGTGTTAAAACAGACAGGACACTTTTTGAATGGGCTGTGTGGAAGTTTTAAAATGTAAACTGATCTTCCAAAAATTATTTTTAAATGAATGCAGATTCAATAGTAACTTTCAAGAGGGAATTGGATAGGGATGAGGGACTTTTTTAAAAATTCATTCATGGGATGTGGGCGTGGCTGGCCAGGCCAGCATTTATTGCCCATACCTAATTGCCCTTGAGAAGGTGGTGGTGAGCTGCCTTCTTGAACTGCTGTAGTCCATGTGGGGTAGGTACACCCACAGTGCTGTTAGGAAGGGAGTTCCAGGATTTTGACCCAGTGACAGTGAAGGAACGGCGATATAGTTCCAAGTCAGGATGGTGTGTGACTTGGAGAGGAACTTGCAGGTGGTGGCATTCCCATGCATTTGCTGCCCTTGTCCTTCTAGGTGGTAGAGGTCGCGGGTTTGGAAGGTGCTGTCTAAGGAGCCTTGGTGCGTTGCTTCAGTGCATCTTGTGGATGGTACACACTGCTGCCACTGTGCGTCAGTGGTGGAGGGAGTGACTGTTTGTAGATGGGGTGCCAATCAAGTGGGCTGATTTGTCCTGGATGGTGTCGAGCTTCTTCAGTGTTGTTGGAACTGCACCCATCAAGGCAAGTGGAGAGTATTCCATCACACTCCTGACTTGTGCCTTGAGGATGGTGGACAGGCTTTGGAGAGTCAGGAGGTGAGTTACTTGCCGTAGGATTCCTAGCCTCTGACCTGCTCTTGTAGTCATGGTATTTATATGGCTACTCCAGCTTAGTTTCTGGTCAATGGTAGCCCCTAGGATGTTGATAGTGGGGGATTCAGCGATGGTAACACCATTGAATGTCAAGGGGAGATGGCTAGATTCTCTCTTGTTGGAGATAGTCATTGCCTGGCACTTGTGTGGAGTGAATGTTACTTGCCACTTATCAGCCCATGCCTGGATATTGTCCAAGTCTTGTTGCATTTCTGCATGGACTGCTTCAGTTATGTGGACAGACTGGAGGAGTTAGGGTTGTTCTCCTTAGAGGCAGGGAGGTTTAGAGGAGATCACAAACTGTTTTGCTCGAGCAAATAAGGAAAAACATATTCCACTAGCAGAAGGGTTGGTAACTAGAGGACACAGATTTTGGGTGATAGGCAAATATACTAGAGGCAACATGATGAAAAAAATTACACTGCTGCTACTGTGATCCAGAATGCATTGACTGAAAGGGTGATGGAAACAAATTCAATAGTAACTTTCAAAAGGGAATTGGATCAACACTTAAAAGGAAAAACTGCTACGGGGACAGAGCCAGGAAGTGGGGCTAATTGAACAGCTCTTTCAAAGAGCTGGCAAAAGCACAATGGGCTGAATGGGCTCCTTCTGTGCAAAATCATTCTATGATTCTAGGTTGATGTTTTTACTATTCTGCTTCTGTGTGTTATAATGTTGATGTATTACTTTTTATTATTGAGGTTTTTGCTGAATTTGAGATGACAGATGTGGGAACTTGCACCAGGATTCCACCCTTGCTCTGCCTTTGTCCTATCTGCTGTTTGGTCTTGAACTTGGTATACAGAACTCATTATTAATAAGGAACTGTAGCATACTAGGGCAACACTATATCATTACATAAGTGTCCCAAAAAAAATGTATCATAAATACTGAAATGCAGGTTCAATTTCTCTGCCCTCCCAACCCAAACTGCAATCTAATTTTGCCATTAGAAGGTTCTGGGTGGCAGCAAGGTCCTTCCCACAATGAAAAAGAACAAAAAAAATGAAGGTTTGTCTCAGGTGTCTCTTTTGAGCCTCCTGATGGCCAGCTCCGAGATGCATTTGCAGAAGCTCATCATTCAAGCCATCCTCTCAAAATGCAAGAGGCCACAAGATGAACATAGGAAGAGAAGACTATTCATCCTTTCTTACTCATCCACCTAGAGAGAACCTATAGTATCCCATCACAACACCTGACAAACTCTTGTGTGATCCTATAGCTTTTCTTTCCAATATTTCACTCAGAAGTCCATTGCATGCCTAAATCAATCTTTGTGTGGCGAAAAAATTCTGGATATTAGTCCTACATTTGCCTCTCAATAATTTGAACCTGTGCCACCTTGTCCTGCTATCATAATTTATTTGACGTAGTGCTCCAGATTTACCATTGTTATGCCATTTATTATCTATGCACTTCCATAAAATCCTCTCTTAATTGTCTCCTATCAACACTATTGAGCACAAGTTTCTCTAGTCTCTCCTCATAGCTCAATCCTCTGATTGTGGCTGTTCTGTGCACTGTCTCCAATGCTTGAATGTTTCTCATGTGTCTCCATTACCAAAACTGGGCACAGCATTCCAGATCAGGGACACAGGAGTGAACTCACACCAAGACATTGAAAACAAGCCCCACGATGCTTGATCTAATTCCATACTTGTCATCCTTCAGTCTCTATATAATAAAAGTCTATAATACCATTTTTAAAAATTGTGTCTCTTTTACTTGTATTTGGATTATTTCTGTTTTTGTCTCCCCATAGTGCCCAAGAGGATTCTTTTATCTTTTATTGTAATGTTGAAATACTTGAACAGTGGCACATTCACTCTGTTCACAACATATGCCACCCACCCTTCAAGTCCTTCAAGCTTTAACCCTGTTATACTCATATAAAAAAATGTTAACAACTGAAAATAATTACTCTTTAAAGGAAGATATGAACATGATACAAATGTATGATCCAAGGAAGCCTCAGCCTTTAAGCTGGCACCAGTGAATTTTATTCTTCCTACTAATATTATCTATTGTTCTCTGTGAACTTTGTTTCTTTTTATTTTGTCATGCTCAGGAGAAGTGCAGCGATTGAAATACAGAATCAAACTGAAGAGTTATAAAACATTGACTTTTCCTTTTAAAACAAAAATGGACAATATGCTGCAAAATGGCCTCCAAAGGTTGGGCTGACTGGGCCTGTATATTCAAACTGTCTCACTGTCTGTTGAGGACAAAAGGATACCTTTCAAGCGAAATGTATCAATTACACCCATCTTGAACCCATCAAGAGACATTCCTGATTTGAATGGGTTCTTCTGAAACAAAGAAGGTGTGAAGTAGCCACATCCTGGTCCATTGTTGGTCACCACAGGGAGGGGCCATACGTCTCCTAACAGGCAAATGTGACACATTCTTACCTCAAAAAAAAGCTCTCGGGAGAGAGAGGGTAGATCAGAATATCACAAAAATATAGTCCAGCCAGGAGCTATGAGGGATCCAGCAAAAAACAAAGAAGAAGCCATGTTTCAAAGTCCACACTTCAGCTTGCTGCAGCAGAGAACTGAAGCCTAAAGTCACAACTACCAAAAAATCCACAAAAATCCCATGCCCACAACTTTAAAAGGGAAACTGTCCTCCAAGAAGATTCAACAGGTTGACTGTGAACCCCAAACACCTATCTCACTTTGAACCACTTAACCTTTTCCACTCAATCTATCTATCCTTGTGTGTGTCTGTGCACGAGTGAATGTGTATGTGGGTGTGGTTGCAACCATTTCGGGAATGAATATTGTTCAATAAATAGTTAAATCTTCTGCTTTAAACCTACAAGAAAACCTGTCACTAACTGTTGTTTGACAAATAAAACACAAGGGGTTAAAATCCTAATAACAAAAACACTTGCTGTGGTCACTTGGGAGGTGAACAGTGGGAAATGCCCACACTCCTTACCACCTAGCTACAACAATTTAATAATTGGTTTGAAAATTCTGTTTATCCTAATTTAATGGAAAATATTAAGAGTATAAAAATAAGGAATGCTGGTGACAAAAAGCCTCTTGTTCCATCAAGCTTGCTCCTTCACAAACGATTTTAATTGTCAGCAGACTTCCAGCAGGAGATGGTGCTGGCGAGTTAATTTCCCGGCCTCTCATGACAGATTGAGACCTGACCAATTTTAAAGGCTGGCCCTCATTTAAATCCTGCCAGTGGAAAGTTGTGTGGCATGGAGGCTGCAAGCGGACAGCAGGCAAGTGGCAGGATGATCTGTCAGGCCACCCTGTGAGAGTCCAGAGAGCATTGGGGTGATTTGCGTTGTGGTATGATAGTGGTTGGGGTTGCCTTAGCTTTACTTGTAGGGTTCAGAGGAGCACTCATGCTTACCTTCTTTATCAGGAAATATCATGTGGAGTGGAGTCTGACCAATAGATCAGAAGATTGCACGGGACAAGGGACAGAGTCATTTGATTAGGTTGAAAACTAAGCAGACAATAAAGCTAATGCCCAAATGGGAGGACCTAAAGGCACAAACTTTATGAATGTGTATGTCATTATCTAGTTTATTTGCTTAACACAAGTGCTGAGCATAATTTAACAACTGAGCTGGCACATCAAGCATTGACTCCCAGTCTGCTTCTCTTGTCACATCCCCTTGAGCACCACAAACAGTAATGTAAGGTGAGCATTTTTGAGGACAATATTTGCCACTCTAAGTGCACCAGAAAGCAACCCTCAACCAACTCAATCTTGATTTTTAGTACCGGGAGGCAAAGCATCATCTGGATAGAGTGCGGAGTGGAAAATCCGGCAGGAAGAATACCACACTATAATGTAGCCTGACACATTTTCCTTCTATTGAAAGTAACTGAAGGAAAATTAAGCACCCTTGATTACCATTCTATGATTCTCCCTGCCTGAATATCACTTCTACATTCAGCCAAGGTGATATGTTGCAACCATGTATTAGCCTGGTACTGAAAGCTTAAACTTCTGATCTAAGCTATAGATCCTAATCACAAAAAATGACGCTGATGTATAGAAATTAAACAAAACAGTATGCTGACTCTCTCAGTAGCATTAATGTATCAAGGAAGATGTGTGTAAGAGAAGTCTACTGGTCAGAATAGTACTCAATGCATTTTGTTATATTTATATGCACTAATGATCAGGGGCAACCTCTTGCACATAAACAGCTAGACTCGGGTAAATTTCCAACTTGGCACCTGTTGTGTTGAGGATCACCATCCATTCTAAAGACTGCCCTATTTTCATGTCCACATAATAGCCTTTGTTTCCAATGAGCAGGTGCTGAGCTTGGTCTGCTCAGGATTCGTCAGCAGCCCTTGGTGCTGCCAACGAAATGTAAGCTTTAAAAAATTGTTTCAAAAGTCCCTTCCAGTAGAGCAAGGAAGAAGAGGAATAATTGAACCCCCACCCCATCCACCATTTCTCACTCCAACCCCTCTGCCAGGATTTACATTTTGGCCATGCCAACAAGGCATGTGGCCTAATATTCATCATCTTCAAAGTGGAAGTTATCTGTGGAGCAATGACAGTCCCACAAAATAATATGCATAAAATATGAATAAGGTCCAAGGCCCAAATTTAGGCCAGCCTCTAGCCTCTTGGTTGGAAAAGTACTGACTAGATAGCGCTGTGAAAACAGGCCCAGATGAAATTCTACCCATACAAGCTTAAGGTTCAGCTACGACTTAGTTGGTAGCACTTGCACCTCTGAGTCAGAAGGTTGTGGGTTGAAGTCTTGCTCCAGAGAGTTAAACACAGTAATCTAGGCTGACATTCCAGTGCTGCACTATTGGAAGAACTATCTTTTGAATGAAATTTTAAACCGAGCCCACATCTGCTCTCTGAGATGAACATAAAAATTCCCATGCCACTATTTCAAAGAAGAGCAGGTGAGTTATCCCTGTTTTTAGGGGAAATATTTATCTCTCAATCAACAAAACTAAAAAACCAGATTATCTGGTCATTATCACATTGCTGTTTGTGGGAGCTTGCTGTGCGCAAATTGGCTGCTACATTTCCTACATTACAATAGTGACTACACTTGAAAAGTTACTTGGCTGTAAGGTGCTTTGGGACATTGTGAGATTGTGAAAGGCACTATACCAAGACAAGTTTTTCTTTTCTTTTTGTCTCTTAATGCCTTTAGGAGAACTAAAGATAGGCAATAAATAGTGTCACCCACATCCCATAAATAAATAAAATTAAGTTTAGGAGTACATGCGTCATTCATTGTTACCAAGGAAACATGGTGGAAGCACTAGGCACTCACACACAACATTTTTGACTATTAATGATCTGTTTGCACTTAAAGTACAGAAAGTGTTCTTGTAAAGTATGAAGCCTAATTCATGAGGTGCCACAGATGGGAGATTTTTGAGGTGCCTGAAAGATTTAAAGCAAGGTAGGAGGAGTCATACTTGGGAAGAGCATAGATAAGATGTGACCAGCACTGTTAATATAATGGGGATGTTTCCAAATTAAGAGGTTTCCTGCATGACCGTTTACCAAATGGCTCTCAGAGCAGGCATTGCGTTCTCTTCATCAACCTTTTCAGGGACCTGCTGCTCGCTTTGATGGTCCCTTACTCTGACTGCTGGCTTCACCCTTTCATGTTGATGCCTCTGGAGGCATGGTTCTGCTGAATGTATGTGGGTCTTTACCTATACAGTCTGGAGTGAATTAGACAGGGATTCCCAAAGAGAAAACCATGTTTTACAATTATAAAAACATTTGAAAGATGGCAGTGACTGAATAATTGCTCTAAAGGCCCCAGATAATCTAAGGGGCAATAGAACAAAATCACAGTATAACAAGAAAGGCCGTACAGAAATAGCCTCCAAAGCCCGAACCAAATTTCTTATATGGCTGTTTATCGCTACTACATAAACAGCCCTAGAAGCCATTTTACACAAGCATTAGGGATGAATCACCATTGTGTTGATATGAATGTCAGAAGCTTAAGTGTATGATGCTACAAAAGTATTTTGATTTTATTTGAATGGTTTGGCCCAAAAAGTGTCAGATCTTTCCGCTGCTTTTCAAATTCTATATTGCAAAATTAGATGCTGGACTAAATGGATAGAGATCAATGTCATGGATCTCCACCCCGATTTATGGTAGATTCTTGACTGAATTAAGCCCACGTATTGGGTAAACCAATTGGGAAAATACAGGCTAGTTATTCAAAGCAGTCTGCTTGATCGGTAGCCCATGCATCACCTTAAACATCCCCTCCCTTCACCATGGTGCACCGTGGCTGCAGTGTGTACTATGCACAGGATGCATCCATCTTCAGCCAGAAGTGCCGAGTGAACATCTGGAGTCCCCAGCATCACAGATGCCAGTCTTCAGCCAATCCGATTCACTCCACGTGATATCAAGAAATGGCTGAAGGCATTGGATATTGCAAGGGCTATGGGCCCAGAAAACATTCTACAATAGTACTGAAGACTTGTGCTCCAGAACTAGCCGCACCCCTAGCTAAGCTGTTCCAGTACAGCTACAACACTGGCATCTACCCGACAATGTGGAAAATTGCCCAGGTATGTCCTGTCCACAAGAAGCAGGACAAATCCAACCCGGACAATTACCACCGTGTCAGTCTACTCCCAATCATCAGCAAAGCGATGGAAGCCTTCGTCGACAGTGCTATCAAGCGGCACTTTCTTGGTAATAACCTGTTCACTGATATTCAGTTTGGGTTCCGGCAGGGCCACTCAGCTCCTGACTTCGTTACAGCTTTGGTCCAAACGTGGACAAAAGAACTGAACTCCAGAGGTGAGGTGAGAGTGATCGCAATTGACATCAAGGCAGCATTTGACTGAGTATGGCATCAAGGAGCCCTAGCAAAACTGAAGTCAATGGGAATCAGGGGGAAAACCCTCCGCTGGTTAGAGTCATACCTAGCACAAAGGAAGATGGTTGTGGTTGTTGGAGGTCAATCATCTCAGTCCCAGGATCTCACTGCGGGAGTTCCTCAGGGTGGTGTCCGAAACCCAACTATGTTTAGCTGCTTCATCAATGACCTTCCCTCCATCATAGGGTCAGAAATGGAGATTTTCGCTGATGACTACACGATGTTCAGCACCATTCACGACTCATCAGCTACTGAAGCAGCCCATGTCCAGATGCAGCAAGACCTGGACAACATCCAGGCTTGGGCTGATAAGTGGCAAATAGCATTCACGCCACACAAGTGCCAGGCAACAATCATCTCAAACAAGAGTGAATCTATCCATCTCTCCTTGATGTTCAATGGCATCACCATTGCTGAATTCCAAACTATCTACATCCTGGGGGTCACCATTGACCAGAAACTGAATTGGACCAGCCACGTAAATGCTTTGGCTGCAAGAGCAGGTCAGAGACTGGGAATTCTGCGGCAAATAACTCACCTCCTGTCTCCCCAATGCCTGTCCATCATCTACAAGGCACAAGTCAGGAGTGTGATGGAATTCTCTCCACTTGCCTGAATGAGTTTATCTCCAATAACACTCAAGAAGCTCGACACCATCCAGGAAAAATTGATTGGCACCCCATCCACCACCTTCCCCATTCACTCCCTCCACCACCGACACAAAGTGGCAGCAGGGTGTACCATATATAAGATGCATTGCAGCACCTCACCAAGGCTCTTTCAATAGCACCTACCATACCAGCGACCTCTACCACCAAGAAGAACAAGGGCAGCAGATGCATAGGAGCACCACCACCTGCAAGTTCCCCTCCAAGTCACACACCATCCTGACTTGGAACTATATTGCCGTTCAAAGAACAAAGAACAAACAAAGAACAAAGAACAGTACAGCACAGGAACAGGCCATTCGGCCCGCCAAGCCTGCGCCGATCTTGATGCCTGCCTAAACTAAAACCTTCTGCACTTCCGGGGACCGTATCCCTCTATTCCCATCCTATTCATGTATTTGCCAAGATGCCACTTAAACGTCTCTATCGTACCTGCTTCCACCACCTCCCCCGGCAGCAAGTTCCAGGCACTCACCACCCTCTGTGTAAAGAACTTGCCTCGCACATCCCCTCTAAACTTTGCCCCTCTCACCTTAAACCTATGTCCCCGAGTAACTGACTCTTCCACCCTGGGAAAAAGCTTCTGACTATCCACTCTGTCCATGCCGCTCATAACTTTGTAAACCTCTATCATGTCACCCCTCCACCTCCGTCGTTCCAGTGAAAACAATCCGAGTTTATCCAACCTCTCCTCATAGCTAATGCCCTCCAGACCAGGCAACATCCTGGTAAACCTCTTCTGTACCCTCTCCAAAGCCTCCACGTCCTTCTGGTAGTGTGGCGACCAGAATTGCACGCAATATTCTAAGTGTGGCCTAACTAAAGTTCTGTACAGCTGCAGCATGACTTGCCAATTTTTATACTCTATGCCCCGACCATGGAAGGCAAGCATGCCGTATGCCTTCTTGACTACCTTATCCACCTGCGTTGCCACGTTCAGTGACCTGTGGACCTGTACGCCCAGATCTCTCTGCCTGTCAATACTCCTAAGGGTTCTGCCATTTACTGTATACTTCCCACCTGCATTAGATCTTCCAAAATGCATTACCTCACATTTGTCCGGATTAAACTCCATCTGCCATTTCTCCGCCCAAGTCTCCAACCAATCTATATCCTGCTGTATCCTCTGACAATCCTCATCATTATCCGCAACTCCACCAACCTTTGTGTCGTCCGCAAACTTACTAATCAGACCAGCTACATTTTCCTCCAAATCATTTATGTATACTACAAAGAGCAAAGGTCCCAGCACTGATCCCTGCGGAACACCACTAGTCACATCCCTCCATTCAGAAAAGCACCCTTCCACTGCTACCCTCTGTCTTCTATGACAGAGCCAGTTCTATATCCATCTTGCCAGCTCACCTCTGATCCCGTGTGACTTCACCTTTTGTACCAGTCTGCCATGAGGGACCTTGTCAAAGGCTTTACTGAAGTTCATATAGATAACATCCACTGCCCTTCCTTCATCAGTCATCTTTGTCACTTCCTCAAAAAACTCAATCAAATTAGTGAGACACGACCTCCCCTTCACAAAACTATGCTGCCTCTCGCTAATAAGTTCGTTTGTTTCCAAATGGGAGTAAATCCTGTCCCGAAGAATCCTCTCTAATAATTTCCCTACCACTGATGTAAGGCTCACCGGCCTATAATTTCCTGGATTATCCTTGCTACCCTTCTTAAACAAAGGAACAACATTGGCTATTCTCCAGTCCTCTGGGACCTCACCTGTAGCCAATGAGGATGCAAAAATTCCTGTCAAGGCCCCAGCAATTTCTTCCCTTGCCTCCCTTAGTATTCTGGGGTAGATCCCATCAGGCCCTGGGGACTTATCTACCTTAATGCTTTGCAAGACACCCAACATCTCCTCCTTTTTGATAATGAGATGACTGAGAGGATCTACACTCCCTTCCCTTGGCTCATCATCCACCAAGTCCTTCTCTTTGGTGAATACTGATGCAAAGTACTCATTTAGTACCTTGCCCATTTCCTCTGGCTCCACACATAGATTCCCTTCTCTGTCCTTGAGCGGGCCAACCCTTTCCCGAGTTACCCTCTTGCTCTTTATATACGTATAAAAAGCCTTGGGATTATCCTTAATCCTGTTTGCCAATGACTTTTCATGACCCCTTTTAGCCCTCATGACTCCTTGCTTAAGTTCCTTTCTACTGCCTTTATATTCCTCAAGGGATTCGTCTGTTCCTAGCCTTCCAGCCCTTACGAATGCTTCTTTTTTCTTTTTGACTAGGCTCACAAGATCCCGCATTATCCAATTCCTTCAGTGTCACCTTGTCAAAATCCTGGAACTCCCTTCCTAACAGCACTGTTGGTGTACCTACACCCCAAGGACTGCAGCAGTTCAAGAGAGCAGTTCACCACCACCTTCTCAAGGGCAATTGGGGATGGGCAATAAATGCTGGTTTCACCAGTGACGCCCACATTCCCCGAACGAGTAAAAAAAAAACTTGCCATGGCTTGTTCTTCAAAAACTCCCAAATCTAGAAGGACAAGGGCAGCAGGTGCATGGGAAGACCATGCAAAGTCACAGAGATTGCTGTCTATGAACAGCGCCAATCAACCCGCTTCCTTATTAAGGGACCCTCTAATTCCTGCACATGAGGGAGCTTCAGACATGGGCCCAGCATCCCTTGGCACTGAAAGGCCAATTCTCCTTTCATTTTCTTTACACAATCTGCCTTCAATGTCTTGCTTTCCAAACCACTCAGCACTAAACTGCCTGTGCAAGTTTCCTCCTCTAAGCTTCAGCTTGTGACCATGGTTCTATAATTTCTGGCACTTACAAACATACTGTCATTGCCTTAAGGATCTTGAATACTTAGAAAAAGATCTTTCCTGAGCCTCCTCCTCTATAGACTAAACAATCCAAGTGTCTTCAACCTATTCCCATAGCTTAGGTTCCTTGAGCTGGTGTCTAGTTGCACTTTCATGTACCGCCTATGATGACAGGATATCCTTACTGAAATATGGTGACCAGAATTGTACACAGTGCTCTGTCTATGGCCATACGAGTTCCCTGTACAGATTCATTATTACTTGCTGGAATTTGTGTTTTATTCCTCCTTCCTTACCTGCCAAGATGCACTTAGCTCTCCTTATTGCTGCAGTGCACTGCATTATTAGTTTCAGTGCATTTAATATAAAAAATCCTGAGGTGCTTTATACAAGTTTGGGAAGAAGGGATGCCAAGACATAGCAGGATAGATTAGCAGGCTTGGCCACAAGCTTGGTCAAAGAGGTAGGTTTTCAGAATAGTCTTAAATGATGAAAAGGAGCTAGAGGGATGGAGAGATTTAGACAATGTGGGATAAAGGCAGTTGAAGGCACACATGTTATGAAGAGGAGTATGCACAAGTAGGAACAGAGTTTAGTGTGAAGTTATAAAGCTGCAAGAGATTCCAGAGGTAGGCAAAGTTGTGGAGTGCTTTAAAGTCAAGAGTGAGAATTTTTTTTATTTGTTTGGGGTTGTGGACATCACTGGCTAGGCCAGCATTTATTGCCCATCCCTAATTGCCCTTGAAAAGGTGGTGGTGAGCTGCCTTCTTGAACTGTTGCAGTCCTTGGGATGTAAGTCCACCCACAGTTCTGTAAGGAAGGGAGTTCCAGGATTTTGACCCCCAGCAACAGTGAAAGAACAACGATATAGTTCCAGGTCAGGATGGTGTGTGACTTGGAGGAGAACTTGCAGGTGGTGGTGTTCCCATGAATCTGCTGCCCTTGTCCTTCTAGGTGGTAGAGGTCACGGGTTTGAAGGTGCTGTCGAAGGAGCCTTGGTGAATTGCTGCAGTGCATCTTGTAGATGGTACACACCGCTGCCACTGTACAATGGTGGTGAAGAGAGCGAACGTTGAAGGTGGTAGATGGGCAGCCAATCAAGCGGGCTGCTTAGTCCTGGATGGCGTCGAGCTTCTTGAGTGTTCTTGGAGCTGCACTACAGGAGGTGAGTCACTCGCCACAGAATTCCTAGCCTCTGACCTGCTCTTGTAGCCACAGTATTTATGTGGCTGGTCCAGTTCAGTTTCTGATCAATGGTAATCCTCAGGATGTTGATTGTGAGGGATTCAGCAATGGTAATGCCATTGAACATCAAGGGAGATGGATAGATTCTCACGTGTTTGAGATGGTCATTGCCTGGCACTTGTGTGGCACGAATGTCACTTGCCACTTATCAGCCCAAGCCTGGATATTGCCCAGGTCTTGCTGCATCTGGACATGGGCTGCTTCAGTATCTGAGGAGTCACGAATGGTGCTGAACATTGTGCAATCATCAGCGAACATCCCCATTTCTGACCTTATGATGGAGGGAAGGTCATTGATGAAGCAGCAGAAGATGGTTGGGCCTACGACACTATCCTGAGGAACTCCTGCAGTGATGTCCTGGGACTGAGATGATTGACCTTCAACAACTACAACCATCTTTCTTTGTGCTAGATATGACTCCAAGCAGCAGAGAGTTTTCCCCCTGATTCCCATTGTCTCCAGTTTTGCTAGGGCTCCTTGATGTCAAACTCAGTCAAATGCTGCCTTAATATCAAGGGCACGCACTCTCACCTCACCTCTGGAGTTCAGCTCTTTTGTCCATGTTTGAACCAAGACTGTAATGAGGTCAGGAGCTGAGTGGCCCTGGTGAAACCCAAACTGAGCATCAGTCAGCAGGTTATTATAGAACAAGTGCCTTTTAAAACACTGTTGATGACCCCTTCCCTCACTTTGCTGATGATTCAGAGTAGACTGATAGGGTGGTAATTGGCCAGGTTGGATTTGTCCTGCTTTTTGTGGACAGGACATACTTGGGCAATTTTACACATTGCTGGGTAGATGCCAGTGTTGTATTTGTACTGGAATAGCTTAGCTAGTGGTGCAGCTAGTTCTGGAGCACATGTCTTCAGTACTGTTGCTGGAATGTTTTCAGGGCCCATAGCCTTTGAACTATCCAGTGCCTTCAGCTGTTTCTTGATATCACGTGGATTGGCTGAAGACTGGCACCTGTGATGCTGGGGAACACAGGAGGAGGCCAAGATGGATCATCCACTTGGCACTGCTGACTGAAGATGGGATGCAAATGCTTCAGCATTGTCTTTGCACTGATGTGCTGGGCTCCCCTATCGTTTAGAATGGGAATATTTGTGGAGCCTCCTCCTCCTGTTAGTTATTTAATTGTCCACCACCATTCATGACTGGATGTGGCAGGACTGCAGAGCTTAGATCTGATCCGTTGGTTATGGGATCGCTTAGCTCTAACTATCGCATGCTACTTCCGCTGTTTGGCATGCAAGTAGATTAGATTAGATTAGAGATACAGCACTGAAACAGTAGTCCTGTGTTGTTACTTCACCAGGTTGATATCTCATTTTTATGTATGCCTGGTGCTGCTCCTGACATGCCCTCCTGCACTCTTCATTGAACCAGGGTTGGTCCTCCGGCTTGATGGTACTCGTAGAGTGGAGGATATGCCGGGCCAACAGGTTACAGATTGTGGTTGAGTACAATTCTGCTGCTGCTGATGGCCCACAGTGCCTCATGGATGCCCAGTTTTGCATTGCTAGATCTGTTCGAAATCTATTCCATTTAGCATGGTGGTAGTGCCACACAACACCATGGTGGGTACCCACAATGTGAAGATGGGACTTTGTCTCCACAGGACTCTGCGGTGGTTGCTCCTACCAATACTGTCATGGACAGATACATCTGCAACAGGCAGATTAGTGAAGAAAAGGTAAAGTAGGTTTTTCCTCTTGTTGGTTCCCTAACCACCTGCCGCATACCCAGTCGAGCAGCTATGTCCTTTAGTACTCAGCCAGCTTGGTCAGTCGTGGTGCTGTTGAGCCCTATGTCCTTCAGTACTCAGCCAGTTTGGTCAGTCGTGGTGCTGTTGAGTCAATCTTGGTGATGGACATTGAAGACCCCCACCTAGAATACATTCTGTGCCCTTGCAAACCTTAGTCCTTCTCCCAGCTGGTGTTCAATATGGAGAAGCACTGATTCATCAGCTCAGGCAAAACTGTAGGTAGTAATCAGCAGGAAGTTTTCCTGCCTGTGTTTAACCTGATGCCATGAGACTTCATGGGGTCTGGAGTCAATGTTGAGGACTCCCAGGACAACGTCCTACCGACTGTAGACTACCGTGCCACCACCTCTGGTGGGTCTGTCTTGCTGGTAGGACAGGACATACCCAGGGATGCTGATGGTTGTGTCTGGGACATTGTCTGTAAGGTATGATTCCATGAGTATGACTATGTCAGGCTGATGCTTGACTAGTCTGTGGGACAGCTCTTCCAATTTTGGAACAAGCCCCCAGATTTTAGTACAGAGGGCTTTGCAGGGTCGACAGGGCTAGGTTTGTCGTTGTCATTGCCAGTGTCTAGGTCGTTGTTGGGTGGTCTGCCTAGTTCCAAATTTTAAATCTGAGGCACTGGGGAACCAGGACCAATGCAAGACAATGGGCTGGATTTTACATCGGGCGGACGGGTGCTGGCCACCAGCGTAAAAGTCGGTGACGAACCCACTTCTGCCTAGCCTGGGGATCCGTCCCGCATTTTACGGGTCCCCAGGCTTTAATTGTTCGGAGGCGGGACTTCCAACACCCCCCACCTCAGTGCACTGAGAGGCAGCCAAGTTTCACTGGGCAGCCTTTCACGTTTCCAGGATGCTCGCTTGCCATGGGTAAAATCTCCGTGGAGGCAGGCGAAGGCCCTTATGTGACCACTTAAGGGCCTTAATTGACCTGGGGTGGGCGGCCCGTTTTTTACATACCCCCCGCCCGACATAAAGTGGGGCGGGGCCAGGAGCAGGTTGAGAAGGCCTCCTGGAGCCTCCCGCTCAATTTTATACCACCCCCCCCCCCCCCAACCCCCGCCACAATCTGGTTCGTTGGGGTGGTGTAAAATTCTGGCCAATGTGTGTTGAATGAGTAGGACTTGGTGCACAGGGTTTGGATGAGCTGCAGTTTATGGAAGGTGGAGAACAGCAATGTGAACACGCTTCTATGCTATATCCTGGAGCCTTTAGCCATCTAATTTATATATTATCCACGTCTATTGTCATTCCCAGGTGATCAATGACGTGCTTGACGCTCGCCAACATGTTCCATAAAAGGAAAGCTTTATTTTATTTACTTCTTTGGTTTGGGAGGAGGCTGATAGAATAGTAATTGGCCATGTTGGGGTTATCTGGCTTTTTGACGATTGCAGCATCAGTACAGATTCTTGATCTCAGTTGTTCTCCTGTGTGGGGAAGGAGCTGGGTGGGGGTTAGTGGGGCAGGTAGGATACTGAATGGAAACCTGACATTTCACCAGAGGGAAACTAACAAAATTAAATCACTGTCGTATACAATGAGGTATCGATCTGAAAGGTATCACTGGAGGATTTCGAGCTGCATGTCTGCCCCAGGGGTGTGGAAGCAGGAGAAAGTTAGAGGATGACATGACTTTTAATGCAAACTATTATTTGATAGCTGCATATATCTCACAGGACCTTATGGAACAAGAGTTTCTTTGGGCACGATATGGTTTTGAAGATTTCCTCTGTTTAGTATTTGTAAAGAGGTAATAAGCAAGTCATTTGACAATAATACAGTGACCAGAAGAATTCTTATCCCTGTGGGGTAACAGTTCATTTGTGGGCTCCTCTTTAATAAACCGATTAACATGTGCAGGTGTAATAAATAGGTTGACAACTTTATTGGAACAGCCCATCAGAGGTATTTCCCCTGAACACATCAGCCAATTTGTTACAAAGAGCCCGTAGAAGAATTTCTGCCCCAACAACAACACTGAATTGAATAAATTGGAAGTAAGGTTTTCGGGGTTATTTGATGCACACTAGACAGAAAATAGTTTCTATATCCACTGCTCAGCATAGTGGGGAAAGTCTTTGCTCGAGTCGCTCTGAACAGGCTCCAGAAGCTGGCCGAGCGCGTCTACCCTGAGGCACAGTGTGGCTTTCGTGCAGAGAGATCGACTATTGACATGCTGTTCTCCCTTCGTCAGATGCAGGAGAAATGCCGTGAACAACAGATGCCCCTCTACATTGCTTTCATTGATCTCACCAAAGCCTTTGACCTCGTCAGCAGACGTGGTCTCTTCAGACTACTAGAAAAGATCGGATGTCCACCAAAGCTACTAAGTATCATCACCTCATTCCATGACAATATGAAAGGCACAATTCAACATGGTGGCTCCTCATCAGAGCCCTTTCCTATCCTGAGTGGTGTGAAACAGGGCTGTGTTCTCGCACCCACACTTTTTGGGATTTTCTTCTCCCTGCTGCTTTCACATGCGTTCAAATCCTCTGAAGAAGGAATTTTCCTCCACACAAGATCAGGGGGCAGGTTGTTCAACCTTGCCCGTCTAAGAGCGAAGTCCAAAGTACGGAAAGTCCTCATCAGAGAACTCCTCTTTGCTGACGATGCTGCTTTAACATCTCACACTGAAGAATGCCTGCAGAGTCTCATCGACAGGTTTGCGTCTGCCTGCAATGAATTTGGCCTAACCATCAGCCTCAAGAAAACGAACATCATGGGGCAGGATGTCAGAAATGCTCCATCCATCAATATTGGCGACCACGCTCTGGAAGTGGTTCAAGAGTTCACCTACCTAGGCTCAACTATCACCAGTAACCTGTCTCTAGATGCAGAAATCAACAAGCGCATGGGTAAGGCTTCCACTGCTATGTCCAGACTGGCCAAGAGAGTGTGGGAAAATGGCGCACTGACACGGAACACAAAAGTCCGAGTGTATCAGGCCTGTGTCCTCAGTACCTTGCTCTACGGCAGCGAGGCCTGGACAACGTATGCCAGCCAAGAGCGACGTCTCAATTCATTCCATCTTCGCTGCCTTCGGAGAATACTTGGCATCAGGTGGCAGGACTATATCTCCAACACAGAAGTCCTTGAAGCGGCCAACACCCCCAGCTTATACACACTACTGAGTCAGCGGCGCTTGAGATGGCTTGGCCATGTGAGCCGCATGGAAGATGGCAGGATCCCCAAAGACACATTGTACAGCGAGCTCGCCACTGGTATCAGACCCACCGGCCGTCCATGTCTCCGTTATAAAGACGTCTGCAAACGCGACATGAAATCGTGTGACATTGATCACAAGTCGTGGGAGTCAGTTGCCAGCATTCGCCAGAGCTGGCGGGCAGCCATAAAGACAGGGCTAAATTGTGGCGAGTCGAAGAGACTTAGTAGTTGGCAGGAAAAAAGACAGAGGCGCAAGGGGAGAGCCAACTGTGCAACAGCCCCAACAAACAAATTTCTCTGCAGCACCTGTGGAAGAGCCTGTCACTCCAGAATTGGCCTTTATAGCCACTCCAGGCGCTGCTTCACAAACCACTGACCACCTCCAGGCGCGTATCCATTGTCTCTCGAGATAAGGAGGCCCAAAAGACAAAAGAAGACAGAAAATAGTTTCTATATCCACAGGACAAGCAACAATATCATTGTAGCAGGTAACAAAATACCCTATAGTTGATTGAGTTACAAGTATTTCTTCCTTGGAGCTGAAAGGGAGGTAGTGCATTGCACTGGTTACTCAAGAGGATGTCAGAGGGTCAGTGATCCCCAAGGTTTTATCGATCTTATGAGGAATGTTAACAGAGGTGCCTTCAATTTTAGTTATTAGAATGTGCAGTCAGTATAAAGTAACCATGAATAATGTAGAATATATTGGCAAAATGTCCCTGAAGAAAATGGACATATTTGGAATGGGGTCCTAAAAACACACTTACTGGAAGTTATTTTTAAATTGGTTCATGGGATGTGGACGTCACTGGCTAGGACAGCATTTATTACCCATCCCTAATTGCCCCTGAGAAAGTGGCGGTAAGCCACCTTCTTGAACCGCTGCATCCATTTAAGATAAGTACACCCACAGTGTTGTTAGGAAGGAAGTTCCAAGAGTTTGTTCCAGCGACAGTGAAGGAATGGCGATATAGTTCCAAGTCAGGATGGTGTGTGGCTTGGAGGGGAACTTGGTGTTCCTATACATCTGCTGACCTTGTCCTTCTAGGTGGTAGAGGTCGCAGGTTTGGAAGGTGCTGTCTAAGGAGCCTTGGTGCATTGCTAAAGTGCATCATTTAGATGGTACTATTATGACCCAGGCAGGAGTTAATGCAATGTCAATTCAGTCCCAGAATATTATTAAAGTTTTCGAACTACCAGAAATTCGTCAAATTAAACACTTTATTAACCCCCAGAATAAAACACACCAAACCCGGTGTCTTTAAACATTAACTATTTATTAATAAACTAAATCTTAAACAATATCAAGATAAATTTATGTCTAAAAAGACTTTATAAATTCTTATTCCTCCTAACCCTCATGCACACACACATATATTCAAAAAGCAATGGTTAACCGGTTTTAAAATGATGTTTTAAATTCTTCGGAGTAAATAAATCGCTCGATTGTAAGTCCTGGTAGGTTACTTGCCCAGATCAGAAAGGTGACCCAGAGTCAAATAGTCAGATGTCACTCAAAGTCTCCAGGTGAGTTTGATGAACAGTCTATAATGGATAGACATTCAAGGTACTTTGGCTGCAGCAGGCGTCACATAGACCTTTCACCAAGGAGTATAGCAACAGGTCTATTTGGATTTTGAATTGGCAGTCTATCAGTAGAAACTGTACTGAGAATTCTAGAACTCCCAGAAACACAAAAGACAACAGAAAGTCACCCCTAAGGCAGGGACTTCTTAGAGACTGGAACTAAAATAGGAATTTGCTACATCCAACAATGCAAAGATTCCTTTC
The DNA here is from genome assembly GCF_036365525.1 of Heterodontus francisci. Taxonomy (NCBI): domain Eukaryota; kingdom Metazoa; phylum Chordata; class Chondrichthyes; order Heterodontiformes; family Heterodontidae; genus Heterodontus; species Heterodontus francisci. The sequence goes on from NC_090384.1 coordinate 51,735,037, forward strand.
CAGGGGTCTTTTCCTCTTTAGGTGAAACACAGCCTGGGGGCCAATGTAGATTTTCTGCTGAGAGAGACAAATCCTTCCTTCAGAGAGAGCACCCTTTACTGGTCTACCAGATCTAGCCAGTTCTTACACACAGCCAAACTGATACAATAAGGCATGTGACCACATCTCTCTTGCTGTTGTTTTGGAACTAGTTTTCAGCTCACACACACTGTTCCCAGAGAATATTGAAACTTCTCTCAGTCTTAAAGACACACAGATCCCCTTTAGTTTTTAAACGAGGGGGCGGGGGGGTGGGGAAACACTTCCATGACACCACTGCCCTTGGCAAAATGAAATGCCATTCTCAAATGTGTTTTGTCATGAATACTCCACCTGCCAAGAATGAGGCATATTGATTTTGTCAAATGAACATTAATTTTAAACTGTTGCTGGAATGAAGAAATGACTTGTTTAAAAAGATCAGCAGTGGCTGGAAAACATTTGCATACTGGGAGATAGTGCCTGGAAGCAATAGAATGGCTCTCGGATCTAATTATGCCAAATGGATTTTGATCACCAGTCATTGAATGTGTAAGACAGCATTCCAGGGTGTCTGCTAAGATGGAGATCCACAAACGTAGGAGTTTTTTAAAACAGCTATTTTTAATTCATTCATGGGATGTGGATGTCGCTGGCCAGGCCAGCATTTATTGCCCAACCCTAATTGCCCTTGAGAAGGTGGTGGTGAACTGCCTTCTTGAATCACTGCAGTCCATGTGGGGTAGGTACACCCACAGTGCTGTTAGGAAGGGAGATCCAGGATTTTGACCCAGCGACAGTGAAGGAACTGTGATATAGTTGCAAGTCAGGATGGTGTGTGACTTGGAGGGAAACCTGCAGGTGGTGGTGTTCCCATGCATTTGCTGCCCTTGTCCTTCTCATTGGTAGAGGTCGCGGGTTTGGAAGGTGCTGTCTAAGGAGCCGTGGTGCGTTGCTGCAGTGCATCTTGTAGATGGTATACACACTGCTGCCACTGTGCGTCGGTGGTGAAGGGAGTGAATGTTTGTAGATAGGATGCCAATCAAGCGAGCTGCTTTGTCCTGGATGGTGTTGAGCTTCTTGAGTGTTGTTGGAGCTGCACCTATCCAGGCAAGTGGAGAGTATTCCATCACACTCCTGACTTGTGCCTTGTAGATGGTGGACAGGCTTTGGGGAGTCAGGAGGTGAATTACTCGCCGCAGGATTCCTAGCCTCTGACCTGCTCTTGTAGCCACGGTATTTTTATGGCTACTCCAGTTCAGTTTCTTATCAATGGTAGCCCCTAGGATGTTGATAGTGGGGGATTCAGTGATCGTAATGTCAAGGGGAGATGGTTAGATTCTCTCTTATTGGAGATGGTCATTGCCTGGCACTTGTGTGGAGAGAATGTTACTTGCTACTTGTCAGCCCAAGCCTGGATATTGTCCAAGTTATGCTGCATTTCTACACGGACTGCTTCAGTATCGGAGGAGTCATGAATGGTGCTGAACATGGTGCAATCATCAGCGAACATCCCCACTTCTGACCTTATGACTGAAGGAAGGTCATTGATGAAGCAGCTGAAGATGGTTGGGCCTAGGACACTACCCTGAGGAACTCCTGCAGTGATGTCCTGGAGCTCAGATGATTGAACTCCAACAACCACAACCATCTTCCTTTGTGCTAGGTATGACTCCAACCAGCAGAGGGTTTTCCCCCTGATTCCCATTGACTTCAGTTTTGCCATACTCGGTCAAATGCTGCCTTGATGTCAAGGGCAGACACTCTCCTCACATGACTAACCTGCTGGCCCAGGTTTTGTTTGAACTGCTCACAGCACAGTTTGGGTGAGACTGCACCTGAACTTGGAAGAAGAGAGTCTCTCTCCTGGCTAACTCTCTGTCTCTCACGAATCTCCAGATCCACTGAAGCCACTTAAACCTCAAGAAAGACTCCTACATCGAAACAAGTTTGAAAGCGTGCACTGGGCCCCATCGAAATGGCAAGACTTATTGGCAATCAAAGGCTCTACATCGAACACAAAGGACCGTAAATAAATCCCAGCTATTGCCTCAAACCTTTCTCCTTTATTCTTTCAACTTTTCTCCTTTATTCTTTCAACTTTTCTGTCTCTATCTGTGTGTGTGTTTATCGCGTATGCATGCTGGCATGATCGCATCATGTATTCGTAGTAATTAACTGAATTAGAGCTGAAGATTAATAAACTTCCACCTTTCTTGCTTAAATCTAAGAAAACATATCTGGTTGATTTCTTTGCCTTACAATTGGAAAGCAGTAAACAAGGATTCACTGAGGGGAAGTTAAAAACACGGTATTTTTAAAAATTAGACCCTGTTACGGTTAAACCAGGCAAAGGCTGAGAGAGAACCCCTAGACCCCTTTCTCACCTTGTCATAACAGTTTCATTACAATGCAAAACAGAAACTGAAAAAACACTCGAAATATATTTTCACATTCATGCCCCCATTCACTCTACTGGTAATTTATAGAATTTTTCTTTGTACCATCGTTATTCATATAACTTAAGGTTAAATTCGTGACGAAAGCGTCAGTGATAATATTGTTTTCCCCCAAAATATGTCCAATCTTCAAATGATAAGGCAGCAACAACAAACTCCATCTGAACATTCTAGCATTTTGGCTTTTAAATTTTTTCACAAACCTGAATAGGTTATTCTTTTTTTTTTCTTTTGGGCCTCCTTATCTTGAGAGACAATGGATACGCGCCTGGAGGTGGTCAGTGGTTTGTGAAGCAGCGCCTGGAGTGGTGTTAAAGGCCAATTCGGGAGTGACAGGCTCTTCCACAGGTGCTGCAGAGAAATTTGTTTGTCGGGGCTGTTGCACAGTTGGCTCTCCCCTTGCGCCTCTGTCTTTTTTCCTGCCAACTACTAAGTCTCTTTGACTCGCCACAATTTAGCCCTGTCTTTATGGCTGCCCGCCAGCTCTGGCGAATGCTGGCAACTGACTCCCACGACTTGTGATCAATGTCACACGATTTCATGTCGCGTTTGCAGACGTCTTTATAGCGGAGACATGGACGGCCGGTGGGTCTGATACCAGTGGCGAGCTCGCTGTACAATGTGTCTTTGGGGATCCTGCCATCTTCCATGCGGCTCACATGGCCAAGCCATCTCAAGCGCCGCTGACTCAGTAGTGTGTATAAGCTGGGGGTGTTGGCCGCTTCAAGGACTTCTGTGTTGGAGATATAGTCCTGCCACCTGATGCCAAGTATTCTCCGAAGGCAGCGAAGATGGAATGAATTGAGACGTCGCCCTTGGCTGGCATACGTTGTCCAGGCCTCGCTGCCGTAGAGCAAGGTACTGAGGACACAGGCCTGATACACTCGGACTTTTGTGTTCCGTGTCAGTGCACCATTTTCCCACACTCTCTTGGCCAGTCTGGACATAGCAGTGGAAGCCTTACCCATGCGCTTGTTGATTTCTGCATCTAGAGACAGGTTACTGGTGATAGTTGAGCCTAGGTAGGTGAACTCTTGAACCACTTCCAGAGCGTGGTTGCCAATATTGATGGATGGAGCATTTCTGACATCCTGCCCCATGATGTTCGTTTTCTTGAGGCTGATGGTTAGGTCAAATTCATTGCAGGCAGACGCAAACCTGTCGATGAGACTCTGCAGGCACTCTTCAGTGTGAGATGTTAAAGCAGCATCGTCAGCAAAGAGGAGTTCTCTGATGAGGACTTTCCGTACTTTGGACTTCACTCTTAGACGGGCAAGGTTGAACAACCTGCCCCCTGATCTTGTGTGGAGGAAAATTCCTTCTTCAGAGGATTTGAACGCATGTGAAAGCAGCAGGGAGAAGAAAATCCCAAAAAGTGTGGGTGCGAGAACACAGCCCTGTTTCACACCACTCAGGATAGGAAAGGGCTCTGATGAGGAGCCACCATGTTGAATTGTGCCTTTCATATTGTCATGGAATGAGGTGATGATACTTAGTAGCTTTGGTGGACATCCGATCTTTTCTAGTAGTCTGAAGAGACCACGTCTGCTGACGAAGTCAAAGGCTTTGGTGAGATCAATGAAAGCAATGTAGAGGGGCATCTATTGTTCACGGCATTTCTCCTGTATCTGACGAAGGGAGAACAGCATGTCAATGGTCGATCTCTCTGCACGAAAGCCACACTGTGCCGCCACAGTCTGCCTGCTTCAATGGGTGCTTGGAGCTCAGGGTCATTGCCCGAAAGGTGGACTGATACACCGCACCAAACAACATGAAAAAAGGAAAGAAGGTACCAGCCCTTCGCTTTACAAGCTGGAACATCAGAACTATGTGTCCTCGCCTGTCGGAAGACCTTACACAAATCAACGATTCTCGGAAGACCGCCATCATTAACAACGAGCTCAGTAGATTCAATGTGGACATTGCAGCGCTTCAGGAGACTCGCCTCCCCGCGAGTGGCTCTCTAGCAGAGCAAGACTACACCTTCTTCTGGCAGGGCAGGGATCCTGAAGAACCAAGACAGCATGGAGTGGGCTTCGCCATCAGAAACTCCTTGCTCAGCATGATAGAGCCTCCCTCAAATGGCTCGGAACGCATACTGTCCATCCGACTGCTCACCACCTCTGGTCCAGTACACCTACTCAGCATCTATGCTCCAACACTCTGCTCCCCACCTGAAGCTAAAGACCAGTTCTATGAACAACTCCATAACATCACTAGCAGCATCCCCAACACCGAACACCTATTCCTGCTGGGGGACTTTAATGCCAGGGTTGGGGCTGACCATGACTCATGGCCCTCCTGCCTTGGGCGCTATGGCGTTGGAAGGATGAATGAGAACGGGCAGAGGCTGCTTGAGTTGTGTACCTATCATAACCTCTGCATCACCAACTCGTTCTTTCACACTAAACCCTGTCACCAGGTTTCATGGAGGCACCCAAGATCACGTCGTTGGCACCAGCTAGACCTCATTGTCACAAGGCGAGCCGCCTTAAACAGTGTTCAAATCACACGCAGCTTCCACAGTGCGGACTGCGACACCGACCACTCCCTGGTGTGCAGCAAGGTTAGACTCAGACCAAAGAAGTTGCATCATTCCAAGCAGAAGGGCCACCCGCGCATCAACACGAGCAGAATTTCTCACCCACAGCTGTTACAAAAATTTCTAAATTCACTTGTAACAGCCCTTCAAAACACTCCCACAGGGGATGCTGAGACCAAGTGGGCCCACATCAGAGACGCCATCTATGAGTCAGCTTTGACCACCTACGGCAAAAGTGCGAAGAGAAATGCAGACTGGTTTCAATCTCATAATGAAGAGCTGGAACCTGTCATAGCCGCTAAGCGCATTGCACTGTTGAACTACAAGAAAGCCCCCAGCGATTTAACATCCACAGCACTTAAAGCAGCCAGAAGTACTGCACAAAGAACAGCTAGGCGTTGCGCAAACGACTACTGGCAACACCTATGCAGTCATATTCAGCTGGCCTCAGACACCGGAAACATCAGAGGAATGTATGATGGCATGAAGAGAGCTCTTGGGCCAACCATCAAGAAGATCGCCCCCCTCAAATCTAAATCGGGGGACATAATCACTGACCAACGCAAACAGATGGACCGCTGGGTTGAGCACTACCTAGAACTGTACTCCAGGGAGAATGTTGTCACTGAGACTGCCCTCAATGCAGCCCAGCCTCTACCAGTCATGGATGAGCTGGACATACAGCCAACCAAATCGGAACTCAGTGATGCCATTGATTCCCTAGCCAGCGGAAAAGCCCCTGGGAAGGACAGCATTACCCCTGAAATAATCAAGAGTGCCAAGCCTGCTATACTCTCAGCACTACATGAACTGCTATGCCTGTGCTGGGACGAGGGAGCAGTACCCCAGGACATGCGCGATGCCAACATCATCACCCTCTATAAAAACAAAGGTGACCGCGGTGACTGCAACAACTACCGTGGAATCTCCCTGCTCAGCATAGTGGGGAAAGTCTTTGCTCGAGTCGCTCTGAACAGGCTCCAGAAGCTGGCCCAGTGCGTCTACCCTGAGGCACAGTGTGGCTTTCGTGCAGAGAGATCGAGATAGGTTATGGTCGGTGTATATTAACGTTTCTTTGTAGTCTTGGCGGACATATACTTCAAAATGTTTAAGGGCCAGCAATAGTCCGAATGTTTCTTTTTCCAGAGTGGAATACTTTGTTTGGTGGTGATTTAGTTTTCTTGAAATGATCCACATAGTTTTTCTATGCCTGATTTGTCATCCTGCAATAGGACTGCAGCAACCCCCAGGTTGCCAGCATCAATCGCTATCTTGAAGGGTTTAGCAAAATTTGGAGCAGCCAAAACTGGTTCATTAGTTAAGATTGCCTTTAGCTTTTCAAAAGCTGCCTGATATTCATCTGACCATACTACTTTGGTTTTTTTGTTGTAGCAAATCAGTTAATGGAGCAGCTGCAGCACTAAAATTCCATATTAACTTCCTGTAGAAACCACACATCCCTAAAAACCTCATGATATCACATTTAGTTTTAGGAATAGGGAACTCCAGGAAGTCTTGTAGTTTTGCCTAAGTAATACTTGTCCTTGCCCTACTATATGTCCGAGGTAAGTTACTCTTGCTTTTCCGAATTCACTTCTTGCCAGATTTACCACGAAATCCACTGCTTGCAGTTTTTTTAAACAGACTTTCTAGCTGGTTTCCAAGTGTTACTGTATATTAGGACCTCATCAAGATACACTACACAGTTAGGAACACTGGCTACCACCTGATTCGTTAATCTTTGAAAAGTGGCCGGGGCATTTTTTCGCCCGAATGACATCATCCAGCACTGATAAAGACCGTCTGACGTGACAAAAGCTGATATTTCTTTAGCTTGAGGAGTCAAAGGAACTTACCAGTATCCCCTTAACAAGTCGATCTTTGTAAGAAATCTAGCGCTGCCCACTCTGTCAATACAGTCTTCTAAGTGAAGAATTGGGTAGGAGTCTGCCTTCATTACTGCTTTGACTTTTCTGTAGTCTATGCAAAGTCGGGTTGACCTGTCAGGTTTAGGCGCTAAGACTATTGGTGAAATCCAGCTGCTTTGACTAAGTTCAATTAAGTTGTTTTCCAGCATATATTGTATTTCTGATTTTACAAGGGCCTGTTTGGACTTAAGCAGTAAGGATGTTGCTTTATAGGAATTGATTCCCCTATATCCACATCATGTGTGGCTAAGGTTGTACATTCTGGCTTATCCCTCCAGACTCTTAAATGTTGTGAAAAGCCCGGTTAGGTCTTCACGTTGTTTTGCATCTAAGAACAAAAGCATGTTGTCCAATTTTTCTTGCCATTCTGTATTCACTAACCGGATAGTTGGAGGTTCAATCTGAGAATTGTCTTGGACTCCTTCTGCCTTATCCTCACTATCCTTTTCCTTCTCAACAGTCCCGATTACCTGATATACCTGTACTAGCTTATCATCCTCCGATAATTTTGCTTTAACATATTGATAGGACACAACCTATTCTTCTTCCGGCGATCAGGGGTGTCAATCAAGTAATCTACCTTACCCACTCTTTTGTTCACTTTATATGGGCCACTGAACTATGCTTTTAATGGTTCACCCTTTAATAATAACAATACTAATACTTCATCCCCTGGTTGAAAATTGCAGGTCTTTGCATTCTTGTCTGCCCATTTTTTCATATTGGCTTGGGATGCTTTAAGATGTCCCTGAGCCACACCGCAAGCTTTTGTGAGCCTTTCCCAGAACACAGATACATAGTATCAAAGATTCATTCCTTTGTTCTAAGAATCTGTCTTTGATGAGTTTTAGAGGACCTCTTACTTTATGTCCATAATCCAATTCAAAAGGACTAAAACTTGTAGACTCATTCAGTAAATCTCTGGTGGCAAATAAAAGAAAGTCTAGTCCTTTATCCCAGTCGTGCAGATATTCATGACAGTATGCTCTAATCATTGTTTTGAGAGTTTGATGGTACCTCTCTAAAGTTCCCTCTATCTGCGGGTGATAGGGTGAAGATTTTAACTAATACCCAAATTGCCCATGACTTCTTGAAATATCTTGGACATGAAATTAGAACCTTGATCTGGTTGAATTTCAAGTGGTAAACCATATCTCGTAAAGAATTGAGCTAACTTTTCGACTGTTATTTCAGCAGTCGTTGTCCTCAAAGGAATGGCCTCTGGAAATCAAGTAGCTATATCTATGATGGTAAGTATGTATTTAGATCCCGCTTTTGTTTTTGGCAAGGATCCTACACAGTCTACCAATACTCTGGTTCCTCAATCACTGGTATGGGAATTAGTGGTGCCAGTTTTATGGTCGGTTGCAGTTTTCCCACCATTTGGCATGTATGGCATATCCTACAAAATTGCCTGATGTCCCTTGTAAGGTCTGGCCAGTAATAATGTTGAATTATACGTGATTTAGTCTTCCGAATCCCCCTATGTCTTGCAAAAGGAATGTTATGTCCGAACCTTAATCATTCCTGGCAATATTTAGATGGTAGCACTATCTGTTTAGCAACTGCCTATTCTTCGTGCACAGGTCTAAGAGGCATCTCCATTTCCTCCTCAAAATCCCATCTTCAATACAATAGCCTTCTGGAACTCCTTTCGCCTCAGCTTCTGTCAAAGCCGACTGTGCTCTTCTGCATAACTCTGGATCAGCTTGCTGTGCTGCAATTATAGAAGATCTGTTAAACATCTCATTTGTATTATCTAAATCCCCAAATAAGGTTTCAGATACTTGGCTATTTGTTTGTGGTGCCAATTTTACCTCCGACAATGGATCCTGTTTAGCCATTGCTCAGGTTACTACACACGCAGGAAATATTCCTGGAACTTGTTCCTTCATTGATCCATTTCTTTAACTTCTCTTGGTTTCTCTGTAATTCTAGGAGAAACTGATACTTTTGATCCAGCCAAATCATTTCCTAGGAGCAGATCAATTCCCTCCACTGGCAAGCTATGGATGACTCCTACAGTTACCATTCCAGATATTAGATCACACTCTAGGTGCACTTTATATAAAGGTACAGATATTTACTCTCCGCCAAGCCCATTAACTAAAACTTTAGTGTTCAGGGTGCTCTCTGGTGGAAACGTTATACTTTTCCCCAGTAAAAGTGTTTGGGTTTCTCCTGTATCCCAGAGTATAATTATAGGTTTTCCTGCCTCACTTAAAGGATATGGAGTTACTTTTTCCTTTGGCAAGAATTCATTATAACTTTTGGGTATCTTATTCTTAACCTCTACGCTCACTTTAGTTTTTGTATCTGGTTTTACAGCTGTCATTAAAACTACAACCTGGTCTGCTGTACTCTCAGTCAGAGTTCTTTTCTCTGCATTAGCTTTGTGTACCCTAACAAATTCTATGGGTTTACCTCGCAACTTTCAGCATTCTGAATGAAAATGACCCATCTTGTGGCAATGATAACACTTCGGCTTGTGGACCTCAATTCTACCCTCAGCACCTTCTTTTCTAGCCTGAGGTGGTGATCCTGGGACATTCCCAACTGTTTCTTCATATCCCTGGCTACTTGCCTTCTTTTCACTCTCCCACCTTCTATTCTTCTCGGGTTTATAGGGGTGATAGACAAAAGGTTTTGGCTTATTCATTAGCTCAAACTCATCAACAATTTCCACTGCTTGCCTAGCTTTTAAAACTTTCAGGTTATCTACACGAGTTCTCATGACTGAAGGGATTGAAATTTTAAACTCTTCCAAGAGAATCAATTCTCTAAGGTTCTAATACATTGTTTCCATCATTAATGCCTGTATCCAGTGATCAAAATTAATTTGCTTCACTCTCAAATTCTACATACGTCTGCCTAGCCAATCACCATAAGTTCCGAAAATTCTGACGGTAAGCTTCAGGGACTAACTCATATGCAGCGAGAATAGCCTTTTTTGCCATCTCAATCGCAGAAGCCTCTTCAGGAAGCATGGCATAAACTTCATGAACTCCATCAATCTGCTTTGTATCAGCAGTGTCCAGCTTTTCTTTGGCCATTTCATTTGTTTGGCTATTTTTCAAAAGATATGAAAAATGCCACTACGGCCCTTTCCTCAAACTTAGGGAGAGCTTGTATGAATTTAAACAGCTTTTTACTGGGTGCTGGGCTGAATTCAGATTGTTCCTGACCAGAATTTTCCCTGGATTCAAGACAACCCCTTTGTCTTAGTTCCATCTCTTTTAACCTAAATTCCCTCTCTTCTCTTTCACGTTCTCTCTGAAGTGCTCTCTCTTTCTCCCTTTCCTTTTTTTCCAATTCAACTTTTCTTTATTCCTTTTCAGCCTCAAGTTTTTTCATTTCTAACTGAATCTTAGCCAATTCAACTGCATCATTCTCTGACTTACTATCTTCTTCTTCTTCTTCCACTTTTAGCTGTTCGGTTATAATGTCAATTATCTCTGCTTTTTTTCGCTCCTGATTTCAATTCTAAGCCCAATTGTGCTGCAAATTCTTTTAGTTCAACCTTAAAGTTGTCAAGTCACTGAGGGACACATTCTCCTTTCTTAGAAACTCTGCAGCAACTGCTAATGCCATTCTTATGATATAGCCTTTACCCTATTATACAGAAAACCTGGTTCCTTTCATTTTTTCTCTTCCAAATTATTACTCCTGTATAAATTCATGTAATTTGCATAGGATTTGGATCCCAGACAAGCCCCCAATTAATATGTTATGCCCAGGTGCGAGTAATGCACTGTCAATTCAGTCCCACTACTCCACAGATCACAGCATAGTATTAAAGTTTCCCACCTACTGGAAATTAGCCAAATTAAACACTTTATTAGCCCCCAGAATAAAACAGACCAATAAACAACAATAAATTAACTATGTATTAATAAACTAAATCTTAAACAATAGCAAGATAAATCTATGTCTAAAAAGACTTTATAACTTCTTATTCCACCTCTCATGTGCAAACACATATATTCAAAAAGCAATGGTTAAAGGGTTTTAAAATTATGTTTTAAATTAGAGCTGTTTCTTAATAAATAGCTGGATTGCAAGTCCTAGTGGGTTACTTGCCCAGATCAATGTGGTTTCCCAGAGCCAAATAGACAGATGCCACTCAAAATCTCCAGGTGAGTTTGATGAACAGTCTATAATGGATAGGTGTTCAAGGTACTTTGGCTACAGCAGGCATCACAAAGATCTTTCACCAAGGAGTATAGCAACAGGTCTATTTAGATTTTGAATTGGCAGTCTATCAGTAGAAACTTTACTGAGAATTCCAGAACTCCCAGAAACACAAAAGGCAACAGAAAATCACTCCTGAGGCAGAGGCTTCTTAGAAACTGGAAGTAAAAAAGGAATTTGTTACCTCCAACAATGCAAAGATTCCTTTCCAGGGGTCTTTTCCTCTTTAGGGGAAACACAGCCTGTAGGCCAATATAGATTTTCTGCTGAGAGACAAATCCTTCATTCAGGGAGAGCATGCTTTGCTGGTCTGCCAGATCAAACTGGTTCTAACCAGTTCTTACACACAGTCAAACTGAAACAATGCAGCATGTGACCGCATCTCTCTTGTTGTTTCTTAGGAACAGGCTTGCAGCTAGCACATACGGTTCCCAGAGAATATTAAAACTTCTCTCAGTCTTAAAGGCACACAGACCCCCCCTTAGTTTTTAAACAGAGAAAAAGAGACACTTCCATGACAGTACACACTGCTGCCACTGTGTGTTGGTAGTAGAAGGAGTGAATCTTTATGCATGGGGCGCCAATCAAGGGGGCTGCTTTGCCCTGGATGGTCACAAGCTTCTTAAGTGCTGTTGGAGTTGCACCTACCCAGGCAAGTGGAGAGTATTTCATCACACTCCTGACTTGTGCCTTGTATATGGTGTATAGACTTTGGGGAGTCAAGTGGTGAGTTACTCTCACTAGCATTCCTAGCCTCTGACCTGCTCTTGTAGCCATGGTATTTATATGGCTATTCCAGTTCAGTTTCTGGTCAATGGTAACCCCCAGGATATTGATAGTGGGGGATTCAACAATCGTAATGGCATTGAATGTCAAGGGGAGATGGTTAGATTCTCTCTTCTTTGAGATAGTCATTGCCTGGCACTTGTGTGGCGTGAATGTTACTTGCTACTTCTCAGCCCAAGCTTGGATATTATACTTCCAGACACACCACAGCCTCCCTGGCGCTCAAGCTCACTGTTCCTCCAATCTCATATTCCGTCTCTCCTGTCCTTGCCATTCTTCCAATCACAGGATCCCTCTCTCTTGTTCTTGCTGCTCCCCCAATCACAGTTTCCCTCTCTCCCATATTTACTGCTCCTTCAATCACGTTCCCTCTCTCCCACGCTTGCTGCTCCTCCGATCGCAAGTTCCCTCTCTCTCATAATTGCTACTGATCCAATCACAGGTTCACTCTCGCTTGCTCTTGCTGGTCCTCCAATGACTAATTCCCTCTTTCCCACTGTCACTGCTCCTCCAATGAAAGATTTCCTTTCTCCTGCACTTGCTTCTCCTCCAATCACAAATTCTCTATCATGCGCACTCGCTGCTGCTCCAGTCACAGCAGCACTTTTTCTTGCTCTCTCTCCAACTGCATGTGCTTTTGTTGTTGGGATTTGATGCCCAGCCCCATCCCACAATTGCACTCACTGTTGTGAGTAGTCTGTTTATTTCAATGCACGGTACACTTCAGATTCTACATGGCCATGCAAAAACATACTTTAAAGGGAGATTAGTCACCCTCTATAAAAACAAAGGTGACCGCGGTGACTGCAACAACTACCGTGGAATCTCCCTGCTCAGCATAGTGGGGAAAGTCTTTGCTCGAGTCGCACTGAACAGGCTCCAGAAGCTGGCCGAGCGCGTCTACCCTGAGGCACAGTGTGGCTTTCGTGCAGAGAGATCGACTATTGACATGCTGTTCTCCCTTCGTCAGATACAGGAGAAATGCCGTGAACAACAGATGCCCCTCTACATTGCTTTCATTGATCTCACCAAAGCCTTTGACCTCGTCAGCAGACGTGGTCTCTTCAGACTACTAGAAAAGATCGGATGTCCACCAAAGCTACTAAGTATCATCACCTCATTCCATGACAATATGAAAGGCACAATTCAACATGGTGGCTCCTCATCAGAGCCCTTTCCTATCCTGAGTGGTGTGAAACAGGGCTGTGTTCTCGCACCCACACTTTTTGGGATTTTCTTCTCCCTGCTGCTTTCACATGCGTTCAAATCCTCTGAAGAAGGAATTTTCCTCCACACAAGATCAGGGGGCAGGTTGTTCAACCTTGCCCGTCTAAGAGCGAAGTCCAAAGTACGGAAAGTCCTCATCAGAGAACTCCTCTTTGCTGACGATGCTGCTTTAACATCTCACACTGAAGAATGCCTGCAGAGTCTCATCGACAGGTTTGCGTCTGCCTGCAATGAATTTGGTCTAACCATCAGCCTCAAGAAAACGAACATCATGGGGCAGGATGTCAGAAATGCTCCATCCATCAATATTGACTTCCACGCTCTGGAAGTGGTTCAAGAGTTCACCTACCTAGGCTCAACTATCACCAGTAACCTGTCTCTAGATGCAGAAATCAACAAGCGCATGGGTAAGGCTTCCACTGCTATGTTCAGACTGGCCAAGAGAGTGTGGGAAAATGGCGCACTGACACGGAACACAAAAGTCCGAGTGTATCAGGCCTGTGTCCTCAGTACCTTGCTCTACGGCAGCGAGGCCTGGACAACGTATGCCAGCCAAGAGCGACGTCTCAATTCATTCCATCTTCGCTGCCTTCGGAGAATACTTGGCATCAGGTGGCAGGACTATATCTCCAACACAGAAGTCCTTGAAGCGGCCAACATCCCCAGCTTATACACACTACTGAGTCAGCGGCGCTTGAGATGGCTTGGCCATGTGAGCCGCATGGAAGATGGCAGGATCCCCAAAGACACATTGTACAGCGAGCTCGCCACTGGTATCAGACCCACCGGCCGTCCATGTCTCCGTTATAAAGACGTCTGCAAACGCGACATGAAAGCGTGTGACATTGATCACAAGTCGTGGGAGTCAGTTGCCAGCATTCGCCAGAGCTGGCGGGCAGCCATAAAGACAGGGCTAAATTGTGGCGAGTCGAAGAGACTTAGTAGTTGGCAGGAAAAAAGACAGAGGCGCAAGGGGAGAGCCAACTGTGCAACAGCCCCAACAAACAAATTTCTCTGCAGCACCTGTGGAAGAGCCTGTCACTCCAGAATTGGCCTTTATAGCCACTCCAGGCGCTGCTTCACAAACCACTGACCACCTCCAGGCGCGTATCCATTGTCTCTCGAGATAAGGAGGCCCAAAAGAAGTTGTACTCCCTGGAATTTAGAAGGTGAGGGGTGATTTGATGAAAGTTAAGGGGAATAGATAGGGTAGATAGAGAGAAATTATTTCTGCTTGTTGGGGAGTCTAAGACTAGGGGGCATAAAATTAAAAATAAAAATTAGAGCCAGACCTTTTAGGAGTGCAATTAGCAAACATTTCTACACACGAAGTGTGGTGGATGTTTGGAACTCTCTTCCACAAGCAATAATTGAAACTAGATCAATTGTAAATTTTAAATCTGGGATTGGTAGATTTTTCTTAACCAGAGGTATTAAGGGATATGGGGCAAAGGCGGGTATATGGAGTTAAGGTGCAGATCAGCTATGATCTCATTGAATGGTGGAACAGGCTGAAGGCGCTAAATGGCCTACTCCTGTTCCTAGGACAGTATGACATGTTGTACCAGTTTTCTAAAGAGTAGATGTTACGATCAGGTGAGGAGGGGTCACAAGGCTCCCCTCTTGTCCTTCCTCATATTTGACCGCAACAGAGTTTATTCCTTTTTAAATAGTGGATGCGCTTACCACTTCAGTGAGTGTTTTACCTTTTATCTTTGTTGTGAACGTAAAAGAACCAATCGGACAGGTTTACTTAAGTTTAAACAAGAAATAGGGGAGTTTATTATACTTGACAATCTAAACCCAATCGAAAAAAATGTATAACATTATGCAACACATTCATGCACACACTCACACACACAAATAGATTAAAGAGTGATGACTGGTAGATTTGTGGTTGGATTACAGTCCAGAACAAATAAAAATTAATACACAGTCTGTGGGATGGATGATTCCGTTATCTTTGGGCTAAAGTTGTATTCCTGAAGTTTTTTGCTGGTAAATGTGCAGTTTGTGGCTGGCCCACCTTTTTCAGACTTGTCTTGTTAGCAGAATTATAGGTGACTTTCTTCCCCTGGGATATTTGCCTTGGATCCAGCAACCAGCAGCTCGGCTTCGCACACCCCCACCAGGCCTTCTGGAGAGAAAGGGCAGGAGAGTCCTTCTAGCTTCTGCCCAGAATAAGTCACTGGCTTGTCTGCTTTGTCCAAGGTAAACTCCCAGCTTTCAGAGAGATGGACAGATAGTCACATGACTGTTTCAGTGTATTGCCTGGAACCTTTTAATGAGATTCAAGTTTAGGAATTTCAGTCCCTCAAGTCTCAGAATGTTAGCGTTTACACCTGGAAGGGTTGGTCCTTCCCAGGGTAATGTGACAGGATGGCTTTGAATACTTTCATTTGCAAGTTAATCTCCTGTGGTTCACTCAATAGAGTAAGCCATTGTTTTGGGTACAGGCTCATGGGATATGTGTCTCCTCTTTGAGGCCCTGGAATGTGCAAGGTGTTCAAATGCAAATTGCAGTGGCCAGATTGGCTGCCAGCATTTTTTTAAAAAAAAGTTGACAGTGGAATTCCAGTTATTTCTGTTTCATTAAAAGTTTAATGTAGGTTTCCAATCGATGAGTTAAAAATCCTCCTTTGGCATAGCAGGTTTTCTTGACAGTAGTCATCGGTCCTACTGGGATTGTGGCATGCAATCCCCCAAAATTAAAGGGGAGACTTTTTTCCTACATTTAACTGTGGTCCCTATTTAACTGTGGCTTATTCATAAAGGATATTCTGGGGGCACCGAAGAGTTTTCGGTAAGAGGAAAGGATCCAGTTCCCATACCCATGGAAAAGAACTTTGTGGACGTTGGGGTTATGGGGGCATACGGGTTGTGTCCCTGGTGGCATAGGCACTGCCAGCCCCAAGTAAATTAGGTATTCTTCCTCTGTCCTAACATACTCTGGTGGTGCTGGAGGTGGAGGGCACCAACAGCACGATTAGAGCCTTAAGAGCTAGGATTGCTGGGCTCAACAACCATAAAACTTAATAGGGCAGGCATGTGCTCTGCATCAGAGATCATGAGAGTAAAAGGTTCAAATGTACAAGGGAACAATCCACAGAGGTGACATTTATTCAGATAGTTATGGCAGTTATACAAATAATGCATAATATTCACAGAAATGCTGCACAACTTCCATGTGATATTTACTCAGCCCAAATATAGGTTCTTTGCAGGGTGTTATCCTTTCACCCTGCACACAAAACTGGTTGCAAAGGCACAGGTTTGGCAGTTGTGGACACTCCATTTATATGTTGTTTTCTTGTGGAAACCCTACCTCCTCCTTTTATCTTCACAGCAACAACACAAGGGAGACAGCACCTGGGGCAGAAGTAGGCAGTCCTTCTAAATCACCCTTACACGCAGGATGGCACCCCAATTTCTGAACAATAACCTTCATTCTTTAATAAAAATATCTGGTTACTTTGATTGTTGGTAGTTTATTTGTGATAGCCCAAACATCTTGGGACCTAAGGCTGCCCCTCCTCCCCAGCAGATTTGACTACATCATATATTTTTGACATCTGACTGACCACTTCATGTGCTCACCATAATCCTTCTGCCCCTTGGTGTTGTCACCTATTCGATTTTTTTACTGGACAGTCCTTATTTTTTTAACAAGAGCTCATAACAAAAATGTTGCTGTAATTACAAGAAACTCTTAATTTTAAAACAAGCGACAATTTTTCCTCTTACATCCACGTATCAGTGTGTGGAGACATTATTAAGGTAATCAATGAGCTTTCGTCAACAGCAAAGCAAATCGCAGAACTGAAGGCTTGAGCCCACTTACTGCTCCACCCCAATCCATTCTCTCTCACTTTGTGGACTTGGTAGAAGGTAGAAGCTGGAAACCTTACCCTTCCACTTTATCATGTTGAGGTTGAGTGCAGGACATCATGGCAAACAGGAGCAGCTCATTTAAAATTCAGATGTTTCATTACAGCAGCTGCCACATGCTGTGCTGCCAACCATTCACAAGCATGCTTCTGTACATAGCCTTAACATTACACACACTCAGGCTGGCTGATCAAGCTGCAGTACAACCCATCTCTGTATCTTCCTCTTCAGACTCGTTTGCATGTCACCTCATATTAATTAACCTTCTATTCATGTGCATCTTCCATGCAGGCTCTAGGTGGAGGAGAGTAATCCTCATTTCAATCATGTGGTATATTCATATTACAAAGTAATCTCATTGCTTGTAATTTAAAACTGAAAAACAGCAACTTGCCAGCAACTTCCCAAATTGCTTTACAGGAGCAATATCCAACAAAATTTGACACCAAACCACTTAATGAGATTTAAGGACAGGTTACAGTCAAAGAGGTAAGTTTTGCAGAGTGTCTTAAAGGAGGAAAGGGAAGTAGAGACATGGAATGATTTAAAGAGGGAATTCCAGAGTTTGGGATATAGGAGGTTGAATGCATGACCATCAATGGTGGAGCAATTAAAATCGGGACTGCCCATGAGGCCAGAATTGGAGGAGCACAGAGATCTTGGAGGGTGGAACTTACGATGATGGGAATCACTCATTCACGTTTCTCATTTGGTGGTATTACAATCAGGTACTCAGATGTCTTGCAATTGCTTTTCATAAAAATGACACAACTTAAATACTGTATTTGTACTTGTTTTCACACACTTTAGAATTATGGTCACCTACTTTATCTGGGCTGAAATGCTGACCATAGGCCTCTGGCCTCCAAGAACAGGCTGAAGAATATGTTTCGATCAATTTTAAAGTCAATGAGATTTGTACACTGACAAGGATATCATAAAAGGGCAACAGAAGAACCCTTAACTGCCAAGGAACCATCTGGGGTTTACCACCTAGTTTATGCCTGAGAGAGAATGATGCCTAAATTTGACTGGTTTTGCATCAACGAGTTTAGATTATATTTGCATTTCCAATACCAACCTCCCATTAGGGTACAGCCAAGTTACAGAGTGAATGAATTAACCCTTTTTTACCAAATCATCAAAATGGAAGCCACACCATAAAAAGTAACATTTCTTCATTAACCTTATGATCACAATTAGCAACAATTAAACAATGCAAATTATTTAATAGACAAGGTTAATTGACAGAATGAATAACAGAGGTTACAAAGGCACATCAACTATGGCATAGTAATTCAGTATTAATGGAATTGTTAATTATAATTTAATAGTTAAAAATTGTTGTACTAGATAGAAAAATATTGGTGAGATTAGTTTATAGTTAGAGTCTTTACAGAGCTGAGATGTTAACAGCTTTTTTACAGCCAGATTATTGGACATATTTATGTCTAATGAGTACTGATATGCTTGCTGTTTAACAATTTTAGGAGCTTATACAATCTTGTCCTTCTCAGTTGGTGTTGTGGAATTGGTTTTTCTCACCTTCCTCTAGGATGATGGTGCTGGTCTCTTGTGGCATCAGAGTGATGAATATCGATCAGTCGGTGTGATATCTGTTCTCTCCTTGATCCTTTATTTCTGGATAAATCCATTTTTCACCCTGGTAGCTTTATTTGGTCTAGCAGACTCAAATCATACTTTGTTTAAAGCGTTTTCAAACGTCCCACCACCATGGTTGATGTGGCGGTGGAAGCCATTTCTGGGAGTGAATTAAACAGTTCAGGATCTACTGCCATTACGATTAATTGCCTCCATCCTTCCCAATTTCTGAGATAAGTTAATTGAGCACAGTTAGGGTTTGGATTGGATGCTATAATTGGCCTTGTTCATAGCACAAGGAAAGTATTAGCCATAGCTCTTTCCCTGATTGTTATTCCATTACATCACAGTGAAGTGTGCATATTTTAAATGTTAAGTGAGAACAGGATCAAGCTCAGCTATGATATGCTCCATGTCAAGTGGCTTGTTGGCTCTCACTGTCATAACGCACACATAAAAAAGACTTGCTTTTATAGCGAGCCTTTAATGACCTCCTGATATCCCAAAGCACTTTACACCCAATTAAGTACTTTTTGAAATATAGTCACTGTTGTAATGTAGGAAACATAGCAGCCAATTTGCACACAGCAAGCTCCCACAAACAGCAATGTGACAATGATCAGAAAATCTATTTTTATAATGTTGGTTGAGGGATAAACATTATCCAGGATACCAGGGATCACTCCCATGCTATTCTTCAATAATAGTGCCATGAGATCTTTTACATCCACCTTAGAAAGCAGACTGGGCCTCAGTTCAAAATCTCAGCTGAAAGATGTTACCTCCAACAATGCTGCATTCCCTCAGGTTTGAAATATCAGTCTAGATTTTATGCTCAAGTGGGACTTAAACCCACAACCTTCTGACTCAGAGGTATGAATGCCACCCACTGAGCCACATCTGACAGCAATTGGCTCTTTGGGTGAGATAACAGGCTCCTATGGACTCATACCTCAGTAAGAGTTAGGGGCAGAAATTCCTCTTGGGCGATAATACAAAATAGATAGTCCCACATTGGCCACCAATTATACACCCAACTAGATATTCAGTTATATTGAAGTCAATGTAACTGAATGTTAAGCGGGACGTACCATAGGCATCCAACACAGTACAATCCATTTTGCAATACCGCCCAAGACAAATTTCTACCTCTTGGTGTCTTCAGAAGAAGATGGAAGAAAATTGAAGGGGATTAAATAAAGAAATACGAATTTAAATCTGCTGTGTCAATCTGCATCTGCACAGGAAGCACATCTTCAGGATGGTGATATAATTAGAAAGTAAGAACTAGGGCTGGGCAGAAATTTGTTTCTAAAGATGACAAAATAGAGGAGTTGCAGGACTGATCCTAGCCATTCAATTCTTAGAAACACTGAAGATCAGTTACACCATCCCTACTCACCCTACATCTGTGGCCTTTCAATGGAAGCCTACTGCCATTCCTTTTTCTTCAGAGTGAAAAGAGCTTACTAGGCACTCTGATCAGACTGTTTGGTTTTTGTCAATTAGAAGGCAGGATAGTCAGTCAAGAGGCAGGATAGGTGCAAGCATCAACATTGATGTCTCTCTACCACCAATGTAAGGAAAAGCAAGGTGGAACCAGCATAATATTCCCCCCAGAAGTTCTGAGCTTTCAATAGCTGGGATCAACCTTACACTGGCCTGAACAGAAAAGCAAGATTACTCAGTCCTGCAGATTCATACAAACATACGAATTAGGAGCAGGAATAGGCCACGCGATCCCTTGAGCCTGCTCCACCATTCAATCGGTTCATGGCTGAACTGATTATTCCACATTTCCACCTACCCCTGATAACCTTCCACCCCCTTGCTTATCAAGCATCTATCTACCTTTGCCTTAAAAATATTCAAAGACTCTGCTTCCACCGCATTTTGAGGAAGAGAATTCCAAAGACTCATGACCCTCTGAGAGAAAAATAATTCTCCTTATCTCTGTCTTAAATGGGCGACCCCTTATTTTTAAACAGTGACCCCTCATTCGAGATTCTCCCACAAGGGGAAACATCCTTTTCACATCCACCCTGTCAAGACCCCTCAGGATCTTATATGTTTCAATCAAGTCGCTTCTTACTCTTCTAAATTCCAACAGATACAAGCCTAGCCTGTCCAATCTTTCCTCGTAAGACAGCCCACCCATTCCAGGTATTAGTCCAGTAAACCTTCTCTGTACTGCCTCCACGCATTTACATCCTTCCTTAAATAAGGAGACCAGTACTGTATGCAGTACTCCAGATGTGGTCTCATCAATACCCTGTATAACTGAAGCAAAACCTCCCTACTTTTGTGTTCAATTCCCCTCGTGATAAACGATAACATTCTATTAGCTTTCCTAATTACTTGCTGTACCTGCATACTAACCTTCTGCGATTCATGCACTAGGACACCCAGATCCCTCTGCATCTGAGAGCTCTGCAATCTCTCACCATTTAGATAATATGCTTTTTTATTCTTCCTGCCAAAGTGGACAATTTCCCACTTTCTCACATTATACTCCATTTGCCAGATCTTTGCCCGCTCACGTAACCTATCTATATCTCTTTGTAGCCTCCTTATGTCCTCTTCACAACTTACTTTCCTACCTATCTTTGTGTCATCAGCAAATTTAGCAACCATACCTTTGGTCCTTTCATCTAAGTCATTTATATAAATTGTAAAAAGTTGAGGTCCCAGCACAGATCCCTGTGGCACACCACTCGTTACATTTTACCAACCAGAAAATGGCCTATTTATGCCTACTCTGTTTCCTGTTAGCTAACGATGCCAATATGTTACCCCCTACACCATGAGCTTTTATTTTCTGCAATAACCTTTGGTGTGGCACAGTGGTGCAGTAGTTAGCACTGCAGCCTCACAGCTCCAACAAACTGGGTTTAATTCTAGGTACAGCCTGTGTGGAGTTTGCAAGTTCTCCCTGTGACCATGTGAGTCCCCACTGGGTGCTCTGGTTTCCTCCCAAAGACTTGCAGGTTGATAGGTAAATTGGCCATTGTAAATTGCCCCTAGTGTAGGTAGGAGAATGGTGGGGATGTGGTAGGGAATATGGGATTAATATAGGATTAGTATAAATGGGTGGTTGTTGGTTGGCACAGACTCGGTGGGCCGAAGGGCCTGTTTCAGTGCTGTATCACTCTATGACTTATCAAATGACTTCTGGAAATCTAAATACAATGCATCCACCAGTTCCCCTTTATCCACAGCACATGTAACTCCTTCAAAGAACTCCAATAAATTGGTTTTAAACATGATTTCCCTTTCACAATACCATGTTGACTCTGCCTGATTACCTCAAAATTTTCTAAACACCTTACTATAACATCTTTAATAATAGCTTCTAACATTTTCCCTCAGACAGATGTTAAGCTAATTGGCCTGTAGTTTCCTGCTTTCTGTCTCCCTCCCTTTTTGAATAAAGGGGTTACATTCACTATTTTCCAATCTAAAGGAACCTTCCCCGAATCTAGGGAATTTTGGAAAATTAAAACTAATGCATCAACTATCTCACTGGCCACTTCTTTTAACACGCTAGGATGAAGTCTATCAGGACCCAGGGACTTGTCAGCCCACAGCTCCAACAATTTGTTCAGTACCACTTCCCTGGTTTTTGTTCAAACAAGCACAATATAGTTCCCCTCCCTATATTTTCTAGCTATAATTTACATTGTTATCTTGTTGAGCAAGATGTTGATATCAGTGTGCCATTAAAAGTCAATATAACTGATACATATTCCATAGTGAATTTTCTTTTGGCTATTGTCAGTGTATAGAAGTCCACTATTTCATCTGTTCCCTCAGTTAAAGATCCAACAAAGTTCAACATTCTGAATAATTTGGGTGTTTCTAGGAGTTTATCCCGATGCAAACCAAATTTAATTTTATAGAAACATTATAAAATTACCTGAAAATCCCTTGGGCAAAAGTCTCAAAACATGACACCACTAATACTTCAAGAGCCAGGAAGTTGGAATGGATGATAGGTCAAGACTAAAGAAACTCACATGGAACCAGAGCAGACCATCAGAGTGTTGAAACAAAGGTGCTTTGACCAATTGGAAGAATTTTGCAGTCCAGCCCACCCAACATGATAAAGATTATCGTGGCCTCCTGCACCTTACACAAATTCACCTTTCAAGCAAGTCAAAAAAAGAGAACAGAGAAGTACCCTGACCAGAGCCAGGAGGCAGGTCTGAAGTATCAGCAGTTCACTTAGCAAGAGTCTTAAGGCAGGTTTTAATTATTGAAACCATTAATTAAGTGACTGTACCATTCAATGCTCAACAGTCATCTACATACGTGTGCAATACCCTACACAATAGCTGGCCTTATCCCCAAGCTCAGTAAAACACCCCTTACTACACCAGTGTGAACCTTTCCATTTCCCACACCAGCCATCTTTCGTTCTGAATTTGATTGGAATTAGTTGCAAGTTTTGGGCAGTTTTATGCTGTAGGCCTGTGTTCAAGACGAACAAATTTATTTCATTTAGGACACTTAAAACCAATGGACAGATGAAGCTTACACTCCATCAGTTTGAGATGGATTCAAGCCTGGGCCCAGAAGTGAAAGAACAATGTCCTAATCCACGGTGCTACCTAAGAACTTTTAGGATAATGGTTAATTAATTGTCTGTGGCTGAGGATTCAATAGCTTGGATCAATCCTACACTGACCTGAGTAGAACAGCAGCTCACCACCACTTTCTCAAGGGAAATTAGGGATGGGCAATAAATACTGGCCTAGCCAGCGACGCCTGCATCCCCAGGAATGAATTAAAAAACTCATTCCTGCAGATTCTCTATATTTTGTTGAAACAAGCACCTGCCCAGTTCCTCTCCCTATTTTCAAGCTATATTCACATTGTTACCATGTTAAGCAAGATGGCCCCCACTTTACAAACATCAAATATATTGGAGGCCAATGAAAAAGTGAAATTGTGGTCAGCAGCTGGGGTGTTCATGTGATTTTCTGGAATTGGCAAATTAGCTGATTTTGAATATTTAAGAAGCTTGTGCACTAATAGGGTTGTTTGGAATGGAATTGTTTCATTTCACGTTATCTCAATTAAAAAGGATTAGATAAGAAAGATAGTAAATGTTGGAATTTGTCATTATTTAGAATAATCAACAAATATTGCTGTGTAACAAAGTCCCACTCTGGAAATGAAAAGTGATCTGATGATATGTATTATTCAATGTGAGTGGAAACTCAAGAGTCATTCTTCATCCCCAGCTTGATCCCACATACAGTGTTGACATCATGCTCTCTTTAATTAGCTGAGACCCTGCTCAGTTTAACAAATAAGTGTAATGAGGCCACTCTAAACCAGGTTTGACTGAAATACGATTCCTGAGCTTGGGTCACAGCACTTTCAAAGACAAAGAAATAGTACACGAAGAATTAATCAGCTATTTCATTGTCAGTTTTCTGAGGAAAAAGATAGATGAAATCTAGACTGTGGAACTCTGTTACCAAGATACATAGAACAGGGAAGTCTTGTGATTCAAACCAATAATCATAGTCTGGTCTACCTCCTTTCAGACTCCATTCCTTCAGCAATCCAATTGAGACAGATAACTTTTCCCAGCCTCTGCCAATTCCTTTCTGTGAGATACCACAGACTGGATTTGTAAAAGTATCGGGGTCTGGATTGGAGGCAGCCGGGCGGGTAATTTGGCGGCATCGGCCTCTGTGCCTATTCGCCACCACAATCCCAAACCCGAGCTATTTTGAATCTGGGTGGAACGGGGACGGTTTGGCTGCCTGCCAGCAAGTGGCCTGAAGCCAATTAAAGCCAATTATTGTCAATTAAAGGGCCTTGCAAGGCCCCGTTCCCCAAAGTGGTGGGCTCAAGTCGGGGGGGGGGGGGGCGAGTGGGTGCTAATGGATCGCATGTGGGACCACTCCCTGCCCCAGACACATAATGGCAGCTGGGCCTCAACTGTGGGCGCTGGCCATCCCCTGGTGGGGATTGTCCCTTCAAGATCATGGCCAGGCACTGTTGTTCTTCAAAGAATAAAAATAACTTACCTCCACTTGTGCCTCACTGTCTCCACGTTTACATTTGCAGCTCCTACCTTGGCTGGTGGGACTGCCGATCTCTGAATGCTGGAGAGCCTCCCATTGGCTTGATTGGATGGCAAGTCTGCTCCCTGGCCTTTAACTGACTGGAGCATTGAAGATTGTAGTGGGCATGCCTAAAACACGCCCTGCGGGGCGAGGATCCAGGAACTAACCCCTGTTTCCGGTTCCCGACCCCTGATTGAAATTCCAGCCTCGCCCCTGCAATTCCAGTCATTATTGTCATGTGCAGGCTTGTAGCTGGGGGAGAGTTTGACCTTACCTGGCTGGCAGAAATTGGGCCGGTGGGCCATAAAATTCCCTGGGTTACTTACCCTGCCATGGAATGCCAGGATCTCACCATCAGTGATATTAACCTGCTCTATGAGCAGGTGGCAAGTATGCCCACCCAATATCGGCAGAGTATTTCTTTACAAATTCATGGTGAGTCCTGATAAGATTGTCAGGACACGAGTGCAATTTGAATTCAGGCCTGAGTAGGTATGTCGCTGTATCTTTCCTGCCAGGCCAATCTGGGACAGAAGGTTGAGACAGCCCCAGAGGAAAGTGAAAAGATTAGGTGCTTTTCTTTCCTTTGTGAGACCAGAAGGAGCAGGTGATCCTCTGGACCCCACAAAGACAGCTTATGCTTCCCCTACTGCAGACTTCCTGAAAGCAAGGGTACCCCCAACCTCTCCACAACCAAGTTGCCCCAAGAACCGAATGCTGCCACCTAACATGTCAGTGGGCAGCCTCCATGCCATGTCTTTTTCTGTCACTTACCACTGAAGTCCTGCCCATTGAGAGTGGAAGGTGAGTTGGCAGGATTTAAATGAGGCTCAGGTCTTATTTGCTGCAGGCGGGCAAGAAATTAACTTACCAGTGTGCTTTTCCACCGGAATCCTGCTGGAGTTAAAATCCAGGTCCATGTGTCTTCACTCCATGGTGCAGTATTGTACAGTCAATGCCTGGGAGTACCCATTGATAGGGTCACATGATCTCAATTTGGGACTACAGGAATATTGCTACGATGGCAGGAATTCCTTCATTAAATCTGCTTATTTATCTATGCTATGGATGCTGAACTGTCTGTTTAATATACAAGTTATCTTCACCGTGCCTCTGTTCAAAATATACATCACCTAAAATAGTCCATGTTGCATGCTTGTTTCCACCTCCGAACAGCTGGGCGGCAGTTATAACTTTAATGCATAAAGTATTAGATAAATAAAACATTGTAAAGACGTGGTGACTTACATTACCACAAGAAGAATCTCTACTATTGACGTATATTGGAGAAAAGATACTGCATCAATAATTCTTATGTTGGAGCTGTCCTCCCTGACCTTGTGCTCACAATCTGAAATTAATGTTCACTCTCTGTGAAGAATGACAAGAATCAATGTAGCACGTTTGGGCAGAAAATAATCATTTTGAAGCAAATGATGACAAATCCTCTCTGTACATCTCCTCCATGTTTATTCCTCTCTTTCCAAATCATTTACAGCTTTGGAGAGTTGCAAAAACTTATTTTACAGTGTAATACTTTAAAGAAAGTTTTTTATTACATACAATTTGTTCATCTCAGAAGTCAGCCAAAATCAACCAAGTGAGAGGCACATGAAAGGTTTTCTGAAATATCTATCAACACAAACAAAACAAAAAATGATATAACATCTTTCAAGCCCACAAGTGCATTACAGCCAATTAATTACTTTTGAAGTGTATTCGTTATTGTTTTTTGGGCAAATGCAGTGGCCAATTTGTGAACAGCAAAGTTCTACAAAGAGTAATGAGAAGAAAGACCTGTTAATCTCTTTTTGGTGGAGGGATAAATATTGGCTAAGTCACCTCTCCTGCTCTTCTTTGAATACTATTATGGGATACTTTACATCCATCTGAGAGCAGACAGTGTCAGCTACAATATAGTACTTTTTCACGAGTATACAGATGTGTAAATTGAGATTATGTGTTGGAAGTCCTTAAATGGGGTCTAAATCCAAAACCTTCTGGCATAAAGGCAAGACTGCTACCATTCAGCTAAAGCTAACAATGTAAGATACATGATCTGCAAGCAAATATCAGACTAGCTGCAAGTGGCCAGAAATGCATGGCCACTATCTGCTGAGGCCTGCCTATATACAAATCAGTGGTACTGGTCAGGTAGGAGGATATAGATTTATTTGAAATAGGTTGTTTAAAAAATCCTTACTGGATGTTTGACCACTTCTCTCGTTGTCCCTTTTATTTTCTCCCCTTAACACCTTTCCCCGTAACAGGTCACTCATTCTGGAGTGTGTCTCTATGGATAGATACCTCACCAAAATAGCTACTCTTCAGGTGTGATCTTAGACCTGTGTTAGCAGCCTATTCAATTTCTCGTTCAGAACTCTGTCTTTGTTCCTCCTTTTTCCCTTTCCACGATGCTGAGGGTAATTATGGTATTTCAGTGTTTCTTGAGCTGAAATCTTTCTTTACATGCAAAGGCCAACAATAATAATGTTATTAAATCCCTTTCACACACACACTGTGGGCTGGATTTTAAGAGCTCGCTGCCGATCTTGGCTGCGAGCTTAAAAAATGGCGGCCCTTCCGTGCAGGCTGCATGCCAAAGAGCTGCCGCAATCTCCCATGTGGCGGCTCATTTAAATAGCCAGGGCAATCATGTGGAGGGCGCGGGCTGTCCGTCCATGGCAATGGTGTCAGCTGCCTGTGCGCAGGCGCTGACGCCATTTTTAAAGGGCAGCCAGCCCTGCCAGCACATTTAAATTTTTAAAGCCGTGACCCCCAAAAAGTAGATAAATAAATTTACAATGCCCCTTTCCCACCGCCCTCCCAATAACAATTACATTAACATTTTGCCCTTCCCCTCCCCAAAACACTTCCCTTTTACATCTGACCTTCCCACCCCCCAAACTGCACAAAGTTTAAGGTTCAACCATTCCCACCATCCCCTACACCCATTACGTTTATTTGACCCTATCCTCACCCCCGCCGCACACTGACAAACTTACCTCCTCCAACCTCCCCACCAGTGTGGCGCTGCATTTCCCCGAACGGGGATCTGAAGGCACGTGAGTGACAGCCGCCATGATGAAGATTATGGCGGGCCCTCAAGATCATAGATAAATCTATGTAAATTTATGAATTTTATTCATTGGAATATTTAAATTGTGGTCTCATAACCCAGTGTTGGGTGGGCTGCCACGGAGTCTTGCCGCCACCGGGAGGATCGGGCCGGGCTCTCCCGGCGTCGAGATCTGTGGCAGGCCTCATCCGGAGCCACCTTCAGGCACCGCCCCCCCCCCCCCCCCTGGCATGGAACCCGACACCTGGGGGAGAACAAAATCCAACCCACTGCTATTGCAACAGTTCCTTATGTTCAAAACTCATTGCAAAAAAATATTTAATTGATTAACCAGACATTGGATCATAACTCATGGGATACCTGACATTCCATCATTATCTGAGATAAGTTATCAATTATGAGGGTAGCTACTATCGCATACTCTTTTCTTGCTGTCATCCTTGCTGTCAGGCCCTCCAAACTAACAGACAGTGAACACTGAGTACTTTTGTTTAGCCAACCTTCTGAAGTCCATTTCTGCCTATTGTATTTTCATGCTGCAGCCAAGAAGGTAACACAATTGTTCATTTATTATAGAATTTCGCCCAATTTACTTTTTCTCTCAGCTATCTAAGGTCCTGGAGATTTTTTTAACTCGAGACAACCTTTAACAGGATGAAGGCTCACCCTAGTATTGAGGTAGGATCAAACTTGGGGATTCAGGAGATTCTTATGCCCCCAAACTTTGGGTTGCCACAAAACCATAAGTTATATTAATACAAGAATTATGTATAAATGTATTTGCAAATGCACATAAAATTGCATTCAACAACAGCTTATATTTATATAGCGCCTTTAACATAATAAAACATTCCAAGGTGCTTCACAGAAGCATCATAAAGCAAATTTGACACCGAGCTACATAAGGAGATACTAGGGCAGATGACCAAAAGCTTGCTCAAAGAGGTAGGTTTTAAGGAGTGTCTTGAAGGGAGAAAGAAGGTGAGAGAGGTTTAGGGAGTTATTCCAAAGCTTAGGACCCAAGCAGTTTAAAGCATGGCCACCAACAGAGGAGCGATTAAAATCAGGGATGCTCAAGAGGCCAGAGTTAGATGAGTGCAGGTATCTCAGAGGGTTGTGGGACTGGAGGAGATTAGAGAGATAGGGAGAGGGCAAGTCCATGGAGGGATTTGAACGCAAGTATGAGAAGTTTAAAATTGTGGCATTGCTTAACTGGCAGCTAATGTAGTTGCTACAGTACATCTTATAGATGGCACTCACTGCAGACACGGTGCACCAGTAGTGGAGGGAGTGCATGTTTAAGATACTGGATGGGGTGCCAATCAAGCGGGATGCTTTGTCCTGGATGGTGTTACATCTCCAGTGTGTTGTTGGAACTGCACTTTTGCATTACACTCATGACTTGTGCCTTGTAGATGGTAGACAGGCTTTGGGAAGTCAGAAAGTAAGTCACTCACCACAGAATTCCCAGCCTCTGATCTGTACTTGTATTTATGTGGCTGGTCCAGTTTAAATTTCTGGTCTAAGATAACCCCCAGGTTGTTGATGGTGGAGGAGTCGATGATGGTAATGCCATTGACAGTCAAGGAGAGGTTGTTGTACTTTCTCTTTTTGTCATTTCCAGATATGCTTGTAGCAGGAATGTTAACTCACTGAATGTTACTGATTCAACTAATAACTACTTGTTGTGGGCAGGTAGGGACCTGACTCCATCAAATCCTAAATAAAAATAGAAAACACTCGCAATACACAGCAGGTTAGGCAGCATCTGTGGAGAGACAAACAGAAGTAACATTTCAGATCTGTGACCCTTCAACAGAATCCATCCAAACCTACCTTGTTATGAATTGAATTGTGACAGTAAAAGATTCCTGTCTTGTGAAATATCATTTTGAAAGCGTAGTAAGTTTATATTTGCTTGTAGACTGTGTTAAGTAATAAAGAAAGAAATTAGAACTAAACACATCCTCTGGCCATCCTAATGTATTACATTTAAAATTGCTATTTTTACCAAGCCAAAAACAGGACAGGGGTGATACAGAGATAAGTACGGTTTGAAATTTATGGCTTGTCTTCATAGATTTACTTTGGCTCATTGTGAAAGTTTAGCAAGGATCTTAACAACTTCAATAATTAATGTTTTCAAATGATGGGACCTAGAATAGTCACAATCTCTCCAAGGAGCTCTGCACTACATTGGAGTGTCTAGCCTAGATTTTGTGCTCAAGTCTTGGGAGAGGAGATCTAAACCGATAACCTACTTGTCAGAGGTTTGAGCCACAGCTGACACCTTCATATTACAGTGCCAGCTTTATATTTCAATACTTCAAGCCTGTTCTATAATTGTACTGCCCAAACAAAACTGTACACACAGCAATGGTAACTCATTTCTGTAATATGCTGACACATTGTCACTGATTTTTCCCAATTGGGTCATGATCCCAACGTTGGAGTCATTTCCAGGTCACAAGACCCCATGCGCCAAAGGCGGAATTTCTGGATGTATCTTGCGACATGTGGCCCACTAACTGCAGGCCTGTGGGGGAGTTGACCAATTACTGTTGGCGGACAGGAACCTGCAGCACAATAGAGGGTGCCATATTTAAAGGGCAGTCTGCAGCCTTCATACTGGCTGCACACAGAGAAGGCTGAAGAATGGCTGCAGCAGATGGGAGGGTGCAGAGGAATGGAAGGATTGTGAGGAATGGTCCCCCCATGGTTTAGTGACACCCCCCAGGAGGTAGGCAGTGAGGGAGAAGAGGCAGGTTCTGTTTCCAAAGGACAGGAGGAGGAGGACAGCCAGCCTCACGAAGAAGGCCTAACTGGAGGTTGGCAAAGAGGTTAACAGCTATGGTATTGTCGCAAGAACATGGGTTCAGTGCCAGAGGTGCCACAATGACCTTGTGATGACTGGCAAGGTGAGTGGCATGTATGCTGACAAGGTGATAGTCCTGCATGTATAAAATAGCAGCCATGACATGCGCTGTATTGTGGAAGATCCATGCACATGGACTCAGCAAGGACCACTGTATGCATCAAGGCAGAGGGTAGTGCCACACCAGAGAACCACGAGGCAGTGCTAAGCATAGAAGAATGCAGCAAGCCTCCCAGTGTCGCAATGATGGCCGTTGGAAGTGGCGCAGCCTTTTGAGCATCACAGGGGTAGGCGCGTTTTGTGAGAGCTCACATTGTACGAAAGCAGAGACCGATGGATGGTGGTGTTCTTTTCATTGCGGTGCTATTGCATATGGAGGAAAGGGGGATGGTAATTGGTAGGGTGGCATTAGGCCAGGCTGTTGCCCAGAGCAAAGTGGGTTTGGAACCCAGAGAGAGAGATGCATTGGTTGCGGGAACCAGTCCTTCTCAGTTGACTCATCAGTGCCGCCTCTGTCGGTTATGGTGACCATATGCAGCTCAGGAGATTGTGGAGGCAGGAGGAAGGGGGAAGCATAGGTGCATCATTTATTGCTTTCTTGTCTCTCCCACAGGGCCAGTAGTGGAGACAGCACAGCAGGGGGCATTGGTGCCAACACACACCTCAGTGGAGGAGGTGCCATCTGAGGATGCACCATCACATCAGTCCTGCGCACCTTCCTCCAGCGCAGAAACGGTCACCTTGGTAAGGCTGCATTGCTGTTAGAACAGGTGGCCCCAGCTGGTGAGTATGGCACACAAGCACAGGAGTAGCTGAAGGTGGCAGTGATAATTGTGGCCGGTCCTGATTGGAGGATTGAGGACAGGTCCATCAATGCTCAGCTCCATGCAGATGCTGAGCCTCGGGGAGTTTCAGTGAAGCGAGTGCTTATTAAGCAGCAGCAGGAAATGTGTGGACATCTGTCAGAGTTCCTGGAGGCTGTTTGTTCCCATGCGTGTACGATGGAGGAGTCCATCCATGCCATGAGTGGAGCCATGTCTCTGGATTATGACTGCATGGCCTCCTCCATTGACAGAGTGGCAACCCTCATAGAGAGTGACATGTGGCAAGTCAGCGAGTTGATGCAGGAGGCACTCATCGGCCTCCACACTATGACATCATCCTTGAGCAATGTTGAGCACTGGATTGGCATGATGACTCAGAGACGCTTGGACCCATTGCCAGGTGGCAGTCGCTCCTAATAAGCAGGAAATGCAAGTGGGCTGTGAAATAGTCAAGGAATGGATGGCTGAAAGCAATGGGGCTGTGCTCAGTGTGGCCCTGGCATTGATGGCAGCCCCTCAGCCCCTGTGACAGTGACATGGACTCTGCTTCCAGCTCCAATGACAGAGGATATCCCTGCACAGATGCAGGTGTCCCAGCCTGTGCCAGTCCCCTCAAGGTTCTGCAACCCAGAGATCATCAGTCACAGGCATCTAATGCACCGGACGAGCAATACCAGCAGCCTGCCCCCATAGCAGCTTCAGCTGCTGGGGGAACACAACTTCAAGTCCTTGTAAGAAAATGCATAAAAGCATTCAGGGTCTCATGGGGTGGATTTCTTTTATGTATGACATGATATACTCAATTGTTACTACTGAAAACATGTGTTATGCCTTACTTCCACATGTCCTGTGATCCTTATTCCCCAAGGCATTGTGACCAATTGTTGGGGCATGGAACTGGGGCACATGAAAGGGGCGCTAATGACTATAGAGCGAGGATGGATGATACTCTTGGGATGGTCTGCTTACAGGGTCCATGACATTGTCCACAAGGAGGTGGCTGGCAAAAGTCACAGGGGGATGGGCATATAGATATAGAAGTAGAAAAGAGGAGTAAGGTGCATAAGGTAAGAGTGTTAGGCAGAACTACCAAGGTGCACAAAATACTGGAAGAGATAGATAGCACCAGAGTAAGGAATAGTAAGTCATTAGGTGGGGGCAGAGTAGGGGATGAAGTAATAAAGTCTAAATCAGGGTTAATGTGCATTATGTGAATGCACATAGTGTAGTTAATAAGATTGGTGAGTTACAGGCGTAGATTGACATGTGAGAATATGATGTTGTGGCTGTAACAGAGACCTGGCTCAAATAAGGGCAGGACAGAGAGTTAAATATTCCTGGATATTCAGGAAAAATAGGAAAGGAAGAAAAGGGGGAGGAGTGGTGGTATTGATGAAGGAGAGCATTACAGTACTTGAGAGAAAGGATATCCCAGAGGGGTCCAGGACAAAATCTATTTGGCTAGTGCTAAGGAACAAAAAAGGTGCAATTACATTGTTCGGTCCAGTCTTTAGGCCACCAACTAGTGGAAAGGATGCAGAGGAACAAATTTGCAAGGAAATTACAGAGAGGTGCAAAAATTATAGAGTAGCTATAATGGGGGACTTTAATGATCTGAATATAGACTGGGATAGTAGTAGTGTTAAGGTAGAAAGGGGCAGGAGTTCCTAGAGTGTGTTCAGGAAAATTTTCTACAGCAGTATGTTTCCAGTCCAATGTAAGAGGAGGCACTGCAGGACCTGGTTCTTGGGAATGAGTTGGATCAAGTGGATCAATTATCTGTAGGAGAAAATTTAGGTGAAAGTTATCGGTGTATCATAAGGTTTAGGTTGGCTATGGGAAAGGACCAAAGAACAATCTAGAGTAAGAATAATTAACTGGAGGAAAGCCAATTTCAATGGGGTAAGAATGGATCTGGGCTGAATAAATTGGAATCAAAGGTTGGCAGGAAAAATAATAGCTGAACAATGGGCTACCTTCAACGAAGAGATAGTTCAGGCACAGTCACGGTATGTTCCCTTGAAGGGGAAAGGTAGGGCAAACAAATCCAGAGATCCCTGGATGACCAAAGAGATAGAGATGCAGATCAAGAAGAAAAAGGGTACATAAGACAGATGTCAGGTAGATAATACAATGGAGAGCCAGGTTGAATATAGAAGGGTCAGGGGGAAGTGAAAAAGCAAATAAGTGAAGAAAAGAGACAGTATGAAAAGAGACTGGCAGCTAACATAAAGTGGAGTCTCAAAGTTTTCTACAGGCATATAAATTGTAAAAGGTGGAGTAGGGTCAATTAGGGACCAAAAGGGGGATTTATGCATGGAGGTGGGGGAATGGTTGAGGTATTAAATACTTTGCATGTCTTTCCTAAGGAAGAAGATGCTACCCTGGCCACGGTGAAAGAGGAGGTATTTAATACACTAGAAGGATTTAAAATTGATAAGGAGGAGGTATTAGATAGGCTGTCTATACTTAAAGTTAATAAAACACCAGGACTAGATGAGATGCATCCAAGAATACTGAGGTGTCAGGCAAACCCCACCTGCCAAGACTGAGGCACACATTATTTAGGGCGGCACAGTGGCGCAGTGGTTAGCACCGCAGCCTCACAGCTCCAGGGACCCGGGTTCGATTCCGGGTACTGCCTGTGTGGAGTTTGCAAGTTCTCCCTGTGTCTGCGTGGGTTTTCTCCGGGTGCTCCGGTTTCCTCCCACAAGCCAAAAGACTTGCAGGTTGATAGGTAAATTGGCCATTATAAATTGTCACTAGTATAGGTAGGTGGTAGGGAAATATAGGGACAGGTGGGGATGTTTGGTAGGAATATGGGATTAGTGTAGGATTAGTATAAATGGGTGGTTGATGTTCGGCACAGACTCGGTGGGCCGAAGGGCCTGTTTCAGTGCTGTATCTCTAATCTAAAATCTAAAATAATCTAATCTATTTCGCCATATCAACATTAAAACTTAAAATTGCAAGCCCTGATCGGAAAGACATTTCCATGGTAACAGACAATGCTGAAACAATGGGGATCCAGCAGTGGCTTCTCCAATACACAGAAGTGGTCGGGCCAGTTTTGGTCACATGACTAGCTTGCTGGAGTTTTTAAAATTTAAACTTCAGACAAAGCGATTTGAGGGAGAACGCTGTGTGCTCCTGGAAGTAATAACATCTCCTCTCCTGTCTGCCTGCCTGCTCATCTCTTAGGGAACTGAAACCATTGAAGACACATGAAACTCAAAGAGAGAAAGGTTTGCCATGTGAACAAAGTTTTAAGAAGATTACTGGGCCCCAACTAAACGCAACACTATAACTACAATTAAGGACTACAGCGAGCTCAAGAAACAGTAACAAGATATTGCCTCAAACTGTTCTACCTATCTTTTCTTCTGCTCTTTTCTGTCCCTATTTTGCATGTTTATATTGCATGTGCATGCTAGCGTGAGCACGTCATATATCCGTAGGCATGAACCGTATTAGAGCTTAAGTTTAAGTTTTAATAAAATTTCACCTTTCTTCTTTAAACCTCAGAAAGTCTCTGTGAATTGGTTTCTTTGTCTTATAATTGGAAAGTTGTGAAGAAGGATTCACAAAAAGGGGAGCTCAAAATGCAGTGTGTTTAAAATTAAACCCTGTTACAAAAAGACCAGGTAAAGATAGCAAAAGACCTCAAGGCATTGCTCACCTGGTCATAACAGAAATTGGATGCTAGTGTCCGGATTGTTACCCACAGACAAATGAGTGAAAACTGAAGTTGAAAATTAAACTGCTGTAAGAGTGCAACCCAGGAAGCTTACTACAGCCAGTGCAGGAAAAGTTAATAGGATTCCTAAAGGTTATCAGGGTTTTGTATCTGATGGGAAAGTAACCCCATATCCCTCGAGTGGGGCCAGCAAGCCCATAGTGATTCTCAGGGATACAGGGACCACTAGATCCCTTTTACTGGGCAAAAGCCTGACCTTCCCCCCAGAGAGTGCAGTGAACACCAAGTGTATATCTGTAACTGTACACCAGATGCATGTGGAGTGCAACCTAGTTTCAGGACCGGTGACTGCAGGGATTGTCCGTAGTTTACCTGTGGAAGGGGTTGACCTGCTCCTAGATAATGATCTGGCAGGGGTGAAGGTGGTAGCCGCCCCAGTAGTTAAAGAAAGACCACAGGAGGTCAGAGAGACAGGAGACGGTCTCCTACAGAGTCCCTGAATTGGTAATGGGTCAGGCCATGATCAAACCAGCTCCCCCAGAGGAGACTGCATTGACACTGCAGGCAGCTGACCATGAGGTCTGCCTGGCCAAGACTTTCTTTGGAAAGTTAGGAGACCCAAGGAATGAATTAAATGGATTTTCCCTAAGTGAGGCTTAGCGAACTGATCCAGTATTGCGAGAGTTAGCACAGGCTGCTCAATCTGAAAGTGAAGCAGAGAGAGTCCCTGATTGCTACTTTTTAAAGAATGAGATACTGATGAGGAAATGGAGTTCTCCTCACAGACCTGAGGGCAAAGAGTGGACAATAGTTCATCAGTTCGTGGTGCCACAGAGGTACCGGAGAGAAATATTAAGAAGGGCCCACGAGACTACAACGCCTGCACATGCCGGTATATGAAAGACCAAAACCTACAGAAGGCAGTGGTTTGACTGGCCAGAACTCCAGAAAGATGTGGTGCAGGAGTTGCCACATGTGCCAGGTTGAGGAGAAACTCCAACCTACAGTGAAACCTGCACCTCTGCGTCCTGTACTGGTGTTAGGAAGACCCTCCAGCAAAGGGCTGGTGAACTGTAAGGGACCCCCACCGAGAATATAAGAGGGCAGGCAGGGCACATGGCTGGCAAAAGTTTAGGAAGAGAAGGGGAAAAAGGGACCCGGAGGGAAGGTTCCACCCGGGAAGAATCTCGGATGGAAACCACTACCGCTAGGTCAACCAACACAGACAAATGTGAAAAGTTAGACCCTGCATCCTCCTATGTAAATGCAGACTCTAGACGCACCCCACAGAGTTGCTGACAGCATTTACAGGAACCTGCAGAGACAAAGAGAAATCTCTAGGAAGCACAGAAACTGTGAGGTTGATGCCTCACCGAGTCAAAGTGTCACAGGAGAACACAGTTAAGTCTGCACAAATACCTGCAGGTAGGAGTGTTCCAGAGAACAAAGGGGAGAGTAACATAGACTCCTCCCCCACAGTCAGAGGAAAATGGAACCACCCATCCCCTGAAGCCAAAAGTCTTTGCATGAATCAGGGAGTTCAGGATAGACACCACCCCCCACCCACTCTCCTGAGGGAAAAAAGGGAGAAATTAAAGCAGCTCTGGCACCCAGAACAGATCCTCCTGGTGAGCTTCAAGACTGGCGAATGAATGGGAATGAATGAGAGAAATGCATGGTTTCCTTTCTGTATCTTATAGTTCTCTAAAAATCTGTAATGAAATGCACCATTTTCTTCAAATCGCATTTCATTCCCCTGGGTGTGGAGATGTCAGGCAAACCCCACCTGCCAAGACTGAGGCACACATTATTTCACCACATCAACATTAAAACTTAAAATTGCAAGCCCTGACCGGAAAGACATTTCCATTGTAACAGGCAATGCTGAAACAATGGGGATCCAGCAGTGGCTTCTCCAATACACAGAAGTGGTCAAGCCAGTTTTGGTCACATGAATAGTTGGCTGGAGTTTTTGAATTTGAACTTCAGACAAAGGGATTTGAGGGAGAATGCTGTGTGCTTCTGGAAGTAAGAACATCTCCTCTCCTGTCTGCCTGCCTGCTCATCTCTTAAGGAATTGAAACCATTGAAGACACATGAAACTCAAAGAGAGAAAGGTGAACAAAGTTTTAAGAAGATTATTGGGCCCCTACAAAACACAACACTATAACTTCAATTAAGGACTACAGCGAGCTCGAAAAACAATAACAATGCCTCAAACTGTTATGCTTAACTTTTCTTCTCTTTTCTGTCCATATTTTGCATATTTATATCGCGTGAGCATGCTAGCGTGAACGTATCGTATATCTGTAGCCGTGCACCGTATTGGAACTTAAGTTTACGTTTTAATAAACTTTCATCTTTGTTCGTTAAACCTCAGAAAGCCTGTGTGATTGGTTTCTTTGTCTTATAATTGGAAAGTTGTGAACAAGGATTCACAAAATGGCATCTCAAAACACGGTGTGTTTAAAATTAAACCCTGTTGCAATAAGACCAGGTAACGATAGCAAAAAACCCCTAGACATTGCTCACCTTGTCATAACAGAGGGAAGTGAGGGTGGAAATTGTGGAAGCACTGACCATAATTTTCCAGTCTTATTTAGACTCAGGGCTCTGCCAGAGGACTGGAGAATTGCAAATGTTACATCCTTGTTCAAAAAAGGGTGTAAAGATAGGCTCAGCACATACAGGCCAGTAGTTTAATTTCGGTGGTGGGGAAACTTCCAGAAACAATAATTCAGGACAAAATTAACAGTCACATGGGCAAATGCAGGTAATTAAGGAAAACCAGCATGGATTTGTAAAAGGAAAATTGTGTTTAACTAACTTGCTGGAGTTTTTTGAAGGGGTAACTGACAGAGTTGATGACAGCAATGCTGTTGATGTGGTGTACTGGATTTCCAAAAGGCATTTGATACATCGCCACACAACAGACATGTGAGTAAAGTTATAGCTCATGCAATAAAAGGGACAATAGCAACATGGATACAAAATTGGCTGAGTGACAGGAAACAAAGAGTAATGGTTAATGGATGCTATTCAGGCTGGAGGAAAGTTTGTGGTGGAGTTACACAGGGGTCAGTTTTGGGGCCCTTGCTCTTCCTAATATATATTAATTACTTGGACCTTGGTGTACAGGGCACAATTTCAAAATTTGCGGATGATATAAAACTTGGAAGCGTTGTGAACTGTGAGGAGTTTAGTATAGAACTTCAAAAGGACATAGACAAACTGGTGGAATGGATGGACAAGTGGCAGATGACGTTCAATGCAGAGAAATGTGGTGATTCATTTTAGTAGGAAGAACATAGACTATAGAAAATAAAGGTTACAACTCTAAAGGGGGTGCTGGAACAGAGGGAACTGGGTGTATATGTGCACAAGTCATTGAAGGTGGCAGGACAGATTGAGAGAGCGGATAGAAGATTGGTTAGCTAGCAGGAAACAGAGAGTAGGCATAAATAGGCCATTTTCATATTGGCAAGATGTAACAAGTCGTGTGCCGTAGGGATCAGTTCTGGGACCTCAACTTTATATAATTTATATAAATGACTTGGATGAAGGGACCAAAGGTATGCTGCTAAATGTGCTGATGCTACAAAGATAGGTAGGAAAGTAAGTTGTGAAGAGGACATAAGGAGGCTACAAAGGGATATAGATAGGTTACGTGAGCGGGCAAAAATCTGGCAAATGGAGTATAATGTGCAAAATGTGAAATTGTTCATTTTGGCAGGAAGAATAGAAAAGCATAGTATCTAAATGGTGAGAGATTGCAGAGTTCTGAGATGCAGAGGGATCTGGGTGTCCTAGTGCATGAATCGCAAAAGGTTAGTATGCAGGTTCAGCAAGTAATTAGGAAAGCTATTAGAATGTTATTGTTTATTGAGAGGGGAATTGAATACAAAAGTAGTGAGGTTATGCTTCAGTTATACAGGGCATTGGTGAAACCACATCTGGAGTACTGTGTACAGTATTGGTTTCCTTATTTAAGGAAGGATGTAAATGCGTTGGAAGCAATTCAGAGAAGGTTTACTAGACTAATACCTGGAATGGGTGGGTTGCCTTCTGAGGAAAGGTTTGACAGGCTAGGCTTGTATCCGCTGAAATTTAGGAGAGTAAGAGGCAACATGATTGAAATGTATTAGATCCTGAGGGATCTGGACAGGGTGGATGTGGAAAGAATGTTTCCCCTCGTGGGAGAATCTAGAACTAGGGGGTCACTATTTAAAAATAAAGGTTCGCCCATTTAAGGCAGAGATGAGGAGAATTTTTTTCTCTCAGCAGGTTGTGAGTCTTTGGAATTCTCTTCCTCAAAAGGTAGTAGAAGCAGTGTCTTTGAATATTTTTAAGGCAGTTAGATAGATTCTTGATAAGCAAGGGGTGAAAGGTTATTGGTGGTAGGCGGGAATGTGGAGTCGAGGTTACAATCAGATTAGCCATGATCTTATTTTATGGCGGAGCAGGCTGGAGGGGCTGCGTGACCTACTCCTGCTCCTAATTTGTATGTTCGTATGTAGAAAAGATTCATGAGAATGGTTCCAGGAATGAGGAACTTCATTTATGAAGATAGATTGGAGAAGTTAGGACTGTATTCCTTGGAGAAAAGAAGGCTGAGATAAGATTTGATAGAGGCATTCAAAATCATGAGGGGTCTGGACTGAGTAGATAGAGAAATTGTTTCCTCTTGTGAAAGGATCAAGAACGAGAGGGCACAGATTTAAGGTAATTGGCGAAAGAAGGAATGGCAACATGAGGAAAGACTTTTTCATGCAGCAAGTGGTTAGGATCTGGAATACACTGCCAGAGAGGGTTTTAGTTTTTAGTTTTAGAGATACAGCACTGAAACAGGCCCTTCGGCCCACCGAGTCTGTGCCGACCATCAACCACCCATTTATACTAATCCTACACTAATTCCATATTCCTACCACATCCCCACCTGTCCCTATATTTCCCTACCACCTACCTATATTAGGGGCAATTTATAATGGCCAATTAACCTATCAACCTGCAAGTCTTTGGCATGTGGGAGGAAACCAGAGCACCCGGAGGAAACCCAAGCAGACACAGGGAGAACTTGCAAACTCCACACAGGCAGTACCCAGAATTGAACCTGGGTCTCTGGAGCTGTGAGGCTGCAGTGCTAACCACTGCGCCACTGTGCCGGGTGGTGGAGGCATGTTCAATTGAGGCATTCAAGAGGGAATTAGATAGTTACCTGAAAATGAAGAATGTACAGGATTATGGGGAGAAGGCAGGGGAATGGTACTAAATGAATTGCTCACTTGGAGAGCTGGTGCAGACACGATGGGCCAAATGGCCTCCATCTTGTGCTGTAACAATTCTGTGATTCTGTGATTCAGTGGTGGCATGGGGAGTGCCAGCTGAATGTGGTGTGGATGAGGGAGTCGCTGATTTCCCTGGCATGCATGTCAGTGGCCAATGGTATTTTTAAATACCTGTAGAAACTCTTCCTATCCGTTTTTATATTTCTAGCTAGCTTTCTGTCGTATTCTAATTTCTCTCTCATTATTCTTTTAGTTATCCTTTGCTGTTTTTGATATTCTGTCCAATCTTCTGACCTGCCACTACTCTTCGCTGAATTGTACGCTTTTTCTTTCAATTTGATACTATCTTTAACTTCCTTTGTTATCCATGGATTGTGCGTCCTTCCCCTAAAGTCTTTCTTTCCCACTGGAATGTATCTTTGCTGAGTGTTATGAAATATCTCCTTAAATGTCTGCCACTACATTTCTAATGACCTATCCCTTAACCTAATTTCCCAGTTTACTTTAGCCAGCTCTTTCCTCAAACCTCATAATTACCCTTATGTATTCCCCTGCCCAT
This sequence comes from Heterodontus francisci, assembly GCF_036365525.1. Taxonomy (NCBI): domain Eukaryota; kingdom Metazoa; phylum Chordata; class Chondrichthyes; order Heterodontiformes; family Heterodontidae; genus Heterodontus; species Heterodontus francisci. The sequence continues at coordinate 51,776,080 of NC_090384.1, forward strand.
GCGAACAAGGACTCTGACATGTGTTTGATGCAATGATGGGCCAGATATTGTGAGATCCAGCTGTTCCCAGGAACAATCCTGTAGTAAAAACATTCAGCGCCACTGTCAACTTCACTGCCATAGGCAATGGGTGCCCATTACATCCCAGTGGCCTCAACTCCTCCCCAGCATGCTGTATAGATCAGCGATCACCTGTCTGGATAAACACAGTCTTCAGAGACAATGGTGCTCCAACAGGTCCATGACGCTGAACCGTTGTCCATAGACCCTGTGCACTGGGTAGTGCCTTCTTCAAGACTCTCACTGTGTTCCTGCATCAATGCACCATCCACATGCGAGTGGCTGCACTGTATCATGCCACTGGTGCTCCTGTGCCTGTTGCTGCTCCTCCCCATGTGGCTGCCAAACCTCTGCTCTCTCACTCTCCTCCTAAATGGAGGAAGTGATCTCTGAGTACAGGGCACCCATTTCCCTTTGCAGCCTTCACTGCTCACAGGGTTTCAACCTCCCATGAGTTGCCTTAGTTCGATGCATGGCTCCTGTGAGAATACCTTTTACTTACTGGTCTCCACACAGCAAGCTACATTCCCTTCCAAAGGCAGCCCTGGGCTTTGCTGCTTGGAAACTATGCACAACTGTATGGCTGTCAGTCAAGCCACAATCACCTCCCTCCGTGCTCTTGCCTTCTTGAGCTAGCAAGCAGCTGAAGATCAATAGGTCTGTGCAGCTTCAGTAAAATTCAGTTCGCTATGCAAAATCACCATTAATGACTCCCTTAACAGCCTCAATTGGATGCCAGCTGCCGGGCAGCGGGTTACTGTCCTCGCTCCCTGTCCACTGCTGGCAAATTTGCCCAGAGGTAGGAAGATATCAGGAAGCCATACCGATGCATTTTCCCTCTATTTTCCTGGACCCCCGCCTATAACCCCACTGCAACAGGGCCAGGAAAATTCATTCCGTTCTGACAATCTTGAAATAATTTTTTATCCCTGGATAAACAATGGAAAACAATTTACTTGGGTCCCTTGGCCCCTGCAGACCCCACTGTGTAAACTGGCATATTTGGACATTTTCCAATAAACAGCAGACCCCATTATTAAGTTATCTAACCTGCCATGGCCTGTGATATTATTACACTCTGTCTCAAGTTTGAAATCAAACCCCTATTAGTTTAACTGATCTCTGCTAGAGAGACAATGGGGGGACTACATTGGCTTTAGTGTATCTAAGCTAGGGAATCAGAAACAAAGTTGGGTTTATATTCCTGATCTTTATCCCATCCCCTGGTGAAGAATGCATAGGTGTGCACATTGTATGAGGATATAATAGAGCTTGGCTGTGATGTCTCCCATGATTGAATATCCTGCTCACATTCACACACATGAACAATGATCACTTAAGCAAGCTTTAATGGCTTCCATCACCCACAGAATTGCACCTCTGTAACAACACGTTTAAGAGAAGAGGGAAGAAATTGAGGTGGGGCAATTAGGTCAATGCTCATTCATGGACAGATAGCATCCATATTCCATTCATAACTTGTTTCTTTTTTTAATTAGTTTACTGGATATGGGTGTCGCTGGCCAGGCCAGCATTTATTAGCCATTCCTAATTGCCCTTGAGAAGGTGGTGGTGAGCTACCTTTTTGAATCACTTTAGTCTGTGTAATGAAGGTATTCCCACAGTGCTGTTAGGCAGGGAGTTCCAGGATTTTCACCCAATGACAGTGAAGCAACGGCGGTATATTTCCAAATCACAATGGTGTGTAACATGGAGGGGAACTTGCAAGTGGTGGTGTTCCTATGCATCTGCTGCCCTTGTCACTTGTATGGCCCTTTCTCCCTACTACCTCACTTTGATGCAAAACTTATTGCTCTGCTCTACCATAAAGGGTGTCAGTAGCCTGATGAATGCATGTCCCTACTGCTCCCAGGATGTTGCAGAAATCATTATTGCCTGGATCATAGAAACATTAAGAACAGGAATTGTCCATTCAGCCCCCCAGGCCTGCTAAGCCATTCAATCAGATCATGGCTGATGTGCTATCTCAACTCCATTTTTCCTTCTTTGCTCCCTATCCCTTGATATCCTTACCTAACAAAAATCTAAGTATCTCAGGATTGAAACTCTAATTTCCCTACCATTCACAACCTTCTGGGGGAGAAAGTTCCAAATTTTTACTACCCTCTGTGTGAAAAAGTGCTTCCTGATTTTGTTCCTGAATGGCCTAGCTCTGAATTTAAGATGGTGTCCCCTTGTTCTTGATTCCCCACCAGAAGAAAGAGTTTCTCCATATCGAACAATCAAATATTCTTAATATTGTAAACACCTTAATCAGATCACTCCTCAATCTTTATACTCAAGGCAATGCATGTCATGTTTATGTCCTTATATTTGAACCCTCTAAGTCCCAGTATCATTCTGGTAAATCTCCACTGCACCCAAGGCCAATACATCCTTCCTCAGGTGTGGTGCTGAATGTCTGAAATAACAATGGTGTCATAGAAGCTGGAAGTGTTAGCTTTGCAGCCACTGAGTAGCAGTGGAGGCAAATGAGTGTGGCTACAGGTAACAGATGCCCTCTTGCCTTTTTGGTGAAGTGCACTCTTCTCAGTGTTGGCACTCTTGTTTCTGAGTCAGAAGGCTGTGGATTTAAAGCCGCACTCCAGGGGCCTGAACACAAAATCTGGTCTGACACTCCAATGCAGTACCAAGGGAGTGCTGCGCTGTTGGACATGCTGCCTTTCAGATGAGACTTTAAACTAAAGTCCCATCTGATCTCTCAGGTGGACGTAAAAGATCTCGTCACTATTTTGAAGAAGTGCAAGTGAGCTGTCCTGGATCTAAAACAGATTATTTGGTCATTATCACATTGCTGTTTGTGCACCCTTTCTGGATGCAAACTGGCTGCTTTGTTTCCTATGTTACTACAGTAACTACACTTCAAAGGTATTTAATTGGCTCTGGAGCATCTTGAACGCCCTGAAATTGTGAAAAGCCCTATATAAATGTAAGGTCTTTTTTACATGCACCTCTGTCGTTGACCACTGGAACAGATGGTCTGCTTAAATCACTATGGCAGGAGTCATACAGAAAGAGAAAAGGTGGTATA